>NC_137606.1:6204950-6382450 GCF_963280865.1 Gymnoscopelus braueri
GAGATAAGGAGCTTAGCGGGAGAGCCCGACGGATTTACCGGTTGGCCTTTCACGTCTATCACATACATCGGTGGAGAATTAACCACGATAGAAAACTGTCCAAAAGCAAGGCTCCAAAAATGTGTTCATACAGTAACCGGCACACTGTACTAGAGAAGTAAAATAAATAAGATAACAAACAGGCCTAAGTCTTGACTTGTTTTGTATTTTTATCTCAATTATCTTCATGCTACAACTCGGAGTACAAGGATTTCGTTTTTTACTGTACAAAGAATGAATATTAACTTGACGACAGGCAAACTGCTTTTAAAATATGGTAGATCCTCCATAAGCCCTATTCATATTTTGCAGTGCAACGGTGTGGCACGCAGAAAATAGCCGATCTACAAGATAACTGCGTGTCTCATCCACATCTCGTTGTGACCTTGTAGATCGGCTATTTCTGGCGCGCGACACCTTCGTGCGATGAACCATAACCTCATCCAAGTTTGACTTGGACTCTCTTTCACTCCCATCATGAAACATTACTGAGCATAAAACCACCACTCCACGTAACCCCCGCCCCCACCCCCTCTCCACCTCTTCCTCATGCTAATACCAGTGGGCCGGAGCATATGTGAGCTCAGAGTTACCCTGAATGACGCCGAGGGAGAGTCGGCCCTCTGCTTTTTTTTATCTGGCTGGAGGTGCTTTGCTACTCACCGGCTTATCAGTGTACGGGATCGGCTCGGAGGGCGCCATGTCGTAATAAGGAGGCTGCAGAGGAAGCGTCGCAATTTCCTCCTCCTTGTCCAGATGAACCACCTGTGGGAAACACAGCCGATCAGAAGGGATCTGGCGTTCAGTGACAAGAACCCCACATACCCGACTCACCCACCCTTAAACACACAAGCAGAGCCAGTGTTGAACCACAATGGAAACAACAACCCCCCCCAGTATTCAATCAATCAATCAATTGGAGCTGAACTGGAATAGGTAACGTCGATGTTGGGTGGAAATGGAATAAAAAGAACCTGCGTTCCAATGGATCCAATGTGGCTATTAGTCACAAGCTTGTGTTAACTATGTTTTCATTGGTTACATATCTATATAACCCACAGCTGGCGCCCCTATTTTGGGCACGTCATTACAGGCGAATATTTTCCAAAATATTTTTTATTTTTTTGTTTTGCTACTTTTGCGTGACACCGTAATTATGGAAAATTATAAAAGCACTGATTTATGAAGAAAATAATAAGACAAAAAAAATATGAAATATGGGGATACAAGATTTTGGCCCGACAGCAACAATATGTACTTGCCAAGATTAACTTAGTAATCAGCCCATCACAGCAGCCCGTGTTGCACACAGTAAAAAAAATAAAAACATCACACCATTATCTCACTGGCTGCCGTTTAACTCGTCAAAAGGAATTCATTTGCACACATCTGTTCCCAGTGGCAGTACACATAAATCAGGCAGGAAAAGCAACTTGTCTTCATTTGACAGCTGCATAATTTTACTTTTTTCTTGTGGCAGCTGCCACACAGAAAATCCATGTAGGCGTCAAAGCACTTTTCCTCAAATTAATTACTTCCAACAGTTGGCGTACGGAGATGTGATGCAAAGTTTTGCAATGCATGCAGACTTTGTTTTAAAGCTACAAAGAAAGAGCAACCTTTACTGCCACCAAACAGACTGCGTTGCATGTGCATTGCATAGAAGACCGTGTTTCACAAATTTGTTCGGCAATTACACCACAGATTTGAGACTCTATCGGCTTCTCCTTGTCTCTCCCGATTAATTGTCTCATTCTTTCTCCTTTCTATTGAACTACGTTGCTTTTTTATTAAAAGATAGGAAAGAAGAAAACATTGAATCCATGAACTTCCTGCCTGAGCAGGAAGGGCCTATAAGCTTGGAGGTTTCTTTCGGAGATAATCCCCCAGCAAAGGGGCTTTTGAATAGAGATTTGCAACAATCATCCCTTTGGCTTTCGTCCTTCATGAGAACATCATCTCTCCGGCGTTGGTGGATTTGTGACCGGACTGCAGACAAAGTAGTTTCAATTTGAGAGACCAAATTAGATTTAAGGTGTTTTCATTTGTCACAGGGTTTGAATGGGCACAGGTACCGTACCTGTACATCTCATTCTCTCAACGTTTGAGAACTTCTCAGCCCCTGCGAGAAACAACAGCATTTTCAAAACACAGAACGACACCTTTTCACTGCAATGGAAACGCGGCGAGTGGCGCTTGAAGGCGACAATATAACACCAAATGGCCCTCATTTAACAACGCGGTGCAGACCAAATAATGGGCGTACGGCGAGTTCACCTTTCGGCATTTATCAATATATCCTGACGTACACTGAGATCTCACGTCTGGTAGAGAGCAGTTGTTGACGTTGGCTGCGCCCGTTTATTCCATCCTAGACCTGCAGAGCAGCATTGTCTGATTGTCTGACAGGCACCTGGACAAATAATCCACTCATAAATGTATACTGTATCTACACTAATAAATAATCCCTGTGAAAATATAACATTTTATAAAGTAGCCTAATTTAAACAAACTGCTTTAACAGTCGTTCAGATAAGATTGCAGATCTGGCTGCATTGAAAATAGCAGATCTACAAGCTCACAAGCCAGCGTCGCATCGCAACGCGTTGTGAGCTTGTAGATCTGCTATTTTCAAAATATACGAGCGCTTCTGCGAGGGCACTTTCGGGAGTTTAGACCGGTGCAGCGGCGCTGCTGTTATATTTTCATGGCCACCGGGAGATCAGACATTTAACCCATGGTCCAACACACACCAGCCTTCATTCACTAATGTTCTCTCCAGGCTATCTCTCATTAATGCGGAGCGGGACGGGACTCGCCCGCCCGACGGTCCGAGTCTCACTGGGAAATGGGAATAGCCTACATGACGGCTTTATTTTAGTGTAACTCGAACGCGCACTGCTCGGTATGGGTTATATAAAGTAATATACAAACGTACTCCATTCATGGCGATGTGATTGGTATCATAATATGTCATTCATGTAGGCTACAAGCCTACGTGACAAAGATTGTACCGCTACGCTACGGATTACATGAAAGACAAAGTTGGGCGGTCTTGTGTGTGAGTGTGTGTGTGTGTGTGTGTGTGTGTGTGTGTGTGTGTGTGTGTGTGTGTGTGTGTGTGTGTGTGTGTGTGTGTGTGTGTGTGTGTGTGTGAGTGAGAGAGAGAGAGAGAGAGAGAGGCGTGTGCGTGTGCGTGTGTGGCGAGGCGAGCGGGGGAAACTCTTTCTTATTGGCTTTTCATGCTTTGTTTGGGTCGTATTCTGGTTCTTCATGTCGTGAAGTCGGGGCATTTGTGAATATTTAAGGGCGTGCTATTTAAATGACGCTCGTTTTCAGACGTGAGATTTATCAAAGCTCCGACCTGATGTACGCTAGGATCGGCTGTATAGGATCCTTTGATAAATGTGACTTCGACGTTGGTGTAGGCCTACGGCCGAATATATGGAAAAATACACGCCGGTTTATACGCTCTGTTGATAAATGAGGGCCAATGTGCCAACCTGTCAGCCTCTGTTGAGAGATGGCAATGCTTTCCAAAGTAAACAGCCGGCACCCATGCATAAAATGTGGCTTTCTGAAAAAAAAAATGTTTCCTGTCCTCAGGTGAACCAGCACTCTCGTTTCATGGTCAAGAGGTATTTGTGCACTCAATTCTGTAAATGTGTATCAGGCATTGAACTCGTATGACAAAGTGCAGACACTCATCAGTAGACATTATTAGGAATGAAGGAGGCATTCAGGTTAGGCCAGAGAATCCTTTTTCACATTGTGAAGAAGGACGGTGTCTCGTTTTACGGTATTTGACCTGGAAAAATTCACAAAGCATGCCTGAGAGCGCCTCATGCTATTGTAGCGAACTTGCTAGCTCGTTACCTTAGAAACCTGTGTCTGCTAGCTGTCACATCACATTTACACTCTTCAGAATAATATCTCTCATATTTACCAATTATGAAAGTGAATATTCCAGTGGTGGAAAAGTAATCAACCCCAGTACTTTCCAGGCAAAGTATTAAAGTAAAAAGTATGTTTTTCAAGTATTCAGTACAAGTACAAATTACAAAGTAAATTATCTTTTTAATATCAATGCATTGCTGTATGAAAAGAAAAATGACATTTCACCCCCAAAATTAAAGATTTTCCAGAAATTGACAAAACAATACAAATAATATTGAAAATAACAGATCTACGAGCTCAAAACGCGTCATATCGTTCGTTATGTGTTGTGAGCTTGTAGCTATTTTCACTATATTTGAAATAGGGCTTAAGCGGTTCCTTCATAATGTACATTTTCCCTATATGTGTTTGAAATGTAGTGGATTGAAAGTCATAAGTATCCAAAAATACCAATACTCATAAAGTCCAGGTACCCAAAGAATGTAAGTACAGTACTGTCCACCACTGACAATAGCTATACACTATTTTAACTTTGTCTTCAAACATTCATTGTTCTGATCTAATGCCTTCAAACAGGGTGCAGATTTACATCCAATCAGACACACAAAGCGTATGCTTTTAATGCTGCAGGTTATCCACAGCTAATTGAGCTGTCCAAAGTCTGTCAGATTGACACGGCTACGCAAAAAGAAAAGCAACGCTCTGTAAGGGATTTGTGCCACGTACTGTATCTCTGACGGGCTCATGAGATATTTCATGTCAAGGCAAGGAAAAACTAATTAACGAATGACAAAAAATGTTCACTGGAAAACACCTATACATGTATGTCTATACCATTGGTATTCAAACTGTGTTGATATAGCGATCAATCAATCATTTTAACCACTTTAACCTTTTATACTTTGGCTATTCAAAAATAGCAGATATACAAGCTCATAGCGTGGCACCGAGTGCCGCACTATGAGCTTGCAGATCTGCTATTTTTGAAAATATGTGCAAACCTTTGAATATATATATTTTTCAAGCAAACATTTGTAACTCAAATCTCTGCTTCTGGGGGGGGGGGGGTCCCTGGAACAAAATATTTTGAGATGGGGTCCGCGGCCAAATATATATAATTTTGAGGGTCCTTGACATGAAAAGGTTTGAGAACCACTGGTCTATACAACAGCTTGCAGGGCGTTGCGGGGGGGGGGGGGGGGGGGGTTACTGTTCTGACAACGTCAACCAGCGTGTTCAGGTTCCGTCATAGCCAGCATTGGCCGGGTTATTGCGTTGGTGAAATAGGCCATTGGTTCTCAACGTCGGGTTTCAGGGTTCCAATTGAACACTTATGGGTCTGTCACAGGCCCGGCGCCACGGGGGGCCTGAGGGGGCCTGGCACCCTCAGTTTCAAATTGTGCCCCCAGTTTATAAAAAAGAAAAAAAGAAATTGATTAAAAAAAATCGGTAAAATCAGGCAAAAATATGAATTAAATAACATAAGCCTAACCTAACCCTAGCCCTAACCCTAAAACCGAAATAAAGTATTAAAAAAACGGACAAAAACTGCCACAATCCGCGCAATAACCGCAGATTTTCGCTCGCACGGGTGTATACTGCAAAGTGTATACTGTATGGAACCAAATAGACCCAAAAGGGTCCAACCAGAGAGTATGGACACTCTCAGAGTTAAATTAACACTGATAATTTTCCAGGGTAGATTGGGGTTCCAATGATTACAAATACATCCATTTGTACACTCTCAGAGTTAAAGACCCGTAACGGACGTTGAGAAAGAGTGAAATAGGCTTATCTCCCTCCCTCTCTCTCCCTACATCCATCCCTCTCAAGTCTCTCCCTTCTTCTGCCTTTCTTTCACTCAGCACGCTCTGACTGACTGTCTGACTGACACACACAACTACCCCCTTCTCTCTATTTTTTTCAATCCCTCCCCCTTTCCCTATCCCTCTCTCTCTCTCTCTCTCTCTCTCTCTCTCTCTCTCTCTCTCTCCCTGTCGCCGGGGATCTCCATAATTGGGCATGAGAGGCCATTCGTAACAGAAACCCATTGCCTGACAACGTCGAATTGCACTGACTTCGGGGATGTCCATATACGGGCGTAAAGCGTTGCCCAATGATGCAGATTTGTGCTGAGGGCAGCGATCCCCATATATGGGAATAATCTGGGCCCCACACAACCACAGGTATCTCCATATGGGCTTGACGTGCCAATTTGCGTCGACACGGTGCATGTCCATATTCGGACTTATAATGAGGCACGACCCTTTGACAGGGTTATTGCGTCAACAACGCATCACAAATGTCCAGTCCATTTATTGGCATAATGGCGTGTCCGCCACAGACAGGCCCACAGACACCGCCCACCCATCTCAGCTTGAACTTTATATAGTAGATAACAAGCACAGCTTAGCCAGACCAGTATCATCATTTAAAGCAACAACTTAATCCCTTTACTTAGTTGGCCGGGGTCCACCAGGGCTGTAAACTTACTCTACTAGTTTGCAAGCTCAAGCTGCTTCACAGTTGCTGTGTCAATAGAGCCAAGGGTAGTTGTCACAATGTCTTTTCGTGATATTTCCAAAGTGGCACTGATTGGTTCCGCTACACTAGGAACTATATTTGCAGCTGGTTATTACTTTGGGAAAAAGAAATCCACATTTTCCAGCATGGATATATTCAAGAGTCATTCTGGGGCAAAGGACAATCCACTCGTGCAGTATGTCCTTAATCATTCAATGAGAGAACATCCAGCCCTGAAAAAGCTCCGGCTGAGGACAATGGAGGATTCCAGGAGTTCCATTATGGTCGCCTGTGAGCAGTCACAGTTCATGGCTAATCTGGCAAAACTAATAACGGCCAAGAAAGCAATAGAGATTGGCGTTTACACCGGTTACAATGCTCTGAATGTGGCACTGGCTCTGCCAGAGGATGGAGTTCTGGTGGCCTGTGATGTCAATGAAGACTACGCCAACATTGGCAAACCATTCTGGCAAGAGGCGGGAGTCGACCAGAAAATCCACCTGCACATACAACCGGCGTTGCAAACTTTGGACGACCTCATAGCGGCTGGGGAGGCCGGAACGTTTGACTTTGTCTTCATCGACGCCGACAAAGTAAATTACGATAACTACTATGAAAGGTCTCTGCAGCTGGTGAGGAAAGAAGGCATCATTGCCATTGATAATGTGCTGTGGAGTGGGAAGGTGGTGAATCCAGCACCTGATGACGCGGACACGCAGGCCATAGACAGGCTCAACAAAAAGCTGCACCGCGATGTTCGAATCAACCTCAGCATGCTCACCGTGGGAGATGGCCTTACACTCGCATTCAAACTGTAGATCAGGGGTTCTCATAACCTATTTCATGTCAAGGACCCCCAAAATTAATAAATATATTTGATGGCGGACCGCCTTCTGAAAATATTTTGTGCCAGGGACCTCCAGAAGAGATGATGTGTGTTAAACATTTTTAATGATTCAAACATTTTCAAGATTTGTCCCAAAAAAAAAGCATGTTTACAAGCTCATAATGCATCGTATCACGACGTGTTACGAGCTTACAGATCGTAACACGTCGTGATACGATGCATCTAGGCCAGATCCGAGGTTTGTCCAGACAGCACTGGCCTAGTCACTCTGCACACACGTCATGTGAAGTCCGGCCCCTCTGGCCTCTCCTCTCCTCTCGGCTCCTCTTCTCTCCTCTCCTCCCTCCCCGCTTAGTTTTTCGGCCCTAACCTCTAGTCCCAACCTCCCAACCTCGGTCATGTGATAAAGAGATCAGACTTCCTGTATCTGGTTGCAGGTCTTGGAGGCATGTGGAGTGATCCTGTGCTTGCGAATCCCAGACAAACTTTCTGAACTTTTGTCAATTATAGTATAAGATTAAGGGTGCTGATAGTGTGCATGTTGGCTCACTGGAAACACTCAAATTGGGGTTCCAGTTACCCTCATGGTTCCTTGAGGGGTTCCAAATGTCCCCTTACTGGTGTGTAACTCAGAGAGTTTACAAATGGAACCAAATGGACCTGTAAGTGTCCATTTGGTTCCATTTGTACACTCTCAGAGTTATGCTTTTTTTTTTTTTATTAAAACATTTGGGAACCACTGGGCTAAAGTAAATGGAACAGAGCCTTCATTAGTATCTTTTTTTTTTGTGCCAACATTAATTTCTGGGAAGTAGGGTATTAATACCCATTGTAATAGTTCCTTATTATTGTTATTATTATAATTATTATCTACCAAAGACACAACAAATCTGATACTATGAACCTGTTTTGTTTCAAAATGGGGCTTTGCGCAGGATTTGAATTAGCACAATCTAGTAAATGTGAATGTCAATTAAGGTTATGAAATGGACAGTATAACGCAATTAAAACCTGATAGTACTAGATGTATTCATAATAAATGGAACATATCGTCACCTTCCTAAAATAATGGAATGCTAAATCATGTCTTCATGACACTGGCCACCTCTAGTAAAATGGCCTATAGCCTTATTGAAAAGTTCATGCTCTTCCCACCCCAGTAGTATAATGACCAAGAGTGTGAGCTAGGCCATTTTAACGTAAGTCAAAGACAATGTGTCTTACTGTAGGGAATTTAATTTAGCATAAGACAATTGAAGTCACCTACTCCAAAAATTATTTGGCCTAAGTCAGGTTTACAATTGCCTAAGTCAAAACGTCTAAAGTCTAAAGTCTAGTTTAATCCTCTTATGTTACATAATTGACAGACATCGTTATTTGTATGTCAATAGTTATTGTTATAAACTTTTAGGGTGAAATAATTCAGAAATGGTTAATTTCCGACCAATTTCCCACTTGGCGCATCACGCCCTCGGATCCTCACCGATACGCACGCCCAGTTTGAAGTCAGTCGGTCCCATATACAGTATGGGCATGCCATAGCGTTCGGATCGGCGGTTCTGGACAACCGGATCTCCATCTATGCCATAGCATACATGGGCAACTGGCGGCCCGAGGGCCACATGCGGCCCCCACCTTCACTTAATACTGATATATTATTTTATGTCCAGTGTATTTGTATTTAAGTTCATAATGTTAACATAAGTATAACTACATGCATTTGAAATGAAATAAAAATGTTACTCTTCAGGATTCTAATCAAAAAATAGCAAAAGAAAATTCAGGATTTCAATTCAAAAATAGCAGATCTACAAGCTGAAAAGTTTGAGCTTGTAGATCGGCTATTTTTGCTATACTTTTGTGTGACATAGAATGGCGAAGCACGGCATTAATGTACGAAAAAAGTTAAAATACGGAGATAAGACGTGTCTGCCCAACAGTATAAGCAATGTGGATTGGCGGTTCTGGAAAACCGCCTATCCGCCTCTTGGGACCCAAACGTACATACATATATTATGAATTAACCACTTACTGTAAGACCTATTTCAAACAGAGACAAGCTCTTAACGCGTTGTGAGCTTGTAGATCGGCTATTTTCACAATTTTTTTATGTCTGAAAATTATTTTTAGCTTTTTTATGTTGTATGTACATTTGAATACTTTAGTATGAGTAGGCTATATACTTTGTCCACCACTGACTTTAACTGAATAAACAGTTTTCTTTTAGCAATGGCTGCCCTTCACTCTACTGTCCATCCAATACGCCAGCAGTTATTGCTGGAGGCCAGTTTATACACTCATTTTAATTCTTGTCCTCTGTACATGACATTGCACAGACACCAGGGGCTGAGCGGTCATATATGTTGATTAGAGGCCCCAAATGCATACGCAGACGGAGCCAATGAACTAGTGCAAGCATATGCTCAGGTTGGGGAAAAAGATGATGGCCTCCTGGATTTTTGTCATCGATTTGGCCATCACACCATCCCCACAACTCCACACACGCCCAGAGTGGAGGAAAAAACAAGGGCATGCCACCACGGGCAGATGCTTGTGTGAGGGTGCTTCGCCAACACCGGAGGGGACAGCCATCGTCACACAGTTCTGTTAGATCGTCCTCCAAACCGTTGGCAGCCTGGTTCGCTCCATAATTGGCCACCAATACCTATCATTTCGTTTTCAGGACAATTTGGAAGCACTTCTATCGTTCAAACAACCAGTTACAGGGAGTTGTTGACTCTCAAACTACATAAATAGTAGTTGGATACTGTTCGGCCGTGAAAGACAGAGGCAGGGTGGATATGTTCAAAGTCAAAGTCTGAGTTCTGACCCTCAGTGTAGTGTGTGGACTTAATATATTAATCTTTACATTCACATAATCGGAGAGTGTGCGTGTCTGCCTATACCGGTCATAACTCGGGCACCGTCCAACCGATTGATCTCACATTTGGCATGTGTATCCCAGTGGAGTGCCGTGTGGGAATTCGATCAAACCAACGGTTTCCAAGATCCGAAAAAACAGATATTCATGTTTTTTTTTTCTCTGAAAATGTGTGTTTGTGGGGGGGTGTGGGCACCTGCTTCCCTGATTGGTCAACCCGACCTGTCAGTTTCACTGATTACTGGAGGTTTGCGTCACGTTTGTGCCTCTTCGCCAATATAAGTGACAGTGTGTAAAATATAACTCCATTCGCGTATGAACATCAGGGATCCCCTTGTTTCCATATTTAGTTGATCAGTCGTATGTTATTGGGTACCGGACAGGGTACTCTGAGAACGGGCACAACGTACAGCGGGTATCGCATAAACGGGTGGGGCATGCATTCCCAACTTGCATCGTTCACGACTGGCATCATTCGCGAGTAGGCCATCATCATCATCAGCTTGTAGATCAATGTGTTGTACAATAAACGTCCAAAGAAGTTACTTGCTTTGATTACGGTAACTTTGAATAAGTATGTTTCACATACAGCTCCAAACTGCGAAAGCTAGCAGACATTCAAGTGGAAATTACCACATAATAAATTCAGTGTTGTGACAAATGAATCTATGAATAATAAATATTTTTGCGCCGCATTTAACATGGTCAAGGATCATGATGTTGACGTCCGTGTGAAACACTCATTTATTATTCGGCATCCAACATGCTGCCTCTCATGTAGAAATGTGTTAATTGAATATGTCAGCGACTTTAACACTTTTCGAGTAATCTCTCTTTTTTTTTTTTACAGACTGGGTTCCTGCATTTTTAGTAACTTTTTGGCTAAGTATTTAAAAGCCTGCCACCCGCCCGCCCACCCATTCTTCCTTGGGATTTGGACTAGCAAAGTTTCACTCAAAGAGGAATAAAGTCAGAAGGCGAGGCAGAAGTCTTTCAAACGGCAGGCAGAGGTGTATGTACTGTATGTGGCCCTTACCTGTATGTCATCGGACGTCAGGTGGCCCTTGTCGTTGTTCTTCTTTTTGGGCGGGGGAGGGGCCGGCTTGTGGGCAGGTGGGAGGTCGGTCCTGTTATAGGGAGAGGAGAGGACAGACAACATGACACTCGGCACGGTGACACGGTGACAGATCTCTGCTTCTTAAGGACCCTCACCTCCTGCAGCCCTCTATAATGAGAAGACCTGCCTGCACTTGCCTTTTTCACTCCCTCTTTCCTTGGGTTTTGATAGACCTGGCGTTCGGGGGGCTTTTGATGCGGCGGCAGCCATCGGCCCCCCCACCCCCATGCCCTTTCAACGGCTCTCGCTGGAGAGAGGGAGAAAACTGCGCTAATGAGGGCCCGACTGTAATAGGACACTGAGGTGAGGTGAGGGGATAGGAGGGGGGTCGGGGCGGTCGGGTGAGGGTTGAGGCTTGAGGGGTGGGGGGGGGGGGGGGGGGGTACAGGGAGAAGGGCAGTGTGTCATTAAGTGAAGTAAAAACCTCGGCGAGTGGCGCTTCCCGCTGTGCCACAGGAAGTACAGCGGAAGTACAATGGTCGCCGCCGGCGCCATGCAGTGAACATTTGTCACATAATGTCATGTCTTGAGCCGTGAGTCAAGCCCCCACCCCCCGCGGTCACAGGCAGGCGCCCACCCACGCACCCATGCTGATCTCTGGATCAAAGCAATGTAGACACATGGACAGGCTTGGGCCAATATTCAACCATATCGAGGATCGGGATAATTCAGCGATATTTGGTCAATATCCTTCATATTAACACAGTTTTCAAAAAATAAATACACATAAATAAACCACGAAAATGTACATCACAAACAAAATGTATTGTATACACATAAAGCATAACATTTAGAAGAACTACAATGTTTATTTTTTGTAAAGAAAAAGAAAAAGAAAGAAATATGCCCTCCCCACATGGTACACACACACCCACACCCCAACCATAATATTGCTGTAACAAGGCTCAAAATGTGTTGGATAGAGGAGACGACAGCCAAAGGTTTCAGGTAGAAAAGTAATCTTTATTCCCTGCAACCACAAACTGTTTGCCATGCCTTTTTATGTGGTAGATAGCCACAAGGAAATAAACAAGATAAAACAGATATACCAGTCAGACAATATCTCTCCCCAGAATGTTTGTGGGGATGACTGATGTATCCTTTGTGCGTCAAAACAGGTGTGTAGTCACACCCAGCTGTGAGCTGGGTGTGACCACCAAGTAGTTTGACTCAGGCCAGGTGTGACTGCTTACAGTAAATCAGCTCATCCCTCATCCCCACAATCGTACATCCAGTGATATTCCATTTTGGATGTCGCGACAGGCCTTACACAGAGAAGATCAAAGCCTACTGTATGTCCATATAACCATAAACAGAGTTGCTGAAGCACTATTCACCTCACATTTCATCAAATCACCAAATTTCCACTTATGTCCAGTGACACGGTGATGACATAGTGGGAGGAAGCTGATAATGAAAAGGCAAATCTGTGTGTGTTTGTGTGTGTGTGTGTGTGTGTGTGTGTGTGTGTGTGCGTGCGTGCGTGCGTGCGTGTTTGTTTGTTTGTGTGTGTGAGCGTGTGAGCGTGTGAGCGTGTGGTAATCAAAGGCTCATTGCAGAAATTGTTTGAAGAGCAAGCAGATAATTATTTCAGACAGGGAGGTAGAAGAGCGGTTGTGGAGTAAATTGTTAACGGGGAAAAAAAGAAAGCAAATCCCTTCCCTCAGATGAGCTGACAGTCAGATGTCATCTGGCAAACGCTGACACCAAATCAGGACTGATCAAAGATAATGAGTCGTTATCCGAGCTGTGTACTGGCGGAGTGTACATTATTATCACACCGCTTCACGTCGTTAGGGAACAACGTGACCTTTCCCCAAAGCTAAAGATCTTTTCACACCTGGAGCATGACGAACAAACCAATAAACAAACAAAAAATTATAATATGTATTTTGGCTGCGGAACCACACCTGATTTTTTTTTTTGCTAGGAGCACCATCATAAGATGCATGACATAAATAATTAGATTATTCACAATATTTTTTAAATGGGTTTTCTTTGAAAATAGCATATCTAGATCAGCTTTTGAAGTATTAAATTGGTTAAATTGTAATGCTACATTAATTCATTTTGCTGAGGACCCCCTGGAACCCCCTCAAGGACCCCACTTTGAGAATCAATGGAAGACCAGAAAATGCATTAATTATACAATATATAATATGTTTGCCTCATTCATACAGGTTGGTGCTTTTATTAGCGTTCGGTGTGGATGTAGGCTACTCATGACACAAACAGCAGCTTGAAAAAAAATATTTTTGGGGGAATTAATGCATTGCACGGAATAAATGGAAGCACCTAAAAGACTGATTTTCTTTTTCTTTTGTATGAGCAGAAAAGTCTTTGTTTCATGGTTATCATTTCCGCAGTGACACACAAGGCCACCACGCCGTGGGGACACACAGGGCCACCACACCGAGGACACACATTCAAGTGGCGACTTTCTTCAACGTGTTACAGCGACGTGCAGTCCATTGTCGCTTAACTCCCCCGTGTCTACAGAATCTCAGGTTCCCAGGGAAGCAGCCATCATCTCCTTGGAGACAAATCATTTGCAGCCCTGTGTCAATGTGTGCATAATGGTGCAGCCGCATGCTCATTATGAAACGCTCTGAGAACACAGCGCTTCAGATGGATTCACATGGAATTGTGGGTAATATTTATACAGTGATTGGTAATATTTATATTGTGATATGAGATATCGTCTGGGAATTTGCGATCTTAATATTGTGATATATATGGCGTAAGTGTTGTTTTTAACTGGTTTGAATCACTTAACTACTTGACCCCTAGCATCGCTATTCTGGGGAGAACAATTGTAGATTTACAAGTTCACAAAGTGTCACGTTACAACATGTTGTGAGCTTGTAGTAGTGGAGAGCATTTGGGGACCTTGGCCAACTAAGTACAGATCATGGGTTTTATGTGGTTAAGCCCTATACTTTCAAAAATGTGCAAATAAATTAGCAAAACTAGCGTATCGGTGCAATGTGTTGATATTGAATGAGCTTGATATTATGTCAAAATATATCATAGTCACATTTTGTGATAATTGATTTTGTCCATAGAAAACACATATAAAACACCATAAAACAACACAGGACCAAGACAATAAAACACTTTGAGATGCACACGCCTCCTCATGCACCAAACCAAAAGATGAACACGCTCTGCCAAACAGATCCTATTTAATACTCTATCTACTGTATGTTCAAACTTCTCAGCTGGAAGTCTACTACAGGGCTTGTGGTGATTCATTATTCATGCAGGATTTACAATTCTACGCTGCTTACAGTAATACAATGCACAGTAAACATCCGTATTATCTCAGTTTTCTTTTTTTCCCCTCACTTTAATGGGGGTGGTCCCACGTGGGTGTGAGACTTGCTGGATTTCACTGTAGCTCCACGTTCATATACAGCATGTTACTCAAACATTTCCATGGACATTTTCAAGGACCCTGATATTAATAAGTATTTTGTCCCCCATCTGAACAGAATTTGTCCCAGGGACCCCAATAAGAGAAGATTTGTGTTATACTGTATCTTCTATTTTCTTTTTCAAAAATGTTCTTCAAAATTTCTCAAAATGTTTCAAACACAGCAGAACAAGCTCACAACGCACTGTGTCGGGTTCAAATGGGGTTAAAGGGGTTAAACTGTTTTACCGGGGGGGCCCCTGGAACCCCCTAAAGTACCTCTAGGGGGGTACCCGGACCCCCCTTTGAGAACCACAACCGATACACAGAACAGCTGGTATAGCGTGATTGTGTCCCATAACATCGGCCTGCTGTGAACCCAGCGAACATTTCTAATGACGCTCTGCATAAGCAGAGCCCCCCTCTAGAGACACAGAGAGCGGGGATGTGTCAGAAACGCTTTGACACAGTATGGAGGAAAAGAGAGCACCAGAGCTTCACTGATGTTTTATGAAGCAGCATTCTACAGTATGCCGCAGAGCGCATGAGCTACAAACACAACATACTGTACAACGGTGCATACTAATACACACGCGTATAGCCTTCTATACCAGTGTTTCTCAATCATTCTCTTGCCAAGGACCCCAAATTGATATGTATTAGGCCACAGCCCCCCCCCCCCCCCCCCCATTTGAAACAATGCAGTGCCTCTGGGACCTCCATAAGAGAAATTTGAGTTATTAAGTACAGGATTCTACAATGGTCTCTACTGTGGGTGGAAAGAGTAACCTATACAGTATGGTCTGAATAGTCATACTTAAATACAGTACATTCTCTCATTGGACTATATTCGACCTGGTGAAATTGTAGTGAAATTAACCACTTTCAACCTGGTGTCCCTATTTTGTGCATGTCAGGCAAAAAAAAAAATAGCAAAAAATTATGCAGCTTGTAGATCGGCCATTTAGGGCTCAAGTAGTTAAACTGTTCCTCATGTCCTCCCTGGAACCCACTCAAGGACCCCTGGGTGTCCCCAGACCCCACATTGAGAACCACTGTATACAATGTAGTGGGCTACTAACACACGTTTGACATATCGTTGCTATCCATCAGAAACCAGCTAACTCCATTTTGACGCTTTTGCTTTTTTTCCCCCATAAATCAGGGCCATTGAACACCCTTTACGTCTGTGTGTCGGTGAAAAGAATATTGAACCAATGAAAAGCATTAAAAAGCGCTTCTGACAAAACCAGCTAACTCCATTGGATCCTCAAACTTTCTGCTAAACCACCAGAGTCCACCAGAGTTAGCTGGTTTTGCTGACTCCAGGCTCCACCCCCTTTTGACCTCCAACCTCATTGTGAGCTTGGAGGTCCATTCAGCTGTTCTTATCAATGATGAACAAAACCTCCTAACTCCTAACTTGTTTTAATTTCCTGAAAAATGAACATTTTGGAGCTGGTTTCTGCTGGACAGCAGAGATATGTAAAATAAGGTACTGTAATAGACCTTGACAGCGGTTTTGCATATTGTACATATAACAGCTTGGGTCCAATTTAATTTCATATGATACTGATATTCATAACCACTGCAACAGGAAATGACCTTGGACTCATTTGAGTGTATATGTTATCAAGTGTGAAAAGGTTTATATAAGCGTATATGCAACCAACTAATTGAGGGCTGAGGGTTAAGTAGTTAAACAAGTCTGAGTGATTCCAGTTGGACAAAGATCCCAAAAAGTGAGATTTATGCTTCAGCAATGAAGCCAGGGAGATGAGATCTACAGTGGCAGCTATATAGGAGGCTACAGCCCTTTTATTATCTCACTGCCAAGTAATGCAACAGTGAAAACCCATCAAAATACTTCACAGATTTAGCTTCTCTCCCTTTCATCCAAGACGTTGTTTTCAAGTGAAATGAGCATTGTCTTTGATCTCGATTTTATTCCACCCGCTTTGTTCGTTGTTTGATAAAGGGATTCTATGTTACATCTCTCTCTCTCTCTCTCTCTCTCTCTCTCTCTCTCTCTCTCTCTCTCTTTTTTCTCTCTCTCTCTCTCTCTCTCTCCCTCTCTCTCTTCATCCACAAACAGCCCTCAAATAACATGCAGTAGAAGAACACAAATGTGTGAATGAGTGACAGTACGACATCAACCATATCAACAGCAGTTCATTTGCATTTAAACTGAGGCAGTAAAGCTGCAACGTTTCTTGAAGATTTACAACCCGTACCCGCCTCCCCAAATACCCCATCTATGCTGTGAGTAAAATACTCAAAACAATTACAACTACACTGTGTATCATTTCAGCCAGTATTCACTGTTTGCTCCCCAACCTCTAACCACGCACATGCACACACAGACGCACACAGACGCGCGCACACACACACACACACACACACACACACACACACACACACACACACACACACAGATGTGTGTAGATGGAGAAAAGGAGGGGACCAAAGACACACTCCTGGGGAGATCCCAGGGCAGGCAACTAAGTACATTGGGTTTAAAGCGAGAATAAAGCCTAATTCATATTCCGTATGGTGGTGTCACTTGCTGAAAGGAACAGATTTTCAGCGAGTGACACGTTGTGTGATGGAGTATCAACTCTAATGCTTGGATCACCATTATTAGCCAGACATGATGGGTGTGTAGTAGCCTGCATTGTGATGTGTGTACCTCCCTGCGTGTGTTTACAGGGGTTAGACCAGGCAGCACGCGGCCAGTGGCCACGCGGGGAGGACGCTAATGAAAGCCGACAAGCACCAGGAGCCCGCGGGGTGCACAAAGCATCAGTCAGGGAAGCACAAAAAGCATCGGTCAGGGAGCTATAATATAAGCTAGACCGGAGCTGCACCGGGATCCCCTAACCCACATATCCACCTTCAAGACCTCTCTTTTCCCCGCTCTGTCGACCACAAAAGGCTCAGGCAGCTTAACGGGAGATTTAAAGGGGATATCGCGGAGAAAACATAACTAATCCTTAAACTGAGAAGAGTAATCTTTTTTTTTTTTTTTTTTACAGAAAGGAAAAGACTTTCATGACACGTGGACAAATAGAAAGGGGACCATGTGAGACATTTTGAGAGAGATAGAGAGAGAGGCTGATGGAAATATTCAAGGCAGTCGATGTCCTTCGTTTGAATGATAGGAGACGTGCACAAACTAGATAACCTCCGCCTCTATAGTTGAAAAATGGCAGAGTTCCATCCCCAGATCCGTGCCAATGGAGTCTGATTTATACTTACAGTATACTTTCTACGTGAAAATTGCAGCTCTACAAGCTTATACCAGTATAAATCTGGTATAAATGTGGTATAAATCAAACCCTACACTTATAGCTGTACACCAAATATCTTTACCGAAAATAGCCAATCTACAACCTCTCAACGTTGTGAGCTTGTCGACTGGCTATTTCTGCAGAATATCCGCCCCCAGACAAGGGGAACTAAGGGCTCATGGGGTTAAATGTATCATCTTAACAGCAGATGCAAGCTTGCAGATCTTCTATTTTCAGTATAAATTCTGTATGAATTAAGGATTAGTAAGCAAAGACGTGGACATTGTTTGTCCTGGTAGGAAAACAACATGAAGGGTCTGAGCTGATCCTTTGGTTGCTTCCATTGATTCCTGTGGATCGCAATCTTATTTGGCAATTTAAATGCTAATGATACTTTTAATTGCAAGATGGGATAAATGTGATCTGATCTTCGGGAGGCAATTACTTTCATGCTTTGTCTACCTGCAATCTTCTCACAAAGATGGACAGCAATTACCTAGAGAGAGCACCCCCCGCCCCCACTGCCCACCAGAAAGCCGTATCGAAGAATGAAACAAATGGAGCCCTTTTTTGTTTGTTTCTGATAACTTTATCTGATATGTTCCGTTTGTATTGTAATTCCCTTTTGGAGGAATGTTCTGCTTGTGTTATCTTTTTTTTATTTAAATCAAATCAACTGTACATTATTCAATGCCTGTCATCCAAGTTATTCCATTGGCTTATGCTTGTAATAGATTAAATACACTGTTATATTGTCGCTGTCGGGCAGAAACCTTGCATCTCATAGTTTATTTGTTTAATTTTGTACTTTGTTGTATGACTGTGTCAAAAAAATAATGTGGAACCCATTGAACATACAAGGTTTCCGCCCGACACAGAGGATTTAGGACACAGGGAAATAAAGGCATCATTATTAAACACTTTCTGTACAAATAAATCAAAACACTGTATTCTTACTCACGAACAACATAATAACCATGACCAAGTCCTATACAACACATTAACGGTCCATTTGGGTTGGTTCAGAATGACAATAGCAAGGCTACTTTGGTCACAGCTTAAAGCTAGAAAATGTCCACAAATCGATAACCATTTATTACATTTTCACAGGTCTCGACAGAGGAATGGATTGAGTGCTTTTTTAACATTAGGGGTACATAATACAACAAACATCTCTCGGGATTGTTCACAAATAGCTGGCCTAGTGAAACCCATACTGGCCCCGTCATCCTTCAAGTTGATTTATTAAAGCAAACATTCGTGTCTACTGTACAATTACCCATTTCTTCATGGTCCATAACACTGAAAAGTGTATCAGTTATGGTAGTTTAAATGTCCTCTAAATTGTGCTGTGTTTCAGTCCTGCAAACTGACACATTTCCCATTGAAACAGTTGTGTTTTTTATATGAAATGCTTTTTTCTTTGGGCAGTCCTGAGGGATGAGGATAAGTCCGTACTGTAAGACTCAGAGAGTTTGTGTGAAGTTTTGCACAGATACATGCATCGTGACATTGACATCAAATACATCCTTCAAAGCTTGTTTGCATGCTGCTTGAGATTCTCTTCCGATAGCATGAATACATGCAGTGTGTCCACTTCAGACTGATTTATAGCACGGGCTGTTTGCAACTCTGTTAATACCAGCCACGTGTCAAAAATGCTATTCGGCGTGCCCAGATCGTCAGGACCCGTAGCGGTGCCTTTTCAGCGTTTAGCATCATACATCATGTTATGACAAAAGGCAAAAGCGATGAACACATTATTCTGAGAACCAGAGGTTTTGACAATGGCCATCCATTTTGATAAGCGGTTGACTGTTGTGCCAAAGCAGCCCCTTGTGGGCAGACGATATATTGGGATTGACCAATTTCAAGTCCTGTCATGTGCCCCTTTGTGAGGGCAAAACACAAGCGTGACTGCCTGTGCAGTCAGCCATGTTATCTAAGCCCAGGCTTGATTAACAGCTCATCACCATGCAATAATTAAACAGGCTGGCTAAATGCTAGCCCCTCACCGGCCTCTCATACAAAATGAAAGAATCTCCTGCTTTTGTTGTTGTTGTTTGTCTGCATTTCAATCCAGGCACATTCACTTGTTTTCACGGCCAGCAGTTTGCCAGCATTTAGCACAACAATTAAGAATTTCAGTTAAATGAAGAAGCAAACCGTTTTGTTCATAACATTTGTTCACTGAACAGCTTTGATGACGACAGTGTTACAATAAAAGAACACTCACGATACATAATTCATCTGGACAATATACAGCATTGAATCACAGCGTTCACCACATGAAGACAACAGCCAGGACAGTTTGACCACACTGACAGGACAGTTGCAAGGTATCATGCATGTGTTCGTGCACAAACACAGAGGGACGGTGGCGAGAGGCAGAGCGGGAAGGCAGTGATGACAACAACACACTCTATCATTATGATTCAGCGAGTGTGAATATTATTATTTCTATCAAATACCCTAAGCTATTGAGCTCATGGCTTTTCCACCAGTAATAATATTTGGATAATTGGATGATTGGATTTGCATGTTCCTCTTTTCAATCATTTCGGGCAGGCTTTCTGAGATTCATTTATTTTGGTGTGAGCTCCACAAATACGGATACTTTGGATATTTAATATTTCACAATCCAAAGGTAATATCCTGGTTCACTGTACGTGGAGCTTCTAACTATCTATCTATCTATCTATCTATCTATCTATCTATCTATCTATCTATCTATCTATCTATCTATCTATCTATCTATCTATCTATCTATCTATCTATCTGTCTATCTATCTATCTATCTATCTGTCTGTCTGTCTGTCTGTCTGTCTGTCTGTCTGTCTGTCTGTCTGTCTGTCTGTCTGTCTGTCTGTCTGTCTGTCTGTCTGTCTGTCTGTCTGTCTGTCTCAAATAAATATAGCTTTTAAAAGAGATATGTTTGAAGAGCAATCTGAGATTTGTAAATAATTAGTTTCAGGTTACATATAAAATATCAGAATTTGTCTAACACCATTGAAAGAAATGACAACACAAGACTCGTGCAAGCATCTAGTGCGTTGTATATGGGTGAATGTCTGCCCTGCTACGATGCTCGCAGGGGTGTTCACAGTGGCGTGCTCACGTACGTCACTTGCAGGCCACCGTTGCATGCGGGTAAAAGAATAGAGGATTCGGGGGGACAGGACTCGGTGGGGGACAGACTGGGGACAGGTGCCTCTACTTTCCTTGTGGGGGATTCTGGCTTCTCTGGAGCCTGTGTCACACAACTATCAGCGACGGCGGCAACAGCGACGCTGAAGGGAGGGGGAGCGGGAGACAGAGAGAAGTTAGTGACTGATCAGCATCAGAGTGCACAGAGAGAGAGAGTGAGTGAGAGAGAGAGAGACAGATTACAACAGGGAGGAAGCAAGAGACATGAAGCAACGGGACGGGTGCTGAAGGCTGTTTTATATTCACAAAGACCAGCTTCTCACCTCGACACTTTATTCAGTCGGAAAGACAGACGTCTCAAATGAAGCCTTCGGGCTGTATGTGCGTGCACACGCACGTGTCAGTATGTGTGTGTGCGAGTGTGTGATATGTTGCCTTCAAAACCATTCCTGAGTGAGAAGTGAGTTGGGGTGGTTTCCTGTTGTCGGACATTGTGACCTATCGGACATTGTGACTGGTCGGACATTGTGACCAGTAGGCTCTATGCACAGCAGCCATATTGGAGATACGTTGGGCCTCTTCCTTACTTCCTTCACAGGTGTTACCAATGATACTATTGTGTTCCATTCTGGTCAAACAGATATTGTGCATGTTGGCTCACTGGAAACACTCTACACCAGCAGGTCTCTAAGTGGGGTCCAGGGACCCTGTTCCTTGAGGGGGTCCCAAATGGCCCCTAACGGATCCATTTGGTTCCATTTGTACTCTCTCAGAGTTCATTAGAATCATTGGTAACACCTACACTTATCCCGCAAGGAAGAGGCCAATTTTCCTTCCAATATAGCTGCTGTGCATAGAGATTATTATGGCAGAAATGCGCAGAGACAGACAGCTGTCTTCAACTCAGACTCAGACCTGCTTAAATGTTACCATCTCTATCGTTGCCATCTCTATCGTTAGCATCGTTGTCGTTAGCATCTCTGTAGTTAGCATCGGGCACCTTGAAAATCAAATCAATCACAGGGTCCTGGGAGAGGAGCGCCTCCTAAAATAAGCATTGCAATCTCACCACATGAGTTGATTAAAGGCTTTGTGTGCATCCTGAGAGGAAGATAGCCAACCCACTGTACACAGCAGCATCATTTCCCTCATGGGGTGGGGGGTGCATTAGTTTACGCCCACCACATCTGACGGGAACACAGACACCCATGGCTGTCTCTGGAAGCCGCCAGGTGTTTTAGGCGAGAGCAATTAACGGGATGCCACCTGAGTGACCCCTCCCCCGCGTACACGCACGCACACACGCACACACCCACACACACACACACACACACACACACACGCGCGTACACGCACACACACACACCACTCCCAACCTCTTTGCTTTAAACAGATCTCGCAGCTAACTCCTCCTTTTCCAGATGGCGGAGGAGGTTCGTTTATCACCCTCATCACCTAGAATAATAATAACATATTCTCTCTCTCTCTCTTTCCCTCCAGGCCTTTTACATCGATGTCATATGATGACACGCTGAAAATACAAGTGTCCCCAATAGGGCCAGACAGATATATTGGCCATTATTTGAGTGTTTTGACAATATTGGTATCTGCAATTACTGTATGCAACCGATTCAACAATATATACCAAAAAGAAATGTATGTATAGTAGATTTACAAGCTTGTAGATTGAATGTGCATTGTATAATTAAAGTTCAATGTTCTTTTCGTATAAGTTTCATATCGCTGCTGTCAGGCAGAAACCTCATATCTCCATATTTCAACTTTTTATGTATTTTTCTTAAATGAAGGCCTATTCTGAAAGCAGTTTATGTTCTGCCCTTTTCATCCAAATACATTCACATCCGGAGTGTTCATTTAAATCCGAGTGCATGCGTGTGCGCATGTGTGCTTGCGTTTGTGTGTGTGAGAGAGAGGGAGCGCAGCCTGTCCGAGTTACATGAACTCCCTGGGTTTGACTATACTGAACACTGATCTCATTCACTGTAATAAATATGTTTTCTTTTGTAGCGCATGTGTGTGTGTGTGTGTGTGTGTGTGTGTGTGTGTGTGTGTGTGTGTGTGTGTGTGTGTGTGTGTGTGTGCGTGTGTGCGTGTGTGCGTGTGTGTGTGTGTGTGTGTGTGTGTGTGTGTGTGTGTGTGCGCGTGTGTGTGTGGTGGAAAAAGTACTCACATTTTCACTTAAGTAAAAATATCAATACTGCAATGTAGAAATACTCTGTTACAAGTAAAAGTCCGGAATTAAAAATGTACTTTTAAAGTACAAAAGTATTGGCATCAAAATGTACTTAAAGTACCAAAAGTAAAAGTACTCATTATGCCCCAGAATGTCCCATTTCAAGTTTTCAAATGTATAAAAATCTTTTGAAAATAGCAGATCTACAAGCTCAAAATGCGTCGCATCGCGACGCATTGTGAGCTTGTAGATTGGCTATTTTCACATGGCTGAAATGTATACAGGGCTGAAGATGTTAATGTATGTTTTGTAATAATAATCAAAATCTACAAAGTAACTAGTAACTAAAGTTTTGAAATAAATGTAGTAGAGTAAAAGTACAATATTTGGTTCTGAGATGTAGTGGAGTAGAAGTAAAAGCACTGCAAATTGGAAATACTCCGGTAAAGAAAAATACCTCAAAACTTTACTTAAGTACAGTACTTGAGTAAATGTACGTAGTTTACACCACTGGTAATGAATACTTTTTCTTTTGTAGTGTGTGTGTGTGTGTGTGTGTGTGTGTGTGTGTGTGTGTGTGTGTGTGTGTGTGTGTGTGTGTGTGTGTGTGTGTGTGTGTGTGTGTTTACGTATCAGCGTGTCGATCACGGAAGCATGGATGGCGGGGGTCATTGTTAATGGCCCCACCTGCTCTACAACAATACCATTACACAGTTGATACAGTGGACTACATTTTCACGTTTCAAGTTGCAACACACGACCACTCCTAGTGTTTCTAAACCAGTGGTGGAAACTAAGTACATTTACTCAAGTACTGTGCTTAAGTACAATTTTTAAGTACATTTACTTCACTTGAATATTTAACATTTCCAATACTTCAGACTTCTGCTCCACTACATCTCTGAGGCACATCTTGTACATTTTCCTCCACTACAATTATTTAGGGCTGCTATTTTAAAACTTTAGATACTACTAGTTACTTTGCAGATTTAGATTATTATTACAAAACATACATTATTAACCAATCAAGCCCTATTTTATACTTCGGCTATTCGAAGTTGGCCCAGCATTTAGATCGGCTTTTTTCAAAAGAGTTTGACACAATTTGAAAAAGTTTTTAAAAAAAAAGCAGAAAAAATAAACACGTGAAATGGGACATTCTATGAAACTTAAAGTATGTTTTGTACTTTTAGTCCAAACGGACCCTTATGGCTCTGCAATTCTGAGAGTGTATCAAATCTACAAACCATTGTCAATCTTTGGAACCCCAATCCTCAGTGTTCATTTAACTCAGAGAGTGTACAAAATGGAACCAAATGGCCATTTGGTCCCATTTGTACACTCTCTGAGTTACAGACTTGTAGTGTAAGGCTTCCATTTGGTCCTCAGAACCCGACCAGTGGTCTAGTGGTCTAGGGTCGTGACTTGTCAATCACAACGTATCCATGCCCTAAAGCATACCCTGCTTTATTGTCCATTTTACTCTAAATGGGACCTTAATTTATAAAATGAACATCACGTTGTATTGAAGAAGACTTGACACTAGAGATGAAAACATGAACTCATTAGGAAAATGTTTACTGACGTTATAAATCCGTTGAGAAATATGGTCATTTTCCTATAGACTTCCATAATATCTTATTTTTTGCAACCAGTGGAGGCGCCCCCTGCTGGCCATTCATGCAGATCTCCAAATTGTTCCCCTCGTGTTGGCACGCCCAGCGTTGCACACCCAATCTTACCGCCCGTTACCACCCAACTGGCGGCGCTACGCGGTATACTCACAGGTCATTATCCGTCTCGCTGCGGCCAGTCTTCTGCTGCCTCCGGTGGACCATGAAAATGGTGACGGCCACGCCGATGATGAGTCCGACGGCGACCACACATCCCAGAACCCCGATCACCCCTCCTGGGGGACCCTGCGCCATGGGCATTTCTGTGGATATGAGAGAGAGAGAGAGAGAGAGAGAGAGAGAGAGAGAGAGAGAGAGAGAGAGAGAGAGAGAGAAGCATCTGAGTTAGAATATCTGCTCTGTCAACGCTGCTGGGTTGAGCTAAAAATAACCAGAGAGAGAGACAGAGAGAAAGAGAAAGAGAGAGAGAGAGAGAGAGAGAGAGAGAGAGAGAGAGAGAGAGAGAGAGAGAGAGAGAGAGAGAGAGAGAGAGAGAGAGAGCGAGAGAGCGAGAGAGCGAGAGAGAGAGAGAGAGAGAGAGAGCAGGGATGTGAAGGCAAAAAATATACCTCAGGTCTCCCACCTGAAACTACAAAAAAAATCACAACGATGTCCTTGGGAATCATCATCAGACACAAAGGAAGACCATTAAATACAGCACTATGAAACTGCATAAAAGCCTTGGAAAATGACATAAAACCATTTATCAAAGAAAAAATACGAGAGACCAGGCCGTAAAGGCAGAAAACTCCACACAATTGATCTTTAGCCTACTTTGATGCTTTCACAAGGCTCGAGTATTATTCCTGCCGTACACCGTCAAATCTTTAGTGTTCATTTGACTCTGAGAGCGTGCAAATGGACCCTTTCGGGTCCATTTGCCCGCTCTCAGAGACAAACGAACACTCGGGAGTTTGCAGTGCATACAAACCATGCACCACATAATATTTGGATGAGACTGGCACTGCAA
Organism: Gymnoscopelus braueri; assembly: GCF_963280865.1. Classification (NCBI taxonomy): domain Eukaryota; kingdom Metazoa; phylum Chordata; class Actinopteri; order Myctophiformes; family Myctophidae; genus Gymnoscopelus; species Gymnoscopelus braueri. Next base: position 6,230,944 of record NC_137606.1, read on the forward strand.
GAATAATACCACAGTGTTGTGGTCATTCAGCAGCTGCTGGTGAATTTCTACCCTGTGAAACTAACTGTCAAAAAAAAAAAGGAAAAAGAGAAAAGCATTAGTTGGCCCGAATCTGACAGTGAACCCAAATGCCCTCTTTTTATGGGTATGACAAACGCTAATGCACTGTCAGTCTTTGCCAGCAGGGGGTAACGAGTAACGACACAAAAAAATATCACTCTCACTTTACCATGAAAGCAATGAAATGGTGCAGAGGTCTTATTATTGTGTGTGCCGGTCTCTGAACAAACACAGCCTCTGTTACCTAATACTGACATGATACTCTATATAGAATGCAGTAGTCAAATAAGAGGAATGCTGTCTGAAACATACATTAGTAATATAAACTTGTTTTATTGCGTTAGATGATTTTACAGCTCGAGTTGTAGACATGCTAAAGGATGAGATGAGAGTTTTACTGTCAGTGTTATATGTATTTAATTAATGTGACCTTCTCCTCTCAGAGAAGGAGAGATGGTTCTGTAAGTGTCTTTTTTTAACAGCTGCCATATTGGCCAGGACTTACTGGCCAAAAATAGATCTCTGAGGTGACAACCTGTTTAAATAAAGGTTAGACAAATAATATAGTAATCAAATAAGAACTAGAAAAAGTGCTCCTCGGAGCACAGCTCTCCGCCAGGTCAGGTAGGTGTCATTGTGGGCCAGCAATGTTCAGAATTTGCCAATCAGGATGGAATATAAAAAATCGGACGGAACCATCTTGATCACTTGACTATAGAGATAATGTGTACTGATTTGCATGATGTTTGGACAAAATTTGTAGGAGTAATATAAAAAAGAAAAATCGGCCTCCTGGTGGCGCTATAATAGGGCAATGTTAAAAGGGTGGTGTTTGTTCTTCAACGTAGTGCGAATGTACGTGCAAAGTTCCACCGCAATCGGACGCTGCCTTCATGATTTGCGGCATTTTGTTCAAAACGGGCCACTCCTGCAAACCTTAGATGTCAATGTTAGCCAATCAGGATGGAATATGAAAAATCAAACAGATCCATCTTGATCACATATAGAGATCATGTGTACCGATTTGCGTGAAATTTGGATAAAATCTGAAGGCTTAATCTCAAAATATGTGTTTTACATAAGTCGGCCTCCTGGTGGTGCTATAAAAGGCTAATGTGAAAAATGCAGGGCAGATGTTTTTCCTTGGCCTCTAGGGAGTATGCGTGCAAAGTTTCACGCAGATCGGTACAGTTACAGTTAAAACCCTTTTATAGCGCCACCATGAGGCTGATTGGCGGAGACAATAATGCTGTCGGAAACATACAATAGCCATACAGTAGTCAAAGAGCATTTCTCTACAAAACATAGGCCTAGAGTAGTCAAATAAGAGTAATGGTGTCTGAAACATACAGTAGTCTACTGTATATGAGTAATGCCGTATGAGTGGTTATTCAATTTGAGTCTGGGGACCCCCAGGGGTCCTTGATGGGGTTCCATGGGGTCCTCCAGCAAAATGAGGAAAAGTTTAACCACTTTGACCCTATTTTATACTTTGGCTATTCAAAAAATAATTTTCTTTTTACTCAAATGAAATGTTCTCTCATGGGCGACAGTGGCACAACGTCTTTTCAGATGATGGTCCGTCTGCCGTGGCCAAATACATATCAATTTGGGGGTCCTTGACATGAAAATGTTTTGAAAACCACTGAACAGACAGTAGTCATGAGAGTAATAATGCTGTATGCTCAACTGACCTTGGAAGGACACAGAAGTCTGATCAAATAAAACAGTACATATCTCTCGTCGTTAGCACTCGCTAAGTTATCATCAATCTTCCAGTTCAATCCTCCAGCCGCTCAGTTTGTGATGAAGCCAAGGCTATTATCTGTGAAAGGTACAGCGACCTGATCCGAACACTAACTTTAGTGTAATGAAACCGTAAAGACACATTACATAAAGTGCTACACTGTGCTATTTATTACTGCCTGGATCTCTCTGACCTCAAGTTTTGGAACAGCCTTTCAAATGTAATTTTCATCGAGTGGTGAATATCGTGGGGTTTTTCCTTAAATAAATCCTGGGAAAAAGCAATCGACAGTAGGAATAGGCCTAACTGTAGTGCCGAATATCTTAGACAGACAGCAGTGTCGTAAAATAACAAAACATGTTCGGATGTCTCTTCAGCAGATGATTGATTTCGCAGAGTGAATGATTCATAACTCTGACTATGACTTCGACGACATTTTGATTGCATCCAGATTACATCCATGTTGCATAAACAGTTCTACAAGATTTGTCTCTGAATACAAATCATCTGTCATCTGTGCATAGATGACAACAAACCTAACATGCTAGACTAACATCATAATATGATGTTAGTCTAGCTAGCATGTTAGGTTAGGACGATATTATCGTCTCTGTCGGATGGAAACCTCATATATGTCCAAAACTGTTACTTTTCCGGATTCAAATTCAAATTCAAGCAAAAGCAGCAGCTGTTATACAAGCTCAAAACGCACATTTCGAGATTGTCGATCTGCAACTTTTGATACTTTTGTGTGACGCTGTAGTATGATCAAGTAGGTCATTAATTTATGAAATAATTAGAATATGGAGATAAGAGGTTTCTGCCCGACAGCAACGATATGCCACAGTAAAAGATAATAATAAAACGTGCTGTAATTCTCATCCAGGCCTACTAGTGCAGTACCAGTGCAGTACAACAGGTACTGTGACCTGTTGTCAGAGTAAGTATGCAGTTTCCATTATTACAGTCCAGTAGTACAGTGCAGTAGCCGTTGTCAGAGTACTTACTGCAGTACTATACACAGCCGTTTGAGAGACACACATGTATACACACGCACGTACACACACGCACAAACACAGCGATTCCTGGAATTTATAGACAGATGCGTACACAGCAGTCACACTGCATTTTGCCAGACAACTGCAATCGTTCTACTCAGTGATAAACCCCACAGAGTAAAAGTAGAACAGGCATTAGGAATGTTATGGTACCAGGTCAATTAAGGCTGTCCTTCTGTTTATGACAAACCAGTAGACTCATCTGTGGGCATGCCAGTCTCACATAGCCAGATGATCACAGATCTCTGCCTACAGATACATCTGGGGAAATATAAATGAATTGAATGGGCTTGGACAGTGGGGAAAACCAGCACTAACAAACCATGCGCCCACTGCTTTGAAAACTAAAGGACCTCCCTAAAGTCTTTGCATTGGTTCTGTGAAGCTGTTGTTTCTTAAAAAGGATACCTGCCAAATATTCCTTAATACATTATAATTGTCCTCTATAACTAAAATGTAAAATTAATATATATTTTAAATATTTTAGAAATAGTTCAGTCAATAGGGGCAATGCCGGTCGCAAGTTAATGATGTCATTTGTCCATGTGTGTTCTAGCCCTATGGAATTTATGGAATGCATGTGAAAATAAAAATCAACTTAATACTTCCTAAGGTTAATATGAGCAGCAAATCAATATTTTAAATATTTTCTTTTTGCACATACATTCCATAAATTCCATAGGGCTAGACCACACATGGACAAATGACATCATCAGCTGGATGAACTGTTTCTAAAATAAAAAATATATTTAAGGTGTTTTACATTTTCTATTGTAGTTATAGGGCAATTATAATGTATTAAGGCATATTTGTCTCATTAGCCAGGGATCCTTTTAAATCTCAGAATTTGTTTCCACCCAGTTATAGGCACATTAATTGAATTTAGATGTCACCACCAAACGTATCAGTTGGCCCTATAGGCAGAGAGCTCTGATTGTCTGGCTACACAAGACCTGTGAAAGACCAATGAAAGCTGTGAGATTGTTCTCAGTCCCTATAGTTGAGCGAAGTGTTAGAGCATAGGTTCTCAAAGTGGGGTCCTTGGGGGGGGTTCCAGGGGGTCCCCAGTGAAAGTAGAGTATTTAAGTAAAGGTTACTAAGTTATTTTCCACCGTCCACTACTTGGGAGGCAGTGTAGGAACACCGCCTCTTCCCATGATGAAATGAGAAGCCTTGCCCCCATGATGTGTCCATTATTATCGGGACCCTCCCTCGTTGCCACTGACAAGGACAAGGCCTCGCTCCCGGGGGCCTTCGACCCAATAGTCCCTGCCTGCTTCACTGATTCACTGCCCACAATGACGGACACACAGAGGACCCGTCTCACTATAGGGCCACACAATAGCCGGCACACTACCCACTCTGTGCCCGACACACGCACTGCAGCTGAGTGTAGCCATTACTCGTCGGCGCTCCCCTTCAGATTGCTGTGTCGCGCACGGCCATGGTTGATGTCCTTCTAATTTTCTGCTGCGGCGCAGTTTTAAAAGATTGTGACATATCATAGCTGCATGTAGGCAAATAGGGTTTTGTGCAGGCGTATAATGTGAAGGATATATTATATCCTCACTTCAATAAAAGGTTTGAGGCTTTTTATGGATCAGCGTCCAGATGTACCCAGATGTATGACTCTGACAATGCGGCCCACCCATCAGGTGGTGACCTGATGGGTGGGCTGCATCAATGGAACTAATGTAGTGTACAGGCTACTATAAGTTCCTATTTATTGGTATCACCCTGAATTTGTCACAGGTTATTTTTACATTATTATCATTTTTAAAAATATATTAGAGCTGCACTATGTAGCTCTTGTACCCTGGATTTGTACCCAATTTCCTGTGCAAGTAATGCATTGAATACCATTGAGCTAATAGAGCCTGCCTGCTTGCTCAGGGGATACATTTGATCTTGACCAGCAGGTAAAAACTCGTGTCAGAACCTGTGTCTAGGTTTGACACGATCTAAATGTCTCAATAGAAGAGCAGGGAGACCAAATACAACCACCCCAAGTGTGTAAGTTATATTGTATTAACTTACGCTGTAATGTTTTGTCATCGATATAATATCCCGACGGCCCACATGCTCTGGCTTTGAAGCCAGAGCATGAATCTGATCTTGTCGTAGCATGGCAACGGATAAGGAGAAGGCCCCTGCTGTTGTCTCATCGCGCACAGCTCAAGCGGATGGCTTTAAATTTCATGGCCCTAATTCAAACGCCAGACACACAATAGCCTGTTGTGTAACACAGAGAGGGAGCGGAGTGGATCAGAATGCAATTTTGCCTGTCGCGGAGCCCTGCTATGCAGTCAGTAGCACAGGATTTGGACTGTCACCTCTCGACAACACATAAAGGTATACGCTGTGCCGTATGGCTGATGGCCTTGTGATGAGCACATTTACATACTGTCGCTGTTGGGTGGAAACCTTTTATGTCCAAAACCGTTCCTTTTCAGGGAAAGTGGGGAAAAAAAGAACCTGCGTCCAATGTAGTTATTATTCAGTCACAAGCTGGTTAAATTTTTGTAAAACCCACAGGCACACTTAACCACTTTAAACATGGTGTCCCTATTTTGGGCATGTCATTAAAGGCTTATACTTTTTTTTTAATATTTCAAAAAATAAATAAAAAAAATAGCAGATCTACTGTACAGGCTCACAATTGCTTGTAGATTGGCTATTTTAGCTATGTTCACCATAAATAAAATCGCCATCAAATCGGCCATCAATTTATCGCAAAATATGGAGATTAAAAATGTCTGCCCAACAGCAACGATATTTAACAATTTGATATCATATCATAATTTCACTGACATTATTTGTTCATTTTCCGCATCTCAATTTCATTTTCCGCCATTTGCAATGATGTTGTTTATATTTTACAATATATGGCAGGAGCTGTGTATATACAATGACATGAATTGATGCTGGTATGGTCCTTTAACCCATTAAAATCGGGAAAGCATCTGTGTCATTTTAGTTTTTTGAGTTGGCAATTCAAAAATAGCATATATATATACAAGCTTGTAGATCTGCTATTTTGGAAAAATCGTGAACATTTGTTTCTTTGAATATCTATACTGTATATATTTTTTAGCAAACATTACTCAAATCTTTGCTTCTGGGGGTCTTTGGAATATTTTGAGATGGGGGTCCACGACCAAATACATAACATTTGTGGGGTCCTTCACATTAAAAAGAGAACCACTGATATATAGCAACATACGCTTTTTTCAGAAATATTTTTTTTGTAGTATAACTGTACTAGATAACTGGTGCCAAAAAACTCTTCGCTCTATATACTGTAGGTCTATATGTTGTGAATGTATTTCCAAGAGAGTGAATTGCTGAAATCACAAATGCAGTGAGTGGACTAGACAGGTCAGACCGCTTCTATTAAATGATACCACTCAGACCACAAGCTGCATTCGCCTCCTCCCCCTTCGCACCGTCTCTGCCCAGAAGGGGGTTGTTGATAGCGCATACATGTGTCTGGAATTTCAAGAGGCTCAGCTCCGGGGGTGATGGAGACTCTGGAGGATACTTGCTGAAGCCACACAACAAGGACGGGGGGAAAGTGGCGAGAGAGCCCAGGCCATCAGTGAGAGTCATTACGGAGCGTTAAGTGTCCAGTGTGACAGCAGGACACTGGGTAAGCATTGAACGATCAAATTCCCAAGAGAGTCGAATGATTTATTGACAAACACCTTTAAGCCTACTTGGCTGAGTGCTTGGGGCACTTGAGGTTGAGGCGCACGCAAATTAAATGTGTTAAGGATATATTTTTTTTGTTTTGGTTAAAAAAAAAGAAAGAGATATCAACCAAATGATGCTCTGGGAGTGGACCTGTGAAAGTAATGCTTCAGAAATTCGGTTCCGTTGCACAACGTGATTGCCAGGACTCCACAATTAGAGCTTCGTCCCGGCAGAAGACTCTCAGCACAAGCTGTGGATCAATATGTCTGTTATTGATTTTAAACTTCAGCTGATGTACTGTAGCGCCGAAAGAATAATCCCCAGCCTTAGATGCAGGCCCTGGAGTTAGCAACAGTATGGCATTTTACAGTATGATGTCTGTAGAGCCCGACCGATGGCACATTTTAGGGGCCGATGCCAATCCCGATTTTGGAGAGTCCTAGACCACTGATATTTTGTAAAAGAAAGTGCCACATGTTTTTTTATCAATCTGAAAAACGTAAGTATGTACAGCATAAGTATACAGCATAAGTATACAGTATAAGTATACAGTATATATATATATATATATATATATATATATTTAACTTCAATGTAAAAATAACATTTAACTTTAATTATACAATGAACAAGCAAACTATTAATACATATAAAATACACACAAGCCCTATTCAACATTAACAAAAATTGCCAAGTTCACAATGTGTCGCCTCGCAATACGTTGTGAGTGTGTGATTAGCTATTTCTTGAAAATGTGAAATGTTTTGCCCAAAATTGGTACACCAAGTTGAATGTGGTACAGAAATTGGTTATCGGCTGCATAATTGATAATACCGATGTCATGAAATAAGTCAAATAATGTCCAGTCTGGCTCTAGTTGCATCTCTTATTTCTTCCCGATCATTATCTTCATCTGCAAAAATGAGAGCTCTGTTGTTATGCAGGGAAAGACAGAACATTTAGCACTCCCACGATTGTTGGGAATCCAACAGAACATTTGCACCCCCACAGAGTTTAAGGGTTGTTGCTCAACTATATCTTGTGGCTGCCACAGACAGATGGTTATTGATTTTCAATAAGCATAAAGCAGAGAACCGCAGAGCGACTCTCACATGCTGCCAGTGGACCGGTGAAACACCTTCGAGCTGTCAGACTTGACCTTGACCCCCACCCCCACATCAGTAGCCTGTGTTCACTGAGCCAGCTGCATCAAAGGAAACAACTTATTGAATGCTTCTATCATGCTCTATGCATATATAACTCATACATACATACATACATACATACATACATACATACATACATACATACATACATACATACATACATACATACATACATACATACATACATACATACATACATACATACATACATACATACATACATACATACATACATACATACATAGGTCTACTGTCTCCTTTGTTAACTCACCAAGACTGAACACTACGGTGTGCATTAGGCTACAATTTCATGGCACATGCATCGTCCTTGGTTGAGATTATAGAATGTACAGTATGATGTACAGTATTAAAGGCTCCACTGTTCATTCAGCACAGTCCTATCAGGCTGACATGCTAATCATGTTCCACCTTGCTGCTATATGAAGGACATCTTGGTCTGCAGATGTCTAGATGGTAAAATAGTAGTAATTCACTGCTCCCACTGCAGGCATGGCTTTGGCCATGAATCAGTTAGTTTCCCTGGTAAATGATTCTAATGTCGCTTTGCAGTGGAAAGCCTGTTTAATGAAACACCTACATCATTTATGAAGCAGAGCATCTGTGCGGTGCGGTTTGACTCATCGCTATGTGGGCACATTGTTTGATTGAAATGCAGGGATCGGCGCTAGTTAGCTGTTGACAAATTTTGCCTGTTTAGAGTTTTCAGTTTTACCCACCAGAAAACACCCACCCACTTGTAGGTGGTGGGAACTAAGCAGTGGTGTAAAGTAACTAAGTACATTTACTCAAGTACTGTACTTAAGTACAATTTTGAGGTACTTTTACTTTACTGGAGTATTTCCAATTGTCTATACTTTTACTTCTACTCCACTACATCTCAGAGGCAAATATTGTACTTTTACTCCACTACAATTAATTGAAAACATTAGTTACTAGTTACTTTGCAGATATAAGATATTACATTATAAAACATACATTAACCACTTTAGCCCTATTTTATACCTAGGCTATTTGAAAATAGCCGATCTACAAGCTCACAACATTTTAGTACTTTTACTTTTGGTACTTTAAGTAAATTTTGATACCAATACTTTTGTACTTTCACTCAAGTCAATTTTGAATTCTGGACTTTTACTTGTAACAGAGTACTTTTACATTGCAGTATTGATACTTTTACTTAAGTAAAACATTTGAGTACTTTTTCCACCACTGGAACTAAGCTCTGCTGCCTGTCTCATGCATTCTGTTGTGGTTGCTGAGCCACGGCAGATGTGTGTATGTATCATTGGCGGTTCTGTTGCCGCTCCACGGCCATGCCATGCATACATGCATGAAGCAGAGTCACACAGGTCCCTGTGGAGGGCGCTGCTATAGTCGGTTGGTGGAATTGTGTTCGGCTGGTAACCCGTGGAGAATCAAATTGCCCCGGTGATCCATCAACGAGGCATGATCGATGCAACCATTGCCCGGCCGGGTCTTTCGGTTCCGCTGCAGAGCGCAGACAGACATGCATGTGAGCCAGAGGTCCCAGGGAGATAGAGGGGACACACTGAGCGAGTGCTTTGCATGTGCTTATTGCTCATCTTCAGTGGTGGAAAAAGTACTCACATTTGTTACTTAGGTAAAAGTATCAATACTGTGATGTAGAAATACTCCCTTACAAGTAAAGTTTCGGAATTCAAAATGTACCTGAATAAAATAATTGGTATCAAATAGTACCAAAAGTAGAAAGTACTCATTATACAGAATGTCGTCTATTTTCAAATGGCCGAAATGTATATAGGGCTGAAGTGGTTAATATCTTTGGAATAATAATAAAAATCTACAAAGTAACTAGTAACTAAGGCTTTCAAATAATTGTAGTTGAGTAAAAGTGCAATATATTCCTCTGAGATGTAGTGGAGTAGAAGTAAAAGTATTGAAAATTGGAAATCCTCCAGTAAAGTAAAAATATCAAAACATTTGTGCTGAAGTACAGTACTTGAGTAAATGTAATTAGTTACTTTACACCACTGCTTATTGCTCATTTTATTCATTCAGATTTCCCTGCTTTCACCCCTGGAGTGGTGGTGGTGGGTGGGGGGGTGTCTAATGTCTGCTTGTGGAGATTTGACAACATTCTCATGGATTTCCGGAGATGACCGTGGATGCCAGAAACTGCGGCGCAAGAAATTGATTAGTTTGTCACTTCTGCATACTGTATATAGGGGGAAAAAATGCGGGGGTTTGGGAGGGGGGTGTAGAAATATGAATTACAGTGACATGCCCAATTCACGGCCCCCGGGGGCCCTAGGTCTATCGGGATGTGTGAGCACACACACGCACACACAGGGTAATCTCAAAGCTGCAGCTGAGCCCAATAAGCAGAACTTGTGGGCTCTCGTGTTACCCCCGTCTTCTGAGAGACTGTGTTAGTCACACATGCCACAGCACTGGGAGCGCAGGTGAGAGGTTAAAGGGCCGAGACGTCTCCAGCTGGAAAGACGGCGTTAAACCCGCCTCCGTGCCCAATGCGGCCCAGACGCCGGCCACGCAGGAATTTAAACGGCTCCTTCAATCGGATCCCACCGATTTCCACCACCATCTGCCTAACTGCCGGGGCCTTTTTCGTGGCTCGCCAGGCATTGGCACAAGGTCAGCCCGTTCACCACTTAATGATCGGCCCCTCCCCCACTTGTGTACCGACAGCGCTGGCGCTCCGACAGGGACGTAATGAAAAGGAAATGCACCGGGCGCCAGAAAACACTGGACGTCACACTGACATCCTTAATGGAATATGTGCGCTTTGTGGCAGCTGAGATGCTCCAGTCAGCATTCTGATCGTGGTCCCTCTCTCTCTCTCTCTCTCTCTCTCTCTCTCTCTCTCTCTCTCTCTCTCTCTCTCTCTCTCTCTCTCTCTCTCTCTCTCTCAGTATACATATATATATCTCTGCTGTCCGGCAGAAACCAGCTAACTCAAAATGTTCATTTTTCAGGAAATGAAAAAAAAAAACAAGACAAAAAGGATTTAGGAGGTTTTGTTCATCATTGATAAGGTCAAAAGGTGGGTGGAGCCTGGAGTCAGCAAAACCAGCTAACTCCACCCCCCTTTGGTGGAGTTAGCTGGTTTAGCAGAAAGTTTGAGGATCCAATGGAGTTAGCTGGGTTTTTTTATGCTTTTCATTGGTTCAATATTTTTTTTACCAACACACAGACGTAAAGGGTGTTCAATAGCACTGCTTTATGGGGGAAAAATGCAAAAGCGTCAAAATGGAGTTAGCTGGTTTCTGCCGGACAGCAACGAATTATCTCTCTCTCGTCTGTTACCGTTCCTCTGTCTTTCTCGGCCCTTGCTTCTCCTATCTCTCCATCAGTCTGGCCTCCTCTCTCCCTCTCTCTCTCACCCCAATCATAAGTGGTATTTTCTCCACAGGGGCAACTGTAAGTTCCAACAATATTCGGGGTCGGGGATGCTCGGTGGGGTTCGAGTGGACAGATTGCTGAGCCTGGCTGCTAAACTGATGGCGGCTCGATACAACCAGAATCCCAGTCTACCACACGTCACGCTGCCACTGCCACCTGTTCGCAAGGCCGCGGCAATCTGCAGGCAGATGGGGGGCGTCCAGTCGTCTACGTCTCTGTTCAGCGCTCTGTGCAGCTCACCAGAAGCGCTATAGTGAACCCGCACAGTCTGTCAACAATTTATCCAATTTTTATACCTCTCTCTCTCTCTCTCTCTTTTTTTTTCCCCATGTCGGGTAAATACTGCAGGCTCCCAATAAAGGAACAGAAATGTGGTTTAATGGAGTTCATAAATCTGTATTTCATGCTGCCAACTCAGAGCGGCACGCTGTGTTTTCTCTCTCGCCCACCTCCTCCTATACCTCCCTCCCTCAGTCTCTCTCTCTCTCTCTCTCTCTCTCTCTCTCTCTCTCTCTCTCTCTCTCTCTCTCTCTCTCTCTCTCTCTCTCTCTCTCTCTCTCTCTCCCCCACCCCCTCGCTCTCCCTCTCTCTCTGTTGGTAATCTCGTTAAAGTTGTGTGTTTCCTGAGCTGCCTCCTGTGGGAACCGAGCGCTCCTGATGTCATCCTTCTCCACGGTAGCAGGGTACTACGCACGTGCACGTGCACGCGCACACACACACACACACACACACACACACACACACACACACACACACACACACACACACACACACACACACACACACACACACACACACACACACACACACACATACACACACACCCTGGAGAGGAAGGAACATGTCGCGTTTCACCTGGATTCACTTCGATGACCCACCCCACCGCTGCCCCCTGGCTGTGGGCTTCGGAACTGACACAGCGGGGCCCCGCGGGTTAAGGGGGCGGGGCGGGGACGGGGGTACAAGGGGATGCGGTGGGGAGGTACGAGGGGACTTTCGATTGTGTCTGATTGTTGTTCTACATCACTCCGCAGAGGGCGGCACTTCATTAGCGAACAAATTGCCAGCACCTGGAACGTGTTTATTAAGATAAAACAGAGCCCATTATGGACTTAATTCTCTGGAAACCGCTGGGACGCCTTGAAGAACACCTGCGGTTTACGTGTCTCCATACTATGTTCTATAAATCTATATACGACGCAGGCCCCAAACTGAATACCATCGCTGCCACGGCTCCCTCGCTAGTAATGCCAACGCATAGATGGATGGATGGCTCACATTCTTAGTTAGTATTAGAGCAAAATCTACTGCTGAGTTAATATCTCAAGAGGCCGTTCCCTTTTTACTGTAGAGCTGCTGCTGCATTGCGTAAACATCTTATGAATCAAGGCTAAACTGAGTCGATCCTGGGCTATAATGTGAAAACACTCCCTGGTAATCATTTTCCTCACTGCAGGGAGGAGAAACCCTCCAACGTTAAAGACAGAGAGCCCGCAAAGCAAGCCTAGCGAGCATGAGATTGCTATGTAGCCATGCATACAGTGCAGCCTACATCAGCCATTGGCGTCTGGGCGCACTGCAGAGCCATTCGGATGGGATGAAGTGACTACGAGGAGCACCAAAGCCCTCGTCAATGGATACGAGATTGCAGGCTGTCAGGCGGGTGCTGTCAGGAGGTATTACCTCTCGTGACAGCCAAGTATCAACAGTTCTAATTAAAGAATGATTGGAATGGGTGGAGCACTGCCTCCTAATAGGGGAATAAACATTTCAGCATCGCTCCAAGACGTGAAACGTGCTCATTTATTACATCGAACAACCCGGCAGCTGCTGTCAAGAGGATTTAATAAGTTTATTTTAGGGCTACATAGCTTTCCATCCATTTTGATGCCTTCTGGTGATCTAACAAAAAACCCAGACACCACCCCTATGACAGTGAGATTAGAGAATTCACAGGAACTCTGTGTCCGTGCGGAGCTGCATGTTCTGCAGGTAGCCTGTGTGACAGGCCTCTTAACCCATTAAGACTTGAAGCCGATTCTAGAAATGTCTTCTAAATCCTATCAGTTTTCTGAAAAACCTGTTTCTATGTGAGTGGTTCTCAATCTTTTTCATGTCAAGGACCCCCAAAATTATATGTATTTGGCCACGGACCCCCCATCTCAAAATATGTTGTTCCAGGGACCCCCAGAAGCAAAGATTTTAGTTACAAATGTTTGCCTTATATATTCAAAGATTTGCGCAAATGTTATTTTTATTTTTTCAAAAAATAGCAGATCTAGAAGCTCAGAGTGCCGCGCTATGAGCTTGTATATCTGCTATTTTCAAATAGCCAAAGTGTAAAATAATGGTTTAAGTGGTTACACAGATTTGAATGGGTTAATGCTATCCTTCAATGCCGCGGAAAATAGCTCCCAAAGCAGCAAACGGTGATACCGTGTTGCATTACCCAGACAGCTTCAACAGGCACACTCACTCTCAAGCCCTTTCAAGGCCCAGTTGAACCCTTCTGTACACGCTGAATGCTAATTTAGCGGTGAGTGGCGACTCTCGGCGCAAAACCGAGGCGCCACAACAGTCAGACAGATTTGTTCCCTGCCCTCCCCTCTTCCATGTATTCCCTCTCGCTGCCGTTCCTCTATCTGCACGTGAAATTATACTTCTGAGAACGGTGAGTGTCTTTCTAGCGGGCAGCGAGAGGCAGAGGTGGACAGAGTACTCAACCCCAGTACTTGAGTAAGAGTACAGAGTACTCCTGGTTAAATTTACTCCACTACAAGTAAAAGTAGCTCAGTCAAAATGTTACTCAAGTAAGAGTAAAAAAATACTTGCTTTTAAATATACCTAAGTATTCAAGAGTACATGCTTTTAAAAATACTTAAGTAAAAGTAAAAGTACATTTCTTATTTTTCACATCAATGAATTGCTGTAAATTTTTATATGGCTTTTTTTTTTATCACAAGTCAAATTAGTGCAGCATTGGTTCAAAACGAGTAAACTTAATTAATATCTTTATAGTCTAGTGGTGCCGCACAAAATAACCAAATAACCACAAAATATTATTTTTTTATTTTATTTTTTTAAACCTCAGCAATTCCAATGCAACAAAATAACTCCTCATCTAAGCCAGTGGTTCTCAACCTTTTCAGGCTGTGACCCCCCAAAATAATCATATTTGAACTGAGGACCCCCCACCCTGACTGTAATGTTACCACAAAATTGACTGAAATAAACTAAAGCAGGGGTAGGCAACCTGCGGCTCTAGAGCCGCATGTGGCTCTTGGGCCCTCTCCCGTGGCTCCCAGTTGCTTGGGCAAAGTAGTATGCAAAGGAATAAGAGGTTTTCTTTCTGTTTTTTTCTTCTTTTTACTTTAGGCATAAAGTTAAGTTATTAAAGTAAAGTTATTAATACAAAAAAAGGGTCGCCCATACACCAGATAAAAATAAGAAACTAATCATTGAAGGAAAATAAAGAATTCATTGATGCTTGGTTTGTTTGCTTTCACCACCAATGTTGCTGGGATACTGGTATACTTGATCTGCTTTGAGAAATTAGCAAACAATACAAAAAAAGTTATATCGAAACACCAGAAAAAGCACCCAAAAAAAGCCGCTCGAGACAGATTTTTAATAATCTTTTGGGCCAAAAATGGCTCTTTTGATAATAAAGGTTGCCTACCCCTGAACTAAAGTATAAGCACTTGGAATGTAGGAGTTGAGGCATTCCATTTAGTTTGACTCAGTACCACAGATAAATACTGTGAAAATACCCTATCTACAAGCTCACAACGCCTCGCAAGGCACAGGCGTTGTGAGCTTGTAGATCAGCTTTTTTCAAAATGTTTGCCTCTGTCTTATATTATTTGACAATTTGGCCAATGTTTGACCATTTTTTATAGTATAGTTTGTTGCTTACTTTTGATGCAGAATGGACTTTTTCATTTATTTTCTTTCTTTTTTTAGGTATTAAAAAGGTCTTAAAAGTCCTGAAATTGGGGGCACGGTGGCGCAGTCGGTAGCGCTGTCGCCTCACAGCTAGAAGGTCCTGGGTTCGATTCCCGCAGGGGACGCTGTGGGCGCTGGGGGCGTGTTCTCTCCTCCGCGTCATCAGTGCCCACACCCTAGGTGGGGTTGGCGAAAGGGCCTTTCTGTGTGGAGTTTGCATGTTCTCCCCGTGTCTCCTAGGGTAGGTACCCTCACAAAAAACATGCAGTAATCCTGGTCACTATACTGCCTCCCCCTGGCCAGCCGGGGCGCCTGATGGAGGGGAAGGGAACTGGTTGGAATAACGTGTTCCTTCCACGCGCTACGTCCAACCAGGGAAACTCTCCCCTGTCAGGTGATAAGAAGGTCAGACGGCTCTCATGCATTGAAGGAGGTATGAGCTCGGCCCTGGCCTCCCTAGGTTGGCAGAGGGAAGGTAGTGCCCAGGATTACACACTTAGGCATTGGCACTAGGGTGAAAAAATAGGGTTACAAAAATCGTGGGATAAAAATTTAAAAGTAAAAAAAAGTCCTTAAATTGTCACTTCACTGTCATCTGGGGACCCCCCTAAAATCGGGACCCGACCCACAGGTTGAGAACCACTGATCTAGTAGCAGTGATGTTAGGTTTTCAAAGTTAGTGGGTGCCAGTGGTCATTTGAATGGGTCCCAGCCCAGGGACATTTTGTGATTCTATGAGTCCTAATAAAATAAAAACGTTTCCCCATTGAAGGCGCATGCATTGTTTTCAAGGTGAAAAACTAAAAACCATGTCACTCTTTGCCTTTCAAGAATATTCAAGGCAAAAAAGTACCATATGTCACTGCTAAATACTAGTGCTAGCCAAAATTCTCTAAAGGGATCTAAAATGTTGTGCTTACCTCGACAACAAGTGTTCCATCTACTTCAATGGACTATTTTGTTTGGGGTGTTTGCTGGATTCTTTTTTTAAACAAGGCAATATTGTGAGCAGTCTACAACGTGAGCAATTTTAATGTGGAGTGAATGTCTGTGTGTGTCACGCACTGACACACACACACACACACACACACACACACACACACACACACACACCAGGCCCGGCGCCACGGGGGTACCTGAGGGGGCCTAGCACCCTCGGTTTAAAATTGTGCCCCCTCAGTTTATTTTGGGGGAAAAAATATATATATATTAATATAAAAATATAAAAAAATTTGGGATAAAAAATCTGTAAAATCAGGCAAAAATAAGAGTTAAATAACATAAGCCTAACCTAACCCTAACCCTAAAACCGAAATAAAGTAACAAAAAAGCGGCCACGCGTGCTCGGGTCGCGCAGCATGCACGCGCGCATGCTGCGCGACTGGTGTGCACCCTCGCAATTTTCAACTGCACCCTCGGTGATTTCATCCTGGCGCCGGGCCTGACACCACACACACACACACACACACACACACACACACAGGCGTCCTGCCTGCAGCCTGAACTGACACAGACTGAGTGGAGCACATGTGGATGTTTTTTTCAGTGCGCGACAGATATCAGCGTTTCTTTCATCGTTCGGCCTTGTGCGCGTCAACGTTCGGCCGTGTGAGCGTGGGCGCATAGGCTACAGGGAACATTGGATAGGGTTCCTTCTTTGACGAATACAACGTGTGGCCAATTGCATTTCAGGGGGAAAAAACAACAACCAGCCAACCTGAAAGTACTCAGTACTTTTCAGCCTTCCTAGAAATTTACTTGAGTAAAAGTCAAATATTTGTCTTGGAAATGTACTCGAGTAAGAGTAATAAGTATCAAAGAAATCTAATACTCAAGTAAAGTGCAGATCCTCAGAATATTTACCTAAGTACAGTACTCAAGTAAATTTACTCAGTTACTGTCCACCTCTGGCGAGAGGTCACCAGTGTAATTTCCTTGTATTGGTTAAAAGCTCACTGAGTGTTAGACCCAGGCACAATGAAGACACGCTCAGCGAGCAGGTTTTTCACTTTGCTAACGCTGTAAGAGGTGTCTGCAGAAGCTCTCTCCTCGTCCACAGCCTTTTCATTCCCCTGTTGCTAAGCAAGTGTCTCACACACACACACACACACACACACACACACACACACACACACACACACACACACACACACACACACACACACACACACACACACACACACACACACACACACACACACACACACACACACACAGGAAAGCATTGACGTAACCTCACTGGGATCAGGTATGAAACTGATATACAATGTTTTTTATATTCATCACAGACGTGTTCCCTCTGGAAAATTGCCATCGATTCTTTTGTGCATACCGTATCTGCAGGACCTACACATTTCAACGGGGAATATAAACGTGCGCCTCAATATTCAATTACAGTATGGAGCCCATCTCCCATGCTCAGGCATTTTGATTCAATAATTCTTCGCTGTTGACTCTCCATATCAGCATATCTGACCTCCCCGTGTGAAAAAGGCTCTTATGAGTGGCATTCACCCCCCACTAACCATCTTCACAGATGGATATTTTAACTCATTAAGACCGCGTATGTGTCATTTTCAGATTTCTTTGGCTATTCAAAAATAGCAGATATACAAGCTCATGGTGCGGCACCGACTGCCGCGCCATGAGCTTGTAGATCTGCTATTTTTGAAAAATCGTGAAACTTTTTGCTAATCTTGGAATATATGTTTTTTTAAAGCGAACATTTGTAAAATATTTTTTTCCAGGGACCTCCCCCAGAAGCAAAGATTTGAGTTACAAATGTTCGCTTCAAAAAAGATATATTCAAAGATGTTTCAAAAATGTCAGATCATAGAGTTAATAATTAATAAATTGTTTTAGAAGACATTTGTAGAATCCCCAGAATCAAAGATTTGAGTTAAAAAAGTTCTCTTTAAAAAAATTATATTCAAAGATTTGCACAAATGTTCAAGATTTTTCAAAAAATTGCAGATATACAAGCTCATAGTGCGGCACTCGGTGCCGCGCTATGAGCTTGTATATCTGCTATTTTTTTAATAGCCAAAGAGATCTTAAAATGACAGAGATGTGTTCCCGGATTGAATGGGTTAAGGTCATTCCGCCTGAAATAGCACAGTCATTTGTGTAGTATAAACACGGGTGACAGCGACGAGTGTCTCTGGAATGGAAGGGAACACATGCTAAGCTCACCGAGATGACTTTGAACCCAGGGTTATATTCATAACAGATGATAACAGCCTACTGTGCCTTAGAGCTTCACGCCACATAAATCAGCACTTATTCTGTCCCTCTTGTCACCTCCAACTGTCTAAGGTTCAAACAAGTGCCAATTTGCCATGTGTGAGCTATAGGCCAAATTTTAGACGGGCTGGGCAATAAACCGGAAATATATCAAAACCGATAGACCAATAACTGACTTCATCTTGCAAGTAGGTTAATCGAATCATCGAGAGTCCGGGTTTTTTAGTTGCTGTCCGGCAGAAACCAGCTAACTCCATTTTTCCGCTTTTGCATTTTTTCCCATAAATCAGTGCCATAAAGTCTGTGTGTTGATTAAAACAATATTGAACCAATGAAAAGTATTAAAAAGCGCTTCTGACAAAACCAGCTAACTCCATTGGATCCTCAAACTTTCTGCTAAACCAGCTAACTCCACCAAAGGGGGGTGGAGTTAGCTGGCTTTGCTGACTCCAGGCTCCACCCTCTTTTGACCTCCAACCTCATTGTGAGCTTGGCGGTCCATTCGGCTGTTCGTATCAATGATGAACAAAACCTCCTAAAAGCTTTTGTTTTTGTCATTTCCTGATAAATGAACATTTTAGAGTTAGCTGGTTTCTGCCGGACAGCAGAGATATACAGTATATATATAATTTTTCTTATATCAACAAATTAACATTAAAACTTTGATTCTTATTTTTATAAACAACCAAATTGTTAGTCTGATTAGCCACTTACACAGATGCGTTCCCGGTTATTGGTTAAAAGCCGACTGAGTGTTAGACCCAGGCACAGTGAAGACACTCTCAGCGAGCAGGTTTTTTCACTTCGCTAACGCTGTACGAGGTGTCTGTAGAACCTCTCTCCTCGTCGTCCACAGCCTTTTCATTAGGGGAATGAAAAGGCTGTGGACGACGAGGTCGTTGCTGGTTGCTAAGCAAGTGTCTCACACACACACACACGCGCGCGCGCGCACACACACACATGCACACGCACCATACTGTACGTAAATACGTACGCACGCCACACACACACACACACACACACACACACACACACACACACACACACACACACACACGCACGCACGCACACACACGTACACGTACACGCACACACACACACACACACACACACACACACACACACACACACACACACACACACACACACACACGCACACACACACACACACACACACACACACACTGGAAAGCATTGACGTAACCAAACGACCAAATTGTTGTCTGATTGTTGTCTGATTAGCCACTTAACCCTGTATTATATATTATTGTACAATGGTAGTAGGGGGGGGGGTGATCTCTGTCGCTGCTCTAGCGACTCCTACAGGCTGGCCGGGGCGCCTGAGCGTAACTGAGAGGAATAGAGTGTTCCTCCTCATGCGTCACATCCTTCTGATGAAACTCCTCACTGCCAGGTGAAAAGAAGCAGCTAACGGCATCATGTGGTTGTCTACACCCTCCCACATGACTAACTGTAGGGATCGTAGGTGACATTGGCTACATGTGAGGGGAGAACTGGGAATTGGCATAAAGACTAGATTGGGAGAAAATTTAATTTAAAAAAATTACAAAATGATGCACATACAAGTGTCCCCTGTCCTCTGCACTTGGTTTTGAATGCCTTATTGCTCACATTTCAGTCTGGTAATACTTCTTGGGATTCGTCATGTTTCTATGAACTAGATTTTGTGTCAATACCATGATAGAAAGACACAGTGGTGTGCATGTTATAGAGTAATGTATGAATTGGAGTAATTAGAGTAATTGTATTGAATTTCAGCTTCACAAAATATAGGTACTTGGAAATGGCACTGCTAAAGTATATTTTATTTGAGAGAGAGATCTAGTAGGTACTAAGTTAATCCACTTCTAAAAACCTGATAGCCTATTGCAGGAAATGTGGTACAAGAGCAGTGTTTTATCTATCTCTGTTACGCTACATGCCTTGTTCCACTTCATTAGGCAATCGCTGGTTTCGGTGTAAAGTTCAAGGCTCATGTGGCTTAACCTAGTTTGACTTTCTTCATCAGAGCCAGCCAAACCCATTAAGCAACTTAAGCATAATGATTGTAGTCTTGCAGTTTCTGGCCTCAACTTGTGGAAACAGTAAAAAGAAATACGGCAGCTACGATAAAAAGCCCATCATCGCTTGGCAAAATACAGTTTCCTGACTACCTGCCTCATCGTCTGGTTTTCCTCTGCTTCCTTCCACTCATTGTTGCCGGGTGGAAAGCTTGTATGTCCAAAATAGTTACTCATTCCAATGGATCCAGCGACGCATTGTGAGCTTGTAGATCGGCCGTTATGGCCACTTTTGTATGATGAAGCAGGGCCTTACTACTAAAATAAACATAAGAAGAAGTTGAAATATGGAGATACAAGCTTTCTGCCTGAGAGCAACACTCTCCAAGTCTATAGGGGCCTGTAGAGAGGATTGCTGGCTGTCAGCTTTTTCATTAGCACAGCAAGGGAAGTCTCTGTGGACTCCACACACTCTGTCTATCACCTCTATAAAAAAATTTACCATTGTGGAGACGGTGGGAGACCACTGGTTTGTTGTTGAGTGCCTGCACAGCAAACCAACAGCAAAGCATCTCCTCCTGCAGCTATCAACCTCCTAAACGAGCAGACCCACAGCATGTCCCCTATACATCCCCTAGCTCTTTACCGCCGTTAACTTACTGCACGAGATTTATCTCACATCACGCGCCGCAGTCTCTGTTCCGTAAACTCTCCTAGCGTTTTTCCACGTTGCCGCACTGCATTACAGCTGTCTCGCTTCCCCGGCTATTAATCACATGCCTCTGCCTATACTGCAGCTGCAGCTCTGCACCTTCCTGCATAATGCAAACGCCTCTGCCATGCACTGTGTTCACCAGTCACGACTGTTGTTCAAAGGCACACTGGGTAACTTTTTCAATCGGCAGGAACCTAATTTCGACCAATAATCCAATTCCCAAAGCCCAAGAGACCGCTCTGTTCAATCTAAACAAAGACGGTGGTCGGGCAGTGCATTACAAACGTTCTCAATTTATACTTGAACAGTATGTATCTGAAAACATTAGTGCGAAATATCCAGCAACAGCATTTGTATTCAGTACTGCCTTTTTGCAGTACATGACGCACTCGCAGTGCATCACGTGTGTGTTTGCATTTAGATCCTATAGCCCGACGGGACGGGATGGTCGGCTGACACTGTGATTGAGACACTGTTTCACTAGGAAATATTTCATGATATGGTCAGGAAAAGCCATTTCAGGTGGTCTTTAATGTTCATGAATACTCCGGACTCACTGGACATCCAGTGTTCTGTTAACCTGCCTGTTCTCCTAAGCATTGCGATTTACATACAATTTGCGACGTTGCCTATTTCCTCAGTACTATCGGGGAGCTTATTGTTCACTTGCATTAAAGATAGTGAGTTTCTTTCTGGGTTGTTGCACCAGATGCCAATGGAAATTCTGAATCACATTATGAATACCTCAACAGATACATACTGTTATTGTCATAAGTTTGCTGGAAGTCTGCTGACGTTGGCTTATCCAATTTTACCTGCCACAGTCTCTGTTGAAGCTAGAGACTTTAATCTCTTAACCCCCATTAACTTCTTCCCCTCTACACTAAATATCTTTGCGAAAATACCGTAAGCACGACGCATTGTGAGCTGCTGTTTTTGCTGTATGTTTATCCCAGAGTAGGGATGCTAGGGTTCATGTTGTTAAACTATGTCAAACAACCGTGTATGCCGTGTTGTGTCAGACAAATAAAACTTCTTGATTTGTGTCAGCCGACATATTGTCAAAATCTCTTGATGTAACTTTCTTTCCAATTATACAGCATTTTGGGTTCTAAGGAACGTTATAGGCTAGGAAGCAGCCTTGTGAGTGGTCCTCAGTGTCATCCTTGGGGACGAGACGACAGCCAGGTTGTGTATTGATGTCCCTGGTTTCAATTAGTGGCTGATTAGACAGCTGGACTGAAAGCCAGCAGTATACAGACTGCAGCCGAGAACCACTGCATTCTAACACAACAGCCATTGTGGCGAAAGATAATGATCTCACTTATCACAAGAAAGCCACACAAGGCCATGACTTCTGCCAGCTCTTCAGCAAACAAGATAGATAAAGTTCTGTGCAAAAATACCCAAGAGATGACAATTTGGTCTGCTTTTGTGGTCTTCCAGACACATACAGCACGGCTACAGATTTGTATTTGTACACAGCACACTTGAGCAAAAATGCTTTATCAAAATTGACTTGCAGACCATGTGAAAGACTGAATACATGAAACAACATAAACCGTTTTCCATAAGTATTTACCTGCAAGCCATTAATGTTGTCTCAATCGATTTAATGAAATATTCAGAAGGATGCATAGACTCAAAAGTGCCCTTTTTTTTCTTTAATGTTTTCCACAGTACATGCCCTTGCTAAACATTTAGCTCATGATGATATGCATATCATAGCCTATAGCAAAGACACCCATCCTCCACCCTGGTTGCAGATAAATACTCAGGGGTCCGGGTCCTTGAGAGCTTCCATATATGCCCTATTTATACTTCAACAAATAGCAATTTGATTGATTGAATATTTTATTAGGTAAAAGAATGTAAAACACACAGTTACATTTAAAATACTTTGTCTAACAGGTCCGTTCATAAAAGTCCTTGCGGACTTGTTTCCAATGAGGGCCTTGGTATTCAATTCATAGGCATATATAGTGGCACCACAGTTCAAATATTATTGCAAAAAAAAATACAGCAAAAAAAATAACACTATGTACAACAAAAAAAAATAAAAAAAAGGGGAAAATAATATGTACAAGAACAGGGGGGGGAGGGTCTGCTGTCTAACCGGAAAATGGTACTACCTCCTCTTTTGGCCTCCTGAAAGGTGATTTTTTAAGGCTCTTTTAAATGAGCCCAGCGAACTGCATTTTTTTGAGGGATGGAGTTAAACTATTCCAATCCTGGGTGGCAGTGCTGTAGAAGGAGAATTTGCCCATGTTTGTTTTATGGGTGGGTGGTACCAAATTGTTGTTAACGCTCCCTCTGGTATTGTGACTGTGGGTGTCGCAACACAATGTGACACAACCTGTCACATTGTGAGCTAGTGCATTAGCTATTTTCGCTGAATATGTTAACATGCTCAAAATAGGGACAACAGATGGAAAGTTGTTAACTCTCTCAGTGCCAATAAAATAAAAAAATTATTGTGAACTTTGCCAGATTTTTTTTTTTGTTTTTTCAAAGAAAAAAAAAAGTGCTTAGGAAGCGAGATACAGCCTTTTTCAGTTATAGGTTAAACAAAGAGTGGATGGAGCTGCAAATCTTCAGATAATGATATCTTGGGTTCTGAACACTTTAAAAAAAAAAAAAAAAAAATCTCGTTCTGGCACTGAGGGTATAACCATAAAACTCGGGATAACTCGGGGTCTGGCACTGAGAGAGTTTCACTATTTTAGTGAAATTAGCCCAATGAGAGAATGCATAAGAATGTATATTCAGACCATAGAAAAGTTGTTAATTTCACTATTTTAGTGAAATTAGCCCAATGAGAGAATGCATAAGAATGTATATTCAGACCATAGATTTCATAGTCTCCACCTCGAGTATAGATCAGTTGTAGAAGGTTGTACTAAATCTAATACAACAAACATTTCTTTTGCGGATCCCTCTTTTCAAATGGTTGCTTAATATTTACGTACATTGATTTGGGGGTCCTTGACATGACTTGGATCGATACGGCCATAATGCTTGAGTCTTTCGCTGGGCAAGAATTAGTGCTACTGAAAGTGTCTGAGCGTATAAGTGCAGGAAGTATACCGCCCAAGGAAGTCATGCTGATGCTGTGCAGATCTGTTTTCAAAATCGTGTCATGATTGGTAGAAAAAAATACAGTTTCCAGGGGAAGACCATGCAATGGAAGACCCGCCATCAGTGGTGGAAAGTAACTAAGTACATTTACTTAAGTACAATGTTGAGGTATTATAAATTATGATATTAACACATTGAATGCCAAAAACGGTCCGGACCGTTTTTGAGGGTCCAAACGAGAAGTGCCGAAAACGGTCCGGACCGTTTTTGACCCAATTCTATTTTTATACATGTGGGCCACGTGGGGCGCTAAAACGAAACTTTGACATCACCCAAGCAGTTTCTGAGAAGAAGAGGCTGGATGTGGCTCCATGTCAAAAATCCTTCCGGTCGGCGTTTTCAATGTTATCTCCTTGATTAAAAGCTTAATATCTCCATTTCTTTTTAATGTGGTGGAAACGAGCCGTTTTCGATCGGCGATCACGCTGCAATGGAGGGTCGCGTTGGAAATATTATTGTTCCAGGCGTTAGTCGGGACCCTCCGCCGTCTCGCACGCACGCTTTGTTTACATGCATTTCCGCGTCGGGGCTTCTCACAGCACGAAATGTATAACGCAAGTGGATGGAAGAAATGCTGGCACTCAACGTATAATATTTTAATAAACCTCTGGCACCCAATGTGTTAAGAAACATACATTAACCACTTTAGCCCTATTTTATACATAGGCTATTTGAAAATAGCCGATCTACAAGCTTGCGACGTGTTGTGAGCTTGTAGATCTGCTATTTTCAAACATTTTAGTACTTTTACTTTTGGTACTTTAAGTACGTTTTGATGTCATTACTTTTGTACTTTTACTCAAGTAAATTTTGAATTCCGGACTGTTACATTAGTATTGATACTTTTACTTAAGTACTGCCCGCCATACACATTCTGCCATCTTTTAAAACTCTTCTGAAAACCAATCTCTATGCTAAGGCCTTTTCTTAAAAATTGTTTTATTCACAGATTTATTTGTTGTAGTTTATCTCCAATGCTTATCATGTTGTTCCTTTTATCCTGCTCTGTAAAGCACTTTGTGACTATGTCTGGAAATGTGCTATATCAATAAATTCATTATCGTTTAGTTCATTATCATAGTTCTTTACAAGGCTTTTTCTCCTTGCGAGATGAGAAGAGGCTGGGCACAAGCAGTGGTGGAAAAAGTTCTCAAATGTTTTACTTAAGTAAAAGTATCAATTCTGTAATATAGAAATACTCTGTTACAAGTAAAAGTCTGGAATTCAAAATGTACTTGAGTAGTACACTTGAGTAGTACAAACGTATTGGCATAAAAATATACTTAAAGTACCAAAAGTAAAAGTACTCATTATGCAGAAGGTCCCATTCCACAAGTTTCCTAAGAGCTGAAGTTGTGTGTATGTTTTTTAAGCTAAATCTACAAAGTAACTAGTAACTTAAGTGGTCAAATAATAGTAATGGTGTAAAAGTGCAATATTTGCCTCTGAGATAGTGGAGTAGAGGTAAAAGTATTGGAACATTGGAAATACTCAAGTAAAGTACAAATACCTCAAAATTGTACTTAAGTGCAGTACTTACTTGGTTACTTTCCACCACTGGGCACAAGGTTATCTGAGTGTTGACTTCTCAGGTTTTTCATACACTCAGTATAGCATACTGTATTTTATAAATTATATATACTGTATAGATGAGGTACTGTATCGTGGCTTTCTAAATCAGAAGGTTGGATCTGCAGCTTCTCCAGGTATCATCACTATCATGTCCTTCAAGTGTCCTTGAATGCACGGCTGCCTCTGCTGTCGGTGAGACTGAGAGGCTGTATTGTAAAGTGCTTTGGAAAGAAGGTGTTATCTATGTGCAGAGCATTTTGTTCACATAATAAAAAGTACTCCGATGTTGTTACTCAAGTAGATAAAAGTAGCAAAGCCACAATGTAGAAATAAAACTACGAAAGTATTGGCATCAAAATATAGCCTATATAGTACGGAGAAAAAGTACAAAAATGTGTATAAATGTGTCTACCTTTTTCAAAAACAGCCACATTATAAAATAGGGCTTAAGTGGTTAATGTGTGTTTTGTATTAAAAATATTAAGTAATAGTAAGTAACTAGAAACTAAAGCTGTCAAATAATTGTAGTTCAGTAAAAAAAAGAACCAAAAGGAACCAAGAAGTCACAGCGTGACACGTTGTGAGCTTGTAGATCTGCTATTCTTGGCAAAGAGATTGGTGTAGAATGGGAAAAAAGCAGTCTAGTACAGATTTAACCCAGGTCCTCTTCATTAACCCATTAAGACCGGGAAAGCATCTGTCATTTTAGATTTGAACCATTTTAACCATACTTTGGCAATTCAAAAATAGCAGATCTACAAGCTCGAGTTTGTAGATCTGCATTTTTTTGGAAAAATTGTGAACATTTGTGCAAATCTTTGAACATATATGTTTTCGAGAAATGTTTTCACTCTTTCTGGGGATTCTACAAATGTCTTCTAAACTCTAACAGTTTTTTTGAAAAATAAAGTATGCTGCTAGTGGTTCTCAAACTTTTTTCATGTCAAGGACCCCCCAAAATGACATGTATTTGGCCGCGGATCCCCATCTCAAAATATGTTGTTCCAGGGACCCCCAGAAGCAAAGATTTGAGTTAAAAATGTATATATTCAAAGATTTGCACACGTTTTCACGATTTTATTTTTCAAAAGTAGCAGATCTACAAGCTCGTATATCTACTGTTTTTGAATAGCCAAAGATATCTAAAAGGACGCAGACGCGTTCCCGGATTGAATGGGTTAAGACCATAGGGCTTAAGTGGTTAACGAACAGGGGGAAAAAAGACTGTGAACTTCCCTGCTGTGAGCGAGGATAATTATTGCACTGCTAGCCAGGGCTCAGCCTCTCAAACTACTGGGAGTGGAATGCAGATTCCCCAGACTGGCAGTAAAATGTGGTTGATTGTGGTTTATGGAATAACCCGCTCGCTCTAATGACTCCACATAGCCGTCTGCTTCCACCACTTGAGATCTCAGGCAAACACTTCAATAAAATACATGGATGCAGTTATTATGGAAGAAGTGCTCATAATTTTAGTTAATACCACAATGTAGAAATACTCTTCTGGTATAGGATCTGGTACATCAGGTATAGGACAATGCTGTGTTCAAAAATAAAAGCGCAAAACTATTGGCATCAAAATATACTTAAAGTACCAAATGTAAAAGCACTCAGTGTGCAGAATGTCCCATTTCACTTTTTCCCTTCAAAAATGTGTTAGTTTTTTCCCCCGTCAAAAATAGCACATCTACAAGCTCAAAACACGTTGGTCTGCTATTTTCAAATTGCCTAAGTATAAAATAGGGCTTAAGTGGTGCAACGTAACTAGTAAATAAAGTTTTCAACTAATTGTAGTGGAGTCAAAAGCACATATTTGCCTCTCAGATGTACAGTAGTGGAGTAGAGTGTCACAAAATGGAAAGATTCAATTAAAGCACCTAAAATGTTTACTTAAGTATAGTACTTGAATAGTTACTTTCCACCACTGGCGCCAGTTATGATGGAAGCTATCAGTAATGTATGGATAGAAGAGAACATCTTTCACCTGAACACCTCCACTGAGGGGAAAGTTGAACAGGTCTGTGCATAATAGTGACTTTTCTTTTTCTTCTTTCGTTCTTTCTTGTTGCTCAAGGCATAAATAAACCCCAGGATTCTCTCAGCAGGCTTTCTCGAGAATCCCAAACAATGCAAAAAAAAAGTTACTGTCTCTCTCCAATCTAGTATTCTGTCAAAAGCCAGATCCCACAGCTAGTTCACATTCAGAGTTTTGAGGAGGGAAGTACAAACGGCGGTATACGCGATACGTTATATAATATACCATATAATCCCCCCATTGTTGGGGGCATGTGGATACAAAGCAAAGGGGAGATAACAACATAGCACGTTGCATTATTTCAAAAGCTAAAGTGACCAGGGGGGATTCACCAAATGCACACACTCGACACAGTACACGCGCGCGCGTGCCCACTGTAACATTAATACTTTCACCGTCAACAAAGACTTATTGTACTGAGGAGATTTGTGCCACGAAGGTCAGCCAAACCTTGTGCAACCTCAAGAAGAGGTTCACATTACACGCTATTGTTTGAATTGAAAGCCCGGCCAACTGAGGAAGCGGTGCATGGCTCCCCCTTAATATAACCTCGAAAGTGAGAAAATTGGGCCAAAGAAGACACACGAAATTAGACGCAGGAGTACTTATAGATTAGAAAAGCATAGCAAAGGGATAGCTTTGTCTTATGTATATCTGTGAAAAACCTTTCACTGACAGTGGTTTACATTAAAGCAGGGTAGTGCCGGTGGTGTGAAGTAACTAAGTACATTTACTCAAGTACTGTACTTAAGTACAATTTTGAGGTACTTTTACTTTACTGGAGTATTTCCAATTTTCTATACTTTTACTTCTACTCCACTACATCTCAGAGGCTAATATTGTACTTTTACTCCACAACAATGATTTAGTTTAGTTACTAGTTACTTTGCAATTATCAATTATTATATTATAAAACATATATTAACCACTTTAGCCCTATTTTATACATAGGCTATTTGAAAATAGTAGTGAAAGTAGTGAAAAGAGCAGATCTTCAAGCTCACAACGCGACTCCCACCTGACAGCAACGATACTAGTTTAATGTTATAACCCATCCTATACGTCTAATGCTAAGAAGTGGGGTAGGTTCACCTCAGCAACAAACAAAGAAATCTCTGCTTTCATCCAGTGTCTGAACTCCGTTCCGTCTCAGACTACGTAATGTAAGAGTGGCCATTGTGATTCTGCACGCATACCATCACCTCCCTCACCCCAGACGAGTGGAGCTCCGCTCCGAGTGCACACACTGCTTAGACAGACACCCCGCTTTTCAAAGACATTTCATCTCTGCTGCCGAAGCCACTTACTTCCACCGCTAACTACTGCCTCGGAATTTCAAGACTGTGCAGCCGCCAGTGAAAATTATCTGTGGTGGGAAATCTGTGAGGGAAAGAAGGGGAACAGGGGCTGTCGGAAATAAAAAAAGAAAGAACATGTGACCCAGTCGAAAATTGAAATTGTCGATTCCCTTGGAAATAAATGTAAGCAGTGCAGATCTGAAATCAATGCATGCTTTTCACATGCACTGCTGCAGCTCCAGCGTGCTGACCGAGGGGAAAATCCAAGAGTATGATTATGGTGCGAACACATCAACACATCATACAGTAGTTTGGAAGCAAATGCAATTGACAGAATGTGTGTGTAGTCTGTGTACACACACACACACACACACACACACACACACACACACACACACACACACACACACACACACACACACACACACACACACACACAAAAGACATGTGCGAACAACATAGTGTATATATGCATGCAGATGCACTATGAAATTCTAATCTCGCTCGCCGTGGTAGCAACAGTGACAGGTAGCATCATGCACAGTTTTGTATTTGAGCAGGAATTTGTTGTTGGTTCTGGACTCTATTACATCGTCCCTATTGTAAGCTTAATGTCAAATATTGTGGTAGAATAGAAGCAAAAGAAATGTCGCAGACATCTTCCCACTAAAACATAACACTCTACTTGTTATTCTGCAAGAATCCTGGAAGCACCGCAAACTGCCTCACCCAATCCAACGCAAACAAATCTTTCCCTTTGACAACAGTTACACAGTTAGAGGCTGTCAGAGTTCCATTTACGATGGCCTGTGTGTACCACCACACTAGGGGTTTCGCCAACGAGTCAACTAGACAACTAGTCGACTACTATAACCACTAGTCGACACTGTTGGTGGTAGTCAACCACTGTACTAGTTAACTAGTCGTGGATGTGTAGATTTATTTTTAGTATTATGTAGTGAAGGTAACAAGATCATTTCAAATATTAGATTACAGTCACCATTGTATATTTTCCCTATTAACCACTTGAACCCTGTCCCTAGCTATTCTGTGGCAAAAGTCCGTCCAAAGCAGCAGATCTACAAGCTCACGTGTTGCAACGCAACAGTATATAGGTTTTAAGTGGTTAAATTACAAATATTACATACAGAACATACATCTCTGGATGACAACTGCTTATTTTGTTCATCTTTTGTTTCGAATAATCTTTTATGTTTATAAGCTGTGGTCCTGACGTGCCACAGGAATGCTTGAACTTCTGCTGCTTTAAAAAATAAAAATGTCATTGTTACAAAGAACTCCTCTCTCTGTCTGCATTACATAATGATACGCAAAAGATGTCCAGTTGACAACTATTATCAAAAAAGAACTGCCAACTAGTACAAATCAACGATGAAACCATACCAAACTATACCGCAAACATTTGATTTGAGACAGGAAAATCAGCAGCTTGAATCACCAAACCCCAACGGCAGTCATCGTAATTGCAAGTCTGAAGAGCCCTGGCAAATTAATTTCAACCTTCTTTTACTGTAAAGTATTTTTTAAGGTGTGACAATAAAGTCTTTCTGATTCTGCCAAACACGTCGCTTTGCGTCGCATTTCAAGCTTGCGGATCTGCTACTTTGGATGCTTTAGTAAGTTTAGTGTGACGCTGTATAGTATGATTAAGTTGGACGTAAAAAAAAAAGAAAAAAACACAAAAAGTTAAAATATGGAGATATGAGGTTTCTGCCCCGATAGCAACCCAGATATGTAGGTCCATTAATTACATCGACTACTGGCTCATGGGCAATACAACGCACAACACAAGATGCTGAACGGCAACACTAACTGATGACTGGGCCCAGAGTAGTCAACACTATACTGTTTACCATCAGTACCTGCAGCTCGCTATGAAGTGCCAGATGGTAGATCATAGTACCGTTGTAGTGCTAAATGCATCTTTGTTCCTTTTCTCCCAGTAGATGCCACAGTGTAATTGCACAGAGGATTGGAATCTACAAACCCGTTAGCCAGTGTTGCTTTAAAAAAAAAAGAAAAAAAGCCCTCGCTATTACAGCTGCCATTTGATTCCAGCTGAATTTATGGGGTCGAATTGCTGGAAACACAGCTGAAGGAGTTGAGGACGTTTCTGCGTGTGTGCCCCAAATTAGAATATCCCCATAAGGCATCATTTACACAAAGCACTCAAAGGTTAGTTAGTTTCAACAACAACTGCATGTACCGTACAGTAGGCTATATAGCTGTTGGATCACAGAGACTCTTGAAACAGCAATCCTGACAGGTTCATTGCTCAGTTCGGATTATCTGGTGGAATTGTGTGTGCGTGCGTGCGTGCGTGCGTGCGTGCGTGCGTGCGTGCGTGCATGCCTGTGTACCTGCGCGCGTGCATACAGGAGAGCGCAGTGCATACGTGTACCCTTGCACCGCGTGCATGTAAGCGCGCGTGTGTGCATTGGGGGGGGGGGCTTTAATTAAAGTTTCAGGAGCACTGGGGAAAAGTTTAATTTAGCGAAGGCAGGGTGAAAAATTGTCTCGTTTTCTTGTCTTCACTGCGGTGCCGTTCCTTATCTTCCTTTAAGCTCAGCGACTGCACAGGTTATCTCCAAATTACTAACAGAACTCATTTATTCTTCTATTGAATTAGGTCCTATGGAAGAAGGGGTCCTCAACGCCATCTCTCTCCCCTGGCTGCCTGAAACAACCCACCAACAGCAGCCATCCATCCAAAGCTGCTGTGATTAGACCTCGACCTGGATCAAACACCTCAATCAGACATCCAGCTCTTTCTCTCTCTCTCTCTCTCTCTCTCTCTCTCTCTCTCTCTCTCTCTCTCTCTCTCTCTGTCTTTCTGCTTCTCCATCATTCTTCCACTCTCCCCACTTTCCAAGCTCAGTCCCTTTCACTTTCTTTCGTTCCTCATCACTGGATCTGCCTCTCCGAGTCTACGTTTCTCTCCCCATTTCTCTGCCCGTGTCCTTTGTTTCAACACAACGAGAACAGAGTAGCCTCTACAGCACAGAATGCGCGGCACGTAGCATTATTTCTTCCCTCAAGAAGAACCACTCACGGCATCACTGCAAACACATTTTTCGAGACGTTTTCATTTGGACGTTTAGTAGTTGCCATGTCAGTCACTTACAGATTATATAGTTTTGGATTAGCATGAGAATGACGTTTAAAACTGACATGTTATTCGGGGATGTTATCTCAACCCTCACAGTGAGAAAAACACCTAATTTAAAAACCTTCAAATGGCAAAGGCTTATACGGAAGGCTTATGAGGAACAGAGAGAGAAAGAGACAGCGAGAGAGACATGGAAAGAGAGAGACCTCTTGTCGTGGACGGTTGCATTTCTAGCTTTCCTCCCCCCCCAGCCCTCTCTCCCTGGGCTACATCTGCTTTCATTTTTCTCGCCGTGTATATGACAAACAGTGGAGAAATTCCAAACTGTGGTCCTTCCGAAAGCCGACAGCCCCTCCCCCGTGCTCGTCTTGGCAGCGTGGCTCGTGTCTCACATTTAATCATGATGGCTTTGCCAGGCAGCTGGGCCTGGGGGAGAATCACAACAGGAACAGTAGAAACCTGATCCGGCGAGGCAGGCAGCGTACAGTAAAAACCTCTCTATTGGAACAGGGAACCGGGCCATGACGGCACAATCATGAAAGTTTCACAAGAACAGTGGCACTCCACTCCACCCCATGGGTCCAGGGACCCAAATACGGCCCATTTCCATTCCAGCTATACCTAATAGGGTGCTAGTTGAGGCCCGGTGACACCAGCGGAATGCAATATCTACTTGTTACAACACAAGGTTTGAAGTAATCGGCGTCCCCAGGACCAAAATCGCTGCACACAATAACAAACGAGAAAACGGGGTCAGCCTTGTTTGCATGTAACCAAAGTTCAGCTCCGTCACCGGCCACAGACGGAGAGTGAGAGGTGATGGAGGATGGTGGGCAGTCTACAAACAATTCAAAACATGCTCCTTTTTTGGTCAACTTGGTAAACAATGGAAAAAAGGACACACATGGTTCTCTCTCCCTCTTTTAAAAAGCTACTTTCTCCCTTTTGCCAGAAAGTAGATGACTCCTGACTACTACAGTAAATGAAAATGTAAACACTGCCAAGACATGTGTGATCTATTAACACATTGAATGCCAAAAACGGTCCGGACCGTTTTTGAGGGTCCAAACGAGAAGTGCCGAAAACGGTCCGGACCGTTTTTGACCCAATTCTATTTTTATACATGTGGGCCACGTGGGGCGCTAGAACGAAACTTTGACATCACCCAAGCAGTTTCTGAGAAGAAGAGGCTGGATCTGGCTCCATGTCAAAAATCCTTCCGGTCGGCGTTTTCAATGTTATCTCCTTGATTAAAAGCTTAATATCTCCATTTCTTTTTAATGTGGTGGAAACGAGCCGTTTTCGATCGGCGATCACGCTGCAATGGAGGGTCGCGTTGGAAATATTATTGTTCCAGGCGTTAGTCGGGACCCTCCGCCGTCTCGCACGCACGCTTTGTTTACATGCACTTCTGCGTCGGGGCTTCTCACAGCACGAAATGTATAACGCAAGTGGATGGAAGAAATGCTGGCACTCAACGTATAATATTTTAATAAACCTCTGGCACCCAATGTGTTAAGCACAGCGAGTTTGAAGTTCTGCTGGGCGGGTAGCCCCCATGATTACTTTGTCACACTGTACATTCCCATCAACTTCAACTCCAGTATAATTGGCAATTCTCAACGTGAATGATTTGTGGGAGAAGATGAATAGAGTGGCACGAGAACGTAATCGTTAATGCAGCTAACGCTTCATCACAAAGTGTCACCGAAGGACACTTTCTCTTAACGCTACTTTTGCCTTGGTGACCATTACCATGACACTATCAAGCTTTTATGGGCATTTCAGGTCATGGTCGATGGTTTTTATGGTCGACTCTATTTGTAATATCACCCCATACTGAGGGAGAGAATGCCCCTTTCCTGCTGTTTCAGCCTTTTCTATGTGCCTGCCTGCATTTCGCACGATGCATGTTGTGTAAACAACAGCCTGGCACTCCAGTGCTTGCTATAACTGCCTTTACATTTTATGATGTCATCACTATTTTGCCATAAACAAGAACAATGTCAGGTCCACCGAGGGTAGCGGCTAAAAACCAGGAAGTAAGGATTGTACGTTTTCACATTTGCGTTGTATACCTGAGTGACCTCACTGGAGTAAACCTTTTTGCACCATTTCAGACACACAGTAGACATTGTTATCGCTGCTAATGGAAACAATGTAACATCGGAAATTGTCTATAGTGTCCCTATATTGCAGTCATTTGATTTCATAGTGGCTACTAAGTTTCGGAGCATTTATTTGGGGCCAAGTTGCAAAACTGTGGCAGACAAGGGAGAGACGACAATGTTCTTATTTAAAAGTGCAATGATTAGATTGTTCATTGAAGACAACTTGAAACGATTTTGTGAAAAAAAACTGGCTCCTAACATTTTGTCAAAAGACGTGAGAGGGTTCTATGGTGAAATCCATAAAAACAAACACTGCATACTGCAGATTCCAGCAATCAGGTGTAAACCTTAGTTATTATTATTATTTATTTTATTTAGTCACAAGCTCTTGTTAATAATTGTCATTGGTGAAATATTTATGAAAAACACAGTCATACTTAATAATAAAAAAAATGCCGATCTACAAGCTCACAACTTTTGCACGTCACTCTTGCATGACAAAGTGTGGCATTCATTTATGTAACAAAGAAACAATAAAAAGAAAAAATTAAAAGTTGAAATATGGACAAGGTCTCTACTACCCAACAGTGACGAATAGTAGATTGCCATGTCGAAACCACAATGTCCTGGGAAGACTTTGCGTTTGATCTCTTTGCTATGGAAGTCATTTTTAATAATGGTGTCATCCCCTGCGTTAGGAGGATGCCACACAGTTGTGGGTTTTTCTTAATGCCGCTGACATACTTAGGAATATTACGTAGGAATTCTGAAATCAAGCCAGTGTGGTGTTAATGTCAACGGCTTGAAGCCAATGTTTCCCTTTCATGATTCATTAGAGACATCTTTAATATCCATGTCATTACTCACTCCCACACCAAGCTGTTCTACTGCATTGTGTGGGATATATATGTTGGCCCGTGCAAACAGTACAGTACTGTATGTGGTTTTTAGATTTCATTTAATACCAATCAAACAAAACCAACGGGCTAATTCCCTCTCAGAACAGCTGTATCTGAGAAAAGAAGTAATTCAAAAACTAAATCTAAGGCCCGGGTGACTCACTGAGAAAGAGTTCATGCTACATAAATAAAGCTATAGTCCCTTATGTATGAGGCTATAGTCCACAGCTTACCCTGTCTCAACTCCGACCTGAGGCGCTTTTGCTGCAAGTTATCTCCCGTCTCTCTCTCTCTCTCTCTCTCTCTCTCTCTCTCTCTCTCTCTCTCTCTCTCTCTCTCTCTCTCTCTCTCTCTCTCTCTCTCTCTCTCTCTCTCTCTCTCTCTCGTGCCTTTGCTGTCTCTCTTTCACCGATGCTATCAGAAATAATATGCAAAGAAAATTACTAATTAAAAAAATATATACTACAACTTCTACTACTACTACTACTAATAATAATAATAATCTGAATGCTTTGCTAACCCAGCTCAATGGCGCCAGAGACACAGATCTCAGTCATTACCGGGCCGCCAATAATTATTGTACTGCAAAGAATTTCAATAAACAATAAGGCTTCAGAATGTGCATACAGGTCGATCATATATGAAAGCAATGGAGTGGAGAATCAATAGCATTGTGAGAGAAAGGTAAACACCTTTAAAGGAAGAAAAAAAACTATTGATTAAATTTTGCAAAGCACTTATTAAAGTTTTGACAATGGCCATGTTGATAGCCTTGTCAGACGTGTCAGACCTCTTCTCCTTTATAGTACAACCATGCTTATTAAGAATGAAGGCTGGGACTGTTGATGAAGTGTAATTGGCATTTCACAGGAATCGGTGTGCATTAAAGTGAATTACAGGTAGGGCCTACTGCTCAGAACAAGCAGCAGTATTAAATATTTACCAGACAACTTAGGAGATAGATTCTAAAATGAGATGAAAGTAATTTGTGTTTGGGTCCATTGCCAACAAGTTGTACTGCCATCCTTGCTGTGGACCTTTTACAGTGGCTGTTTTAATCAAACCAGTTTGATGGTCTGAATGGATAATACCAAGTCACAAAATGGAGTTGTTGGATCTGCTGAGGAATACGTTTGACTGCCTTCCGAGAAATGATTGTGTGAACTCTAAGTTCCCCTCTCAAAATATATATTTTACATAAAAATAAATAAATAATGCCCTTTTGGTCTTTCATGCTTTCAAATCCCTCTATATGGGTTTCATATTTTCTCCCCAGACCCTTGCTTTGTTTCTGGGTTCACTCTGTCCCCTCGGATGTCTAAACAGGGCCTACACTTTGTTTACTCTCAGGCCTGGACTGTTCCAGTCTGAGGAACATAGCCATTGACTGACAATGCGGGTAAATTAAGTCTTACAAACCGCTCTCTTCTCCAGTTACTCTAAATCCTTCGTAACAAGGGGCAAATGTGTTCATGACGGTGAACCACAACCATCTCATCGATCAGCTGGAGCCTCAAGCAAAATGGACAACATTCTAAACAAAACTCCTGTGTTCAGTTTACACTCCTCGCCCCAGCCTGTGATAGAACACCAGAGCTAGCTCCACTCAACATGCATTAGCATTGTTACTCGAATGGGTTGCAGAGGGACCCTGCACAAAGACCAGAAAGCTTAACACATTGACTGCCAGAGTTTATTCATAATGTACTCACCCCTGTGCCAGCAATTTGCGTGTTTTTTTATTTTTTAATTTTTCATTCAAATAAATTCTCTGATTGTGGTGTTAAGCACGTACGACAGTTCCACCAGTAGAGAGCAGCAAATCCACACATTGATCACCTCGCTCGCCCCCTCCCAAACAGGCCCACGTCATATCCTGTCATTCACCGGATGTTATGTTTTCGACAATCCCTGATCCGCTGATCGGCCTGAAAACGATGTGATACACTATGACGATGACTGTTAGTCACCCGGACCAAAGAAAATAGAAGTTGAGCTGTCCGTTCGTTTTTTATACCGTGTGAAAAAACGTATTTTTCCCTATTCTGGACGAAAATGACCGGAGAAAAACAATGTGACCCGGAAATGATTTTTTTTTTTACATCCGGCTCCGGGTGAGTGTGACGTAAGTGGAAAACGAAAGTGCTGATGAGAAATAAACAGAGCCGTGCGATCACAGATTAAACAATGAAAATTCAAAAGAACGCATCAATGCGTTCTTTTGAATTGCTGGCATTCAAGCGATGGATTTGAAAGAACGCATCGATGCGATCTTGGCAATCAATGTGTTAATAGTTTGGCCACGGCTGATATTAGGCATATTTGTTTTTTTGTGTGGGAGACCATGGTTTGATTCAAGGTGATTACACTGGGGGCTCGTTCACGATCAAGACTCCTGTTAGAGGGGATTCAAAGGAGGGTGAATGTAGCAGTAGTAGTAGTAAGCCTAATATCTTCAATCAATCAATCAATCAATCAATCAAAGAAACATTGATGTAGTATTAGATAATATTTTTAAACTGAAACTGAAGTTTCGTTTTTCATAGCAGTGCGGCTCCCGATGGCTGACTGTCCGACAGTAAATAATGTTATCATTCAATTACTATTCTTGCATCTTTCATGAAAATGAAAAGAGACAGAAGCTATAGTCTCATCGAATACACTTTTGTTGCAAAAATATCAGATTTGGCTTAGTTGCGAGTCTTATGAAAAGAGTGACTGGCATATGCTAATCACAGTGTTATTTGAGTGCACCATCCAAATTTGGGCTTTATTTTTCCGTGACAGCCAGTCAGACAGTTAAATTAGACTTTTCTTCTGCTCCGGCTGCCAGTCAGAACATGAGTCACTGAGAATTAACATGTGAATGCATATCACTAAAATAAAGATTCTGTCAAAACAAAAGATACTACCCATCCGGTCAGTGCGGCGTGACATTTGCCTGGCGTTGGGGATCATGTCTTTTCAGTGTGGCCTCCATCACAGCCGATAATACTGTACACACTCAATTCCTCTGTGGCAAATGCTTTCTGGAAAGCGAGTGATGAATTCAATAGAAAAAGAAAGGTCCCTCTCTAACACAATAGATCAACTGATTGATGGACCCCCCCCCCCTCTCCCCGACCAAAAGGGCCGCCACAAGAAAACAAGGCCCTCCAGTTCAATTGCCTCAGAGGCGATGAGTTTTGTCGGGTGTCAAAAGGAAAAAAAAAGACGGGGCCGATTCATTCTGTCCTGAAAAATGGACGGCGGCGGGCAAAGGCGTGAGTGAAGACGTCATCCTCAAAGCAGTATACCGTGATTATTTATCAAATATCCAGCCATTATTTGCTGTGGGTGAGGCGGATGATATAAGGAGTGAATGATAAGTCATAGTGCAGCAGCTTCAGTGCTTAAGTTAAAGGAGTAGTTCACCCCAAAAAGGACTATATTTTCTATCAATTACACACCCCATGAAGCATTGAATTCATGGCGATTTTTTCATTTGATGACTGGCGGAAAGATGCTAATGTATCCGGTAGGAGACTCAAAGAGTCTTTGAGTCTCCTACGGGAGAGACCGTCGGTCATGAAATTATTGTCTCAGGAATGCGACAAAAACTAAAACATCTCCATGAATTCAATGCTTCATGGGGTGTGTAAGTGATAGAAAATAAGTACTTTTTGGGGTGAAATACTCCTTTAAGTCAGCACAAGCTAAAGTGCCGCCACTTACTGAATGCGCGACCTCGCTGTTGCTACAAACTGTGTAGTAGAATTATTTTTGAGGATACAGAGGAGTTTATCTGGGTGCAAATGAACGAAAACACAGAGCAGAAAACAGCAACCTTCAACGGTTTTCAGAATGGCTGTGTAACCAACAAAGACCTTCAAAACAGTTCACACACAGAATGGCTGCATACTGTTCCATAAAAAAAATACTTTCAGCGGTTCGTAGAATGTGTGCGTATACCAACCAAGACCTTCAAATGTTCACAGAATGTCTGCGTAACAAACAAGAACTTAACCCACAAAAAAACGGGAAAGCATCTGTGTCATTTTACATTTGAGCTAAAAAGCACTATTTTACACTTTGGCTATTCAAAAATAGTAGATATATACAAGCTCATAGCGTGTCACTTTGTGCCGTGCTACGAGCTTCTAGATCTGCTATTTGTTTTTGCAAATCTTTATATATTCCTTAAATCTTTGCTTTTGGGGGTCCCTGGAACAAAATATTTTGAGATGGGGGTCCGCATCCAAATACATTTAATGTTAGTGGTCTTTGACATGAAAAAGTTTGAGAACCACTGATATAGTAACAGGGATTTAGAAGACATTTTGTAGAATCGGCCTTAGGTCTTAATGGGTTAAAAAGTTCACAGAATGTCTGCGTAGCAACAACGGCGAGAACCGCCAGCAGCAACTGACATGTCCTCAGCCAACTCTGTCCCCACACTGTCAGGAAATCCCAGCGGTGCTACAACTGTTCAATTTCATTCACCGACACAATTCCTTGTTGATGGTGATATTGATCAAATGCTACAGTATTTTCTCGTTGTCAGTTCAAATATTCATCATTGCCCGAGGGTATCTATCCAATGGCTGGTGTATCTGCTGCAGTCGTGCCCAATGTGATGATCTAAATTATACAGTGTATGTATTATATATTACAGAATATAAAATATGAGGTAAACAGTGTCAAGTAATGCAGAGTTGGGTAGTAGCTCAGAAATCGATCTGAGGCAATCATTCAAACATACATTGCAGTGTTCAAATCCTGTCTCAGCTTATTGCGTTTGTGTTCAGCAAGTTGACATTTTCAATTTGACCGGTCAGTTTGAATACTGGAAGAAAAAAAAAGTATCCTAAGGAATTAACATTTAGCAAATGGATTTAGGACATATCCTTCAATATGAAAAATACATATTGGCTTTGGACAGTAAATGTGAACATACTTCTTCTCACCTTCAAACATTGTTTCCCTTTAAACATTCAAAGGACCTGGGCATGGCTCTTATTGTCTTATCCCTTAACAGATTAGGTTTTATTCACCAACAGAGGTGTCAATTTCTCAATTTCTCTTTGAATAGAGAATTAATCTAATATCAACGATGTGGCAATTCACTCAACACAAACAGTTTCTGAAATAACATAATGCTGAGAAAGCTGGAACCATAATGTATCGTTATTATTATCGTTTATTGTGATAAAAAAGGTCTCTTTGTGTCTCCCACCGGAACCGCTGCCGGTCATCAAATTATTGGCTTAGTAATGCGACAAAAACAAAATAATATCCATGAATTCAGGTCTCCATGGGGTGACTAATCAATAGAAAAAAAGTCATTTTGGGGGTGAACTATTCCTTTAAATATACTGTGCTTTGTACTTTGTTTGGCTTCTTCAGAATTCAAACAGAATGCACCAACTTCAACAGTTTGGTTATGAATTAGCTACTGTGCCTAAGTAACTTTAGCATACAGCCTAAAGGTACTTTAGGGTTATTCAGACCCCTGCACTTTGAAACATGTACCCATGATGCTTAACACATTAAAACTGGGAAAGCGGGTCACTTCGTGCCACGCTGTGAGCTTGTAGATTTGCTATTTTTGAAAAGTGCAAATCTTTGAATATAAATATTTTTTTATCTCAAATCTTTGCTTCTAGGGGTCCCTGGAACAAAATAGTTTGAAATGGGTGTCCACGGCCAAATACATTTAATTTGGGGGGTCTTTGATATAACTGTGTAACTGATTTAGAAGGCATTTGTAGAATCGGCCTGAGGTCTTTAATGGGTTAATAGAATGTGTGTCATGTTTCAGCTGTCAAAACAGACACACTGCAACAAAGAAACAAAGCAGGGCAACATTAACTTATCTGTCAACACATACAAAGCCAATGGATGCTATTTAGGTTGCATGTTGTATAGACAGACGCTAGGTATTGTTCACCATGCACACTCCAGTTACTTTGTAGCACTTAATTGTTTTTCTTTGCACTCTATTTATGTGACCATTTACCCTGTCATTTGTGGACTAGGGATGTCTTGCATTTTGTAAGTCATTCGGTATGAGAGCATATGCTAAATGCCTAAATTATTATGTTTTTCGTTTGTGGCTAGTGTATACTTTTAAAGGAGAATTCCGGACAAATTAAGTGTTATCTTTGATGTCTCGTTACTCACCTACCGACGTAAAAAGTGGCGTTCTTTTTTTCCATAGATTCCCCTGTCGTCATTTTTTAAACCCCCTCCGTTGTCATAATGGGAGCGCGTGGGTTAGGGAAATTCGTCTATTATAACCGATGCAAAGTTATTTTTTTCTCTACTACGATTCATTGTAGAGTCTCATGATAGTCAAACATGCGCTGAAACATGTTTGACTATCATGAGACTCTACAATGAATCGTAGTAGAGAAAAAAATAACTTTGCATCGGTTATAATAGACGAATTTCCCTAACCCACGCGCTCCCATTATGACAACGGAGGGGGTTTAAAAAATGACGACAGGGGAATCTATGGAAAAAAAGAACGCCACTTTTTACGTCGGTAGGTGAGTAACGAGACATCAAAGATAACACTTAATTTGTCCGGAATTCTCCTTTAACCATGTTTGTTACAGCCCTTTTTTCTTTTTCCTTTGTTGACGT
Source organism: Gymnoscopelus braueri (assembly GCF_963280865.1). Taxonomy (NCBI): domain Eukaryota; kingdom Metazoa; phylum Chordata; class Actinopteri; order Myctophiformes; family Myctophidae; genus Gymnoscopelus; species Gymnoscopelus braueri. Next base: position 6,272,825 of record NC_137606.1, read on the forward strand.
CTGGATTTAAAATGTTCTTCTATTTTTATTCATAAAATCTTTTCAGAGCCCCCTCATATTGTGTTGACAACTCCAAGTGTGTTCAACGCAACTTCAACATAGAACCGCGTCACACATTTAATCATCCAGTCACTGTATAATCCCTCAAAATGAAAGTGAAATAATATAATAAAAGGGTTATCTCTCTATCTATATATGAATCTTGTTTGTGTTTTTGTGGGCTGGCTTACATCATCAGCCAATCTTCCAAGTCTTGTCTTGAGACTCTGTGATGCCTCAAGCCAATTACCATGGAGTTCCACAGTCTGCATGATGGAAGAAAATTGGTTAAATTAAGAATCCAGTAAAGCTTGCACCATATCTTTCTATCTCCCCCCTCTCCTCTTCCGTCCATCACTTCTCTCCTTCTCTTGGCTACTTCCTCTCGCAGCTTTATCAGGCTTACATCAGCCTGTCTTCAAAGCCGCTAGAAGTGAGAGTTTCTGAGCACAGCAGCAACATCAGAGGCCATAGCATAGATTTAGAAATAAAAAGAAAATAAATTGGTTGTTACACACTTTGCTGAGGCCATTGCAGATCCCATGACCCAGTCTGACCCTCCAGATACAGTAGATAGGTCTACTCTACATTATATGTTCGGGTATTCTTATTTATGCATTTATGGATGATTTTTGTCCTGGCATTTCTCCACTGTACTACCTGGTTTATCTTTGCAGATTTTATTTGAATCATTTCACTAATCTACTTGACTGACATCCGTTCATGGGCCCTGCCTTCTCACTTCTATTCAAGTGAGAATTCTATTCAAACTATAAAGCCCAATTAATTATTTCACACGCCAAAACGAGTAACATCCGCAACACTGCTATTTTCGACGCGCGACACCGTTGTGTGACGGAGCGTAAATTAGGCTTAAGATCTTGAGTGGGTTGAAGCATTGACCTGTGGCACCTTTTGGAAGCATTACAGCGGTGCGTGGACACCATCTTTCCTCCTTCCACTTATGTTAGCCGCATAAACAAAACAAACAAAAACCCTCCAACATCTGTCACAGCTGCGGCAGTGAAGTCAAAGAAACAAGATACTCTCTGAAATGTGTCTCATGGTGAATAGTGGCGTTGTTTGCTTTGAGGTTAAGGGTGGAACTTTGCAATTGTCTCGTGGAGAAACGCATTGTGCCATCATGTCACTTATGGAGCCATCAGCCAGACATCCATTCACAGGATGTCTTTTAGAGAGGGTGCTCTAGTGTTCACCCTCTCTGCAAACAGGAAGCTTTTAGCCCCCTGCACCAATTCATCACCAAAGGGAGAAGAGACTGTTGTATCAACATGACTGTGATCTGTTCCCATTGCACATGTACACGTGTGTGTGTGTGTGTGTGCACGCACGCGCACGCGCGCACACACACACACACACACACACACACACACACACACACACACACACACACACACACACACACACACACACACACACACACACACAGCGCTCGAAACAGGGTTACAAAGTGCTTTGCTGCAATAGTGAGATAAAAGTACAGCCATAATGAACAACTGTCACGTAATCAATGAAACAAACAAATAAATGGGGATAAAAGAGGAAATAAGAACTATAAGAAAAGGCCCACAGATAGGCCTTTAGATATAAAAGTATATTTATTGTAGGTTTTCAGTGGTGATCGAAAGATGACGCTGACTTTGCTAGCCTCAGACCCTCAAGGCAGAGCCTTTCAGAGCCTACAGTATATAGGTGCATGAGGTGCAAAGCTCCATCACCCCAGGTAATGGTAATCTTACAGAAACTAGGTCTGTTTAGTTTTCTGGGGACATACTTAATTAAATACTGTCCTTGGTCCCCATAAGATTTTACATTATCTAGACATAGCAGTGACAATGTTTATATCACAAATACTTGGCTGGAAATGACATTTCCTTGATTGTGAGTGATGACTGGAAAGCTTAGAAGTAAAACAGGACCCAGCAGGACTCAAACCAAGGCAAGTAGCCATCATCAGGCACTGACTGGGGTCTTCCCATGGTCCCCTAGAACAGAGGTTCTTAAAGTGTGGTCCAGGGATCCTGTGGGGTCCTTGAGGGGGTTCCAGGGGGTCCCCAGCAACACTTGTTAATACAGCATCAAAATGTATACTTTGGCTATAGATGGCTATATCTATTTATACTTTGGCTAGTTGAACATTTAGAATCTACAAGCTCACAATGCGTTGCATTGCGATGTGTTGTGATCTTGTAGATTGGCTATTTTCACAGAATTATTTACATTTGTAGTAATCTTGAAATTTTAAAACAGGTCATTTTATGGGGATTTTGTGGGTGTCCACAGCCAAATACATATCAGTTTGGGGGTCCTTGTTATGAAAAGAAGCCATAGGAACTGAACCAAACTGCTCTTTTTTTGCATAGACCAGAAATTCAAAGGTGTTGAAAACTAATCAACAGAACACTTGTACTCTGCACAGCACTGTATTAATGATTGCCTCTAGTATAATTTGCATAGATTATCATTTCCTCAATGTTGAAGTCCCTTTACCATGCCAAATTTCATATAATTGCATATTTGGGTGCCAGCCACGAAAATAAATGAGACTTTGGAAGGTTTTCTTGGTGGCTGATTGCAGAAAACAGATTTGCTAGTAGGTGGAGAGAGACACTACTGTATATACTTTTAGGTCAGAACAATTGGACAAATGACTTCACCGACCTATGTTCTTCAGTCATACGTATACACACATTACATATCTGAGCTTGCAAAAATACATTAAATATTTATCACTTAAGTCCTATTCTTATTGTCTCCGCCGAAGGTGGAGAATATGTTTTCGCTTTGTGTGAGCAAACATTGTTAGCCAAGCTAACATTGGGCAAGCTCCAAGGTGGAGAATATGTTTTCGCTTTGTGTGAGCAAACATTGTTAGCCAAGCTAACATTGGGCAAGCTCCACGTGACACGTGTCAATTTGTTGACACCAATGCCTCTGATTGGCTAGAGGGACGCGTGACGAAATAAAATTCTATAAATAGGTGTGTCACTTCAAAAAGCCCTACTTTTTGAAGTGAGGTAAAACAGGATCAATCAGACTTGATTGGAACAGTACCTTCAGTAAGTCCAAGTCACCCGTCTGTGCGTGTGTGTTTCCCTCTGAGAACACCTAACATTGGTCAAGCAAAGGCGCAGAAGGCCAAAGCTAAGAAAGCATACTCATCTACAATTGTAACGTAGAAGAGGACTAGAGTTGAAATGATCCCACAACAAAGCCGAACTCTTAATACGTGTCAATATGTTGACATCAATGTCTCTGATTGGCTAGAGGGACGCATGACGAAATACAATCCTATAATAAAAAGGTGTGTCACTTCAAAAAGCTGTTTACGTTTTTGAAGCGAGGTAAGACAGGATCAATCAGTCTTGATTGGAACAGTATCTTCTAGTCCAAATCACCCGTCCGTGCGTGTGTGTGTCCCTTTGAGAACACCTGACATTGGTCAAGCAAAGGCGCAGAAGGCCAAAGCTAAGAAAGCATACTCATCTACAACAGTAACACAGAAGAGGACTAGAGTTGAATTGATCCCACAACAAGACCGAAATCTTAATACGTATTAATATGTTGACACCAATGCCTTTGATTGGCTAGAGGAATGCATGACGAAATACAATTCTATAAATAGGTGTGTCACTTCAAAAAAACGTTTACGTTTTTGAAGCGAGGTAAGACAGGATCAATCAGTCTTGATTGGAACAGTATCTTCTAGTCCAAATCACCCGTCCGTGCGTGTGTGTGTCCCTCTGAGAACACCTAACATTGGTCAAACAAAGGCGCAGAAGGCCAAAGCTGATCAAACACACCAATCAACTGCTGAAACTGTTCAAGACAATGAAGATGAAGAAGACAGACAAGTATTTGAACAAACCAGTCAATTATGACGACTCCCATATGATAGATTGCTTCAATGTAAACAGAGCATTGCGTCAATTAAACAGAGCTAAGAATCATAAAGAAAGAATGAAATTAATCAGAGACAAAAAATCGCTAAATGACAAAAGACGAAGACTAGCCATGAATGCTTACAATATGACACAGCAAAGATTGCTACAATCTCTGGAAGAAAAAGTAGAAGAGTCTGAAGAGAACATCGAAAGGAAAAAAAGGAAGCGTGTCATCGGGCCATTAAACTTGGGAAACTCCCTACACAGAACATATAAGAGTGGACAGGGCCAATTGTTTAATTTTAACTTTAGCGATGAAAGCGGAACAATTCGAATTATAGCATTTGGCAAAGATGCAGAGGACTTCTCCTTAAAAGTGAAGGAACATAATGTATATCGTATTTCCAATGCAACGCTAAAGATTGCTAACTCGAAGTATCACACGGTAAATGTTTATGAAATTATTTTGAATAAGAACAGCAGGGTTCTACCATGTGACGGAATTATAATTAATCCTAAAATCCCATTTGAATTCATACCCATAAATGAACTACAACACAGGAAGGAGAAGACCTTTACCGATGTAATTGGAGTTTGTCTGAATATTGAAGAAGGAACAGAAATGATAGTTAAATCAGGCAAAACGTACAAGCGGAATATCAGTCTAATAGACCAGAGTTGTAAACAGATCACAGTGACGTTATGGGGTAAACAAGCAATGAACTTTATTGGCAGTTATGAATCCATTGTAGCGGTGAAGTCAGCTTATATCTCGTATTTTAACGAGATATCTTTATCTGTATCGTCCAACTCTATCATTATCGTCGACCCAAATATAAAAGAGGCATACTTGTTGAAGACATGGTATGACACCAGAAGTAAAGTCCTGGACATAGAGAATTTAACTAAAGCATCGTCTGATATATTTTTCAAAACGCGAACATTGAAAGAAATGAAATTTCCACAAGAAGAAAATATAAAATGGAGTAATTATTACAGCGTGGTGAGTACAATTCTTGACATTCAATCAGATGGCTGTTTTTATAAATCGTGTCCGAATTGTAACACAAAAATAACTGAAACACAGGATTTTTATTGTAGGAAAGGCAAAGAGGTTAAAAACTATATTTATCGATTTCTTTTGAAGGTCTTAATTACTGATTATACAGACAAGCAGTGGGTCATCTGTTTCAATGACACAGCTGAAAGATTATTAGGTTACGACACGGATTCTATGATACAAAGAAGAGACAAAGATCTGTCTGCATTCAAAGACATATTTCAGAAGTTAACGTCTACAACACACATTTTTTATAATAAAGTCGGACCGAACAATTACAATAATGAAACAACATTACAGACGACTGTTATTAAGATATTACCAGAAAACCATTCAGAAGATGCGTCATAGTATATATATATTTTTGTAATATAGTAATACATTTCTGACAATTAATATTATTGTCTGTTCTATTTTAAGGAATACGTAAATATTACGTAAATATATTAATCTTTTTTAATCTCTTTTTTCATCTTATTTTATTTTTAACATTGGAAGACAAGTATTAGAACTTTTTGTTTAACTAAAAGATATATATTTTACCCTACTGTATCTCATTAGTTATTGCTATTATAATATAATTGATATATATCAGATGCGTCATAGTATATACATTTTTGTAAGAAATACATAAATAAATAATTTTTTGGATCTCTTTTTTTCATCCTATCTTTTTTTAAACATTTTTTTAAACATATTTTTAAACATATTTTTAAACATTAGAAGACAAAATATGATTTTTTAAATAATTTTTTTTTTAATAAATATTTCTTTAACATACACCTTTTTATTTAACTACAGTATATATCTTTTACTCTACTGTATCTCATTAGTTATTGCTATGATAATATAATTGCTATAGTCTGCTGGCGGAGACTTGTGCTCCGAGGAGCACATTTTCTAGTTATTTATTTATTTTATCCCACGATTTTTGTAACCCTTTTTTTTTCACCCGGTGCCAATTTCCCAAGTGATCCTGGGCGCTACACCAGCCCTACACCAGCGCTACACCAGTCCCCCACAGCCTAGGGAGGCCAGGGCCAAGCTCATGCTTTCTTCAATGCATGAGAGCCAACTGACCTTCTTGTCACCTGACAGGGGGGAGTTTCCCCTGTAGGACGTAGCGCGTGGAAGGAACACGTTATTCCAACCAGTTCCTTTCCCCTCCATCAGGCGCCCCGGCTGTCATGGGGGAGGCGGTATAGCGACCAGGATTACTACATGTTTTTGTGAGGGTATTAACTACCCTGGTAGACACGGGGAGAACATAAACTCTACACAGAGTAGGCCCTTTCGCCAACCCCACCTAGGGTATGGTGGGTTGGCGAAAGCACTTAAGTCCTATTCAATAGTGAAAACAATCAATCTACAAGCTCAAATAGCATCGTTGAGTGACACATTATGAGCTCGTAGATCTACTATTTTCACCATAAATGTGAAGGTTTTTAATAATGAAATGTGATTTATTTTTCTAATTATTTTGAAAAATGCTAGATTTCTTTTTTATTAAGTAGGAAACACAAATATAGATCTGCGACTGATCGTCACTGAGTTATATCAATGTTTGTGTAAAAGAGTTCTTTCTGATGAGGGCTAGGTAGACAGAATGACAAACCAAATGTTGCAATAATCCGGATTTATTTTGCAATGTGCACAAAAAATTATGTTAATAGTTTAAAAAAAAAGTAATTAAAAAAAATACATAACAATAAACGTACATGCTTCAAACAAGCAACAGTCCAGAGAATAAACTGACTCTGTCGGACTGATAGAAAGGGCATCGCTATAGCAGCAGCATGGTGCCCCTGACTTTCCTGACTCAGACCTGAGACCAGACTGACTTATATCTACCTGCATGGCCTCTACCTAGTGGCCTCAACCATGTCTTAAAAGGACAGGTAACCTCAACACATTCACCTACAATACTAGTGAACTCAAACAAAGAAAACATTTTCCAAACTTTACAGAAATCATTAATAATCCCAAAAGGTAAGTATTAAACATGTTTTAGCAACACCACTCTTTAATATACCTTACACAGGAAAATCCCACACTCCCCTGTCAAATGGTATGTCCCAGTTCCCAGACCTCTCCATATAAGGAGCACTGTGGTCATGTGGTACTCTTTTCAGATCCTCAGACCAGGAAGAGGACATGGCAAGTATGTGTGTTTGTTTGGTGTGGTGAGGAGCTTTAAACTGTTGAGATCAAATAAAGTGGTTATGTTTTAAACAAACAATTGTCTCTGTGTTGTTTGTATAAATGAAATGAATATGAAATGAGTAGTATGATAAATGCATATGTTAAAGAGAAAGCATGGAACATGTGAGGCTATAAAGGTAAAGTGGGAAAGGCAGTGTCTGTCTTACCACAGTTTGTGATCACGAACAAGGCCCCAGTTTTAAATCGGCAATGCGTCCTACCTGTCACAAGTAACCTTGAGCGAGACGCTCAGACGCCTCACCTCTCCTCACCTCACCGGTCTGTGATCGCCCTGCAAGGCGCCGCTGACATTTATGTGTCAGCCAAACGACGAAAATGTCTAGAAAGTGACACGTTACCGTTCACAAACCTTGTTGGCTTTGTGTGGAGGATCGCTGCATTACTGTACAGTACAGCAGCTATTGGGAAAGCTATAAGCCGTGCACTGGAAGTCGCGTTGACGCAGAGTGAGTACGACTGCGGGTTATTGTCTCCAGCACAATGACAAAGAAGACTCTGTGTGCTGATGTGCTGTCTCCCCCGGCTTAGTTTCTCTAAATGTAGACTGGCATTGACACTAATGTACAGTGATAAAGCAGTGAGAGCAAGTAGCCTAGAAAAGGAGAGGATGAGAGAGAGAGAGAGATAGGGAGTGAAAAGATGGAGAAAGAGGGAGAGAAGATTGGTGCAAGGATACTGGATTCTTCATTTAGCCCATTTTCTCCCACCTGTCAGACAGCGGAGCTGGATGGTAATTGGGTTGAGGCATCATAGCGTCTCGAGACAAGGAAACCCTGCACAGCGTGTGCAGGGATATCCAGCACTCCCCAGTGCCCTTAATACTGTTTCTCAAACAATAGGTTGGGGCCCAAAAGTGGGTCATCAGATGTTCTGATAGGGTCAAGTAAACACAGAAACAGACTTCCTTCTGGGGTCAAGGAATTCTGGGTTATTTGATGACTTCATGGTTAACCCAGTGTTGAGGAGCCAGTGCAAAACAACTGATGTAGGCTACAGTAGGTCACAATACATGTCCTCATTGGCAAAGTAGGTCTAGCCCTGATTTTGGTAACACTTTATATTAAGGTCGGGTCTATAATGTGTTATAACCACATGTATAATACATTATAAATGTGAATGCATTATAGACCAGACCTTTAAGTGTTACCCTGATGTCTTTGCTTAAGTTAAAGTAGCAATACCACTAATACTCAGTTACAAGTCAAAGCCCCATTCAAAATGTTACCTCAGTAAAAGTGCAAAGATATTTTCATCAAACTTACCAGGAGTACCACAATTAAAAGTACTCATTATGCAGAATGCCTATTTCAGAAACATAATCTGACTAATTATTGATCATTATCCACTCAAGACATGTTTTATGTGAGCTTGTAGATCTGCTATTTGTGAAAGATTTTGAAGATTTTGATTGATTTTTAATTCATAATAATTGTATCTAAATATGCAGACTAAACTAACTAAAGCTGTCAACTAAATATAGAAAAGTAAAATATTTGCCCCCGAGCGTGGATTAGCCTATAATAGTATCCATTTTTTTCAAGTAATGTAATAGTACCTGGAAATTGTACTGTACTTGGTTACCATTTTTCCTCATATAGTTTCTGTCTGGGCAATGCGAGCATATAAGGGACATTTTGATCAATTAATTAATTCAGAGGCATCTCATACCCATAATGCATTTCTTTCCCATAGGGGGAATTATATCTTTATGGTAAGCCTTTGTGCAATGCCACCATCAATACACATAAGCGGTTATGCAGTAGATTTCTAATGCAAAAATAATAATATATGCACTGTGCAAGGGCTTCCCGCTGCTCCCGCAGCACTTTATAGTCAAGGCCGACTGCCAAGAAGTGTGTGGGCCGCCGTGGCTGAGAAATTCACTCAAAAATTAATATTTCATCGCATTTATGAATTTCATTTGGACCGAACTGTCACCGGGGGGTTTCAAAGTTGGATACAATGACCGCGACATGCCTGGCAAAAAAAGACCAAAAAAAAACATGACTATGGAAATAGTGTGGCGCGTTAATTAAGGATGCAGCTAAATTAAGCCATATTGTGTTTCCATCATCTTTATAGGTTTAGGCAGAAACCTTATATTTCCATATTTCAACTTATTATGTTTTTATATTATTTATCTTTTATGAATACCCTACTATGAGCTCTTAGATCGGCAATTTTTGCTACTTTTAAATACGTTTGAAAGTGGTTAAATGTGTCTGGGTTTTATAAATATTAAACCAATGAAAAGTGCTAACAATAGTTTGTGACTAAATAATAAGTAGGCTTCATTGGATCCATTAGAGGTTATTTTTTTCTCCATTTCCTGAAAAGAACGCTTTTGGACGTATAAGGTTTCTGCCCAACAGAGAAAACATCAGTATAGATATATCTGACATCATGAGCAATAATCCTACTGCACATAATACTGTACGTGCTGTATTGTTAACATTCCTAATTAATATAGGCCTATTTATGACAATTACATTCACTGAGCAGCATCGTTCATCTGCTAGTCTAGGTCAGCTTTAGCTGTGAACACTGTAGCATTAATGAGCCGCCAGTTGACATCATGACTTATTAATAAATCTAACCTAAAGACCCATCTTTCCTCCGTTATGCTTTTAGCTCAGTCTGAGGTTGACCCATGGTTCATGTTTTGTCTAGTCCACTGAATGTATTTAATTTCAATCTATTTTAATACCCCCTTATAATGCTTTAATCTGTTTGTTTGGTTTCTTTTGTTTCCGCTTCTCTTTACTTTTGCTATTGCGTTTTCTGTTGTTCGTAATCTAGACAGAGAGAGAGACAGACAGAGAGCCAGAAAGAGAGCCAGACAGCCAGACAGACACACAGACAGACAGACAGATGCGCACACACACGCACACACACACACACACACACACACACACACACACACACACACACACACACACACACACACACACACACACACACACACACACACACACACACACACACACACGCGCGCGCGCACACACACACACAGGAGATATTCTGTGGTCAATGGCAGTACAGCATGCAGTTCTGCCAGGAGTAGAAGTAAAGGTATTGAAGGAAATACTCCAGTAAAATAAACGTAACTCAAAATTGTACTTGAGTACAGTACTTGAGTAAATGTACTTAGTTACTTTCCACCACTGTACATACATACTTCATCTATACTAATCTCTCAAGAACAGATTCTGCTCTGCGTTGGAATCTGTCGTGAAGGCTCGTCATAACATGTACGCACTGGGCTACAAGTGGGCGTGCCTTCAGATCAGGAAGCAGGCCGCGCTTTACCACGGAAAGATATTCACATTTGAACTTACTCTTTCATCATAGAAACAAGTGGGCTTATAACCAAAACGATCCATGTTCTCTGGGAGAAGTGGTGTTAGTGTTCCGTGTAGAAATATTGTTAGTGGGAATGAAAAAATAGTGGCACCACCGGAAGTGAAAGCAGAAGGCAGACCAAAACCCCGGTTTCCTTTGCGCACGGGTGCTACGTCACCATTGTCCAAGAGCCAAGTAAGATAGTACAAACAGCAGAGGGCGCTGTTTTTCATTCTTATTTGGTTCTGGGTTCCCAGATTGCATCTATACATACAAAAGTGATTCACAAGAATAATGCTGATTTCACAAAGAGATTCACTGAAACAACAAACAATGTAGGACTTATTGGGACTATGTCGTAAAGTCGTAAGTAATTTCAAAGTAACGAGTCAACTTGTACAATAATTCAAACAAATACACTCCATTATTTATTAACACGTAGCCCTTGTACCTGAAGAAAGTCAATGTAGCTCTCTGCCAGCTGTAGAACTTGTCAGCCGCAGTAAAAGACTTATTGAGGACACCCAGTCTGCTGCAAGAGCCTGTCAAAAACACATGGTTGTGAAAATGGCTCCAACAGCCCTGGCCTAGACCCTCCCCGTCCCCACCTGATGTAATATACCCCCCCCCTTTTTATACATCTCAATGCAATGTGGTGGTCTAGTGAAGTCTAGAACTTTTAATGTAAATCTGTGGTTCCCAATCTTTTTCCCTTGGAGCCCCGTCTTCTTACATCTCACAAAAACAGACAGAGACACCCCACACGTACGTACACACTCGCACACATGTGCTGGGGTGGTGTGGGTTGCATTAATACTCGGCAATAACGAGAGCAGAAGGAAAACGTGTATAGAATTTGAAATATCAATGTACACACCGCATTGGGCAATTACTGACACTCGGGTATCACAAACACACTAGCTACAGTACATTACATGAAAGTATGATTGAATGATTGAATAAATGAATGCATGCATGAATGAATGAATGAATGAATGAATGAATGAGAATGGAAGACTTGCCAAATCTAACATTATAATTATTGGCAAAAGGCATTCTCAGCAGCCACCTTCACAAGAAATAGTAGGATAAATAGTAAGGTGAATTAAGTCATTTGGAATTGCAATGTCGTTTTCCTCCCTACCAATCATATGAATTAAGGCCCTGGCTCTTCCATTTAGTGTAGCAGAGTCTTTCCAAGTGAGCCAACATGCACAATAGCAGCACCCTGACTCTGTTTGACCTGAATGGAACACAACCGTAATTAGTATCATTGTTAACACCTGTTTAACACTGCTATTTCATGTGAAAATGGCTGTTTGGAAAAAAAAGTCTATTATGGGGACTGCAAAGGTTATTTGGGGTTTAATGCCCCGGGAGCAAGTCAGTTGAGAGAAAATTCAGGGGGAAACGTCACTGCACCCTCCTGTCATGCGGTTATTGTGTTAGCTGACTTGCTCAGGTTGCATAATCCCTTACGTAGACGCCATTGCCAGTTCAGCCATTAACAGTTGACATTTTGCATTGCCATCATGGATAGTGCAAATTGTCCTTCCAAATCATTGTGATGGTGCCGAGCTACTGTATCATCCCAGGGACCCAGAGTACTACGGCTGTACTTTCTTAGCTGTCTAAACAGTAAACACCAGGTGAATGTACTTACAGTAACTACTCTGGTAGGCTTGAAAACCTGGGGTGAAACTGTTAGTCAAACTAATCTATTTAATCTACCGTAATATAGAAAATAATCAATAATCAATCATTTTAAATAATGTTTTAATAATGACATTCCTTATTTTGGGGGATGAGGCGAAAAGTTTCAAAAGAAATGTCCGAAACATTCAAAAATATTCAAAAGAGCCAATCACTGCGCTTCTCTGTTATTATTTTCTTAGTGATTATTCTGATCGATTACTTTTCCGATTAATCAAATTTTGATTAATCGGAAAAGTAATCGATCAGAATAATCAGTAAGAAAATCTTCGATAGCCATCACTGCTTGTGATGATTATTTTTTGTTTGAGGAGATTTCAGGTCATTTGAGGTGATTCCAGATTCATCATGTAGGCCTACCCACTATTAAAGATCTGTGGGAGTAGATTAAGCCCATAAGGAATTAACTCATTTGGAGTTGCAACTTTATTTTCCTCCTATAGATTCTTCAAACTTTTTTCACCTTCACTTTTACCACAAACGCAATGATTCTTAAGGAAACGATTAAAGATGAAAATGGCCTTGCACGCTTTCACAAAAGGAGAGCTAAAAAGCAATCATCGTTGGACACAATAATCACAGCAAAGCTGCAAACTAGAGGGACTGTTTTCTAGCAGCAGTAAGAATTAGTGCTGAAAAAGGACGGGTCAATAACAGCACATGCGCGCACGCGCAAATACGCGCACGCACGCGCAAATACGCACACGCACGCGCAAATACGCACACGCACGAGCAAATACGCACACGCACGCACACACACACACACACACACACACACACACACACACACACACACTCTCTCTCTCTCTCTCTCTCTCTCTCTCTCTCTCTCTCTCTCTCTCTCTCTCTCTCTCTCTATCTCTCTTTCTGCCACATAATGCTGTCAGAAACCATGTATGTCCATATTTCAACTTGTTATGGTTTTTGTAAATTAATGCCCTACTCCATCGTACTACAGTGTCACACAAAAGTAGCAAAAAGCACTGTGTGAAAGTGGTTAAGTGTGTCTGTGGGTTTTATAAATATTCAACGAACGAAAAGTGTTATGGAATAGTCCATGGCCATCTATTGACGCCTATGTACTTGATACGAGATGCATCTTGTTGTTGTCCCAATACATCATGTTCATTATTGATACGAGATGCATCTGTTAGATTACGAAGGTCATCCTTATTCTCATCCATATTACGCTCTGTATTTCTTATGTCTCATATCTTCTGGTCACGCCATGTGTCCGACCCTATATGTATTCCCTGTGTGTGTAGCAAACTTTGTTTTGACATACAAGGTTTTGAACTTGTCGCATGATACTGCCTTGTGTCATTTAGTTACTAGTTACTTTGCAGATATAAAATATTACATTATAAAACATACATTACATTAACCACTTTAGCCCTATTTAACATCTAGGCTATTTGAAAATAGCCAATACAAGCTCACAACGCGTCACATCGAGACGCGTTGTGAGCTTGTAGATCAGCTATTTTCAAACACTTTAGTACTTTTACTTTTAGTACTTTAAGTACATGTTGATACCAATACTTTTGCACTTTTACTCAAGTATATTTTTAATTCCAGACTTTTACTTGTAACAGAGTACTTCGACATTGCAGTATTGATACTTTTACCCAAGTAAAACATTTGAGTACTTTTTCCACCACTGACAATAACTACATTGGATCAAATGGGAACACAGGTTCTAGCCCCCCCCCCCCCCCCCCCCGTCACAGTTTTGTACATACAAGGTTTCCACCTGACAGCAAGATAATATACAAATGTGTAGCCTACCCACGCGCACACACAACTTGTTTCTATGCTGGTGTAAACGGTCAAATGGTAACAGGGACTCTATTCCCAGCAGGACTTTAGAGAAAAGGGCTGTCAGCGCTTTTCCTCAGCAGACGGTTTAGGGCTTTCGTTCTGCTCCAGAATGCCTGAGTTTAATTGGGGAAAGTTAATGCACAGCTGGAGAGCTAGAGCTGTTCACAGGGTGACAAGCTCCACAATGGGAGGGTGAGAGAGTGTTAAAAATGGACCCGCGAGCGTTAAATTAACAGTTAAATTAACACTCAGGATTTTGCCGGATATCTGAGATTTTTTGCGGCACGGTGTTATGGTGCAGTGTGTGCATATTGCACCTCCCTCGCCGGCTCTCTACCTGCAGGCAGCGTTACATTTAGCGATAATGACACATATGTTTAAAGCTGCTTTGTGGGCTATATTTGATAGTCACAAGGCTTGTAAAATACAATTTTAGCTACAGCGACGTCACACCCTAGTACAGGGGTCTTCAATAGGGGGTCCGGGACCCCTAGGGGGTCCTCAGAACAGGGGGGCCGCCAAATCTTTGTGTGATAGGGACTTCATTTTTGTATTTTTACATTAACCTCGCATCCTTATTCTGGTGGTAACATTAGCCGAAAATAGCCGATCTACAAGCTTGTAGATCGGCTATTTTTGGCAAAGAGGTTTGGTGTACAGGGGGAAAAAGAGCAGACCAAGTACCAAGTTTACGAAGGTTTGAGGGTTTAAGTCGTTAAATGTCTGAAAACACACATTTAAAGGAGAGATCCGGTCATTTTAGGTTGTATGTTTGATGTGTCGCTAATCACTCACCAACATACAAAGGAACGTTGAATATTTCCAGATCTGCCCCTGTTGTCCATTCTGCAGACCCCTTGCAGCGGCATAATGGGAGAGTGTGTAAGAGTGAGATCGTCTATTTTAACAGATGCAAAGTCTGTTTTTTTTCTCCTACTACGAGTCTCATGATACTCAAACATGCGCTGAATGTCCCCCATCAGCTACCGCTCATGCAGAAAGACATGACGCTGGTTGCTTGTTTCTCTCACAGAACCTGGCGTGTGCCAGATTTTGTGAGAGAAACAAGCAACCAGCGTCATGTCGTTCCTTTGTATGTTGGTGAGTGATTAGCGACACATCAAACATACAACCTAAAATGACCGGAACTCTCCTTTAACATGAATCCAATATGTAGTGGGGGTCCCTGCTTCATCTCTCTCACCTAAGGGGTCCTTGGCCTGAAAGACCCCTGCCCTAGTACTGTATGTGTGAATTAGGGGAAGGGTATGTATGTCACATGAGTGAGTGTGTTGGAGTTGCAAACAAACATGCATGGATTTGGCTCCTTTTTGTAGACCAAGTTGCTTAAATGTCTTCAATGTCCCATCGTCATGTTTCATAAGATGGTGGTTGTTGCAGTCCCCTGCTCTACAATATTAACCACAGTTTTGCTCAAGGATAGAAAAAGATCACTGAAATACGATCAGTCTCACAAATGCAGTGCTGATGTGTTGTCTGCACCTCCAAAAAAAAGGCTACGCCCCCTAAACGTCTGAATTCGTGTCCCCTAGAATACGCATTCTGAGACGGTTTTATAGGGACATGATGCCAGCATGTTGTCCAGAGACACTCGGCTCTAAGTCCCTCCTGCTGACCTGTATCTAGATCTGTTGAAGCACCTCACCATCTCCCATAACCACACTTCCTACTATGGAGGATTATCCAGCACAAGATAAGATAAGATAAACTCTTTACTGATCCCCAGAGGGAAGTTCAGATGTCATAGCAGTAACAGGATAGGTAGGAACTAGGTACAGCTTCTTCTTTTTTGCCCAGGGGGAAAGGAAGAAATACAAGACAGTTTTAGGTAAGAGTTAGATTCGGAACCAAATAAATACGAATACGAAAACTACAATTAAAGAGAGAGAGAGAGAGAGAGAGGAGAGAGAGAGAGAGAGAGAGAGAGAGAGAGAGAGAGAGAGAGAGAGAGAGAGAGAGAGAGAGAGAGAGAGAGAGAGAGAGAGAAAAATGCTAAGCCGCTGCCCCAACCCCGCCCGTATAGCAAAACAACAAAGATGAACTTCCTTTCTGGGCTTAATTCCTCCCCTGGACAAGGCCAATTGACTATATTCACACAACGGCCATTTTGCTCTCACGTCATATTTGCGGGTTGGGTAACCTAACTTAATAGCAAAATGGCCGCCATGTGAATATGGTGAGGCTCACTGCACAGCAGCCATATTGAAAAGAAATTGGGTCGCTTCCTTACTTCCTTCACAGGTGTTACCAATGATTCTAATAAAGGCTCTGTTACAATTAGTGTAGCGCAGTGGTTCTCAAACCTTTTAATTTCAAGGACCCCTATAACTCTGAGAGTGCACAATTGGAACCAAACCAGTTTGGTTCCATTAGTACATCCTCAGAGTTAAACACCTGTAAGGTGCCATTTGGAACCCCCCCTCCAAGGAACCAATCCCCCAGAACTGCGGTAGAACAGTGAGGCTGCCGTCACCTGATGGTCAAATCTGGGATTGCAATACTTCCGCATTTAAAATGCCACAGCGCATGCTTCTACCGTTTGAAACCCTAGTGTGCCTGATCTGTGCTCAAGTCTTCCGCATCAAAATTCTGGTGTTCAAAACAAGGAAAACGCGGAAGTAGAGTGTTCTTCCGGGTGCTTCAAGGGCTGGTGAGCAACTTTCATTGAAATGAATAGGTGGGGGCTGGGCCGTCTGCCCTCTAGATATATTATAACTCTATGCAAGGAAACACTGGACCCCACAGGTGTAGCAGAGTTTTTCCAGTGAGCCTACGTGCACAATATCAGCACCCTGATTCTAATTTCTAATATAGCTGCTGTGCATAGAGAGCCTATTGAGTGTTCATATAGTCACTCAGCCAAGCCAGATGTACCGTGGTGTATTTGAACATGTAGACTCCTTGACAGTGGACAGATGCTTTACCCCCGTGCCACTTAAGTGCCCAGAATTATATTTTCTGAAGTGACAAAAGAAAATGAATGTAGCCCACAGTATGGTGTATAGGCGGGGAAGCAGCTCTGATCCACCACACCTGTACAAGAGAAGTGTGGGAACCCTGCTTAGCAGTAGCTCTTGGTCGACATCAATTAAAATGCCAGTCAAATTGTACCAAAGGAATCCAAGTTGGTTTGCGAGAAGTCATCCACGAAAAACTATACTAAGCAAAGACATGTTCTGGAAAGAGATCTCCACATTGATCCTATAATGGACTATGAACAACAGTGCATTTTCAGTTTAACCAGAGTAGTTACAATAGTGTTTAACGTTCTGTTTTTGCAATAAATTATCTCTTTTGTTTTGTTTGTTGTGTCATCCATCCATCCCTCTGTACTCAGAACCTGTTACAACAGGCAATCATCTTTGTGAAGAAAAGCAATTACCGTATTGTGGTAGCTATTTGTCTTTCGGCAACTCTTGAAGTTCAAAGAGTGTGATGATCAAGACTGTGTTGTGACTTTGTGCTAAATTTGCATTGTTTTGACTCAGTATCAAAGGAATAGGATTGATTTCTACATTAAAGTCCTGACAGCTAAGAGTAAAGTTATTATGTGCGTGTTATGTTGGCCTTGTTTTTTTTTTTAAGAATTACTGCTTCAGAGCAGATGTATTATTACTAAAAGATAATCAGTGAGTATAGCACTTTATGTATTAGTATCATCTGTCAGCTACATTCTACCCTGCGATCATTGCGATGTACAAATACTCTGTAACAAGTATAAACAATATTGTATATCAAATAAAAATTAATAAGCAGATATACAAGAAACATTGCAACACATTGTGAGCTTGTAGATCTGCTATTTTCAAATAGCTTAATTGGTTAATGTATGATTTGTAATAATTAAATCAGCAGCTAAAGTAAAAATTACAATATTTGTCTGAGATCTAGTGGAGTAAAAGTATAAAGTATTGAAAAATGGAAATGCTCAAAGTAAAGCAAATTTACCTTCTTTAGTTGAGTACAGTACTTGAGTAAATGTACTTAGTTAGGCTACTTTCCACCACTAATCACAATAACAACTGCTAGCTCGGGCGTTGCTTGGTTTCGATCATGGATCGCTTCCTAGTCTATTAGTCTAATGAAGAAAATAAACACTTCCTCCCACACTGCTGCTTAACCACTGAAACCCTATACTTAGTTCACCGGAGTCCCCCAGGGCCCTATACTTGATACTCAAATGTTTCCCTCTACATCAAATCTCTTTGCCAAAAATAGCAGATCTAGAAGCTCACACCGCTTGCAACGCGATGCCAGTGAGCTTGTGAATGTACGATTTTTGACCCAGAATAGGAACGCTATAGGGTTCATGTGGATAAAACCTGTTTTAACTACAACACAGCTGCACAGCCTATACATTGACATTTGAAAAATAATTGAATACATTTCCCCATAAGAAAAGATTTATCGACGAATAGCGAAAAATAGCCGAGCTGCGTTGTGTCCAAATACGTTTAAACTGTTCCTCATTTTGCTGGGGGGGGGCCTGGAACCCCCTCAAGGACCCCCAGGGGCCCCCGACCACAGTTTGAGAACCAGCACTCTACACTGTAGGACCAGAGTGAGTAGATGACTTTAACCTCCACAAGGTGGACCAGCACATTTGAACATTGTCAAACACCAATAACGCGTGCATGAGCCAACACTCACAGTACGTTTTAACAGCGGGCGACTCTCGGGCGATCACCGGGCGACATCGTCCAAAAGATAAAGAAAATCCATCTTTCATCGCCCCCCCCCGCCCACTTCGCCCTATCGCCAGTAGTTGCCGGCTCTCATAGACATATAATGCACTTCCGGAAAATACTATCCTGAATCGCCCGCTGTTAAAACGTACCGTCAGGGTGCCAACGCTCTCGTTAGAACATTCTAAGCTTAACCTTTAATGACAAAATGACAAAATAAGGGACGCCAGGTTGAAAGTGGTTAAATATCGGGACACACTGGGCTGCATAATTGTAGATAAGAAATTTACAAAAAGAAACCACAAAAATGTAAAATACCAAAACGATAGCAATGTTTGGAGGCCACATTTTTTCAATTGATAACTTGTTGTAGTTTGTTTTTTAGTCTGTTGCCACCCAGCTCTGGTGCTTAAAGGGTAAGACCACTTTGGTAGAGGTTTGGGTTGTGTATTTACCTTGCCATGATGTAACTCCAAAGGTGGACAAGAAATTAAAAAAAATTGCTCCAGTGATTAGAAATTGATAATTCTAAATTTGCTCCTCATTGACTTACATTGTACGGTAAAACAGCTCTCAAAGTCACTCTTTTAGCACGTAAACGAACACGAACAAAGCTGATTCAGACAATATAGAACATCACCAAACCCAGTACTGTTTGTTTTTTTAATAAAAATGTTAACTTCCTGCTGATTTTACTATTTGAAGATCCGGATCCGGATCCGCGAATCCAGTCCGGGTTTTCTTCTTAATAAAGATAGCAAAATCAACAGGAAGTTAACATTTTTATATAAAAAAAAAAACAGTACTGGGTTTGGTGATGTTCTATATTGTCTGAATCAACTTTGTTTGCGTTTGTTTAGGTGCTAAAAGAGTGACTTTGAGAGCTGTTTTACCGTACCATGTAAGTCAATGAGGAGCATATTTTGAATTATCAATTTCTAATCAATGGAGCAATTATTTTTAATTTCTTGTCCACCTTTGGAGTTACATCATGGCAAGGTAAATACACAACCCAAACCTCTACCAAAGTGGTCTTGCCCTTTAAAGTTTTATTGAAAGCCAGGTCTGAGGAAACATCAGACTATACTGTATATATATTCACATAACGAGTGATGGCAGTGGTGTGGGATTTAAATCTATGCCTCCGAGAATAAATCCAGTCCATCTTCCTTTCAAGCAATATCAATTTACACTTGATTGTGTGTTAGAGATACGTGACATGCCTCTACCCCGCAGGCACGCTGGCATCATTTCAGAACAATCATGCGTGTGCTGGGGTGTACGAGCAGCGAGTCCCAACCCGTGGGCCTGGGCCCGCTGGCGGGCCGCCAGGATATTGCAAGTGAGCCCCCGAATAATGGCAAAACACTACGGTTGTATCGATAACATAACATTTATATTTAAGACAATATGGATGTTATCAAGTTTTCTTAACCCATTAAGACCGGGAACGCATCTGTGTAACCACTTTAACCATTATTTGTATACTTTGGCTATTCTAAAACAGCAGATCTACAAGCTCATACAGCGCATACAGCTTGTAGATCTGCTATTTTAGAAAAATCGTGAAAATGTGTGCAAATCTTTAAATATATATATATTTTTAAAGGGAACATTTTTAACTAAAATCTTTGCTCGGGGAGGGGGGGGGGGGTCCCTGGAACAACACGTTTTGAGATGGGGGTCCGCGGTCAAATACATATAATTTTGGGGGTCCGCGGCATGAAAAGGTTTTGTTCCAGGAACCCCGAGAAGCAAAGATTTGAGTTCATAATGTAGTTTCCAGAAATATATATATTCAAAGGTTTGCACAAATTTTCACGGTTAAAAAGAAATAGCAGATCTGCAAGCTCATAGCGCGGCACACTATGGCTAAAAATCTAAAATGACACAGATGCGTTCCCGGTCTGAATGGGTTTTCATTGTGATACCGATAAACAGGAACTCAAAGTATACTATGCTACAGTAGTAGTTCCATAGACCCCAGACGTCAGACGACGTCACACTGATAAGAACCAGTATGCGTGCAACCAGTATGCGTGCAACCAGTATGCGCGTAATGAAACCCATTCTATCAGGTCACGCTAGGACGCGCCTCACTAGCCAACACACAAGAGGGGGCTGGGGTGTGCTGAAACAAGTGCACCCCGAAACAACAGGCTGGGAATTGATTGCGTGAAACAATCACCTGTGTGTCCAGTCTCAATGTTAGTAAACAAATAATTGGTCTATTGATCCAAGCCGGAACACAATCGATGGATCACTAAAATAAACATGCTCTGAAAATGCACGCCCACCCATTTGACCACTTCTGAGATGTTCATGTGGACCCTGATCCAGACACGGTTGGGAACCAATGAATTAGAGCACACTGGAACATAGCTTTGCCTGTATTTACAGTGACGAAAGAAAAAGCGATTAAGCCATTATTTAACAACAGACCTTGTTAAATTATTTTAAAAACAGTTTTTTTAAATAATGTTGCTATATCAGTGGTTCTCAAACTTTTTCATGTCAAGGACCCCAAAATGTATATGTATTTGTACGCGGACCCCCATCTCAAAATATGTTGTTCCAGGGACCCCCAGAAGCAAAGATTTGAGTAAAAATTTTCACTTTAAAACAATATATATTCAAAGATTTGCACACATTTTCACGATTTTTCCAAAAATATCAGATTTACAAGCTTGTATATCTGATATTTTTGAATAGCCAAAGTGTAAAATAATGCTTTTTTAGCTCAAATGAAAAAAATTACACAGATGCGTTCCAGGTCTTAACGGGTTAAAAAAACACAACTCTCAAGTCTCAACTAATAGCTGAGTTGTTTATCGTCTAGTGCGGGCATGGCAACCGCAAAACTTTGGCTCCCTTAACTCACGGAGATCATAAATATATTTAAATATTTTACGGGAAAAAGTATAGCCTCAGCATTATTTTGTAAAAGGTCCAAGTTTATCACTAACGCTTATCCTAACTGTGAGGCCCTGTTTGTATTCCCCCCTCAGGCCTCCCTTCACTCATTGGCAAAGCAGAGAGCTGTGCTTCCTGGAAGTGTCTTTAGAGGTCTACGATGTCACTGAAATCTTACGGACGTTATTTAAGCATCCCTCAATCATGTTGAGTGATGGGAGGTCTTGAACCAGCGGAGGGCTGGAGAAGCTTCGCTCAGCTGTTATGTTTGACACGTTTGACATGTGGGCACTATGACTGCCAAACAGACAGAGAAGACTGTTGACTTCTCTTAGATTGGAAAAAAGAATTGAATATTCCGTCGGTGTGTGCGTGCGTGCGCTTGTGCGTGTGTGCGTGCGTGTGTGTGTGTGTGTGTGTGTGTGTGTGTGTGTGTGTGTGTGTGTGTGTGTGTGTGTGTGAATGCACATTGCGATTTGGATAAAGGTGGTTTACACTATAAATGCAATATTTAATATTAATGTACATTTACGTTTTGCAATATACTGCAGGGGTATAATTAGGGCTGCACAACATTAAAAAAATAAATGTGGATGGACGGTAAAAGTTGGGAGGCCAATACAAAGATGTTGCGCTCAGAGGGGCTGATTAAACACTGAAAATGTGATATATCTTACTTTTGCTGTTAGGTTTTTATTTTTTATTTTTTTAGTCCAGCTGTTGTTTAAATTGGAGCTAATGTGGTCACACTACTGAAAGTCTGTAGTACAAGAATGTGACTGCCTGCAGTGTTGCTAGTGGTGTTATGTGTAAATGACATGAATATGAACATTTCAAAAATACATTAAAAAAATGGATCTGTACGGTTAATCCTGGACCGTGCTGCAAGCATGGAATCAGTAACTGTTAGATGCACTGTAATTATTTAACATTAGGTTAAATGTGCTTGTAGCTAAATGTTACTATGGCTTGTTATTTTGGTTAAAGAGGAGCTTGTGTGTGACAGAGAGAGAGAGAGAGAGAGAGAGAGAGAGAGAGAGAGAGAGAGAGAGAGAGAGAGAGAGAGAGAGAGAGAGAGGGGAGGGGGGAGAGAGAGAATGAATCATCTCTAGAGAGAGGTGTCTTTTGTGCAGCCAGATCTGCGATTTTTGCTAGCCAGCATTTGGCACAAGGAATGTGTGTGTGTGTGTGTGTGTGTGTGTGTGTGTGTGTGTGTGTGTGTGTGTGTGTGTGTGTGTGTGTGTGTGTGTGTGTGTGTGTGTGTGTGTGTGTGTGTGTGTGTGTGTGTGTGTGTGTGTGTGTGTGTGTGTGTGCGTGTGTGTGTGTGTGTGTGTGTGTATACTACAGATATACTGTACATCAGTGTTTTTGTTGGCAATATGTGTGTGTGTGTGTGTGTGTTATATAAAGCCATAATTTGTACTATCATAGCTAAAGTTAGCTTCAGGGTTCATCTCAAGATTTCAAATGGATTGCAGATTTATCACACTTAGCCAATCAGCAGTTAGCTAATGAACATTAATGACCAATAAGCAGTTACAACTGAAAAACATTATGTGAGTTGTTTGGAGAGTAGAAAGTGATACCCGGAGGGAAAAAATCACTAAAAACTAATGTTATTTTTAGCAATGTACATTTTGTGTGTAAACAATGAGTGTGTTATTATACTCATGATCCAAAAATGTACGACAAAAAATGTTATACTGTAAATGCTGATCAGTTTATAAAGCACCATAAGGAAACTTGACCTCTACAACTTTGAACGCCACATGATAATTGGACTGATGTCCTGGTGCTATAGATGGGTTTCTTGTTTGTAAACATGAGAGGATGATGCGCGCGCAGTGGAGGGATGAGCCTGTAGAGGGCGCTATTACCCGCAGCAGCTCTGGCCATTGTACATTCATAAAATGAATGGTCTTCACCGGGTTTAATGAAAGTAGATTAAATGATGCAGTTTGTAATATCTTCTTTACTCAATAAAAATGATTTGTCGGAAGTTGGATCTGTTTGTATATAATAGCAGCATTATGCCTATTATGCCTATAATAGCAGCATTATGCCTATCTAAATCCCGAAAATAACAAGAGAGTGAATGGCACTTCCGGGTCGTTCTACCACCCACATGCGCAGATTGCGCACTCTGCTCTGTGATGACGTCGCTCGGAAACCCATCTCACGGTGCCTGCCGTTTTCATGCAAGCTCATTTAGCTGAATGTAAATATATATTGCCGGTGGTGTGGTTTGCAAGCTCAGCTTGTTGATATCTCTTAAGTTGAAGGACAATGGCAAGATTTGTGGAGGCAATATTCCCACAGGCCCTCTTGTAAACTTGGAAGCGCTGCCTTCACACATACTGTGCTCCTAAATGATGGAGTACCCTATCCAGGAGGAATCCAAGCTGCAGAGTCAGTAGAGAGCATGCCTCTTCAATTTATTCTCTGTGATGGCAAGGTGAGCTGGGTACACCAGTGACGACAGCGGTAGACCGCCCGCCTGGGGCCCCGGGAAGGTTTCAAAGTGTCCTTGAGCAAGACACTGAACCCCAAACTGCTCCCGATGAGCAGGTTGACGTCTTCAAGTCGATGGTTGCCTCTAACTTTTGGTGTGTGAATGTGTGTTAGTGGGTGAATGTAACACACATTGTGAAACACTTTGGATAAAGTGCAATTTTAACTTTCTCTTTGGACCTGCCATGTGGATTTGTGAAGTTTCCATTCTATGATACTTTTTTTTGTCTTATTTTTTGCACCGTATGTCTAATCTCATGTACAGTACATACCTGCTACTATGTGGACCTACCCGATGTGTTACCACTTTTGCACCGTACAGTATGTTTAACCTCATGGACATACTAAGTCGGCTAGTGTTATGCTATTTGTATGCAGATATCTTAATTTTGTTTTGTTTTCTTTGACATGTTTGATTGTTCTCCTTGCTCTCTTGTTGCCCCCCCATCTCTCTTCTTCTCCCTTTCTAAAAACAAGCTTGCGCAAACATGAAATCACCCACTTCTTTACTCCTGTAAACCAGTGATGTGACAATTAAGTTGATTCTTGATCCTTCTTGATTCTTAACATGCTTCAAAGGCAGCTTTTTGGTCTATACTCAACACTTAACACATGGATTACAAGTAGTGGATCCACAATATTCATGACTACATGCATATCAAATTGGAGATGAGGGAAACTTATTTAAGTAAAAAACGATGTCCTTGAATGGCTATTCAAAGGCTATTTCAGCTTTAACGAATCTCCAACATCCTTCTGCCTGGGCAATAAATCAGCCAAATATTATTTGTGTCGGTCCTTCATGTTTGACCCGATTGTTGCATTAAATTTGCATGAATTTTACATTTACATTACCTGTAAAATGAAAAAGGCTACCCTGCCCCACTCCCCTTCCCGCAGCTTCCTCGGATCCTGATGGCTGCAACCCACGACTTAAACAGACCCTGGTAGGCTACCCAGTCAGGCGAAGATATGCGCTCCGTTGAGCACCCCTTTCTAGTTGTGTGTGTGATACAACCCGATATCACTGAGGATTTTAAAACTCTTGTCATGTGAGCGTGACATTAAAAAGTTGATGTGAGCTACAGTACTACATAAATTAAGTAAACGTTGCTGAGCAGAACGCACAACTCACTTGTTCTGAATGCATGATAGCAGTATTTTGACCATGTCATTCCACCTTCAAGTTTAGGGGGGAACAGGCTTTTGTCCAAATAATGTCTGGTTGATATCATCAGGCTGGATGAGAGTATACCAACTGCGTAGCTACCACCAGGACTTAGTGTTTGAAGGCTACGAATTATGAATGTACGAATTATGTATGAATATGAAACGGCATATTGCTGAACAAATTCATTTCCCAGATTAATAATAAGTTTAAGAGGTTTGTAACCAATCTAAAAAATGGTTAACAATAAGGACGTTCATTGGGCGTATAGTGTCAAACCGAAACCTAATTTAAATATAATTTAAAACAGTCTTACTTAACCTTCAGGTACTAATGCAATAATTTATCAGAAGAAAACAGAATTATAATACTGGTTTTGGCCTATAATATGACAGTGGTTGATATAGTGTTAAATAGATCATAATATGACAGTCGTTGATATAGTGTTATTCTAGCTACTGGTGAGGCAGTTAAAGCATTGTTAATTGTCTTAACTGGTACATTGGCAAGAATACAATTTGAGGGTTATTACATGTGTACATTTATTTTAATTTAATATACAAGGCTGTTATGGTATCAATTTACTACTGGCGGTGAGGTGGATAATTACTGTATTCAGCTTCCTGGCTGTCTTTGTGAATGTTTGTGAGTTTAACAGCGGAACGAAAGCATTTTTAATAATAATAATAAAATTGTTATATTTTATTATGGACAATCCACAAGTGACTTTCTACTATACACAAAAGAACTGCAACCTCCAAATAAATATTTCAACAATTCCATTGTCTGTTCAAAAAGGGCCATTGTAAATATATATACATAAACATGGAGGCAGGGTTTTCAATTACTTATATGTTGGATTTGAATGAAAATATCACTAAATTCATGTTATCATGTACGTCAAATCTACTGTAGGCCTACAGCATTCACTTCTACAGCCACAAACTTGTTGTGGCTGTAGAAGTGTCCAATGCCAAAATGACTTCAACATCACATAGCTTCCACAAAAATACTAGATTAGTAGTATAAGTCGGGCCTCATTTCATGCTTAAGGTTCCCAGAGTACAGTGTGAACTTGGAAAGACAGCCTTTTGCTTTAAGGCCCCAACTACTGATCTTCACTCTGAAGATCAATTCTTCCATGTGGGCAGTTTAGAAATCCCATTGCAGGCTTGCCTGAAACAATATGCAATCGTGTTTTGTGTGTGTGTGTGTGTGTGTGTGTGTGTGTGTGTGTGTGTGTGTGTGTGTGTGTTATTTATTTATCTATATATTTATTTGTACTAGACCATACCCGTCGGGGGATATGAGCACCCAAAGTGCGTCATGGTCTGCTTGTTTCACGGATGGTCCGCTTGTTTCACGGATGTGGCAACACCAGCGCTTGTTTCACGCACATGATTTGGCAACCCGGGAGCCAGCAAACACAAAAACGCTAATAAACAGCTGACATTTGGGGAAAGCGGAAAACAGGCTTCGGTGTTGGGTGCACATGGTAATGGTCAATGGATGTATGCAAATGCAGATCAATTGGTCCAGAACCGGGCAGAAGAGATTTTGTGGAAGCGCTCTGTACAGAATGTACAGACTGTCAACTATGTTGATAATTTTTTATATTATATTACTAATATTTTTTACTTTTACTGATGGAATTGCCTACAGTCTCTTCAACATTGTAAATGAGGGTGACCTCAATTGTACATTTCAAGGAATAAAAACAGCTTGAATGAATGAATGATTGCATATTATCGATTTTGCATTATCGTGTCGACACATTAACCAGGCTCAATGTGAGCCTGTCACCACTCACCAGGCTGGCAATATGGACTTTACTTTCCTAGTTAGAAGTTAGAAGTTACTTTGCAGATACTTTTAGATGATTAATTCCAAATATAATTGTGGTATTGCTACTTTTACTTGAGTAAAAAACAAAATCTGATTACTTCTTCCACCACTGATTAAGAGAGTGAGCAAGGAGCTGCATTCCTCTTCATTACGATTAGGCCTACTTGTAGTCCAGTAATCAACTGAGGTACTCTCTCAGCCTCCATAGTGGCAATTAAATGGTAATGTGATTTGCAGGTAAACACCTTGGGACCACCACATGAAAGTGAAACTGAGTGTGCTGGATAAATTGTGCTGGATCAAGGCACAGACTAGAACTCATACAAAGTTGTTTAACCCCATACGTTGTTGAGCGGAGTCCCTCAGGGCTCTATACTAGTGACTTTTCTGTTTTTCCCTCTACATTAAATATCTTTGCTGAAAATAGCCGATCTACAAGCTTCAGAACGTTTTCCCCAAGGGAATGTTACCCCCAGAATACGAATGTTGGGGGTTTAAGTGGTTAACTTCTGCATCCAAATGTCCTCTGTACCCGATTAGAGTGGCTCGATGCAGTAGCCTCCTTCAGTATAGGCTAGAGTTCTCAACAGGCCTGAAAATTAAGGCCCGGCCCTAGCTGGGCCCTAACTGGGCTGGCCCGAACAGGCCCCGGCCCGAACAATTACCATAATGTTAGGCCCGAAAGCACTAAATGGAACCAGGGGCTCGGCCCGGCCGACTAATAATAAGCATCCATTTTCGGCCCGGCCCTGCCCAAAAACGTCAGGTCGGGTAGGGTTGGGTTTGGGCAGAATTTGAGAACTCTAGTATAGGCTAATCTGTCCCCCATAACAAGACATTACACTACTTTCATTCTTCAAATTGTGTATTGTTGCAACTCCCAGATACCAGATTCATGTTTTTAAACTTGGGGTACATGTTTGTTTCCCTTTATAAAGGAAGTGTGGATTAATACCATTACAAATTGTCTTAGTATGGTAAGAAACAAAACTAAACAAAACAAAAAAGAGCCCGTCATGCTAAAAATCCTATATGCCATCAAAGCCTTGTCGGGGTTCAAAAGTCTTAGCAGACATCAACAGCTGCACTCAGACTCTGGGCTGCTGTAATAAGCCTATTGCAGATGTCTGCAGCTCGAGTGGCAGAGTGCAACACATCTGTCATCTTATGATATCTTATTATGTTCATTAAGCAATTATCCCAGACAATATACTAAAGATCTATCTAACTAACATAATAAGGAGATTAAATGGGACCAAGGCTATTATGCTAGTTTCCAAGCTTTATATTTTTGCGAGTGTTGGTTGCCAGTTTCAACTCGTTTCAAAACGCGTTGTAAATCTTTGATGTAAACTTGCCTCAAGGCTCAAAGTCCCCCGTCCCTCAAAGGATGTTTTCTTGTGATTGGGCGACATATGGATGTGGACCATGTGGACTCATTCAGACATGCAGTGCCTGGAGCAGCTGACCATAATTATAAAGACATATCCATCATCAGCTCCTTTTGAAGTTTGAAAAGAATGTTGGAAACCTAGCATTCAGTGCAGTATGAAGCCTGAGCTTGTTGCTCACTGGGATTATTCTATCATTCATTTAGCTCTTTAGCACACTATTTGAAATGTTGGCCATGTACCGCATAACCACTTAAACCAGTGGTTCTAAAACGTTTTATTTCAAGGACCCCCATAATTCTGAGTGTACAAATGGAACCTAATGGACCCGTAAGAGTCCATTTGGAAGCCCCTCAAGGAACCCCGAGGGTCTACTGACCCCACTTTGAGAATCACTGATTAAAAACCCTATATACTTTGTTGAACGGGGTCCCCCCCACCCCTTTTTTCCCTCAGCACCAAATCTCTTCACCGACAATCTATTTTGCTTAATGTTCACAATGCGTCGCGATGCGACGCGTTGTGAGCTTGTAGATCGGCTATTTTCAAACATTTTAGTACTTTTGGTACTTAAAGTATATTTTGATGCCAATATTTTTGTACTTTTACTCAAGTACATTTTGAATATTGGACATTTACTTGTAACAAAGTATTTCTACATTGTGGTATTGATACTTTTACTTAAGTAAAACATTTGAGTACTTTTTCCACCACTGCCGCTAGGTTTCAAGTGGTTAATATGAGCATCTGATCTGGCATAATTGTAACATTAAATATTCATGACAGAAAATAAGGAAAAACATAATACTGCAGATCCCCTTTAAGCCCCTCATCATATTTCCATGTGTCAGCACATTGTTACCATTGATCCTTTCATTTCATTTGAGTTTCATTTCGATTCTAAATGAAAGCATTCTTTAATGTGGCCCAAAATTCGAGCTGAGCTGACATCCTGCTGGCTCAGACAATGCTGTGAACGAGGGAGGATGTTCACATCCTACAAATATTAGCTGAGCAAATTTGCACCGAGCCCTCGGGTCATATTTAAATGCCACTAGGTTGTATACCCTCTCTGCTTTTCAACTGTCATCATCAGCTTAACAAAGCCACCATCTTGAAGACTGCAAAGGCTGGAGGAAAACATTCAAGTGCTAAAGAACACAATAGCAGCCTGGCTGGCTGGATTATTGGCATTATATGAATATGAGTGACTGATCCCAAATAGCAGCCATCTCCGATGTAGAAAAGTAGAATTGGATATTGGATGTATTTTATGCATTTAGCAGAATTGAAAAGTTGAATGATAATGCAAAAGCCTTGCCACTCAAATTGGATACGTTTTGGACAAATGATAATAATAATCAGACAGTCTTGGGAGTCATAGAACAATACTGCAGCAGTGCACGGTTGTGTGCAGTCAAATAGGGCTGCGATTATCTTCTGTTCATATTAACGATTAATTCATTCATTTTGATTTTTTTAAATTGACTAAATCCATTAGTCTGATTAACCTCTTATGTTATACTTTACTTTGTCATATAGCAGTTTTGTGCAAAGATTGCTGATCCACAAGCTCACAACACTTTGTGATGTCACGATCTAGTGATCTATTTTTGAAAATCGATCATTTTATTAAACTATTTTCTACAATCAATTAAGTCGATTAGTTCAATTAACTGTTGCACCCGGACCCATACAGTCGAACACTCGTGATGGCTACTGAAAAGCGTGGATTGGAATGACGTTGTCACAGTGGCTATGATGAAAAACGGGGGACACGGCCCAGGTAATTGCGATGCAAACGATTTATGGCTCACCTTTAAGGCTCACAAGACAGGGCAAGCTCAAACATAAATTGAACTGACTAGAGAACATAATCCCCTGCACCACGGTAAACATGTGCACTATTATATGAATCGATTCACCAGGATAGATAGGCTATAGCAAAAAAATCAACTATAAAAATCTAATCAAAAGGTTTTGTTTGGCCAAATACACAATCTGCGATTTGTGAAACAGCATGTGAAAGGAGCCTACACTGCCACTAATGCTTTGGTATTTTCGCTCTGAAAATGTGTTCCAGCTGTTCAATACAGACGGGGCCGTCTGTGCTTTCTACGCATCAGCCCCATAGCTTAGTGTAGTGGTTCTCAAAGTAGGGTCCGAGGACCCCGTGAGAGGGTCCCAGGGGGGGGTCTCCAGCAACATGACCGATAGTTAGGAAACAAAATGATCTCTTACAGGTCTGTCATGACCATAGACTGTGTAAAAAGAATGGACAGCGTTACGCCCCTAGACTCTACAGACCGTAAATGAAGCCGATTGTTCAGCAATTTCAAATCCGCCATCTTTCAATATCGCGTCATATCCTGCAGAATGACACCAGACCATTATTGGTTGGGTAGCTTGTCAATCAAGAGCGGGGGCGGGGAATGAATGCTATTGGTTGTGTAGCTTGTCAATCAAATCATCCCGCCGCTCCTAGAGCATAACCTACTTTATCGTCAATTTTAAAATAAATGGGACCATAGTTTACCAAAACGCATGTCATGATGATTGAAAGGAGACTTTAAACTAGCAACTGGAAGCATATAGTATTTCTGACAATTTTTATTAAGGTAAGAAAATCTAGTCTAAAGTTTGTCAAAAACCCATCCGATTGCTTTAAGATAAATTCTTTCTGACACCAGCAGGGGTAAAACAGCGAAACTACAGGCCATTCATATGAACTGTCTCTTCTGTATTAGCCTCAATGTAAAACTTTCAAGCTGGGCCCTTGGTCATGACCTGTCTGTTGGGTACTTTTATTATGTAGTGATGATTTCCTAGTGTTTTCCTGTTTTACCTTGTTGCCACTTGTCTTCTCTCACCTGTCCTTTAATTAGCGAATGTCTCACCTGTGTCCTGTTCAGTTCCAGCCAATCGTGTGTTGATTGTAGATACAGTATGTTCACCTGTGTCTAGTTAGTCTTTGTCTATTTATACCCTCTGTGTTTTCTATTTAATGTTTATGTCTTTGCCAGTTTAAAAATGTTGTTACAGCGTCCTGTTCCAGTTCTTCCTCAGTATATTCCTTGATGTGTGTTCCTGTTTTGGCAATTTAATCATCTTGCATTTCACCTGCTCTGCCTGTGCCGGTCTATTCTGCATTTGGGTCCTCATCTGACACGAACTGTGACACTGTAATTCAGAGAGTTGTGTACACTTTCAGAGTTGTGGGGGGTCCGTGGCGTAATATGCATACCAAACTGGGGGTCCTTGATATGAAAAGGTCTGAGAATCACTGGCTTAGAGCGTAGCACCCGTCTCCCTCTCCAAAACTTTGCAGGAACATAAATGGGCCTGTAAAATAACTTTAATATCTGTTATTACTGTAGGGCTCGACTTTACCAGCCTCATGGGTTATAGGGATATGCCTGATTTATGCCTGGTTGTATGAATCATCCTTTAGAGAACGCCAAGAGTTAGCCCGGAGAAAGCCATGTTGGACTCTGTGGAATCCAAATGACTAAAATCTATTGTGGCAACTGAGAACTTTAATCACAATACAAAGTGGCTCAAATTAACCAGACCAAGTGTCTGAAATAGAACATTTCTAAGTGATATTGTATGGTCAAAACAAAACGTTTATCGTTAATGAGTTAAAGCTCTATACTCTATAGACTCTCCCCGTCTCTCCACTCTTCAGTAAACAGAAGATTTTTTTTTAGGTGGGTTGCCAATTTCATCCAATCAGGAGAGAGAACACTTTTTATCAGCTTCAATATCATAGTGTTAAAGTTCCAAATGTGTCTGCTCATTTCTTTGTCATCACTTCCAATTTCAATTGTTTATGCTTGTATCCTGTATGAGTTCTGTCTCCTGATACGATCAAACTGGCATCCCAACCTGAAAATGCATTTGTTTACTAAAGAGCCGGAAAGACAGGGAGACCCCTGTTACTGAACATGATTACTCTCATAACATAGAGCTATTTAACACTTAAAGGGATATTTCACTTTCACATATGTTTGGGGTCATTTTAACATCCACTCGAGCTTTCAGGCGCCCTGGCTGTCATGGGGGAGGCGATATAGCAACCAGGATTACTACATGTTTTTGTGAGGGTATTAACTACCCTAGGAGACACGGGGAGCACATTAACATTAAAACAATAATGAACAAAATTAATGAAAAAACATGGCCCCTCACGCATTAGAAGGAGAAGATCAGTCACCAGTACCAAAGACGGGTGTTTTCAATGAATCTAACATGGTTAAAATTGAGTTACAAAGGGTTTATATAGGAATGGGGCGTGTCTGATAAAATGGATAACACATATCTAAATACTGAATCAAGCTACTTAAAAACAGCTGAGGTGCTCACAAAAGCCTGA
Source organism: Gymnoscopelus braueri (assembly GCF_963280865.1). Classification (NCBI taxonomy): domain Eukaryota; kingdom Metazoa; phylum Chordata; class Actinopteri; order Myctophiformes; family Myctophidae; genus Gymnoscopelus; species Gymnoscopelus braueri. The sequence continues at coordinate 6,305,837 of NC_137606.1, forward strand.
GTAGGTGTTAAAATGAACCCAACATGTTTGAAAGTTACATATCCCTTTAATTGAACAAAAATACACCACTTACTGTACCTAAAATGACATACTGCACAGTACACACATCTAATCAATCAGTGATTTGGGACAGAGCATGGTCGACTATTGAAATCATTTAATGTTTAAAACATATACAAGTTACTTCACTGGGTCATCACAATTCAACAAGATTAGTTTTTTTTCTCCTCATATTTGTAACACCCTCAGAAATATACATTCACATGGCTGCACACGGACAAGTTCTCCCATTTGCTTTTCTCTTGGGGCGTATCGTCACCCCCTGTATGACTGAGAAGCCATTGTTGGCATATCAAAAGAAAAGAAAAACTGGACTGGCATCTTAGGTGGGAATTTGGAAATAAGCCTATGGATCAACGATGTCGTGATTTATTATAATTATAGTTGAATCTGTATTGTTTTTTTGCTGTCAAAATAGTTATATTTTTACATGACCAGGGTCCCTATGCAGTTGTCTCTAAATAAAACCTGACTATAATCTCAGCGTTATATACACTATTTACAGTGGAATGTTGAACTCTGGAGTGAATGCACGGAATACAAAAAAAGTAGATTAGGATGGAATGAATGTACAGTCAGTTATTATAAAATATAAACTTATAGATCACCCTGACGACATGGACACAACGTTTTACATCCACCAGTAAACAGAATGGAGAACAAAAACGTGGGGAGGGGGGATAAATGCCAGTTATTTTGATCTAGGACACTGGTTCTCAACATCGGGTCGGGGGACCAAATGGACCCTTACGGGTCTGTAACTCTGAGAGTGTATGAATGGAACCAAATAGAACCATTTGTAGTAAAAGTAACACTTTTTTCCTTTTACAGTGTAGATTTGGGTCCCAGAGGGAAACAAAAAGGAAAAAAGAGGATCAAATGGGGGTCTGTGGCCTAATGCTTATCAAACAGGGGGGTCGATGAAATTCAAAAGGTTGAGAATGACTGATTTAGGAGGTGTTTGGGGGAACTATAATGGCAGTGGTTTCATAACGGCACGGAGAAACTAACGTTACGATTTTCTCGCAAATGAAGCCAATAACATCAATGTTGTGCTTGGAGCGAGGCTGACCTAGCCGTCCAAAAGATACATTTTATACGATATAAATTACAAGTCCAGTCATTTGATTAATCAGGCTTCATTGTGCTTTACAAAAGTCCGTGATTTGTAACCAATTTTGTAACCTAATTTGGCTAAATTGGTCCGTTTTTAACTGTTAACAATGCTATCAACCACCATTTTTCTACACCACAACTCTTGAGAATAACAAACAGATTGCAACGATTGAAGAGATTGATTGACACATTTGAATAATCCGAACCTTGATGAAATAATGTTACCATCTACAGAACAAGTACACCATCTGAATCCATTGTAGCTAAACAATATCCATTGATTGGACCTAATAAAAGACATAGTTAAGTATCATGATATGAATGATTCGGATGACAGAGCAGCATTATTTTCTTTCTTTCTCTCTTTTTTTAACAACATTTCTCTTGGGTTTAGATAGGCACTGAATGCTAGAATGAAAAACATAAAAATAAAGTTTCACATACTGTAGGCCTGTCTCTGCTCTGCGGGATGTATATATCACACTATCTTGAAAGGTTAAGACCACATTATCTGAGCTAAGCAGACAAACAACAAACTAAACATACTACACAACCCTAAAAAACCACTCAAACCCTGTACTTAAGTTTGACTGGAGTTCCCCCAGGGTTCTATACTAGATCTTCTAGTACTTCCCTCAACAACAAATCCTTTTCACTGAAAATAGCCAAATTACAAGCTCACAACGCGTCACGTGTGACGAGCTGTTATCTTCTACGACCTGTTATCGGCCACTTTTGATCAATGTTCGCCCCCAGAATAGGGGACGCTAGGGTTCAAGTGGTTAATTTATAGTCACTCTTGCCACTTACTGCCACTTAACATTGATTTATATCTGGTTGCAGCTGGGATGAGTACTGTAGATATGCTATTTCTGGTGCGACACTGACACACAACCAAGTATAAATCAAGACTTTGCCATCAGCTTCTTAAACACTTCCTCTTATATGAGCCAGCTATATACCATTCCCACATCATTTACTTTTTTGACATAAAAACTAAGAATGAAAATCAATTGAAACAAAAAAAAAAGGAAAGAAAAACTTTTAAAAGAACAATTATAATTCCCACGTCCGTGTGGTTCTTTTGAGTTGTATAATATAACACATTATTTTGAGGTTCTACAGTCGACATGCTCATCCGATGACTTAATGTACAATAGACTAGTGGTTCTCAACCTTTTCAGCCCGTGACCCCCCAAAATAATCATATTTGAACTGGGGACACCCCCACCCTGATAAGCACTTGGAATGTAGGAGTTGAGGCATTCGATTTAGATGCCTCAACATATATATATTGTGAAAATACTGGTAGCAGATTGGCCTTGTAGATCGGCCTTGTAGATCGGCTATTTTAAAATTGTTTGCCTCTTTCTTATATTATTTGGCCAGTGTCAGACCAGTTTTTTTTAGTATAGTTTGTTGATGACTTTTGATGCCGTAATCTGGGGACCCCCCAAAATCATCTGGGGACCGCCCTGGGGGTCTCGACCGACAGGTTGAGAACCACTGCAATAGACAAGCATGGCGGAGCCCTCCCATCTGCAGATGTTATCTCTGCATTCATTTTTATTTTTTTAATCTTGTCGTTTGGGTAACTGCCCGTAAGCGCACAAAAACTAAAAGTAGGTTTTCCCCATCACAATGCAAACACAGCCAGCGTGACATATGTTGAGCTCCGAACGGGGGGGTAAAACAGATGCACTGGCTCCATACAGAAAGAAATATACTAACTTTCCACTTCCCACGCAAAACCATGCATAAAATAAGGCTTAATACAGTATTTATATTGTTCAGAACCAGTCCCATGTCATTTGAAATCCTCCGATTATTCCTTTGATCCCATGATGGTTTTACATTTAACTTGTTACTGTAAGCGATGCATTTTTTTTTGTTTTCCATATATATTTTTTTTTCAGCGATTTTCTGCTGGACCTCAGCACTGAGGAGAGAAGTAAGTCATTTAGCTATTCATCCACAATCCGAAGGCCATTCATTGGCTGCTGCGATTTGATACATCCAGGTTCGATTAATGCCTTCTGATGATGTTATCGCGTACCCATTGGCCGATAACCACTGCCAACGTTTATGGCAAAGACTCCTGTTCCCGTTAAGAATCCACAAGGAGCAGTTGAAATTAAATCAGTAAGACATTACAAAAAACCAGAGGAAAGCAGCATGTGACTCATTGGTGCCATCCATGGTAGTCACGGTTAATATGTTCATGTTCTCTTTAGACGAAGAGTTCGCTCTGCTGGGCGGAAACACATCTATGAAGCATCACTTGACATTTCCCTCCTCTCCTGGTGGTGTGTTGAGTACCTTATAGGGTCAATTCTTATCATACAAAGTCACATAACGAATCACCACTGCAGAATTCCCCCCCACCACGTCACTTTTTGTCTGACACTGACTTGCTCTACAAAAGAAAAGGTGGGGTTAGAATAAAACATCTGGACAGCAACAGCTGGACACAAAAATAGACATCTCATTACAGTGGTCAAATTTAGAGCTCAATTTACACAGGTAAACCTTTTCAAGTCCAGAGACAAATGTGACATTTCAGAGCATCATTAAGCCCCATTTATACTTTGTTGTATGACAGAGAATAAATTAGGCATTTTTGTGTGTGTGCGAGTGTGTGTGTGTGTTTGTGTGTGTAAAATGTAAGGGCATGCCAAATTTCCTTCCAGTTAAAATAACATTGTAGCCATGAAACTCATTGCAGGACTTATCTCCCCCCCACCCCCCGCAGTGGCCCCCTACCGAAGTAGGCACTAAATCAGATTGAAAAATCATCCTTTGTTTGAAATTTGGGGATTATTAATTTTGTTTTGTTTGTTTGTTTTAAGACAGAGAACAGCGCTGGATCGATAAACACTAAGCATGTCTTTGGAAAACAGCTATAATATATTACTACTAATGCTGTAAATGTACAAAAGCCCACCAATGAAAAGTGGAGAACCAGAAAATGATAGGAGATGATGTGTATGGCAAACATCATATTTCATTCCTCCCCCTCTGAAACAATAGACCACATATTTATGAACACTTAATAAGTCCCTCGGCAATTAAGACATTTCATTCTCTCAATTCTCAGCTCACTTTGAAATCATACAAAAAGACCATAATATATATATATTTAAAAAAAATACATCAAAAAGGCAATGGTAATGAAAAAAAAAAACAAATGAAAAAAAAAAATCGTACATCCAGTGTAGGACTTTCAAAAAATGTGCACGGCAATACCTCATCCCGCAGTCCTTTTTTTCTTTTTTCTGTATACACTAAATACATTTATAACATGAAAAAGAAAATATACACAAAAAATAAAAGAAAAAATTATAATACACCAATATTTAAATCGACAAAACCACCTCCCTGGCCTGAGCCAATGGCGACTGGCCAATTGCAAGTCCAATCACATCCTTTTCCTGTATCGTTCGCATTCCTGTGAAAGGAATCTCAGTTTTATCACGCTGCACTAATAGTTGACACATGTCGACGGCGCTTGTACTTTAAATTGACGCGCGTCATCCTCTGATGCTGCAGTTCTGATGGGTGGGGTGGGTGGTGGGAGGGTCGAGGAAAGTGTATGGGGGGGTTGGGGAGGGATACTAGGGGTGACCGACAGGTAGGGCTGGGCGATATGGGCAAATTCAAATATCACACACATTTTGACCAAGTATATCTCTGTATCGATATTGTTACGATAATATCGTATTTGTGACCATATACATTTTTTCAAAGATGGCTAAAATAGCCGATCTCCAAGCTCACAACACGTCGCGTCACGTCGTGCTGTGAGCTTGAAGATGTGCCGTTTCATTGATTAAGTGCTTAAGCATAAGCGAAAAAGACAACACTTATATTACGATAGAAGTAATATCACGATATTACAATATCCAAAATCCTAGATCATATCTAGTCTCATATCACAGTATCGATAGAATATCGATATTGCCCAGCCCTAGATGGCACTGTGGGAGGGGGTGCAGACAGACAGTAAGGATGTGGGACAGTGGTCGGGTGTGGTGGGGGGGGGTGGGTGGAGCCGGGTGGTGGCAGGTGCCGGGCGTCGGTGGGGAACAGAAGGGGGGCCGCTCTCGGTTCGCTGCACACGCCGCCGGCTACACGTACCACTCTTTCTTAGAAATAACGGAGCCGTCGGTCTGAGAGATCATGTCGTCGGCGATCTCGGGCTCGGGGTCGTACTGGAAGGCGAGCGTCCGCTCGTCGTAGTCCCGGCTCTCGCCCTCGTCCACGGTGAAATAGGGCCGCTTCAGGTCCTCGGCGTCGCCGTCGAAGTCGCGCTCGCTCGCCTCGAAGCCGCCGGTTCCGCCGCCGCTGCCGCCAATCTGGGCGGGCTTCTTCTCGTCGTCAGAGTCGTCCGGGTACTGCAGGTTCTTGGGCATGGGCGGGTGGGCGGGCAGGCCGCCCGCCTTGCTGTAGCCGTTGCCGAACACGTGCTTCTTGGTGCTGTAGTCGCCCTTGAAGGTGCGCTGGCGGCGCCGCAGGAACACGAAGAGGAGGGTGGCGGCCGCCGCCAGCAGGACCACGCCCCCTACGGCGCCCCCGATGGCGGCGCCCGGGTTGTGCTGCTCCTGCGGGATCTCGTGGCCCCCGGGTGACAGGTTGTTAGGGAATTCTGGGTAAGGAAAAGACAAGATGGAAGGGAGTGTGTCAGTGCTCTGGGGAAGGTAGGAGGTGCAAGTGCTCTTGAGGGGGGGGGGAACGATGAGGGAAGGAGGCAGGGAAGGAACAAGCAAAGGGGACAAGGAAGGACCCACCCACCCACCCAACCTCACCCCACGACGGTGGCCCACCAAAACCAGCATTTGATCCACAGCCTTGAGCGTCAGGAGAACCACATGCCTATTCAGAGAAGTAAAGAATGAAGCCCAAAAAAAAGGGAGAAATAGAACCTTTTGTCTAAAAAGAGTATGAAAAGCAGCATTAAAAACATGCATTCTGACATCCCTCGACGGGGAGAACAAAGACAGCAATATAGAAGAACACAAACAAACTGCAATGCTGCATTATTCACACAGCCTCTGTAGTATGATTGTGTGTACAGTACGTATACAGCATTGTATTAGTAGAGCACAGCATGGGCAAAGTGTGAGATTCAATCATGTTTACAGTGGATGCAGTTGACATCAAAACAGCAGTTGCCAGAGATGATTATCAGCAGGCCAGGCAGGCAGACACATGAAATACCCTGATGGCTACAACGCAAACCAGAGTGGTACGCTGTACAACACGCACACACTTCAATGTCGCACACGCACACGCACACACACACACACACACACACACACACACACACACACACACACACACACACACACACACACACACACACACACACACGACAGTAGAGTAGACCGACAATGGAGGATGAGCTACGCTCTGGAGCAGACGGAATGACTCGAATGATTCAAACTAGTGATTCACAAACCTTTTTTCAATTTCACAGACCCCCAGTTCGGTATGCATATTAGGCCACGGACCCCCATTAACTCTGAGAGTTTCAGACCCACAAGGCTCCATTTGGTTCCTGACTATCATCATTTAGGTGGGGACCGGACCCCTCAAGGTCCCCCTGGGGGTCCCCGGACCCCACTTTGAGAACCACTGATTCAAACAAGGGCCAGGAAGCCAGCCTCGTGAGCTTAATACGAATACAACCAAAAAAATGATAATAATCCACGTTGCCTCCTTTTACAATCACAACTGCCAGCAGTAATGCCGTCTTAAAAGCAAAACATGTTCGTCTAAATGTTCTCCTCCAAACCTCACAGAGCACTCAACAACAACAACAAAAATCAATGCTCATGACTAAAGCACAAACACTAATCACTCTCCTCTACAAACCAGACACAGAAAAAGACACGTTTCCTCCTTAATACCCGTCTTTACTTAAGTAAAAAAAATAAAAAACGTGTTTCGAAAGCAGATGTGAGAGACACGGATGCTATTATCTATGTGAGAGGTGATCAAAGCCCTCACAGCGCTGACGACATGCTTGTCAGAACATGTACAACACAGAGGGTTGAGCCTTCAATGACGAGAGCTGAAGGTTCAACTAGAAACAAAAGGCATCGCGGCGTTGGGTACTGAAAAGGAGATGACTGGGTGAGTTGAGGAGGCATCGCAAATCAAAGTTGGCATCAGTGATGCAAGAAGTAGGCCTACACAGATTTTTTAAAGTAGTAATACCACAATACAAATATCTTAAAGGGGTCATATCATAATATATACTGTATAATATAATATATATATTTTATATTACATTATAATATACAGGCATATATATATACATGTTATTGAATATATAAGGTTGAAAACATCAAGTTGAATTCAGTTTATAAAAGGACATTTGACCCCTTTGATATGATATATTATATGAAGATATGGTCATGTCTTAAAGGACTTTTAAAGTCCTGAATTCAACTTGAGTAAAAGTACAAAAGTACTTGCATGAAAATGGACTTAAAGTACCAACGGTAAAAGTACTCAAAATGCATATTTATTGTATTTGTAAATTATAATTTTTTTGAAAGGTGTCAAAATATTTTGAAAATAGCAGATCTACAAGCCCACAATGCGTCACATTGTGCCACATTGTGATCCTGTAGATGTTCTATTTTTGAATATGAAGTATAACATCGAGCTTAAGTGGTTCATGCATATTTGTCTCCGCCAGGATTGGTCCGTTTTGAACAAAATGTCTCAAATCATGAACGCAGAGTGCGATTTCCGTGAAATTGTGCACGCACACTCCCTATAGGCCAAGGAAAAACCTCTGCCCATTTTTCACATCTGCCTTTTATAGCGCCACCAGGAGGCCGACTTTTGTAAAACTTTTTTTTATTAGTCCTACAGATTTTGTCCAAACATCACGTAAATCGGTACACAGAATATATAGTCATGTGATCAAGACGGATTTGTCAGATTTTTCATATTGCCACCATTTTCACATATTTATAGCGGCACCAGGAGGCCACAATAACCTACCTGACCTGGCGGAGGAGCACTTTTTCTAGTTTGTAATAATATTTTAAATCTACAAAGTAGACCTGTCAAATAATTGTAGTGGAGTAAAATGTAAAATATTTTCCTCTGAGATGTAGTGGAGTAGAAACTATTAAAAAAATGGACATAGCCTACTCAAGTAAAGTTAAAGCACCCCACAATTGTACTTAAATACAGCACTTGCACCACCGGAGGTGTGTGTACAGTAAAGAAGAAAGAAGTGGCAGACTTAAAGAAGCATGGTAAATCAAAGTTGTCTTTTTCACACCCCAGGCATATAAACAGTGTTGATCCACTGACACACATGTACGCAACAAGGCAACGATCTCTCTGGCGGCTTCCTGTTCATATCAGTGTCACGGTGAAACCGTCAGGACGTTCAACGCCATCTTCAGCAGGTCTCTGAAACGCAGCTCAAGTTGCCCGGGGACGTCACAATTTGAAATTAACCCATTAAGACCTGGAACGCATCTGTGTCACTTTAGATTTCATTGGCTATTCAAAAATAGCAGATCTACAAGCTCATAGCGCGGCACCGAGTGCCGCACTATAAGCTTGTAGATCTGCTATTTTTGAAAAATCGTGTTTTTTTTTTCCAGAAAACATTTTTAAGAATCGCCTCAGGTCTTAATGGGTTAAAATGAAAGCTCCAAGCCTTACTTTTTTTGCCAGCACCCTCTGGCTGTGACAATCAATACCAACAAAGGCATTATCTGCTGTGCAAACACCCTAAGTACAAAACAAACAAAGAGTTTACCCCCCCCCATTTTTTAATCAGACATTCAACAAAATTAATGTTGGAATTCTAGTTAGATTTCTAACTCGCTCGCCTTTAAAAAAATACAAAAATAAGAATCAAACTCTTCAGTCAACGTGGTGAGTTAAATCTGTGGGTCTAAATGCAACAACATTTCTGCCTTAATAACACATCATTATAGAACATTATGAACCCATCCATTCCGGCCACTAATTCAAAACCTCTCTACACAAAAGAACCAGAACTGCCACATAACCTGGGTCCAAAACCACAGAGCTTCTGATTAGATAACCACTCGCTTGACAATCTGTCTGTCGTAATTGTGGACACAATGTTCTTTGTTGCTGTGGTTTTTTTCCCCCCGTTGTTGTCATCCCTGCACACTGTCTGTTGACTGCCTTACACTGCACACATTTTTTCGAAAGGACCGATAAAGTGCTCATCATTATCTGCGGAGAGATGCTTCACTACCAATAGGTTCATACAAACCAGAGACGCTAAAACAGTGAATGCAATAAACACGGTTAGGAAGCACATGTCACGTCTTAACAGATGCTATTTAGAGAGCTTGTTGTTAAGACAGATGCTAGCTTTGATGTTTACTTGGTAGCAATTAATTGATTTATTTGCACTCTATTTACGTGACCATCTAACCTGATGTTTGCTGACTGTATATTTATCTTGCATGTGTAAGTAGCTCTGGGTAAGAGTGTCTGCTAAATGCCCAAATTGGAAATTCTAACAGTTCATAATGTTTGTTTAAGCAGAGAAAGTCATTTAGCGAGTGTCGTCCTATTCTATCATTTATCCCTGAAACAAAACCAACTGTTTGCCAAATTCGTACGTTCCCTTATCCGAAGATTCCTTTGCACGCGTGTGCGCGCCCCTTACAGGCGAATCCGGTCAGCATGGGCCAGCGCGACTAATGCTTTCTTTGATACCATATTAGCAGCATGTATGCTATCATCATCAGCCAAGACAAAAGAGAGACAAATCTCATTTTACAAGCCAGTAAATGATTTTCGAATTATTGCGCTTTACTGTCGAATCAAAGTAATTATATTCAATTAGAACGCCCGCCTCTTTAGTGGGAATGATAAATCTTACAAGCAGAGTGGGACGCGAACACGTCCCGCCGCCTGAAGGAAGGGGGAATGGAGGGGGGGGGGGTGCAAGTACTGCAGCCTTCCTCTTCCTTAATTAGCATGGCACTCTATCAATCCCCGAGTAGAGAGACCTCCCTACCACAGTCACACAATCCCCCCCCCACACACACACATATCTCCCCGCTTCTGTACGGTAAAAAAAAAATCCACTCCTCAGCACTGACGAGCAGTAAAAGGGGGCTCTCCGATTTCTAAGGCAGCGCCGGGCAGAGTCTCAAATATCAGCTCAGGTTTTTAATCTCGCCTCCTAATGGGATTATTCTGACACAGGCCTTCATTACACACATGAATGAGAGAGCCGGGCCCGGGTCAGCCCTTCCCCACGAACACACCCGCCCACCCAGCCCAAAGACAGGGTGAAAATGGAGGATTGGTGGTGTGTCGAGAGAAATAGAGTGGAAGGGAAAACAGTCTCCCGTAATCCTCTCCTCCTCGCTGACTGACTCTGGACTCTCAAAGCTCCCCCGTCTTTAATTGGCTAGCTTTGTGCTCGCTTTGATTTGGGAGGTTTTGCCAGGATTGCCTAACACCGATGTGACACCCCGCTGAGAGGTGAAAACAGCAAACTGAAATACAGGGGAGTGTTAAAGCTACTGCGCGGCGGTGAGCGGTCAGCCTTCAAAGGAGGCACGGAATGCTCAGGATTTTCTTTATGTGGGATCGAGTGACAGCACCTCTGGACACCACTAGAGCGGGGGCCACCTATCACATTCTCTGATACAAAACACATGTAAATGGATGATCGGGAAAATGGTCGACATGGTTGTAATTCAACATGGTGACGGAAAAGTGTTCCGAGACATTTATCTTCGTTAAAGTCAGTTTCTGTGGAATTTTACCATTTTGTCCTACTTACCCAGAGCAGGACAAACTAATGCCTTTTAACACATCTCTATCTATGGGATAAAACATAGGAGAAACATAGGAGAAAAAAAAAAGAATAGATGAAGAAAACAAGAAAGAAAACCTAAAAGCTAAACAACTATGTTGCAATGTAGTTACTTATACTGTTTCTTATGTCACTATTAGCAGAGACAGGAATTATATCCAGCAGACAGATGAATAATATTCATCTGTCTGCTGGATATAATTCCTGTATGGTAAAAATGGTTGCAAACTATTATGTAATTGCTAGTGTCTTGTTTACAACAATTGCTATTTAGGCTAACAAGTCTATTTCCCTACGAGGAGCTACTACTTGATCACATTGACATCAAGGAACACAAAGACATAAAAAAGGCATTCATGCGTTGGTCTAGACCTGACTCGGGGTAAGTAAGAAAAATATACAAAATCCCCCCAAAAACGTGCCAATTCGTAGCTTTTTGGAACACAGTGCAGCACAGGACCTCTGTTTATACAACAACACAGACAGAGACAACACAGGGCCTTGAAGGTTGTGTTGCCGAGAACAATCGATGGCAGCAAAATGTCTACATTTGCCAAAAGCAGTTATAATGATGCTTTAGTGCAGCCTTGGATTTGAGCGTTCAACAAAACATAATTGTGTAAGTAATGGAACACTGTCTTTGTCAATGGTAAGTCTCAAGAAAAGGACACCAAGAGAGCCCGGCTCCAATTAGCTGCTCTTCAGCGAGTCGGTGAAAGCAGTCGGGAACAATTCTACACTTTTCTTTATGGAACTGTGTCTGCTCATTCTGCGCTAAAGGATGATACCCAGTATGTGTCTGGTCTGCAGTTTTTCTTTTTTTTGTCCTGCAAGGTCACATCCTAAAAAGCAATCTATAAAACCCCCCTCGAATCCAAATGTGCGGAGATAGCACAATACAAAAACACTTCCCCAAAAACACTTCCCCCAAGCTACGGTGCGCGACCCCGGAGATAAGTCTACCATGTGGAATTGCCTCGGTTACGATCAATGGACAATTATTTAAAAAAAATAATAAATAGTAAAAATAGCCGATCTACAAGCTCACACTGCATTGGGATGCGACATGTTGTGAACTTGTAGATCGGCTAGTTTTGTACGCCACATTGTACAACAAAGTATAATACAGGGTTAAGTGGTTAATCAGACTAATAGATTTAGTCGATTATAAAAATAAATATTCGAATTTCTTCGTATAGATTCATTCAGGATATTTATAAGAAATGAAATAAAATATAATTATATACAATAAAATAAAATAAAAACCCTGCTTCTTGATTATTCGATTAACCTCAATGAGCAAGATTAAGTTGGTTATTGGTTTTATCGCTTTCAATATATATATATTTTTGGTTTATTGCCCAACCCTAGGATGTTCCTATGTGGATATTAAAGCAGCCATGCTACACGCTAATCCCATTAGAGAAACAGTGATAATAAAGCACATCTGAAGCACATGCAGTGCGTAGGGGTTTGACAGTACGGAGGAAGGGAGGTGCTGCACAATCAGCACACCATAGCTAACACACAGCAACACCTGCCAAGAGATAGATAAAAATAAAAAAGAGCTCCACTACAACAACTCTGATACCGTTCCAGGCAACAAAAGGCAGCATCTATTAACAAGCCTCAGGAGGTACGCAGATAGCGGCGTAACCTTGAAGCACCCAAACGGCCCAAAATGTACAACTGAGATTAATAGGTGCAAAGATGAAGGTGCACAATGAACGGCGATAATTCAATCCGAGAGTCATGATGGATTTCTGCGGGTAATGCATCACGCGAGGTGCCACGAGGAATCTAAACCCTGCACCCGCGGCACATTTTTGCTGTTTCATTAATCAATTCCTATTTTGAGGCACTCACACCTTGACGGGCTTGTTCACGGCGGTTCACGGCGTCTGAAACGTTTGTAATAACACAACATTGTTTTCCTGTTCCGTCTAGATAACCGCGTGTCGCCGCGCGAGCGATTCCGCACGTTTACCGTAAACAAGTCGTCAAGGAATACCGAGGGAAGCATCACATCACTCCTAAGACATTTCCCATGACACTGACATGTCACGCCTGCCGATTTATATCTCTGAGCGAGCGGTGTGCCACTGTCAGAGAAGGTTCAAAGCTAGCGTTGGAGAGAGTCTGGGAGAGGGGAGAGAGGGGGCGCTTTAAAGAGAGAGAAACAGTTTGGTACCGCTGAACCCACAGGCAGTGCTCCTGGGTGTGCTACAGTCCTGTCTGCACACGTACAGGAGAAGGCAGACAAGGTACAAAACATTCCTGAGCTCTTGGCGCAATCCCTTGAACAAGCTGTTGTTGTGACAGACGCCAGGCGGAAAAAAAAGAAGGCGAGAAGATTTTCAAAGAAACGCGCAGGGAGCTGTGGGGTTGTTGCAAAACCGTGTCAATGAGTAGGAACAAGTAGCGAAAAAACTGGAAACTATGAGAAGAGGCCCGAGGGATCGATCTCGGATGAGGAGCTGAGGGGGTGCCAACAATAATGAAAAAAGAAAAGAAAAAAAAAAAACGCAGACAAATAAATAACAGACGATAAGAGCGATCGTGTCAGACAAAATAAACGACAAGCCTGAGAATGAGGGCAGGGTGCATTGGGGGGAAACGCATTAATTCAGCGAAAAGATTCGAAAAGATCCTGATTGCTGCTCTTCACTGCAGTTTGCCAGTGGTTGTGAAGTGATGGAGACGTAATGCTGTCACAGAGAATAAATGCTCGTCGGTGACAAGAGCACAGGATGCTGCACGAGGACAGTGGTGGAAGAAGTACTCGGATTGCTGCATGAGGAGAGAAAAGCTCCTTCCCTGTGCATCCTCGCACCGAGCGCAGAGAGGTTTCTGCCCAATATATGTACCTCTGTAAATGCCACGCATGCCAATTCATATTCCAAACGGCAACAACAACAACAACTATGGGAGATGCAGGGACATGTGCAGATAACAGCGTTGAATATTTTAGTGGCATCAAACACTTGGTGAGATCAACATCGGCATGGCGTGGCGTGGCGAGACGCAGCGTGGCGCGGTGGAGGTGTGTGGTATGGCGTGCCGTGGCAAATGGTGCATTTACATGGCGCCTTTATCCAAAGAGCTTTACAAGGCGCTTTAAATTCACCCATTCACACGCCGGCGGCAGAGGCAACCGGGCAAGGCACCAACCTGCTCATCGGGACCGGGTTCAGTGTCTTGCTCAAAGGACAAATGGAGGAGGAGTCGGGGATCGAACCGGGAACCTTTCGATTCACAGGCGGCCACTCGACCTCCGGAGCCAATGCCTCGCGTGGCGTGCGTGCGGTTGGCGTGCGATGACTCCCGCGGTCAGGGCAGCGCGGAACGTTGGCGGTCAGTCGATTTTCTCTTTTGCAATACTCACAGTGTAAATGTTGAATATTTACATAAGCCGGCTCGCCCTCGGTGAGACCCACATTCTCTTCAAATATCAATTACGCCGTTAATGCGTCGATGTCGAGATTTTGTCTTGAGTGACGCGCGCTGTGCAGCTAAACGCGGCTCGCGCAGCGCGCCCTCCGGATGCATGTGGGTTATGAGGTCAGCAGATGCACAGCTCATTGTACTACATACACGACCAAGCCCCTCGTTTTCTGCACGTCAGCAAGCCGAGCGGAGCGGAGTCCAGCCAGGAGAGGACAGGGCAGGAGAGGAGAGAACAGGAGAGGGGCGGGGCTCGGGCTATTTACCAGCAGCAGACCGCTCCACTGTCCTTCTCTCTTGTTATTATTTTGGGGCAGAGAGAGAGAGAGGCAGAGGGAGAGGGGGAGAGAGAGTGTGTGTGTGTGTGAGAGAGAGAGAGTGAGTGTGAGAGAAGTGTGATTCACCACAGCAGCAGCTCTGGAGCCAGTGGTCAGACCCTGGGACTGCGTCTGACCTACTTCACCAGCCTCTCGGGGGGGGGGGGAGAGGGAGGGGGAGGGGGGAGAGAGAGAGCGAGAGAGCGAGAGAGAGAGAGAGAGAGAGAGAGAGAGAGAGAGAGAGCACATCAGTGGTGGCGGTATAGAGGAGGATAGGACTGGACAGGGATGCTAAGCAGGGTGGAAGGGGCCTCAAACGACCCAGCCTCCCCCTCCCTCCCTCCCTCCATCCCTTCATCTAGATCTCCACAGCATCACTCTCCTCTGCATATCTCTCCTGAGAGATAAGAGAGAGTGCAAAAAATATATATAAAGAAAAGGGAGAGGGGAGAAAAAAAAGCAGCAAGCGTTGCAGAAACAAATGCACAGATAAATAAATCACAGTGATGTGGCGTATATAGTAGGGTCCGCTCTCACGCGCTGCACCCCGGTGACTGGGGAGACATTTTCCATTCCAGCTTCCTCCTCTTCCCCTCCCCACAGCCCTGCCCCCCTGCCCTGAATAATAATAATAATAATATAAAAAAAGACCTCCGTACCACGCTATAAGAGATGATGCGGACCCCTCCCTCGTCTTTCCCTTGCGTTGCACAACAGAAGGCTTTATGAGCATCGTGTGGTGTGTGTGTGTGTGTGTGTGTGTGTGTGTGTGTGTGTGTGTGCGTGAGCAAAGGGGAAGTAGCTCATGCTAATGTCTCATTTGGATAATGAGGCGTGGAGGTTGGCAGCGGCAGCTATACTCGGCGAGCGGACCCTCCCCGTTGAGAGGCCCACGGGGGTGGGCCAGGCGGGGTGCAGCGCGTGGGTGGGGGGCGTGTGTGTGTGAGGGTGGAGAGAGGGCTATACTATCACGCTCCATCAGCGTGCGGACCCAAATCCACTCAGGTAGAGAGAGGCGTTCCCCACCAATGGTTCGGGGGGGGGGGGGGAGTGGGATTGGGGAGTGTACTGTTCCAGCCAGCCCTGACAGCGTTATGTCTTCTTTGGAATGAGGCTGTAATGATATACAACGCATACAACGTGTGGCCTCTAGATGTCTGAATAATTCAAGGAGGAGGGGGGGGGGGTAGATAATGCAAGCAGTGGTGCTAGAGTGTAGCGACTGTGACGGGGGACAGGGACGGACAGACGGGGGTTGGGGGGATTCTGGCGTTTGACAGACGAGGACAAACTAATATGACATGGCTGGGGGTGCACGGGCTGCGGCCGAAACGCGTTAGCGTTCTCGCAATAAAATGAGAAACTACACCTGAGCCACTGTCTTGCAGTATTGACTTTGGAGTGCCGCTTTTTCCACTTAGGTGGTTTTCGATTTGAGGTGCACGGGCGAGGTTTGTGACTTTTCAAACGTCTCACATCTCCCTCACAAAGTGCCGTCGCTCAGGTTGGCGTAGAAAGCCTCTGCGGTTAAGTCGTTCGTACTGTATATAGATGGCGTGATGTGGATATGATGAAAACTTGTGCTACAAAAGGAGGCATTCTCCTCGCGCACTCCGTCCACAAAATCAATTCCACCGACTGCTCCCTGCTTATACTTAAAGACTTATATTCACCCAACACAACAAGGGCTTTTGTGGATCAGCACACAGCTAACACCGATAGCTGCGTTTTTTTTCTTTCTGAAGCGGTTAGCACAATTCTTCACCGGAGGATGTCACCCCATTATGTCACTCGCCGTCTGCCAATCAAGTGTGTGCGAGCACCAGAGAGTTCACCGGAGAGTTGACCTCAGCCTGCAAAGACGCGTACAAACAGCATCTCCCCGCCTCCGCCTCGCTTTTGATTTCTGCCTGCCTCGGAGAGCAAATATCAGACCCGCCGCTGAAGCATTTTCTTTTCAAGCCACACGGAGGCCCGTTATTTATTTATATTTTCATTGGGCCTGGCGCTATGTTTTATTCATCTCATCTTTTACCTTGTGCTATATGAGTTTTCCTCTTTTAACTTCATTTTTTTCCGCTCACAGCAGAGCGAGCTATTGCTTGTTCAGGCGAGCGTGAACAGATGTCGGCGCCGGTTTGCCTTTGCTTACAGAAGGATCCGTCCTCAAGCCTTCTTGCTAAATTGAAGAGAACACAGTCACTCCATCCAGGTTAACCCTGACGGCACCCTCCCAATACACACACACACACACACACACACACACACACACACACACACACACACGCACCCCAAAGTACAACTAACAGGATGTGGATCTATCTTTGCTACGTGCTATAAGGCCAGTGGAGGAAATAACGAAGTACAATTACTCAGTTACAGTACACAAGTACTATTTTGAGGTACTTTTATCAAGGTCAAATATTGTATGATTGTGACGCGCTACATTAACTCATTTTCCTGGGGACCCCCTGGCACCCTTCCCCAAGTACCCCTGGGGGTCACCGGACCCCACTTTGAGAAGCAATGCTGTAAGTACATTTTCTCACGCTGCCTGGCAGTCAGCTGAGCTCAATCTGATCCTCTACATGTCATCCTCTAAATAAGAGGAATTAGGCATTGTCTTTCATACCCCCTCGCAGTGCTGGACAGTAAGGAAGAAGTACATTTATGTGAGTATCTGTACTTTACATGAGCATTTGTATTTTTAGATTTGACTTTCACTCCACTACATTTCAAAGACAAATAGTGTGCTACAAGGTGCTATTTTTTTTAACATTTCTGGAAAATCTTAGATGTTTTTTAAATGTCAAGTTTTAATACAGCAATGCATTGATATTAAAAAGTAAATATACTTTTCAATTTGTACTTTTGAATACTTACGTTAAAAAAATAAAAGCTAGCAGCACTCCAGTGCTTTAACTCAAGTACAAATCTGACCGAGCAACTTTCAAATGTAGTCGAGTAATATTTGACCAGGAGTACCTACACTTTGACTCAAGTACTGAGGTTGAGTACTTTAGTCCACCACTGTCCACATGACATCGTCTGAATCAGAGGAATTCTGCACTGTCTTTGAAACTCCCCCCTCAATCTTACAAAGGTTAGTTCTGCTGCGTGGGACGAGCGACAGTCAAATATCAATATCTAATCAAGTGGAAAAATAGATTATCAGATGCAATAACTGAAGAGAGCGAGACGCAAATTAACTCTTTAAGACCGGGAACGCATCTGTGTGTCATTTTTAGATTTCGTTGGGCTATTCAAAAATAGCAGATCTACAAGCTCTTGTAGATCTGCTATTTTTGAAAAATCATGAAAAGTTGTGCAAATATGTGAATTTTTCTCTTTTTTTTGGCTGACATTTGTAACTCAAATGTTTGCTTCTGGGGGTTCCTGGAACTAAATATTTGACAAATGTTTGCTTCAAAAAATATATCCAAGATTTTTGCCACGGATTTTCACGGTTTGAAAAAAATTGCAGATCTTCAAGCTCATAGCGCGGCACTCAGTGCAGCGCTATGAACTTGTATATCTGCTATTTTTGAATAGCACAAAGAAATCTAAAAATGACACACAGATGCGTTCCCGGTCTTAATGGGTTAACTACCCATTGAACGCTTTGTGTGCGAGGACAACGTCTTACGTCCTTCCCCGGCTGCCACAGTATGTCAACAATTCTTTCCCTGCGTCGAGGCCTGCTGGGGCCAAAACAAAATAAAAACCATGCCGGCTTCTTTCTCAGGGGGTGATAATGACATAATTGCACGGCTGTGTCTTCGACAAAACCATCACTCATCAGGCGTTACAGGCTTGGGAAGCAACTTTTTAGACGGCTGCCGCATGGCGATTCCTTCCGAGTACAAAAGCACAATGTGACGACGAGCGGAAAAGCCGATCTGGTTAATGAGAGGACCCGTCTTGATCTTGGAGGGTTAACCACATCATCAGAGGCCTTTTTACTGTGGGCCCAGTCCCTTTCAGACATGACACAAACGGTTGATTGGCATTCTATTAGATGGTTAAAAGAAACGCTTGGAAAATGAATTGTCAAAAAATAGCTTTCATTTGAGGGCAATTTAATTGTCACTGTTTTTTTCCGGGTTTTTGTTTTTAACTCTTTCACTGCCAAGAGTATTTTCATAAAGTACTCCCCCAGTGCCAGCAATTTGCGTTTTTTTTAATTTTTTAATTTTGTAATTTTTCATTCAAATAAATTATCTGATTGGGTTTTTAAACCCATATTACAGTTCTACCAGTAGAGAGCAACAAATCGACATTGATGACCTCGCTGGCTCACTCGCCCCCTCCCAAATAGGCTCACGTCATATCCGGTCATAACCGGATGTTGACATTTTCGACAATCGTTGATCGGGCTAAATTACGATGTGATACACGACTACGATGACTGATCGTCACCCAGATCAAAGAGAGTAGACGTGGACCTATCCGTTCGTTTTTTATACCGTGTGAAAAACCGTGACTTTCCCTATTCTGGCCGAAAATGACCGCGGGAAAAAAAAGAGAAACGGAATCTGCGTCATGAAACCAGAACCCAATGAGTCTGAAGGAGTCAGGAAGCTAAAGTGATCATGAAAAATAAACAGAATAGCGCGACTACAGTCAAAAGTAAAAACTCGGGATTTCTCGTGCTGGCAGGGAGGGTACTCGGGAAAAACTCGGGATATCTCGGGGCGTGGCACTGAGAGAGTTAAGATGGCCTCCATTGGCCCTCTGGTAATTAGCTGATTAATCCGCTCTGACAGCCTGTCAACTGTATCTCAGGAGATTTCTCAATCGATGGTGGATTAGTGACATGCAGAGGAAAGAGCGGGGCGGACCTGTATGGCTCCATTTTTACCAACACTCCAGATTTTTTTGGTGTAGTGCATTGGTTCTTAACCTTTTCTGGATCAGGGTACACTTGAAAATCTCAAAAGCGTTCGCGGCCCACCCATCTGACGCGTTAAGAGAGCTTAGAGTTTGGTGTAGACGGAGAAAAAAGTAATTGGCTAACTCAGAATCAGTTTACTAAGTCTATAGAGGTAAAGTTCCTATTTGTTGGTACCACAATGAAAACACATTTCAACCATGATTTTTATTACATTCCATTTTTATATTAACTAGAGGTTTGGGCCCCTACACGGCCCTCACAACTAGAGTTCAAGCCGCTAAGCGGCCCTCACACGTACATCCGACTGATACCTATCAGTCCTTGTCCCTTTTATGCCCAAATATGGAGATCTATGCATCAGTACTTGTCCCTTTAATGCCCATATATGGAGTTCCCTGATGTCATCAGTATCATATGCCCATATATGGGCATGCCCTCTTTTGTGCCCATATATGGAGCCGACTGATTTGTTTGCGCCTGATGCCATGATGACACATTAGACAACACACTCCATATTTGGGCGTAGCTTCATTGGGAACTCCTTATATGGTTATGGCTGAGTCATGGTGACCTGAGCGTGATGTCAGAGATCCGCCCGCCCGCCGGCTGGTCCTTAAGCCAATTTCTATATGGGATTTTATATTAGCAATAAAATCGTAGTGTTTTGCCAATTATTTGGGGGCCCGCTTGCAATATCCTCACGGCCCACCAGTGGGCCCCGGCCCACAGGTTGGGAATCGCTGTGGTAGAGAGGACTTTTATTTCCCCCTCTGCCTCCCCTCCCCACTCTCAATCAACTCTCATTTTTCACCTGTGTCTCTTTTCCCACGGAGTGACGATTGATTAAAACAGGAGAGAGGATGCATTAGATTGTGACAAGCGGCAATGTATCGCGCCAACACATGTCCTTGCGAGAGAGAGAGAGAGAGAGAGAGAGAGAGAGAGAGAGAGAGAGAGAGAGAGAGAGAGAGAGAGAGAGAGAGAGAGAAAACAAAAAGCCACCCCCTGTGCGCCGCCGATGTGGTTGATGCCATCTCCGCAACAAACACTACCCCGCCGACTAATTGAAACAAGGTGCTCCGTGCCCCTATCTGGGGAAGCAGCCCGTCCCCCACTCCCACCCAAAACCGTCTGAGGGGAAACGGAGGGGGCTGGATTAGAATGCAGCATCTTTAAATGCTCTGTCAGTGATGTTTCCGACTGGGAGAAAATAGCTTTTCTACGGTACAAACAAGTTGTCAGGGGCATTTTATCTTCCTGGGGCACTGGAAAGTCACTGGCAGGTTATATTACTCTGTGAATGCACAAAATAAATAAATAACAAAAGCTCAAGAAAAAAAACGTCATAGCCAAAATTGACAGCCGCGCTGCCAAAATTATGCAGATAACACAACTAGCTGGGGTGCATTTGGGTAAATCAAGCACTTTAAAAGTGACAGAAATGTGCGCCATTGTTCTGGTAAAGAGCTTAATAAATTGCCCGTGCTCCCCGCTCTTGTGTTTGCCTCAACTGGGATCATTATGGATTGCGGAAAAAAACCAAAACAAAAAACAGGCGGTTATGTAACGCCGTGATTCATCAACGCCGCGGGGACTGTTTAATTCTCCTCGACGCACTCAAAATCCAACCATCTGTGAAATATCATGATATTCTTTTATTTATTTTTTACCTTTTAACGAGGGAGAGAAATGATTATTTTATGTTCCTGCACCAGGCAAAAGTAGTTTGCCGGTGCTTTGTAGTGTGTGAACTATTGAACAAATGTTCTGCAGTTATTGGCTTGGCCACCTTTTCCCTTTTATGCGGAGAGAACACTTAGCTAGCATTCCTGCTGCTGCTGCTGCAGAACGGCAGCCAGCACTACTTGTGTTCTTATCAGCCGGGTCTCAGCCAGGCCTGTCTAAAGGCCGTCTGGACGGGAGGCTCGCGGACACCGTTTTGAAGTTAATGAATGCTCGGTGCGGGTCCTCCACCTGTGCCTTAAGGGTCACCGCGCTGAGGCCAATGTCACGGCAAGCACAAAGCACATGAAAAAGAAGAGTGGAGATACAGACCATCTCCCGCCCTCACGTTCACCTTCCGGCTGTCTCATACATTCCCCTCGACACCCACGCAAAAAAAAAAAAAAAAAACTGCTGTTTCTGCCACAAATACAAAGTACGTTTGAGGCTGTGAGGCATCTTTAAACTGTAAAAATAAATACGATGAATATCCCTCTTTTGCACAGGTGCGCGTGGCTTGTGCAGTATTGTTTAACAACCAGTGGTGGACAGTAACTGAGTACATTTACTTGAGTATCTTCCTATAATTGGTCCTCAAAAATGCTCATTATAATATGATACCATTTCTTACGTAGGAAAGGACTCTTGGGACCCAACCTTGATATTATGAATTAACCACTTAAGCTCTATTTCAAATATATTTCAATACAGCAATGATATTAAAAAAGAAAATGTACTTCATCATTTGTACTTTTGAATACTTGAGTATCGTCTTTGTCGGGTGGAAACCTCATACTTGAGTATCGTCTTTGTCGGGTGGAAACCTCATACTTGAGTATCGTCTTTGTCGGGTGGAAACCTCACATGTCCAAAACTGTTTATTTTCAGGATTAAAATTCAAAAGTAGCAGATCTACAAGCTCGAGACGCGTCGCCTCGTGCCGCGTTTCGAGCTTGTAGATCTGCTACTTTTGATACTTTTGTGTGATGCTGTAGTATGTATGATCAAGTAGGGCGATAATTTACGGAAAAAAAAAAACAACAAGTAAAATATGGAGATGGGCGGTTTCTGCCCGACAGCAATGGTATAATACTTTGTCCACACCTCTGTTAACAACTGGTGAGGGAGATGTGCTGACAGGAGCGAATGCAGACGGGGGGTGGGGTTGTATTTCACGGCATCAGCGAAGGCAGAGGGGATATAGTCGAGGTCGATTGCGAATTTTCGGGCACATTAGCCGTAAGAGTATTGTGTGATCCGACTGTAAAATATTTTTGCTGTCGGGCAGAAACCTCTTATTTCCATATAACATTTTTTTGTTGTAAATTAACCCCCCCCCCTACCTGATTAGTCTACGGAGTCATACAAAAGCATCACATGTAGCAGATCCGCAAGCACGTTCTGAGCTTGTAAATCTGCTACTTTTGCTATTTTTGAATCTTAATCGTGGAAAGTAACAGTTTTGGGGAAATATGAGGTTTCTACCCGACAGAGACGAAATATAATATGCGGTTGCTCTTCTCAGGGGGACAAGGGCAGGCTGGGTAAGCAGGGTGCTTGTTTGTACCGTGTGATGCTGCAGTCTGTCTGGCAGACGCTTAACCACTTAAACCCCATATGGTTGACCGGAGTCCCTCAGGGATCTATACTAGTGTATTTTCAGTTTTCTAATATTGTGGGGAAAGCCTTCGCTGAAAATAGCCGATCTGCTATTTTCTGCGATAGCCTTCCCCACAACAAGGATGCTGGGGTTTAAGTGGTTAACCCATTAAGACCTGAGGCCGATTCTAAAAAATGTTTTCTAAACAGTTTTTTGAAAAAAAATAGTTGTTTTTTTTCAAGATTTTTCAAAAATAGCAGATATACAAGCTCATAGCACTCGGTGCCGCGCTATGAGCTTGTATATCTGCTATTTTTGAATAGCCAAAGAAATCTTAAGTGACTCAGATGGGTTCCCAGTCTTAATGGGTTAAAGCAGAGCTTCCGTTTCTAAGGCATAAGAGGAAAGAAAAACCTAAAACGCACACAATGATCTATTTGTCCCCACGTGACGATTTTTTATTTAGCCTTTCAGCCTATTTTCTCTGATTCATTACTGGATGTAGCCCAGGGGCAAAAAAAAAAGTAGAAAAAAAAGACATTTTTCCTCACAAGAAGAATGCACAGACTCTACAAACAATTTGTGCATTGGCAACATATTTTCCGGGTAAACCATAAACCATATATATTTGTTAACCCCAACCTAGTCCATGACTCTCCCTGACTACAGCGCTGACGACTGCAAATCTAGCAATACGACTATACAGTATACTAGTGGTTCTCAAGGTGGAGTCCGGGCACCCGACCGACCCCACCAAATTATTGATAGTTAGGAACCAAAATGAACCCTTACAGGTCTGTAACTAAAAATGTGAGTGTGTAAATGGAATCAAATTATTCGGTTCCATTTGCGCCCTCTCAAGAGTAATGGACGTCCGTGGCCTAATGCATAATAATATCTGGTGGTCCTTGAAATGATAAAGTTGGAGAACCACTGGTATACTGTATACATACAGATCATTCAAATGGTAGAGTCAGACAGTTTTTTGAGGCTGTCTGTGACGGGTTCCAGAATGCAACCGAGCCGCGTTGTGGACAGACCATGGCTCTCCAATGTGCATTTGGCGAGGACTAGTCTGGGCTGGCACCCCTCCCTTTGTTATTACACAGGAATTGGTCAGACATGATTCTGAGGGCTTATATGAGACGCTTTGCGAAATCGAGCATCCTGAAGAGAAAATTTGTGCAATTAGTTTTTCTTCTCCTCCTGCCATCCAGCAATGCAATAATAGACCAGCCGCTGGATCGTCTTTCTAAACGACTTAACCCCTGCCTATACAGTATGCATCGTAGTGAGACGAATAGCAAAAATAGCAGATCTGCAAGCTCACAAATGTGTCGCAATATGATATTTTAAAAATATTTGATCACTCGGACATTTTTGGAGACTAGATGTTCAGGCCAAAATCAACTAGCTCTGATCAGTCCACCAAGTGACACGAAACCTGTCCAATCAAATCCGGATGTTACGTTTGTGACGCCCACAGTCCACATACAAGGCAATTTTAATGTTTCGAAAAATCTTTTTTTTTTTTGGGGGGGGGGGATTTTTAAAAAATATTTTGGCCTATAATGACATGCCCAAAATAGGGACCAGCAGGTTGAAAGTGGTTGAAGTCGCACAATCCATACTAACCCCCCACCCCTAGTTTCAACAACTGCCATCATTTGGGTGTTTTGTCTTGGCACTGTGATGGAAGAAATGTGCTGTATGTGGCAAGTAAGTTTTCAAAGTCCAAGCAAGATGCTAAAAGGCTAAATCACAATGAATCCTGGTAAAGGTAAGAACAACGGCTGTCAAGGTAATATACTGCTTCAGACTCAGTGTTGTACACTACACCCTCAGATGGATTATGATCATTCAAACAATGGTGTGACTGAGAGCTGTACATACTATAGATCTAACATCCATTACATTTCTCTTACAGCACCCCTGTGGGTGTTAAACAATATGCAAAACTATGTGTCGCTGTAACTGCTAATTAGAGAGGTAAAAAAACAACATTCAAGACGATAATTTGTAGGCACACACACACACACACACACACTGAAAGGGAACACACTGTTCTCTGTGCACATACCAACTAACTGTTAATATTCAATGAACTCATAATGAAGACAAACGGACAGGGACGATGGCAGAGAGGCTCATTAATTCAAGCAATCAATGAGGGGAAAAAAAATCATCACAGGAATAGAAAATGACTTCAGTGCCTTTGTTTCTGCCATCACCGGGAATACTGTACGTTATGCTGTATGCTGTAGTTGTAATCTCTTTTGGAACAAAACCACTCCATTGCAAGCTGCCACACGACGATTTCCCAGAGATTAGATTACTTCTTTCGCTCGGCGCTTTGTTTGATATACGTTAAGGCTGGTTCGCGTGCCTTTGCGATTCCAATTACCACTCTCCCTCGCACCTGCTGTCTCCGCCAGGCAGATGTATGCGATGACATCACATCACATACCTTTTTAAGTGGCGTATACGGAAGAGAGAAGACATGCCGCAAGACAAAATGCAACAACAACAACAACAACAGTAACAGCAAGAACACAGAAAGCAATGAATGCACAGCTGCTCACTCAAACACAGCAGCCGTACGACAGAGCAACACAAACATGAGTCGTCATGCAGAGAGGTGCAAGTTAGAGCACGCCACTTCCCAGAAACCAGGCAGAACGAGCAACAGAGAGAGAGAGAGAGTGAGAGAGAGAGAAACAGAAACACAGAGGACAAGGAAGCCGAGCCAGTTCAACCAGAGCAAAACTGTGACAGTCTCTCGCAGTTTCACACACAGCCGGTACCAATACATGAAGGATGCCCACATTCACATGTCACACGGCAGAGCCAATATCTGGTCTCCCCCCTACCCCCACCCCCCAAACATGCAAAGAACCTGGGGGGAACCGCATTCGCGTGTGTGCCAACAATTATCCAGAAGGCAGTGGGGAAACGGATTCAGTTTTGTTCTCCCCCCCCCTCCCCCATAACCCCCATATGACAGAAGACCAAAAGAAAAGAGCGAAAAACAGGATCAGAGCCGTCGAAGAAAGACAAGAGTCAACGGCTGTTTTCGAGGGGAAGGCGAGGGTGTTTCTGTTGCACCCCTGCACCCGCTGCGTTGCTCATTGTTATCTTGGGTGACGACAAAACAGACCTGCTGTGTGTACATCAATATACCTGGATCTAGGGGCCGATGGGGGCCGGGGGGGGGGGGGGGGGTGGTGGACTGACACACACCGGCCTGTTTCATCTAGCCTGCTATAGTACAAAGCACTGCAGGGTCTAGCTTCAATGGGCATTGCAGGTGGGCAGTGCAAAACAAGGCTCTCACACACACACACACACACACCCACACACATGTACGCGCGCACGCACACACACACACCCACCCACACAGACGCGCGCGCATCTACGTGCACACACACACGCACACGCAATCACTTGGACCGCAGGCATTGTGTTGTGTGTGGGCTGATTTTGTACTGTACATTTGCACTCAAAGGGGAATGGATTCTGTGTATGTGTGTGTGTGTGTGTGTGTGTGTGTGTGTGTGTGTGTGTGTGTGTGTGTGTGTGTGTGTGTGTGTGTGTGTGTGTGTGTGTGTGTGTGTGTGTGTTTCGTATAGTTGAAAGGGACTTTCCAGAACGGCGATTGTGTTACCGACACATGCGATGGCGAGGGGTTATTGAAAATCAGAAAAATAAATACAAGCGAAAACCAAACCAAACCAAGAACATTCCAGAGGCCCAGAGCGGGGTGGCGGAGGGTGGGGGGGGAGGGGGCGAGCGGCGGGGGTCTTTTACTCGCGATTCTTACCCGTGATGTTAACCTCCACGGAGCCGGTTCGAGTGCCGATGCCGTTGGTGGCGTCACAGACGTACGTGCCGGCCAGGTCGTAGGTCACGGAACCCTTGAAGAACAGGGTGTTGTTCTTGATCTCCACGTTGCTGGGCAGAGAACCGTTCAGACTGCAGGGGGGGAGGGAGGGAGGGAGGGGGAGAGAGAGAGGGAGAGAGAGAATATTATAGACATCATGAGAGGATAGAGTTACAACCACATAGCAGTGAATCAAGCTCCCCCTTTCTCAAAGCAATACAAAAGACCTTGAAAGAGATGTTCCCCAGAGCAAAACAAAACCTGGATCTACAGTGTGTGTGTGTGCGTGTGTGTGTGTGTGTGTGTGTGTGTGTGTGTGTGTGTGTGTGTGTGTGTGTGTGTGTGTGTGTGTGTGTGCATGTGTGCATGTGTGCACGTGCGTGTGCGTGTGCGTGTGTGTGTGTGTGTGTGTGTGTTAGGGGGTGTGGAGGTGTGAATACCAAGAATATTTGACATCGCCGTCTCCCATCAATTGTAAACAGTGTGAGAGGAACCTCAGCATGTTCCAAGCAGGTAACTTCTACTGTAACAACACATGTAGGACGAAGACACTGTCGAAGTGGGGTGTGTAGGGAAAACAAACCCCACATGAGCCTCCCAGAATCCCTCGCTTTCCCTTTCTCTACAGCAGTGGTGTAAAGTAACTAAGTACATTTACTCAAGTACTGTACTTAAGTACAATTTTGAGGTATTTTGACTTTTCCTGGAGTATTTCCAATTTTCAGTACTTTTACTTCTACTCCACTACATCTCCGAGGCAAATGTAGTACTTTTACTCCTCTACAATTATTTGACAACTTTAGTTACAGGTTACTTTTCAGATATGAATTATGATATTATGAAACATACATTAACCACTTCAGCCCTATTTTATGCCTAGGCTATTTGAAAATAGCCGATCTACAACTCACAACGCGTCACAATGCGACGCGTTGTGAGCTTGTAGATCTGCTGTTTTTGAATTTGTTTGTACTTTTGGTACTTTAAGTACATTTTGATGCCAATACTTTTGTACTTTTAATCAAGTAAATTTAGAATTCTGGACTTTTACTTGGAACAGAGTATTTCTATATTGCAGTATTGATACTTTTACTTAAGTAAATAATTTGAGTACTTTTTACACCACTGCTCTACAGATGACTTCCCTCCCTAACGCTGTGCCTTAGGCACAGCGTTAGGGACACAGTGGTACGCCGACGTGTAAATCAGGCTCACATAACCACTTGAACTCTAGCGTCACTGTTCTGGAGAGCTTTAGTGCGGAGGGACCTAGTGTGCCCTGGGGGACCCTAAAGGGGATCTAAGGGGACTAAGTATAGGGTTTTAGTGGTCCCTGTTCACATGTCCCCTGGTGTGGCTTAAGTCCTCAGAAAAATCCTCCTCTAATTGTATGTGTCAAAAAAAAATGCTCACCACATAAACGTCTCTAAAAGCAAACTTACGGCAACTTAATCTTTGCTCTATCTTTGCCCTCATTTGGCATCCCAGTATCTATGAATATGTATTGGATCCTCCAGAATTTGGGCAATCCAACAGATATCCACAGAGAACGTCCAAACACAAACACCAAACGCACCGTGATGAAAACCTAAAAAGCCATTCACTTTCTCATTGACAGGAACCCACGTAGTGTCGGGAACAGAGGAGCGCTCGTTTTGGATCACTCAACGTCCTTGATGCATACTTCCTCATTTACCGCTGCATGTCTTAAGTCAGTATCTGATTGGCTTTCGGGGTGTGACGTCACACCCTGTCCGACTTCCATGCCCTGCATCAAACCTGAGTGCTGGTCTGAAAACCAGATTTTAGTTGTAAAACACTACTGTATATTAATGCTTTGGAGATATGCACAGTGTAAGAAACTACCAGGATTTTCAGTGTTAAGCTTTAGAAAGATATTAGTCAAATACGCCTGGGTTGTCAAGTCGTGAGAGGCCTCTGAGGTCCCACCAGTGTGCACAAGCATTTAAAAACAACAGCGTGGAAAATAAATGCAATGACATTACAGAGAGGCGACAAAACCGGGTCAAACGCTAACAATGGCCACGCATCAAGCACTTCTTAAATGGGTCAAACAAAGCTTTTCAGGTGCAGTGGGAGCTGTGAGCTGGCATATTATTCGTATAATTATGCGGTCCGAATAAATAAATGAATAAAATGAAGTATCTTTCTATCTCGAGAGTTGAGATATTCATTGAAGTGATAATACCAGATAATGGTCAGGAGGTTCCATAGCAGCGGTTTCTAACTACTTTTCCTTGATGTTTGACCCATGGAGCAAAAGCAAATCCATGACAAAGGAAACTCCTCTGTCTTAATAGGCTAACTCTGAGAGTGACGCTGAGGATGTTGAGACGTTTTTTTCCTTTTGCCACACACTCAGAACCGACCTGCGCACAGCCTTCAATACTCTTAAGTCGCAACTCAATAATCAGTCGCCTCGCAGGTCTATATCAACTGCTGACTGCTGCAGAAGCGCGATTGATCTGCGACAGAAATGAAACGCTAGCAAAGCCTAGAGCGATGCAACTCCTGAGGTTGCTCAAGATGTTTGTGTTTGTGTATGCGTGCGTGCGTGCGTGCGTGCGTGCGTGCGTGCGTGCGTGTGTGTGTGTGTGACTGTGAGAGAATAGAGGAAGACAGAGAGAGCTGTGATGAAAGGCAATCAAAACAGAACTTGACAGTGATGTTGAGTCTTTGGTGGCTACAGATAGACAAGACTGCCTTGAGATGTACGTGCGTGTGCGTGTGTGTGTGTGTGTGTGTGTGTGTGTGTGTGTGTGTGTGTGTGTGTGCGTGTGCGTGTGCGTGTGTCTGTCTGTCTGTCCACGTTGGCGGGAGTGGCAGACTTTGAAACAGAACTTGACAGTGATACACATTCTTTAGTAGCTGGAAATGTCTGTGTAGGTGTGTGTGTAGGGGTGTGTGTGTGTGTGTGTGTGTGTGTTTGTGTGTGTGTGTGTACGTGTGGGGATTCTGTCAAGAATATTCATGTGATCATCTTAAGAAATAATCTGCATCTGTCTTTCAAGATCAACTCGAGGGAGTGAGCATGGTATTACAAGCCTCCTATCAATTGCTTTGTACTTGATCTTGTTAATGACCAATGTGGATTTAATAAGGACTAATTACATAGTAATTAGGTCTATAAATAAAACCTACAAACAGATAACCAATTCCCAGCGGTTATCGCTGTACATCGGGGGAAAATAAATTAATAACTTATCTCCCTTTGTGTTTTCCACTTAACACATTGGGTGCCAGCATTTTTTCATAACAACTTACGTTGGGTGCCAGCATTCTCCCCATTGACTGCGCTTTGCTGTTTAAAGCTCTAGACTCCACGAGGAGCAAATCCATGTAAAAAAAAACATCCATTCATGTTGCGCGATGACCCTGGCTACAGCCTGGAACGATAACATTTCACTCGCGAGTTACAATGGGGGGGGATCGCGCATCGCGCATGACCGGTTTTCCCCACCGGAAACAGATTCGGAGATATAGGTGTTTTAAAGAAGGAAATAGACAGGAAGTGGATGGCAGCCATGTTTTTTTTTTTCCGGTGATCTATCTGGCCTATCCTTCTCAAGATCACAATGGGTACTCCCAGAGCTGCTCTAGCCCCGCCCGTGTGGAGAAAAACGAAAAAAACAAAAAGACATATTTCACGGTCTGGACCGTGTTCGGCACCGGACCGCTACTCTGCGCAAACACGGTTCAGACCGTGTTTGGCACCCGATGTGTTAAGTTGATTACGTGCTGTGAGGGGAAATGAAGAGACATGCAACACAGATGTTCCCTCAAAGAACTCCATTAATTTAGCATTATAGTTTGATGGTTTGTTGCGATAACCAGAGCGCTACAGTCTCACCAATGAATGTTACTCACCAGTAAAGTAGCTCCTCGAGAGGTTATTAACTAAGGAACATCAATCACTTCGTCTCCACAAAATCAAACCTCGCTCCTCACATTGTCTCAGCATTTTGCATGATTATTCCTGCTCTGACACTTCATTACGGTTTCCTATTAACCCCTTTTGTGAAGACATTTTGTAACTGTTGTGCGCTGCCCTAGGAGACGGCTAATGAGAAAATCTAAGTTGTCTCTATTTGCTTTCTTCAGAAGGACTTTGCGGGCAGCCTTTCTGCGCGCTTCATACAAGGCGGGGAAATAGAGAAAGATAAGATGGGATACAGGAAAAAGGCTGCACAAAATTTGTGTGGCTAAAAAAAAAAGCAGAGTTTCTGCTGCATCCACCATGTCGAGTCATCTGAGCCAAAACAACTCGCTACAAACTGGTACAGTGAAACAAAAGGTACAGAGACCAAAATAGAGCCACGGTTGCCGCTTTGAGCTGGAGTCTCGAATTGTACGTCGAAGACATTATTGTTCAACAACGGATAACAACAAATAATAAGGACTCAGCTGTTTGGCTTTGTGTATGCGGGATGGCAGTTCTCTGTAACGTGGGCATCCTGTAAGCCTGGGTTTTCTTTTTTTTTGGGGAGTTTTCCGTCGCAGCCTTGCACTGACCTCCACAACGCAGCCCGGAGGGAAACTTCACAACGGATTCGGTGCCTTGTTTCCAAGGCAGCGAGGGCCGTCCTCTCCTATCTGTCAGCAACAGCCCAACCATCGCATCCCTTCATCCTCCTCTCTCTCTCTCTCTCTCTCTCTCTCTCTCTCTCTCTCTTTTCCCCGGTGCTCTGGGCCTCTTCACCATCTCCCCCCAAATCTCACTGTCTGCCTCGGATAAAAATACCAAAAACGGATTCCTCTTATCTGATCTCAACTGCTGCGGCATTATACAGTGCGTGTGCATTTGTGTGCGTGTGTGTGTACGTGTGCGTGCTTGTATTACTGTACTTGTGAGGGCCAAACGTCCCCGTAAGTACAGTAGAATTTGAGAAATAGACGGGACAATTTTCCTGGTCCTCTCACAAGCGAACTGTTGGCGAGTGTTAGGTGTACACTTAGGAAAAGATGGGGGTTGGGCTGTAAGATTAGGCATTCAGAGGTTAGGTTTAGGTGTTGGAGTTTTCTCTATTTTGTATCTGTGTAGTTGTGTGGCGACGTCACACACCAAACATGTTTGCTCTATTTTCAATGCCATCCTAAAATTGTTATGTCCTCACTAGTATAGTAATACAAACGTGTGTTTCTGGTCTGAAAGCACTCAATGCCAAAACAATTAAATAAAAAATAACAGACAGGGACGGGACACTCCATGCCTCATTAAAATCCAACAGTGTCCTTTTGGAGACAGATGTTACGCGGGGCACAATGGTCTATTAATCCACATCCACTCAAGTCCGCTGACACATTCCTCCACCATGCCTTTCATTGAGCAATTACACCACAAATTGCTACATTTATCTCTCAATGTTGCTGTTTAAATGCTCTCATTTTTGGGGAACTCTTGATACACTGGGGACAATTTCACATTCAACGAGCTGTCCCCCCGCTGGGCTTTCCCGCTGACATCATAATGCACTACAATAAATAAAAGATTGCAAATCGCGTCAAATTACGGCGCGCCATTGTGCGGTTTAATTGCATCTCGCGACACACGCGGCCCTTAATATTTAAACAGCCGGCGACATTCTGCGCATAGCGGAAACCTCTGTGCCATTAGTCAAAGTAGATCATCCCAACATATAGGTTTGCTGGGTGAGATCCTCCTTGGCTTTGAAAACCCAACATGTCTCTCCCTTTTATTGCTCTGCCATGATCATTTGAGTGTGTGTGTGTGTGTGTGTGTGTGTGTGTGTGTGTGTGTGTGTGTGTGTGTGTGTGTGTGTGTGTGTGTGTGTGAGTGCGTGTGACTGTGTGTGTGTGTGTGTGTCTGTGTCTGTGTCTGTGTGTGTGTGTGTGTGTGTGTGTGTGCGTGTGCGTGTGCGTGTGTGTGTTTTGAGGGGAGGGGGTGGGATGGCGAAGCATCAATGTCAGCTCCTTTCGTTGCTGTCGAGTGGAAACCTTGTATCTCCATAATGTTAGCTTTTAATGTTATTTTTTTCGTAAATCAATGCCTTACCCTATCTTCAAGCCCACAACACTGTTGTATGCATGTACATTGGTTATTTTTGCTACTTTTGGAAGAAAAGTCTGTGGGTTTCATAAATACTGAACCAATGAAACGCATCAACAAAGAGCTTGTGACCAAACCCTATCTACACTGGATCCATGGGACCACAGGTTCCTTTGTTTCCCATTTCCGGGAAAAAGGCGACCGTTTGGGACATACGAGGTTTCCGCCCGACCACAGCGACAGTTTTGGTATGCAGTCCCTAATCCGTGGCTCCCTAGTACTTCCAACTCAACCCGAACCCCCTCCCCTCCCTCTCCTATCCCTCCTCTGGGTCAGTGCCAGAGTCTTGCCTCCGGCGCTCCCCGGGGGGACACCGTGCGACGGCGGTGTCGCTTTCAGGCTTGCTACCTGCACGTGGGGTACTTAGTCTTCAAAGGGAACACAGGCGCACACGCACACTCACACACGCGCGTGCACGTGCAAACAAAAAAACGCAAAGCAAACTAGGTTGTGTTTGGATTTGTCTCCCGGTATCTGTGACCATCAAACAGACAAAGGAGGGGATTTGTCGGTGCCTTAATAGGGCCATTGTGCGTTGCCTCGAGTCTACCGTCTTATCTTCATTACACATGTTATAAGCAAACAAATAAATGGAGAAGCAACTCTTGCTGTGAGGATGAAAGGAGTTAGGCGTGCGCTCATCTTTGAAGATTACACCGTTGTATCTGCCTCGGAACAAAAATGTTGGAGAGAACTAGAACTCCATTCCACCAGCTACAGTACGTGTCAAATTGCTTTCGCTATACGCGGCCCTGGGCCCCGCAGCTATTCGTTCACTGGTGGTATTTTTTCAAACGGAGTCATACATGCGACGGACGGCCACAGTGGGTTTGAAGGGGAGGGAGGAGGGTTCGATAACACTCACAGTTTCCACTGGTAGATGGTGACGGCAGGGTTAGCGTCAGCCCGGCAGGTCAGCTGAACATCCTGGCGATTCAGGTACCAGTTTCCATCAAAGCCTTCTATCTGCACCTCGGGTTCATCTGTAACAAAAGGCAGGAGGGTTCTGTCAGAATCTGCCTCCGACAGGCAGACATCCACTGAAACTGTGCTAAGAATTCAAAATGAACAATTGTTAAATTACTTGAAGTTGGGGGCCACAAGACTGTGTTCGTGGTTATCCGTTTGTTGTGTGCGCTACATAGGACTCAACAATGTCCTAACTTATTAGGGCCTGCTTCATACTCCATTCATGCCTTTTGATAGAATAATTTCTGTGCCAGTCCTTTATAATGCACAGGCTTTAGTCCGCACTGAAGAGACCCTAGTTTACTAAGGCTTTTGGCCAATAGTTTGATTATTGTTGTATTGTAAAGCGTCCTTGTGTTTCTGAAAGGCTTTGATTTAGAAAATAGGAAGTAGATATTTCAGTGTTCTGTGCATGGGTCCCTGGCGTGGAAGTGTCTTTGTGAGAAGAGTGGTCGAGGCAGGCTGGCAAGGTGAAGTGTTTACCTGTTCCTTTGAAGGAAAGGTTTTAGCTTTTTTGTTTAGTTTTTGAGCATCCGGCCCAGAGCACAAGGTGATGCACTTAATTAATCATTCAGCCCAGGGCACTATTGAGGATGAATGAATCATACTGTGTAAAACCTACAAGTGGGTGGAGATGTACCCTAACCCTAACTAACCAACTGATTGATTTGAAAGCCACTCAAAACTCAGAAATAGCTACAAATGGATGCCATGTGATGGATTAAATGAACTCAAAACTCCTCTGTTGTGATCTTTTATTTATGTTGATATGCCACTGAAATGTAGTGTTAGCTACAGTACCTTAAAAAACAGCTGAACTACTTGAAAGTTACATTATTCTGAAAGTAGAGAGAAGTAGACAACATTTCTGGCTGTTTTGTTTCTTTGTACCATGAAAGGTCTTTAATACTTTAACTTTTCATACTTGTACTTTTACTTTTGATACTTAAATACATCTTAACACCTTTTCTTAAGTACTTATGATGTGAGCTACCTGAACACTTTACAAGTGATTTTCTTAGGGGTGATTTAACTTTTACAGGGGTAAAAATGTCTTTCAGGTAAGATACAGTATCTGTACCTTTACTCTCAAGTATGGCTTTCAAGCACTTTATAAACCACTGTTTATTTATCCAAGTTAAAATGTTAAGGCAGAATCAGGCAGTTACTTGCAGCTATTTGTAACTTGCCTGCTTGACCGCTACCCTTGCACCAAAAAATTAATAAAATAATAGCATAATAAATTAACCCTTTAACCAACCAGTTACAAATTCCTCAACGGTTTCCTGTTTCGGTTAACTATGAAAATGTTGTTCATTTTTGTTTTCACGGTCTTGTGGCACCCAACTTCATGTAATTTGTGGCCCCCTGCCTAATCTAGCTACCCCAGACGTGCTACAACAACACGCAGGACGGCACTTATGGTCAACTCCGTCCCAAGCCTTCGCCCGTTTGACGTCTTGAGAGTGAGAATGCGTTGCCAGGGGTTCCCAGCTAAAGTTATTGATAGTTAGGAACGGAATGGACCCCGATGGATTAACTCATTGACTGCCATGGAAGAGATTTCTCGTCATATTCTGCTATGGCGCAGCCTGCCGTCGACGAGAAAGACAAGATTTATTTTTTTCCCCCCCACACAGAACCAGAGATAACGCAATCCGAAGATTTACTGCTCCATTCACTTTCTGGTTAACTGATTACTTAAAAATCCTGTATCTCGGCTCCTCTTTTTTTGCGATTTTTTTTGCCGAAACATGCTATTTTTAGCGCCGTAAAACAGGCGAACGGGAACGGGAAATTTGTTTTTGTTGCGGAAGCACAGTGAAACCCTCCGTGATTAGCAACCATCAGGGGATCAATCATACTGGAGATAAATATTCTGTGACTACTTGAAAAGGTAAGAAAATCGAAAAAAAATCTCTGGCAGTCTGGGCCTTGTTTAGTAGTACATACTCTGGCAGTGAAAGAGTTAACCCGTAAGAGTCCATTTGGGTCCATTTGTACAGCGTTAAATGAACACAGAGTGGATTGGGCTCCTGGAGATAAAATCGGGGGTTCCGTGGCCCTAATGCATATCAAACTGGGGGTCCTTGACATGAAACAGTTTTGAGTGCCACTGCCTTACACTGCACGTTGAGCACCACGCTGTCCATGATCCTCTCGTTGCGGTACGTCACGATGCAGGTGAGCTTCTGCTTGTGCGTCTCGCGGCTCGGCACCACGATGTAGTTGCTGCGGATGGTGATGGTGCCGTTGGCGTTGCGGGTCTCCTGGAACTGGACCTCCCCCTTCAACCTGGTGTCCCACTTGATCACGCTGGGGGGCTTCCCGTTGGCCGACACGCACGTGGCCACCGTCATCTTGCGCTTTTGTGGCCTCGCCACGATGGTCGGCGTGGTCAAGGTCATTCGGGTCACAGGTCGAGCTGTAGGAAGAGAGAGAGAGAGAGAGAGAGGGCAAGAGGGATCGGAGTTAGGGCTGGGCAATTGACATCATTCTTTTTGTTTTGTGACTACATCTGTAGTATTTTAGCATCAAAGCATTCCATTTCATACAGCAGTTACAATGAGGGTTGGTATACTATACAGGGACCGGAAGAACCGGAAGAACCGGAACCAACATTGAAGGAGCCGGAATCGGTTCTATCACATTTGGAAACGTTTCCGGAACCGGTTTAACCACACCATCAGAGCTGGTACGTGGACGGCCCTCCCGCTGCATGTTCCATCGTGACTACAGTGGAAATAACACTCCACTCACTATACAGTAAATATACATATACTGTATACAGGCTCTTGATGACTACATTCAACTGTTTGCTCTTGCAATTGACCCTAAAACATTCAGGAAAGAGACATTTTCTTTACATATTAAAGAGAGTTAACCGGAAATATATCGAAACTGATATTTAGAACCTCTAATCGTCTTAACCCATTTAGACCTGAGGCCGATTCTAAAAACGCCTTCTAAATCCTGACCAGAGTTTTCTGAAAAACTTCAAATATTCCTTCAACAATTACAAAAACATTATGTTGCTGTATACTCTACATAGCAACAACAACCCCAAAAGGGGTTCCTGGATTGAAAGGTATAGTTACGTATAGGGGCTCCCTTTTAATTCGGTTAATCTTGCTCATGTGGGTTAATCGAATAATCGAGGAGCAGGTTTGTATATATTAGAAACTTTATAATTTTTTATAATTACTAAGTCCATTTGTCTGATTAACCCTGTATTATACTTTGCTGTACAATGGGGGTGTACACAAATAGCAAACATTGTTATGTGCTTGTAGAGCTATTTTCACTTCGTTATCGAGGGAAAAGCTTGAAATAATCGTGATATCATTTAGATTTGAAGTTAAATCATTTCCAAATCTCACTTCAGCTTATAATCACCTCAGATTTGGAAACATTCATTTGAAGTACATGAAAATAAGCGGGTTGAGAAGAAAAAGCAATTATTGCGGTGATTGAAATCAAGGGAAGTCCTGCCGTCTTTCCTTGGAGCCAAATCGGTTGACAAATGCTTACACAGATGCAGAAGCCATTTGCCTTTCCAAATGTACAGTCATCCAATTTAAATCCTTTGAGAGCTGCCAATTACCAATTTGCTCACACAGAACATCAAAAGGCTGCCTTGAGCTCAAGCACTCGCACAACTGTAGGCAGTTATGAGGCGTGTATTTGTATGATATGAAGAAGCCTCTTCAGTTTTGGAAGAAGTACTTGTACCGATTCGTTTTTTGTACTTAAGAAAAAGTTGCAATACCAGAAAGTAGAAATACTCTGTTAGAAGCAAGTAACAGTCTTGCATTCAAAACTTTGCTTGAGTAAAAGTATAAAATGTTGGCCTCAAGCTGTACTTAAACAAAAGTAAAAGTAAACATACACAATGTTGTTGTGAAGGTATATCAAAAATAAAATAGCTGATCTACAAGCTCACAACGATGACATCGCAAACGCATTTTGAGCTTGTAGATCGCTATTTTGAAATAGCTGAAGAATAGGGTTTTGCATTAATACAAACAAATCTGCAAAGTAAACAGTAACTAATGTTTTCAAAGTAGTGGGGTAAAACAAATTACAATATTTGTCTATGAGATGTAGTGGAGTAGAGTATAAAGTATTGCAAAATGGAAATACTCAAGTAATGTAAAAGTCCCTCAATGTTGTAGCCAACAGTACTTGACTTGGGTTACTTTCGAGCCCTTTTTGAACACTCTTCAAGTACCTATCTATGCTCAGGTTCTTGACATTCCACAAGCCAAGGAAGTGCTAATGGAGACTTGATGACACAAAATGGGAGACTTGGAGTTGACAACAGGGACTACTTCAGCCAAGTGCTTTTCCTTTGCCGGGGCTTAATGAAAAACACAGTGACACTTAATTTCTAATTAGATCTCTAATCAGAGTCAACACGCAGCCCTTTCAAAGCTGCCTGTCTGCCAGATGAAAAAAACAAACCCCTGGAACGTCTCGTCCACCCAGAAAGGGATCTGTTGAAGTTTTTACGTCTCAACTTGTTTGTTTTTTATGTATAAAATTAATTGTACTTAATTTACGGCCCCCCTGCAGAGCTTGTCACTTGCTTTAACCCTTTAAGACCGGGAACGCATACTTTGTGTCATTTTAAGATTTCTTTGGCTATTCAAGAATAGCAGATCTACAAGCTCATAGATATAGCGCGGCACCGAGTGCCGCGCTATATATTTGTATTGAAAAATCGTGAACATTAATGTGCATATCTTTGAATATATATATTTTTAAAGCGAGCATTTGTTACTCAAATCTTTGCTTCTGGGGGATTCTACAAATGTATTCTAAATCCCAACAGTTTTTAGGAAAAACTTATTTTGCCATCAGTGGTTCAATGATTTGCACAAAATGTTTTTTCCAAATATAGCAGATCAGCAAGCTCATAGCGCGGCACTCGGTGCCGCGCTACGAGCTTGTAGATCTGCTATTTTTGAATAGCCCAAAGAAATCTTAAAATGACACACAGATGCGTTCCCGGTCTTAACGGGTTAAAAAGGGACAGATGACATGCGAGAGTCGATGCAAAAACAATTTACACAAACATAATGTCACTTGTGTGTTGCAAAGGGAGTGTGTGACGTGTCCCCCAGAGGATTACTAATTGTATAATTAGATGCAAAGAGGATGTTAATGGATGACATCTCTGTCGGGTGGAAAGCTTGCATGTCCAAAACTGTAACTTTTCGGGATTCAAATTCGACAAGCTTAGAACGCATCGCTTCGCTTTGCACCGCGTTACTTTAGGTACTGCAGTGTGACGCTGTAGTACGATCAAGTAGGGCATTCATGTACGAAAAAACATGTTAAAGGCAAAATAATAATATAGAGATAAGAGGGTTCGCCCCGAGAGCAACGATGAGTAGTATCATGTAGCCAGACGATCAGTGATTTCCGCCTACTGATATGTCTGCTGACATCTACAATTCAATGTAAAGGGCAGAACAGCTGAGCAAAATGTCTGCCCACCGCTTAGAAAAGCAACGTTTGTCTCTGAGAAGGAGAGGCCGGATGTCGATCCATGTCAAAAATCCTTCCGGTCGGCCGCTCCAATGTTAACTCCTTGACTAAAAGCTTAATATCTCCATTTCTTTTTAACGTGGTGGAAGTGAGCCGTTTTCGATCGGCGATCACTCTGCAATGGATGATCGCGTTAGAAATATTATTGTTCCAGGCGTTAGTCGGGACCCTCCACCGTCTCGCACGCACGCTTTGTTTACATGCACTTCCGCGTCGGGGCTTCTACAGCACGAAACATATCAACGTAAGTGGATGGAAGATATGCTGGCACTGAACGTACCCTATTTTAATAAACCTCTCGCACACAATGTGTTAACTGGAGTATTTCCCATTCTACTCCACTACATCTCAGAGGCAAATATTATACTTTTACTCCACTACAATTATTTGAAAACTTTAGTTAGTAGTTACTTTGCAGATATAAATTATTATACTATAAAACACACATTAACCACTTTAGCCCTATTTTATATATAAAGGAGTTAATATTATTAATATATATTTTGATACTTTTACTTAAGTAAAACATGTCAGTACTGTTTCCACCACTGTGCATTTGTGTTAGCACGTTAAGAGAGATACTTATTCCCTTGTCATTGAACTTTTCAAATCTTCAATTTCCTTAACCTTTGCCAGAGGATAATACTGCCCCCCCCCCACCCCAAGACAATAATACTCCCTCCTCCATAGTCAAGTCAATTTAATTTCAGTACCATATCACAATAGAAGTTACCTAAAGGCATGTTTCAATTCACATAAAGCAGGTCTAGACTGTATTCTTTAATTAAAGAAACTAAAGATTGTGTTATCTAATTCATGTGCTTTCAGAGACAACTGCATTACAATTTAATACAATTTAATTTGAATCTTCCCAAGACTCAAAAGCAAAGGTGCTAAACAGCACAGTAGTGTTATGGGAAGCATTTCATTTTGAGATGGAGGCATAGATGACACGAGTTCAAGGATGTAGGATAGGCCTACTTGGGGACTTGGTAGCAAAGTTTGCGGTGTAAAGTAACTAAGTACGTTTACTCAAGTACTGTACTTAAGTACAATTTTGAGGGGTTTTTTATAATATATATTTTTTGGGGGCTTTTATGTCTTTATTTGGACAGGACAGTAGGCTGACAGGAAATGGGGAGAGAGATGGGGGGAGACATACAGCAAAGGTAGTTGGGAACGGGAGTCGAACCCGCGACAAGCTGTCATGCTGGATTACCAGCTCATTTGGTATGCGCCTGGACCGCTAGGCCAGCGGACGCCCCAATTTTGAGGTATTTTTTACTTTACTTGTTTATTTCCAATTGACAATTACTTCTACTCCCCTACATCCCAGAGGCAAATATTATACTTTTACTCCAGTACAATTATTTGAAAGCTTTAGTTACTAGTAACTTTGTAGATTTCGATTATTATTACAAAACATACATTAACCACTTCAGCCCTATATACATTTCGGCCATTCGAAAATAGCAGATCTACAAGCTTGTAGATCGGCTATTTTCAAAAGATTTTTTATACGTTTTATACATTTGAAAACTTGTGAAACAGGACATTCTGCAAATTGAGTACTTTTTTTTAACTTTTGGTACTTTAACTACATTTTGATACCAATACTTTTACTCAAGTAAATTTTCAATTCCGGACTTTTACTTGTAACGGAGTATTTCTACATTGCAGTATTGATACTTTTACTTAAGTAAAGAATTTGAGTACTTTTTCGAGCACTGATAGTTCGTAGATAAGATGGTCGAAATCGTATTTCACAAAAATTTAAAGTTAGCCAGATAATTCTGAAAGAGGATAACGTATCCTGGCGATACCGACACAAATCCCTCCGTGTGCGGCCCGGCGGCCCACCCGCCATTCTTCCAGAAGTCCTTACCGTACACGGTGAGGTTGACCATGTTCTCGCGGTTCCCCGCGGGGAAGGTGGTGTACTCGCAGATGTAGGCCGCCTCGTCGGACAGCCGCAGGTTGGAGAAGACGATGGTGGTGTCCTCCAGCTGCGAGTTGCGGACCGCCGCCTGCTTGAAGCTGACGCGCTCCTTGAACGGCGCCAGCACGGACACGCCGAGGGCCGGGTTGGCGATGGCCACGTTCTGCTTGGTGCCGTTGAGGAACTTCTGCCAGGTGACCTGGGGACAGTGGTGGGGAAAAAAAGTACTCAAATGTTTTACTTAAGTAAAAGTATCAATACTGCAATGTAGAAGTAATCTGTTACAAGTAAAAGTCCGGAATTCAAAATTTACTTGAGTAAAAGTACAAAATTATTGGTATCAAAATGTACTTAAAGTACCGAAAGTAAAAGTACTAACATATTTGAAAATAGCAGATCTACAAGCTCACAACGCATCGCGATGCGCCGCGTTGTGAGCTTGTAGATCGGCTATTTTCAAATAGCCTAGGTATAAAATAGGGCTGAAGTGGTTAATGTATGTTTTATAATGTAATATATTTATATCCGCAAAGTAACTAAAGTTTTCAAATAATTGTAGTGGAGTAAAAGTACACTATTTGCCTCTGAGATGTAGTGCTGTAGAAGTAAAAGTATAGACAATTTGGAAATACTCCGGTAAAGTAAAAGTACCTCTAAATTGTCCTTAAGTACAGTACTTGAGTAAATGTACTTAGCTACTTTACACCACTGACCTGGGAGATCTTCACGGGCGGGTGGCTGTTGACAAAGATGCAGCGCAGCTCCACCTGAGAGCCCACGAAGCCGGACTTCACCGAGTCCATCTGGACCGTCTGTCCCTCGGCAGCTATAGGAGGAAAACAAAAGGAGTGGGGGAGAAAAAAACTAAACATTAGAATACGATTAACAAGATGTTGCTGTCGGGTGAGAACCTTGTATGTCCGAAACGTTGACTTTTCAGGAAATGGGGGGGAAAAAAAGAACCTGTGTTTTCCGAATGGCTCCAATGCAGTTATTATTTAGTCACAAAGGCCTTGTGAATACTTTCACTGGTTCGATATTTATGAATCCCACAGGCCGACTTATCGACTTGCACTTTATCTTAACCCATTAAGACCGGGAACGCATCTGTGTAATTTTAAGATGTCTTTAGCTATTCAAAAATAGCAGATCTACAAGCTCATACGAGCTACGAGCTTGTAGATCTGCTTTTTTTTTAAACATCGTGAAAATGTGTGCAAATCTTTGAATATATATATTTTTAAAGCGAACATTTGTAACTCAATTCTTTGCTTCTGGGGGGTCCCTGGAACAACATATTTTAGAAATGTTCGCTTAAAAATATATATATAAATCAAAAATCTAAAGATTTCCAAAAATGTTGACGATAAAAAAAAAATGCAGATCTACAAGCTCATAGCGCTTGTATATCTACTATTTTTTTAATAGCCAAAATAGCAGATCTACAAGCTCACTAGCCTGCTGCAACCCTCCTGATTTCGTGTATAAAGGGGCGTGTGTATAGAGCCGGCGAGAGACGGCGCCTGATCCCATTGGTTCACCGATCTGTCCGTCAACCCCCGCCCCGTTAACACAACATTACGAGCGACGCCCACTGCACTCTGGTTGGTTGGGAAATGAAACACTTCCTCATACCCAGTACAGGCTATAGTTGGGCCAGGCTTTTATTTTTTAGCAAAACTAAGCAATAAAAGCCTGGAGATCGAGGCTACAAGCTCACAGTCACAACGCATCGCAGCACAGCGCATTATGAGCTTGTGGTTCGCCTATTTGTGCTACTTGTGTGTGACACTGTGGTATGACAAAGTTAATTCACGA
This sequence comes from Gymnoscopelus braueri, assembly GCF_963280865.1. NCBI lineage: Eukaryota > Metazoa > Chordata > Actinopteri > Myctophiformes > Myctophidae > Gymnoscopelus > Gymnoscopelus braueri. The sequence continues at coordinate 6,349,084 of NC_137606.1, forward strand.
AAATACATACAAAGTTGAACTACGGAGATACGAGGTCAGGTTACTAAAAGAAGAAAGGAGGGGAGGAAAAAAACTACTTTTAATTACGATAAACAAGAGCCCAAGGACCATTGCAGTCAATATTAGCCACACGCAATGGAAGCTAAACGAGTCAATTCCGGCCTGCTAGGTAGTGTGTTCACGTGCGCACGACCTCATGCTCATTTGAAAATAGCCGATCTACAAGTTTGTAGATCTGCTATTTTCAAACATGTCAGTACTTTTACTGTTGGTACATACTTTAAGTACATTTTGATACCAATACTTGTGTACTTTTACTCAAGTACATTTTGAACACCAGACTTTTGCTTCTACAATGCAGTATTGATATTTTTACTTTAGTAAGTACAACATTTGAGTACTTTTTCCACCACTGCACACACACACACGACGAGTGCATCCACCCACCCCCTCCATCTCATCTCATCGATGTTGGGTGGAAACCTCTGTCCACGCGACACAGTCGTGCGACGAAGTAGGGCATTAATTCACGAAAAAAATACAAACAAAAGTGCAATCTGGAGATACAAGGTTTCTGCCCCCCCCTCTCCCCCACCCCCCACCCCGACAGCAAACCTTGATATTCTGCATGCCGGCGTGCGGTGGCGACTGGGGGAGTTGTTATTACCATAATGGACACATATATATACCGCTCTTACTTTGCTCACTGGAGGAGCGTTTCTGATGAGATGGGAGGAGAGAGAGAGCGCAAAGCAATGCATCATTACTGAACGAGTGTGTGAGTGGAGAACTGGAGGAGGAGGAGGAGGAGGAGGAGGAGGAGGGAGTGAATTCAGTCATTCAGCGCTGCGCCGGCCGCGCTCACCTAGCCAGCCAGCGCCACCTCGTACGAACTTTAATTACTTTTTCTTTTTGTTTCCACACACGCAAAATAGTTCAATGACAGCCTGGAGGGTGCCATTAACCCATTAAGACCGGCAACGCATCTGCGTAATTTCTTTTATTTCTTTGGGCTATTAAAAAATAGCAGATCTACAAGCTCGTAGCGCGGCACTAGCTTGTAGATCTGCTATTTTTATTTATTTATTTTTTTTGCAAATCTTTGGATATAAATACTTTTTTCAAGAAAACATTTGTAACTCAAATCTTTGCTTCTGGGGGATTCTACAAATGTCTTCTAAATAACTTATGTTGCTATAATCAGTGCTTCTCAAACTTTTTCATGTCAAGGACCACCCAAAATGATATGTATTTGGCCCCCATCTCAAAATATGTTGTTCCAGGGACCCCCCCCCCCCCCAGAAGCAAAGATGAGTTTAAAATGTCGCTTTAAAATATATATAAATATATATCCAAAGATTTGCACACATTTTCAAGAAAAAAAAAAGCAGATCTACAAGCTCGTAGCGCAGCACTCGGTGTCGCGCTACGAGCTTGCATATCTGCTATTTTTTAATAGCCAAATAGATCTTAAAATGACACAGATGTGTTGCCGGTCTGAATGGGTTAAAAGAAATGGTGGATTCCTGTGTAAAGTGTCCGCCACGATGAGAACTCAGACACATGCACACACGACACACACACACACCCGTTATCTACATAAAAAAACGAGCAATTAGCAAAATGGATGGGTTCTCTTCGACCCCCCCTCCCTCATTGAGTAGTATATGCCTGTAAGGACTTTAATGGAAGGGGGAAAAAAGAGGCCAATTAGCAAAATGGGGGGGGGGGGGGTTAGTGTAAACCTGTGTGATTGTGTGGTTAAGTCTTTCATTCATCATAACGTGTGTGTAGAACTCCCAACCCGGTCCCCACCACCTCGCTGCCCTGCGGTCCGCCTGATGAATGCTGATGACCTGAGTCAGTCAGCAGCTGTGTTTCTGCTGCTCTGTCACAGATCGTTGCTGTACGGCGTTGCTGTACGGGTTGTTGTGTGTGTGATTTATGTCTCTCTACAGGTGATGTCCTGATCATGTCCCATTTCCCGGGCGGTCAGACACCCCCCTGGCCGGCCTCATATTTACAACCAAGCCGCAGCTATAATTATCTCCCGCCCGAAAGGGAGTGAATGGAGCCGCCTCACAGGAAGTGCCCACTGCTGTTAATCACAGCAGACCCATAAAACCAACAAGTGGATCTAGTCATAAACACTGAGGAAATATATTATACACACACACAGTGGCCTACAGTGTCGTTGGGGGCTGGGTACCACATGCATCACAGACCTGCCGACGGCGAGTCAGACAATGCTACAGCGAGTCACGGCAATGCTACAGTGAGTCATAGGCAATGCTACAGCAAGTCACGGCAATGCTACAGTGAGTCATAGGCAATGCTACAGCGAGTCACGGCAATGCTACAGTGAGTCATAGGCAATGCTACAGCGAGTCACGGCAATGCTACAGTGAGTCATAGGCATTGCTACAGCGAGTCAAAGTAATGATACAGTGAGTCATAGACAATGCTACAGCGAGTCAAAGCAATGCTACAGTGAGTCATAGGCAATGCTACAGCGAGTCACGGCAATGCTACAGTGAGTCATAGACAATGCTGCAGCGAGTCACAGCAATGCTAAAGCGAGTCCACGGCAATGCTATAGTTTCGCAGAGATTGTGGAATAGCCAGACGACTATTCCACAATCTCCAAATGCTAAGTGGAGTCCGGAACTACACCCCCCAAAAGCCGAGAAAGGAAGCCGCCATCTGTTCGTCAATTCCGTTCACGGAAATTATCTTTTAAAATATATTTAAAATATCACATTTATTTTTGAATTTCTATTTCTGATAAGTAGCAAGATATAGGATTATTTAGATTTACGTTAGGCCAAAGAGAGACTGCAGTGCTACAGCTGGGTCAAAAATAAATAAAAAGATGAAAGGTCGTTAGGCATCATGCTCTGGGGAGCATGCAAGTGAACAGCAGTAGTAGTAGTTTTCAAGACGTCTAGTAGTAAATTGTTGGACTGGTAGAGGGACCAACTGCCTTAGAGCCAGAAAATTACAGAAATTAGTTTTATACTTCAACCTACTCCTTTTTGAACATGTAAAATTATAGTTTTGTTGTTGCCTGAGAGGCTGTATTGCAATTTATTGCATTTATTTTATTTTTTGTTTATAACATGTTCAAAATAAAGATTCATTCAGAGCCGGCCGCTAGCAGGGTTAAGGCTCTTTAAGAATGAGTGAGAAGCCGTGAGAAGGTTGTATTGATGTGGGGCAACCCAGTGAATGCCAAATCTATTGTGGCACTGACCATATAGAGGCCTGTGAAGCAGCGCTCTGTATAAGTAAATAGTTATCGCAAAGGTTACCTCAGAGAGAAGGACACGACGACACACTCCAGTATATCGTCTCTGTCGGGTGGAAACCTCATATGTCCAAAACGGTTACTTTTCAGGATTCAAATAAAAGAATAAGCTCGATTTAAAACAAGCTCAAAACGCACCGCTTCGCACCATGTTTCGAGCTTGTGGATCTACTACTTTTGATGCTTTTGTGTGACGCTGTAGGACAGGGATATTCAGCTAGATTAGGCAGGGGGCCAAAATTGTAAAATGACTTGAAGACGGGGACCACAAGACCGTGACCACAAAACCGTTTGTTGTGTGATAAAGGTCCGATAGGACACAATAATGGACACATTTAGTCCATTATGGTAACTTATTAGGGCCTGCTTCATACTGCATTTATGCATTTTGATGTTTGATAGGAAAAGTTCAGTGTCAGTCCTTGGTGAACTGCTTAGATTTGATATAAAAATTTTTGGAACTAGATATTTCAGTGTGTTCTGTTCATGGAAGCGTCTTTGTGTGAAGAGTATAAGAGGCAGGCTGGCAAGGTGTAAACAAGGTGTTTACATGTTCGTATGAACGAAAGGTCTTTTAATTTAACTTTTAGCACCCAGGTGATAAGAGCACCAGCTCTTATGGTGTGATTGAAGTGGATGAAGATGGAGAAGCTGGTAGATGGACATACTGTAGTCCACACAAAACTAACACATACAAGTTAATGGATGCATAATGAGAATTATTTCTTTGGTGTAATTGACAGCATCCACTCAAAACTCAGAAAGTTACAAATGGATGGTCCGTGATGGATGAACTGCACTCAAAACCGCTGTTGTGCTCTTTTATGTTGATATGCCAGCTACATGGTGAGCTTGAAAGCTACATTATTCTGAAAGTAGTGAGAAGTAGAAAAGTTGTATAGAAGTACACAACATTTCTGGCTGTTTTGTTTCTTAATATTATGACAAGGTCTTTATACTTTTACTTTGGATACTTTGGATGCTTTTCTTACATATGAGTACATATGAGATGAGCTACTTTAACACTTAGACCCAAGTGATTTTCTTTTGGTTAACTTACCAATGTCTTGACTGCAAATGCAGTATGGTACTGTACTGTAGTTAATTTGGGACCCTCAGTGAGTCACTAACATTTGTCCATTCTAAATAGTTTCTACATTTTATTCTTATCTGTTAATGGTTGATTAAACATTAACGAGCTTCGGTTAACGGTTATGAAAAACATTCAAAATGGTCATCCTGTACAACCATCCATCTAGTAAAAATTCTATGAATTAAATTTTACTTTGGAAGGTGGACGATGTTCCAGGGGCCACAAAAAAGATCAACTGGGGCCGGATTTGGCCCGCGGGCCGCCAGTTGAATATCACTGCTGTAGGATGATCAAGTAGTAGTAGTAAAATCACAAAAAGTTAGAATATGATGGAGATGAGAGGTTTCTGCCCGACGGCAACAATATCACGAGCAGACAAATGTACCTTTCTTTATTCTAGCGTGGCTCTCTCTGTCGTGCAGCCATCGTGCTGCTGAATGAATTGCATTGTGTAAAGCAGTGTATTATGAGAGGGAGGCCAATTCCACCCTCAGTACGAAGACGGGGCCAAAAGGCAAATCAGATAAAGAAGTAAACACACACACACACACACACACACACACACACACACACACACACACACACGCACACGCACACGCACACACGCACACACACACACACATGTGCGCACGCACACACATAAAACCAAGTGACAACCTTTTTCAAGTCGCTGAGTGCACATCATCTTTCATTTCCTCCTGTCCACATCGACAAGACCCACCACTCTATAGAGATTTAAAACTTCAGGGATTTTGAAGATGACAGATTGATTTACTAATGCCGTTTGACAGGAACTGGCAACCTTGTCAATCTAGTACCTTGAAGAAACACCTGTGTCCTTGTCGCGGCCCCCGCTGGGGGCTTTGCTCCCGTTTTTATCACCTCGCCTCGAGATTACCCGCCGTGCCAGGGCTTTATGGTATGATGGCGTTTCGATAGTAGCAAAACACAATTTAGCTGTTTGCCAACACTAGTTAAAGTTTAATCTTAAGATGCAGCGATGTGAGGATGGGGCGGGTATGTGTGTTTGGGAGGAGGGGGTCGCGGGGGGTGAAGCGGAGTCAATGAAAACTCATGAATATGTAGGCTACCGTAGTTAGACGGCAGGCCTCTTCCCCTCTTGAAGACTGAAGCCTAATTTATGCTCCGTTTATTTATGCTGTGCGCCAAGAGCGGCCGAGAAAAGCAGACCTACAAGCTCACAACGCGACGCATCCGCGACGCGTTGTGAGCTTGTAGGTCTGCTCTTCGTGGCACACGACACCGTCGCACGACAAAGTATATGAATCGGGCTTAACAAAACACCGGCACGGAACACTTTTTGTGCAGCACACTTCTCCCTAAGCAGCGAGCCCACGCAAATGCAAACCAGAGGGGAAGGCGTAATAACACAGCCAAGGAGCCAAGTCCCCCCACCCGCCAACACGCGCACGCGCACGCGCACGCACGCACACACACACACACACACACACACACACACACACACACACAACCCTGGGAGGCCCCCAAGAGGGACCCTCACTCCGCTCGAGGAGCAGTCTTTTCCTAGAGCTCAAATTACAGCCCATGCCAAGCCAAACTGCAGAGGCTGCATGCAAGGGAGTACAGTCATCGACCAAACACAAAAGAAAAGGCTGATCGCTATTGTCAGGCAGTGCGGCAGAGAGAGAGAGAGAGAGAGAGAGAGAGAGAGAGAGAGAGAGAGAGAGAGAGAGAGAGAGAGAGAGAGAGAGAGAGAGAGCGAGAGCGAGAGCGAGAGCGAGAGCGAGAGAGAGAGCGAGAGAGAGAGAGAGAGAGGGGGGGGGTGGGGGGGGTGTATAAGGAAGGAAATAAAAGATTTTGGGATACGTAGAATACCAGAGAAAAGACCTGGGAAGAGAAGGAGCGATACAAAGAGAGAGGTGGAGCTGAGATTGGGGTTTAGGGGGGGTACCACGGGCATAGCTACCGTAGCTGCTTTGTTCTGAGACGAGGGTGACTGAGGGGACAGTCACGCTCAAATACACCTGGGGATTCGACGTGAGAGAGAGAGAGAGAGAGAGAGAGAGAGAGAGAGAGAGAGAGAGAGAGAGAGAGAGAGAGAGAGAGAGAGAGAGAGAGAGAGAGAGAGAGAGAGAGAGAGAGTCCTATTTCTGTAAGGCCAGGGTAAACAAACAAAGCAGGAAGCATTGCCCAGGCTGTCAAGGGGATGAAAAAGGAAGGGGGACTTGGCGGTCGATTCGCGCTACATGTAGGTGAACTGACTTGGATCAAAGCGCTTGGACATGAGGGGCGCCATTAAAACAGCCACTGTGGCGTCTGGCCTACCGCTGATAGCGACACACAATCGTCCCTGCCTCAGAAAAAAGTGCTGTGGACAGAACATTACACACACTCGTCCCTGCCTCAGAAAAAAACGCTGTGGACAGAACATTCAGCTGTAATAAGATCGTGCCCATCGGGCAACGGGAAGAAGCATGTGCCAGGGCAGTGTTGGCGCAGTGGCCAGTGCTTTGGAGGCCGGCTCGTGGAGCCACAGCCTTCAGTTGCGTCGGACCATGAGGCATGCCCCCCCCACAACGAGTCAGTGACCAACATGTGGAAATACTCTGTTAAAAGTCCTGTATTCACATTCACATTTGCTTGAGTAAAAGTACAAACGTATTGGCAACAAAAAGTGTATTGGAATGAATACAAGATTTTGTTCTAGATAATATGAACCAGAAAAGGATCAGTTGTGAAGTCAAGTGGAATGCTGCCCCCTGAACCTCCAGCCAGGAAGCTGTTATTTCTTACTGTTGCTTGAATATAAAGACCTATTGTCTTTGGGCTGTCAGTTTTGGTTGACGGAAATATTAATTTAAAAGCCAAACGGCTGCAGACCCGTCAAATATACTGATCATACATTATTTTTGCACTGGCCCACAATAGACCCTTGTCACAACAGCCATATTGACTAAATAGTCGTTACTTCCCTCCCAGGTGTTAGCAATGATACTAATTAAGGCTATGTTCCATTTAGTGTAACAGAGTTTCCAGTGAGCCAACATGCACAATATCAGCACCACCCTGACTCTGTTTGACCAGAATGGAACAGAGCCCTAATTAGTAAAGCCTGTGGAGGAAGCTATTATTGTGTTCGTAGGAGGCGAGACGTAAAGGAGCACTTGTTTTCGGAGGAGGTGATGGAGGCGCGCCGTCTGAAGCGGACTTGAGTCACAAGGCACCGGCGAGCGAGCTCAGGCGAGCTAATCGCCGCAAAGAACGCTGCGAAGTACGCTTCAGCCTACTTAGCGCCGTCCGTTAATCAGCCCCCCCCCCCATTTGTCAATGCAGCATCAAAGTCAGTAACCATATTTTATATTATGGCTACTAAAAAATAGCCAACTCTCAACGTGTCACAGGGTGAGGCATTGTGAGCTTGTAGATTTGTGTGGGGGACAATTTGGGGTTCCGTGACATAACTTTTTTTAGTGAAATAAATCAATTATAATGGACCTTTTCACACCTGACAACATAGACACAGTAAAGTTCATCCCCAGTTTATTTTCTGTTGCAGTGTTTGTGTCAGGTAGCTGACAGGAAATAAACTTGGGCCCAAGCTGTTCCCATGGCAACGTAACTCCGCTGACAAGATCTCTAGGCTATCTTACAATACAAACCCACACACACATTAAATCAGATTTTCTTTTTTTTTCTTCAGAAAGCAGTCAGATAAAGTTTAAATATGGGCTAAATACATAATTAAAGAGAGGCTAATGTCTTTAATGCATAAATCTTTGGGGAATAACGAGCCATTGTATTTGTCTTCATCTCATGTTGTGTGGTGGTATATCTCCGCTGTAGGCTAAGTGCTGGATACGCTCTGGTCTTAAACGCTAGGATAATGGTTGTTTAATGTAGAACCAGTTCCCACGGTGATGGTCCTCCTGTCCTATTCATAACCACACACACACACACACACACACACACACACACACACACACACACACACACACACACACACACACACACACACACACACACACACACACACACACACACACACACACACACACACACACACACACACACACACACACACACACACGTTTGTATTATACTTGTGAGGACTTCAACATTGTAGGCCAGAGATTTTACAAATTTAAATTGTGTATATGTCCGTGCAATTCTTTACCGCAACCCCATAAAGCCAAAAATATCCGATCTACAAGCTAACAACATGGTGCGCTACGGCACGTTGTGAGCTTTTAGATCGGCTATGTTCGGTGCGTGACACCATGGCACAACTAAGTATAAATCTGGCACAACTCTAACCCCAACTTCTAAATCTAACCTCTAAATAAATGCCTAATCCTAACCGGAATATTTTCCTAATTGTAAACCTAATTTCGCAAATATTTTTTTGACCATAAAACAAACCGTTTGTGAGGACCAGGAAAATCTCCTCACAATGTCTATTTTGCTACATTCTACTATACTTGTGGACACGGACACACACACACACACACACACACACACACACACACACACAGTAACCATTCTCTCCGATTATTCCGCTCTTCTTTAGTGTGTATGTGGGAGCCAACAGCGTGGCATTTTGCCCATCTTATCACTCTGACAGAATAAGGTTTCTTCCGGATCTCTCGGAAAATCACTTCAATTGCCCCGACGATAATGTTATTGGTGTTACTTGCCGTCAAATGCCAAAAAAGAGAGAAAGAAAAAAACGGTTGTTTCACGGCATTGGCAGCTTCACTGGACACAGGACTTCAATTAAACGGGAAAACTATTATACTATTAAACTATTATATTCTTTCCTGCTGCGCACATCTCCATGCACACTCAGTGGTGCCATGTCCGCTTATTATAAGTGACTTTGGGCTTGTTTTTCTGTAAAGTCGCTTGTAAATATTAGTTGGTGTGGATTGCATTTCTTTTTGTTTTTAAAGTGTAGTTGCTCATTTTCTAAATGTTGTTTAAACCAGTGGTTCTAAAACATTTCCATGGCAAGGACCCACACATTAGTATGAATTTGGCCGCGGACCACCATCTGAAAATATTTGTGCCAGGGACCCCCATACAAGATTTGTGGTGTCAAAGTTTTCAAAAAAAAAAATTCATATAAATATTCAAAATATTTCACATTTTTTCCAAGGTGTGTTCCACTGATTTGGATGCTATATTTACTCATTTAGCTGGGGACCCCCTTTGTGATCATGCAAACTAGTCGCATCTTTTAGGCTTGTTTCAGTTGCAAAATCTGGCAACCCCATGCGCACCTCCAGTATGTTGGAGGTAGTGGTAGTGGTGGTGGGGGGTAGCTATGCGACAGTGAGTCTGTGTAAATCTACAACAAACTTCACTATTTGAACACTATTTGGCGGCGCCGTGGCTCTAGTCTCTTGGGTAAACAAACGCCGTACCTGCCACTGCGGTTCACTTCAAGCTTGTTTTCCCAAGCAAACATTGGACCTGAGAGAGGCAGTCAAAAACCCCTCGCTGCCTACTGCAACAGATGGTTGGAGGCCCCAGAGTTCCCCATTTTCCACCCTCTGGCTCAGATTTGTAAAACAGGCTTTTTTGTGCAACACAGTGTCTCATTCAACGGAGGCCGGCTGAAACATCTGCTGCATTGTAAACCTTAATGATTATGTGGACTATTTATTTTGGGTTGGGCCCCCTTCCAAAGATCACGCCGTGATAAAAAAGAAAACGCAAAAGTGCTTTGTTGCAACGACTTCCAGTTTGTTTGAGGGAGAGGAAAACACTGCAGAGAAGCAAAACATACAGTAGCAGGGTGTTTTTCTCCCCCCCAACCAAGCCTATGAAATGACAATGCTACATTCCAGCATTGACCAGTCAGCCATAGGGCATTCTATCGATATATTTTGAGAAATTATTATTTTATTAAATCGATTGGTTCGATTAACTGCTGCACCCCTAATGTGCATCACGTTCATGACTCTCTCCTCAACTAATGGAAGGCTTTCCCCCCTCTGTTGTCAGGCAGGACCTTCATATTTAAACTTTTTATGTTTTATTCGTAAATGAATGCCCTACTTTGTCATACAGGAGTGTCACACACAACTGGGGAAAATAGCAGATCTACTAGCTCACAAAGTGTCGTGATGCGACGCGTTGTGAGCTTTTAGATCGTCTACTTTCACTATTTCTGAAAATGTTCGTTCAATCCTCCCCTGAAAAAGTAACAGTTTTGGACACACAAGCTTTCCACCCGACGGCGATGAAATGAAGGTTCACAACGCGAGCCCACAAAGATGCACCCTCCAGCAACCGAGAGGCATTTCAAATGTCAAAGGAAGCCGTCAGTTTGCCTGCTGCGACAGGGGGACTAGTAGTAGTAGGGCCACGATATCATCTCCTTTCGGGCAACAAACGTGATTCATCTCCATCAACAAATCCCTGGGAAAGGAGGGCCGCTCCATTTTGTTTACGGATCATTTCAAAGAACCACATCACACGGCGCAGCGGCATTGAAGTGCAGCAGTAACAAACCGCCCCATCTCTAAGGAAACCTCACACTTGTTCTCTTCAAATGAAATGTAGCCTTAACAAAAAAGCATACTGCTCTTTTTTTTGGTTTATTTTTTTCATATTTTCTGTAATTACATTTTTTGTTTTCATTTTCGTGCAGATATGGAATGTGCCGAGTCAAAATGTTTAGTTCCCCTTTGACTGCGAGAACAACAAGCAAAAGGGCCAAAAGGAAAACAAGCTCTTGTGTCGGTGGGGGAGTGGGAGGTCACATATCAAGTGTAAACACAATATCAGAGCCCTGACCCAAGCCACCCCCCCGTTCCCTCCCCCTCCCTGCCGTTTATCTACACAAGGTTTCGCTCCTGTGACACTGAGTAAACAGCGCTGACGCTACCTGAGCAAAACGGCTAGAGATGACATCACCCGCTGATACCAGATAGCAATCCACACACTGTCACCAAACAAAAAAAAGTCCACAAGCGGGATGGGAGGAGGGAAACTCCCCCTCCTGAGCAGTGAGCGAGGACAGTTTTGGTTCAACAGAAACTTTTACAGAAACTGGGATGAGCTCCAGCAATCGATGGGGTTCAAAACGCGGCATTACAACAAGTCTGCTCCAGTTCTATCCTGGTGCTGATTATTAATACACTTTATCAGGCAGGTGGGAGAAGTAGTCACATTCTTTACTTGGGTAAAAGTAGCAATGGGCCTACCACAAGGAGGAAATACTCTGTCACAAGTAAAAGACAAGTATTCAATACAAAAGTACTGGCATTAAATAAACTTAAAGTATAAGTACTCATTAATGTCCCTCTTTCTTTCTTTCTTTTAACATTCTGTCAAGATTTTTTCAAAAATAGCAAATCTACAATAATAATCTATATCTACAAAGTAAATTTCAAATAATTGTAGTGGAGTAAAATGTACAATATTTTACTCTGCGGTGTAGTGGAGTAGAAGTATGAAGTACTGAAAAATTGAAATAATCAAGTGATAATCAATGTAAAAGTACCTGGTCAAAACCTGCCGTGACGTTACAACAAGACTGCTTCAGTTCTATCCAGGTGCTGGTAATGAATAGGTTTTATCAGGCAGGTCTTAAGCCTAGCCGATGGGGAGCGTTTGCTAGAACCAGACAATTAGTCAGAAAAGGAGGCATCTCATCGATAGCGTTGGGTCCAGTGCACACAATGACTGACACAGGTTATTTTTCAATAATGCAGAGCTTTCCTCTGGCTCTTAAAGGATGGAGACGGCTGAACATCTTAATAAGAAAGTGCTAATCAATAAATGAAGGGGCCAGGAGCGCAATGGGAAGTGATGCATTATGGTCTGAGAGAGAGTGAGGGAGGGGTATCTCCTAGTACAAGACCTAGGAATTAGAGAGGTATTTCACTTTGAAACACTTCTGGTGTCATTTTAAAGTCTACCCCAGACCCTTTTTACGGTGCTTGATTCGACATTTAGACACACACCTGCTATATACCGTGAACCCATTGAACTTCAAACTCCACTGTAACCACGTTAAACTCATTGGAAACACACTCTCTGGTTCTGGTGACTGGTATTGTCCTTCTAATGCAGGGGGGGGGGGGGTATTTTTCAACATTTTTATCATTTATTTTACATTTGTACACAAATCTTTGCATTGGTGCAGGTCTGAGGCGGAGAGTACACCCATAGCTCTTATTATGACACACCGCGTTTGCCGGTGCGGTCGCGTCGGTACCACACTCTATCTTTATAGAAATAGGATGTACAGTACTTATCGTGGGGATATAATACACCCAAAGACAAAAAATATGATCATTTGACGTGACACATCACTGAAACGGATGATTTCTATACATCAAACCGCTTCATTTTGGCACTTGAAGACACTTAATTCCATGCCATTCTTCTATCAAAGCCTTGCCTGAGGCCCACCTGACACATCAAATAGGGATGATGATCCTTTCCATCTTCGAATGTCAGCCAAGCAGGTGGAGACAGCTTTCACCACACGGCCCCTGTAGTAACTCTGAGGACACACTAGGGGTCCCGGACCCCCTGTTGAAGACCCCTGCTTTCAGACCAAGCCGTGAAAATGTTTTAGGTTTTTCTCCCCACGTCACATTTGTAGGCCATCGGATTAATCCATAATACACCAGGAGGCTTTCTGGATGGAATTACTTTTCTCTTCAATGAAAATGGAGCCTGTTGCAATTTGGGAAACAGAAGCAGTCGATACCGAAATTATTATGTTTTGGTTTTTTTTTTGTTCTTTTTTTTATAAATTGTGCAGCCCTGATGATCGCTAGCTTCACCGGCGCCAATCAATAACGCATCGGAATTAAACATGAAACAGATCTGCACAAAATCAGGCACCGAGCTGTGTTTGTTCATACATGTTGCTTCAGAGAGAGGGACCTGTGTGATTTGGGTTGCAACAGCATAAATACCTCACTCTGAATGTACTTCTAAATCCAGCATGAAATGCAGCTAAATTCCTGCCAAAAAGTGCCGTGAAAGAGTCTGGCCATATCCATGCATGACAAATCCTTCGCTCACACCATCTGTTCTATTGTCCACAAGCAAAGATAGGCTAAACTCTCTAAAAAAAGAGGAGGCTACAAACCCATATCCATAAAATGAGGCAGGACTTTATAAATTATAAAACATTTTCTAAAGTATATATTATATCCAATACTGTGTGAATATCGTCGCTGTCGGGTGGAAACCTTGTATGTCCAAAACCAGATTTGGGAAAAAGAACCCCGGTTCCAATGGATCCACTGAAAATAGCCGATCTAAAAGTTCACACGTTTAAATATGGAGATACAAGGTTTCTGCCCGACCGCGACAATATCTACTGCACATGATCGAACATGCTGCTACAGCTGAAACTTTGCAACGAGTTAACATGACATTAACTCTCGACGCTGGCCAGCCGAAAACCCACACATCAGCACGCATCATGATGACCTTTTGAGACATTCAGAGAGTGCACGGAATGTTGCCACTGCTGGCAATTGACCTACGCTGACCTTTTCTTTTCTTTTTGTTTTGGATTTTTGTTTTGCTTTGTGTTACCAAAGGAAGCACGGTGTCCTACAGGCTGAGGGCAGGTGGTCTTCAGGGACAAAAAAAACGTGTCCGGTTGTATAGGAACCATGCAGAGATGCACTGTTGCATGACTACACCTTATTAAACCCACAAAAAGAGAAGGTATACGATCAATATTTGATTAGTGGCTCGTGATATTTTCAGACATCCCCCGCACCGTGATTTTGTATTGTGTGTGTGTGTGTGTGTGTGTGTGTGTGTGTGTGTGTGTGTGTGTGTGTGTGTGTGCACGCGCGCGCCTGGGGAAGGAAGGCTCTGTAGTTTTCTTGAAAGGAAATTAATCTTGTGCACATCATGCATTTTTTAAAGGCGTGCAGCGAAAAAAATTAGAGGCACTTGCAGCCATCAAAGTGCATGTTTAATCGCGCGTGGGACATAAGTAGGACGGTATGGGGTGGCGACTGTGCACACAGACAGCGGCAGCTTGGTGGGGATGACGGGCCGTGCCGTTTCTCTTCCACGCCGGCTTTGGTTGTGTCCGTGCCACGGCGGCCATTAGCATGTGCGAGTGGGAATTCACACTCGAGATGGAGTGGGCGAGCCAGGCTGAAGTCCCTGTCTGCTCATCAATTAACAAGCACACTTAATGTCACTGCGGACATGCTCCGGGTGCTGTTATTGTGTAAAACTAGAGAGCCACAATGGCCCACAGGTGGATCGCGAGGGTATTGCGACTGGGCCCCAAAATAATTGGCAAACACTTAGATTTTAACGATGATACAACATTAATATAAAAAAAAATGACAATGACAAAAATAATATATATTTTATATAAAAAAAAATGTATCCCACGATTTCCCTTTTTTACCCGGTGCCAATTTTCTAAGTGATCCTGGGCGCTACACTCCCCCCACAGCCTAAGGAGCCCAGGGCCGAGCTCATGCCTCCTTCAATGCATGAGAGCCAACTGACCTTCTTGTCGCCTGACAGGGGGGAGTTTCCCTGGTAGGACGTAGCGCGTGGAAGGAACACGTTATTCCAACCAGTTCCCTTCCCCTCCATCAGGCGCCCCGGCTGTCATGGGGGAGGCGGTATAGCGACCAGGATTACTACATGTTTTTGTGAGGGTATTAACTACCCTATGAGACACGGGGAGAACATGCAAACTCCACACAGAGTAGGCCCTTTCGCCAACCCCACCTAGGGTATGGGCGCTGATGACTCGGGGGAGAAGACATGCTCCCAGCGCCCACAGCGTCCCCGGTGGGAATTGAACCCAGGACCTTCTAGCTGTGAGGCGACAGCGCTACCGACTGCGCCACCGTGCCACCAAAAAAAAAATATTTTCATTGTGATACCGATAAATATCAACACCCTCACTGCATGTAATCCTACGGGCTGGGGGCGGCACCTGTGAACAGGGAGTGGCGGGAGGAGTAGGACGAAGGCTCTACGTCCTCGCAGTGGGGGCACCTCACTGCCAGGTGAGTCAGAAGAATACAACAGCAGTGACAACGCAGACATGTGTGAGGAGGATTTCATTGGCATAACGACAAAATAGAAAAAAAGAGGGGGAAAAAAAACTGAATAGTGATGTTGCAATCAAACAGGCAATGCCTGCGTGTACACACGTGTAATTAAGAGTTAAGCACAGCATAATGCAAGAGATGATTAATTTTCGCTCCTCAATCACATAATTTCAGCCACAGAGAATAGTTTCATGTTATTACACTATGGGCTGGGGGAAGGATGAATTAACCTGCATTGTCTCTCTTAACCCATTTAGACCAGGAACGCATCTGTGTGTAATTTTTTTTATTTCTATTCAAAAATAAAAATTCCACATTTTTTAATTTTTTTAAGAAATGTTCAAAATGTTTCAAAATTCAAAACAAAAAATCAAAAATCAAAATCCCAGATTTCTATTCAAAAATGTATATTCAAAAATAGCAGATATACAAGCTCATAGCACAGCACAGAGTGCCGCGCTATGAGCTTGTAGATCTGCTTTGTAGATGAGCTTGTAGATCTGACCTTTCATGTCAAGGTCCTTGACATGAAAAAAGTTTGAGAACCACTTTATATTATAGCAACATAGATTTTTTTTTAAAACTGTATTTAGAAGACATTTGTAAAATCCCCAGAAGCAAAGATTTGAGTTAAAAAAATGTTTAAAAATTATATATATATTCAAAAGATTTGCACAAATGTTCACGATTTTTCAAAAATAGCAGATCTACAAGTTCGGTGCCGCGCTATGAGCTTGTAGATCTGCTATTTTTGAATAGCCTAAATCTAAAATGACACAGTTTGCGTTCCCGGATTGAACGGGTTAAGGAGGTGCAGTTTGTAAAAGCCGTGCTTATTTGAGCCACGGCCATAAGTGATGTTTCACTTATAAACAGCGTTTCAGATCCGTACTTTGTGATGCAGTAAGCAGGGAGCCCTGCAGCATTAGCTGCGTCGTTAGCACCATGTTTCTCTTGGCATTTTGCACGT
The DNA here is from genome assembly GCF_963280865.1 of Gymnoscopelus braueri. Taxonomy (NCBI): domain Eukaryota; kingdom Metazoa; phylum Chordata; class Actinopteri; order Myctophiformes; family Myctophidae; genus Gymnoscopelus; species Gymnoscopelus braueri. The sequence goes on from NC_137606.1 coordinate 6,365,508, forward strand.
CAAGCAACAGCGCTTCTTATAAAAAGTCTGACACAGAACAGAAGACACATTATCGTTAGTTAACACAATCTGCTTCGTTGACGCATAGCGTAAGGATAACCATATTGTGATGCAGCGGGTCTCAAACGTTTGTTATGTCAAGGAAGGAACCCGAAATTAATATTTATTTGGCTGCAGACCTTCATCTATAAAGATGCCAGGGACCCCGATACAAGATTTGTGTTGTTAAAATGTTTAAAAAATATTCAATTTTTTTCCCCAGATTTATTTCAAGATTTTTGGGGAAATAGCCGATCGCCAAGCTTTCAGATCGGCTATATCCCCTAAAGGACCCCTGAAGGGTCCCCGAACCCCACTTTGAGAAGCATTCTATATAAGCTTAACTAAACATGCAGACTACAGAGAGAGAGAGAGAGAGAGAGAGAGAGAGAGAGAGAGAGAGAGAGAGAGAGAGAGAGAGAGAGAGAGAGAGAGAGAGAGGGGAAGGTGAGAATATTACAAAATCTAAGGATGATAGCACATGGTATAGATTAACAAAGAGCATTTCACTATGAATGCTTGGACCTCAGCTCTCGCCAATTTATCCCTTTTCATGTGTGTTTCTGATCACGAACCACAGCGAAATCTCGCGGTTCCCGGCAGAACTCCGAGACCAGGGGCTGAGCCCATTTCCTAAACCATGGTGACCACAGAGCCTCTATCTTTCCAGAGTGGAGTTGGGGGGATTCAGAGCAATGCCTCATGTTCCACATACATCTAACCATTGGAATGCTCGCCACATCTCAGAGACCCCGTTCACATTCTGCTCCATGTGCTCTCCAGCTGTGATCAAGTATTGACTTTCCCACAAGTCGTCTCGCTCGCTCTCTCAAGATAGTGTACCCTGTTTTGCATTCTACTCCCAGCACGCTGTGAGGCCAATATTCTATTTACAAGCAACACCTCGCCCGCGTTCTGTCGCTTGTCCAAAACAGTTACTTTTCTGGAAAAGAAAAAAATAAATAAGAAGAAGCTGTGTTCTTAATGGGTTCAGAATAGTAATGTAGTCACAAGCTCTTGTCAATGCCTTTCATTGGTTAAATATGTACCAGGTAAATATGTGTCTGTATCCACAGACAGACAGACAAGAAATTCCCTAAACAAAAAAACAAAAAAATCAGAGATAGCAAAAATAGAGCATTGTGAGCTTGTAGATTGGCTATTTTTGATACTTTTCCACCACACAGGCATACGACAAAGTATACTAATATATATATTAGGGCATTACTTGAAAGTATGAAAACGCGAAATATGGAGACGCCGATGTTGTGAAAAGCTGTGCTGTGTGAAATAACATGACGCAAATCACTATTTCTGAGAGACAGCGAGTCTATTTCTGTCAATTTGTACGGTTTACTAGTGTACAGTATATGAACTGTATCTTTTCCCCTCTAATATAACCTCTATATCTATGGCACGCTAGCTTAAAAGGCAAGAGTGCTTGAAAGAGTAAACGTTATTATGTACATAACCTCATACTCTACCACACAGACTGTTATATATCATCGCTGTTGGGTAGAAACCTTGTATGTCCGAAACCGTTCCTTTTTTATTATATAAAATAAAATAAAACTTTGAAAATAGCCAATCTACAAGCTCACAACGCGTCGCGATGCGACACATTGTGAGCTTGTAGATTGGCTATTTTCACAACTTTTGTGTGACACACACTCTTGTATGATGAAGTAGGGCACTAATTTACGTAAAAACATAAGAAAGTCGAAACATGGGGATACAAGTTTTCTGCCCGACAGTGGCGATGTACTCAGGAGAGCGCTGAGGAGCCCTCATTTCTCTGCATGCAGTGGAATACTTAGCAACATGAAAGAAAATGTTCTGGAGAGAGCGACTTCCCCTTCATTGGATTTATGGCTGATGCATGCCAAGCATATGCAGCATCCCTCATTAGACTGACAATGTTTAACTGCTGCGGCAGGCAATAGTGGGAAGTAACTAAGTACACTTACTCAATTACTGTACTGTAATACTTGGTACTTCAACTCCTCTTCATGTCACAGGCGAATATAGTGTTTTTTTAAACTCCACTACAAGGATTTGAAAACTTTTTAATAACACAGTACAAGTTACTTTGTACTGTTTTAGATTATTATTACTAAACATACTTTAACCACTTAAGCCCTGTTACTTTGTCGTTATCGCAACTCGTTGCGAGCTTGTAGGTCGGCTCTTTTATAAAGATTTTGACATATGGGGGCATTCTGCACGATGAGTACTTTTGCATTTGGCACTTTAAGTATAATTTTGAAGCCAATACTTTTGCACTTTTGCCCAAGTAAAAGTTTGAACACGGGACTTTTTACTTGTAACATAGTATTTCTCCATTGTGGTATTGCTACTTTTACTTGCAGTAAGTAAAGTACTTCTTCCAGCCCTGATGCCAAGCATATGAAGCCTCATCCCTCATTATACAGTGACACTGTCTAACTGCTGTAGCAGGATGGATGAAACGGCATGCAGTAGCCGCAGTGAAAATGCACAGTCTGCTATTGGCTTTTCAAAGCGCACAGTAACAGGCAATGGAGACACAGGCAGAGAACCACAAAGCCACGGCGAGTAGAGAGAGGGGAGAGACTGAGCAGGGTGGTATGACTTATACTCCAGTCTGCTCTGAAAGAGATCGAACAATGCACTGACATGGAGACATAGGACACAAGGCCATTCTATAGGGTCCAGTACATGCACAGCTAACCGCACTAGCGTATACAGTAGCAATATCACATATACACATACTCTGTTACAAGTAAAAGGCCTGTATTCAAAAGTACAAACGTAATGGCATCAAAATATCCTTATGGTACCAACAGAAAAAGTGCTCATTATGCAGAATGGCACATTTCAGTACTTTGTGAAACTTTGTTAAAAAATAGCAGATCTACAACCTAACAACGAGTTGTGAGCTTTTAGATCAGCTATTTTATAGTTTTATAAGGGCTTTGAGTGGTTGATGTATGTTTTGTAATAATAATCAATCAAAATCTACAAAGTGACTTGTAAAATAAGTTTTCAAATAACTCTAGTGGAGTAAAAAGTACAATGTTTGCCTCCGAGATGTAGTGGAGTAGAAGTATAAAATATTGAAAAGCAACTCAAAATGAGTTGCTTTCCACCACTGAAATGTACAGCTACTAATGCAAAGAATTCAGGAGGAACTACCTCGTACCACAGAATGTATATGCAACAACTCTCACTCTCAGGTGAAAGTTAGGATTCTTTCTCCTAAAGTTCGTAGCCACAAGGGCCCTGGTGGGTGGGCCGGTGGGTTAGGGTTATGGTGGGTGGGCCAGTGGGTTAGGGTTATGGCCTGTGGCCAAGAAATGAAATCACCATAGGTTTGTTTGGTTTGGTTTTTAAAAGGGTGGTTGGTGCTGGGAAAATCCAGAGTGTGGGGCTTTGCCGACTTAAGGCGCAGACTGAGGACATTAAAGAAAGCATTAAATATTACAAGCAGCAGCTGAATCAACGATCAAAACCCATGCATGAATGCAGTGAGCGACTGACTTTGTGTTCCATACCATGAGGGATTACAAGACACCTCTACAAAAGAAGGAACTAGTGACCCAGTTAATGTGCACTTTCACTTCATTGTTGATGATTATCATATTGCCGATAAAAACAATGTTTACAGTAGAAGCCTTGTTTCTCTCTGTTGTGGCTGTTTTCTGTGTTCCTACAATTCCCATGATGCAATTCTCAACCATACGCCCATATGGTGTTAATATGAATTTTAAAAAAAAATAGTTGGGGGGATACCACTGTACAATGCAAAACAATAGTTTTAACCCATTTAGACCTGGAACGCATCTGTGTCACTTTAGGTTTCTTTGGCTATTCAAAAATAGCAGATATACAAGCTATGAGCTTGTAGATCTGTTATTTATTTTAGATTTTTTTTTCAAAAAAACTGTTAGGATTTAGATTTTTTTTAAGAATCGCCTCAGGTCTTAATGGGTTAATGCCTTCAAAAGAGCAATTTTTACAACTTTTGTTTAGACAAACGCACACACAATTTGCTTAAACTTTTGTAGTCGAAATGTTGACTACAAAACTCTTCTTTAGGCAGCAATGTGTGTTCGGTGTGCCCAGACAAAAGTTATAAAAATAGCTCTTTGAGGGCATTAAAACTATGTACAGTTGTCTCCCTCCTAATTTTTCTTTTTTTTTTGCATCGGATTTGTGACTCCTTTGTGACTGTCCCCTTTTTTTTGTGTGGCATGTTAATATGGACCACTTAAATCTGTTTTCCAAAAATAGCCGATGTACAAGCTTGTAAATCGGCTATTTTTGCTGGACCCCCCCCCCCCGCCAAAAAAAAGGAAAATAATAGGCATGCTGGGGTTCAAGTGGTTCATATTTTCTGAAGGCAAGTTCGCTGTTTTGCCATAATAAACATAAACACAGCGAAAAAGGACAATGTCACGACCGCCAAGGGTATTAGTGGCTAACAATCAGGAAGTGAGGGTTATAGTTTCACATTAAGCGGATTTAACCCTGGTGATGTCACTGTCAAGTGTGCAGCCCAGCTTCCAGTGGCGTCTCAGAGAGACACAGAAGACAATCCGGATCAGTTTCATGGCTGCTAATGGAAAATTAACCCAGCAACAATAGAGCCAATGTGGAATATGGTGACAGTGCCCCCCCTTTATTAAAAAAGGACCAACCAGGGAAAGAGAGCAGCAAGCGAAGCGACTAGATTTAATTGCACACCTCGACATAATCTTGAGCAATGTGTGACTGGCCGCTGTGTGTGAGACTGTGAGTGCTTGGCCGACAGCTGCTGACACTATAAGTGCAATCTAACACAGTGCGCCGCTTTGTGTTCAAACACATCAGGCTGGTCGATTTCAGACTGAGCCAATACGAACATGATGAGCGGTTGAGGCGAAGAATGAAATGAGCCCATAGAGAACATATAGGGGTTCTGACTCATAAGGGATTTTTATGAGACTATATATATATACACATACAAACATACATAATAGCCTCCATACATACAACACGTACATACATAGTATCATACATATTACATGCACATACATATGTATGTACGCACGCACGCATGCAATCTCACGCACACTCTCTCTCACACACACAAATTGAGTACAATTCAGTACAAGGGACCACAATGAAAACAAGCCCTCCAGGGCTTTTTCTGTTATCCTTTTGGAAGAACCTTTGACTACTGTACTACTGTACCTTAACAATCGGGTTAATAAAGTGTTCAATCAATACAAACAGACAGACAGACAGACACACAGACAGACACACAGTAGCTGTCAAAATGGAGAAAGTGATCAGAGACAGAGCGTGTTCAGGAGGCCATTACAGGAGAACTCGACGACTCAATTAAGACATGTCGGGGTCCACGTAACTCATTCACGTAGAGCGACCCATGGAAGAGCACAGCGTTAGGCACACAAAGAGGCTGATTACAATTAAGCCCTCCCCGTCTCTCAGGGCAACCACATATTGTTGCTGTCGGGCAAAAACCTTGTATCTCCATGTTTCAAATTGCTTAGTTTTTTCGTCAATTAATGCCCTACTTCATCATACAAGAGTGTCTCACAAAAGTAGTGAGAATAGCAGATCTGTATGCTCACAACGCGCCACAATGCAACACTATTTTTCACTTTTGTTTGAGATAATAATGAAAAGGGGTGCCCGCTGGCCTAGCGGTCCAGGTGCATACAATTCACGGTGGTAATCCAGCTTGACAGCGCGTCGCGGGACCTTTACTGTGTGTCACCCCTCTATCTCTCTCCCCATTTCCTGTCAGCCTACTTTACTGTCAATAAGGGCCGAAAAAGACCCAAAATAATCTTTAGAAAAATGTATAATAATAATGAAAAAGGAACGGTTCCGGACATAAAGACAGTGACGATATCTGAATGAATGAAGCAGCCGCCTGAAAGCACAGGACAGAGGCTTTTTTGGGCTTCTCCTGCTGCGGTGCTAACCAGACGTAATTGTGCAGGTGAGCCCCTACGCTGTTGACATTTGACAACATAGAACCTGCGCCGGTGGGCTTTAGTGCTCTGTGCTGGGCCAAATGAATGGCACAGGGGCTTCGCCGGAGGGGGATCCCTTGGAGAAATCGCTGTAAATCACTAACACGGGCAACATGTATTCATTTTCTCCGGGTTTCACACGGCCGCTATTTGGAAGCTCTTTACACTCGCCCACCCGAGCTGTGTCTACACTCCTGGCCCCCGCTTCATTGTTTGACAGGATTTACAAGCTCTCTGGCCGAGCTGATTAAAAGCTTTAAGGTCAGAGAAGTGGGACAGATATCGAGCGAACACCTGCCCGCTGCCGCTGTGAGACTACTGCCACCGGTTGGGCGTGTCCGTCTGTCGGGGCGGCTGGATCAATGGCGCCGTTGGACAGCGCTGCTTTGGCTTGCAAAGCGACCTTTCACCTGACACTTCCTCTTTACGCTTCCTTAAGCTCTTGCAGGCACAACTAGTCAGAGGGTATATGGCCAGTGCTGGGAGAAGGATTTAAAAGTGGGTTGAGAGCTTGTAGATTGGCAATTGTTTTTTATAGCTAAAGTATAATATAGAGCTAACAGTGCGGTTGTTATTGTTATTGAAACGAGTGATCTATTGAAAAAGACATGAATACATTTAGTGATCTATTGAAAAGGACATGAATAAGTAAAATAAACACGTTCACAATTAATAGCATAGAGACTTTATCTTGGCTTTTCATGTGACGGGATTACAGATCATTAACCACATTAACCAGCTTCCATATTCTGGGGGGGGGGGAACATTAGCTAAAAAATAGCCAACCTACAAGCTCACAACATCACAACATTATGACGCTTAGGGTGTATGGCTATTTTTTTGTCGAAGACATTTGGTGTAGACGGGGGAAAGCGTTCCAAGTAGAGAGACAACTCAGGTCCCTTTCACCAAGTCTAGAGGATTTCAGTAGTTAAAAAGGGTTAGAACTTTGAAGTTGAGCTTGAACACAACAATTGCGGAAACAGCCAATCTACAAGCTCTCAACAAGCTCTTAGAGATGCTATTTTCACCACATACTTTGAAACAATTGTGATATTGATTTGAAGTCGTATAGGCCAGCCCTAAAGACAGAGAGAAAGTTATACAAGACGAGAGTTTTCAGAATTTTCTGCAACAGTTTTTTCTCTCTTCCTCCTCCAATTCCTACGCAGTGCGACAGCCTCCTCACACTCACTGGACTCGTGAGGCAGAAAACGGACATTTCAATTTCCTCTTGGCAGGAGTTCGGGCGATGGCAAACTCAGATACCTGTTCCCGTTGAACACCTCTATGATTTAGTTTTTTTCGCTCTCTCTCTCTCTACTGCATCAACCTGCACGCTCCCAACGTCTAACTCAGCAGAGAAACTTCTGACACTTTCATCTCACAAATATAATCTGTGAAACGAAAACCTAATCCTGTAGCTGTCGGGCCCGGATACCTTGTATGTCCAAAACCATTCCTTTTCTGGAAATTATTATTAAATAAATGGTGAAAATAGCAGATCTACAAGTCCGACACGTCGCCACTACATTGGCTATTTTCTCTACTTTTGAGCGACACTTATTTTTACATAAAAAGTAAAAATATGGAGTCATGAGGTTTCTGCCCGACAGCGATGTCCTTTGACGGGCTGCGGCAAGCAGGGATGGATGACCTTCGAGCGGAAAGCGCCTCTTATAAGCGGCAAGGTATTCCCACGCCTTTCATCCCGCCATGAGTAAATTCCTCTTTCACAGGTTGCCGAGTCCTCGTCCACACAATGCCTCCCTCCCTCCCGTCTTTCATGAGATGAGTCACACAGGCAGGTTTTTATCACATCAATACGGTTTGTAATCTTTGTTTGAATGTGCTTTGCAGGAAATGGGAGAGGCTCCCTGGAACCGCATTAATAGACATGATAGAGGGAACTTTATTTTATTATTGTTATCCACACAGCAAAATCAGTTAATTTTACTCTGAGAGTGACAGTTCAGCCTTTTTTCATGTCAAGGACCCCCAGTTTGATATGCATTAGGCCACGGACCCCCGTTAAAAATGATTTGTTTTTTATGTCTGCAGGGACCCCAAAATAAACAGTAGAATCCTCAGTGTTAATTTAACTTTAATTTAAAGTTACAGACCCATTTGGTTCTTAACTATCAATCATTTTCATTTAGCTGCGGAGTGCGGACCCTCTGGAACCCCCTCAAATTTAACTCAATGCATTTTTGTAATTCATAGACTTAAATTCACACTCATGCACAACATTTTGCAGTGCATATGGGTTTATTCATGGTTATGGAGAATGGAGCACGGCAGACCCCCATCCAGTGGTGGAAAAAGTACTCAAATGTTTTACTTAAGTAAAAGTATCGATACTGCATTGTAGAAGTAGTAAAAGTCCGGAATTAAAAATGCACTTGAGTAAAAGTACAAAAGTATTGGTATCAAAATGTACTTAAAGTACCAAAAGTAAAAGTACTAAAATGTTTGAAAATAGCAGATCTACAAGCTCACAACGCGTTGCGATGCCACGCGTTGTGAGCTTGTAGATCGGCTATTTTCAAATAGCCTATGTATAAAATAGGGCTTAAGTGGTTAATGTATTTTTTATAATGTAATCATTATCTGCAAAGTAACTAGTAACTAAAGTTTTCAAATAATTGTAGTGGAGTAAAAGTACAATATTTGCCTCTGAGATGTAGTGGAGTAGAAGTAAAAGTACTGAAAATTGGAAATACTCCAGTAAAGTAAAAGTACCTCAAAATTGTACTTAAGTACAGTACTTGAGTAAATGTACTTAGTTACTTTACACCACTGCCCCCATCCCACGTGTCATGTTCCTATTTTTACGTTTGGCTTAGAAGTGATGGTGGAGGTGTAGAGGAGTGGGCTCACACCTTAGCAAAAGCATGCATTTTAGGTGCAAAAAATGGTTGAGTGAGCGGTGACGTCAATGGGTTGAGCGCTCGATTGACGTGCGCTGAAACACATTCATTTGTGGGTGGCAATTGTTGTGACGCTGTGTCAAGTGGCGTCAATGCACAACCTTCTGTCATGACTGTAATTTGCACATGATCTATTTCTTAGTATTGACTTTTGTCTGTAAACATGTTTTCTCGTGCCCCCTTTGAACTGCATTGAATTGGCTTCACCTTGAAGTGAACTTCTACAATGGCGGACAGTAACAAAGTGCATGTACTCAAGTAACTGTACTTGAGTAGTTCCATTTATCAACCCTTTATTACTTCTCCTCCGCTGCACCTCAGAAGGCAAATATTGTACTTTTTACTCCACTGCAATCAGTTGACAGCTGTAGTTACAGTTACTTTGCAGATTTAGATTATCATTACAACACATACATACATGCAGCCTTGAATTCATGGTGATTTTTTCCCGTTTTCGTCACATTCCTGAACCAATAATTGCTGGTCAGTAGGAGCCAAATTATTTAACAAATCTCCATGAATTCAAGGCTTCATGGGGTGAGTAATTGATAGAAAATAGGTTGAGTTTTGCCCGACAGTGCAAAGTGTGTCTCTTCCAAAGACACACCACTGACACACGCAACAGGTGAACTACTCCTTTAACAGCGGGTCCGACACATTCATTTGTGGGCAGCAATTAGTGTGAAGCTGTGTCAAGTGGCTAAGCTTTGTTCTGGCTTCCATGTTGTTCACTTCAGTCCTCAACAGCACAGCGCTTTACCATAAGTACAGCCGTGGAGGTTGACCTTCCTTGTGAAATTACAGCATTGTAACGCAGCACAAAGGAGCGAGTGCCAAACCTTGAGTACAAGGAAAATCACAGAGCAAAAAGCCATCATTCACGTTAGTCAATGACTCAAAAGAGAAACGAGAGTGATTTTCTTATCGCCGCTGGCGGGTGGAAACCTTGTATGTACAAATGCCGCAATGCCGAACGAAAACATTCAGAAATAGTGAAAATAGCAGATCTACAAGCTCACGATGCGACGCATTGTGAGCTTGTAGATCTACTAATTGCACTGCTTTTGCTTGAAACTCTTGTACACCGGAGTACGGCATTAAGTGACGAAAAACATAAAAAGCTGAAATACGGAGATAAAAGGTTTCTGCCTGAAGGCAACGTTATAATGGTCTTTTAATCTCAAGTCTTCAAAGTGAATGACTCACTTCAAGGGGAGAAAAAGTTCTTTTTTTTTCTCGTCAGTCCTTGTCTTTCATATCTGACAAATTCACTTAACGTGACCTAGGTGAATCCATCAATAAGTTATGGAGGAATATAAAGGAAGACATGGAATCAAACGAGTTCACAGCCAGTGCAGCAGACAGCAACTGACACGACCCCGTGATCAAATGAGAGCTCATGTTAATTTAGGCTGACCTAAACCACACCAATCTGCTGGGATGCCAAGGAATTGTAGGGTAGCGGCTGATTTATCTGCACATATTCGACTATGCATCCCTATTTTGGGCATGCCATTATAGGTGAACATTTTCAAATGTTTTCTGAAATAAAATACAAAAATATGCCGATTTAGATCAGCTATTTTTGGATTTTCTATTTTTGAAAACGTGTAATCAAATCAACACTTTTCAAATTTGCGACCATTTATTTTGCATTGTTTGACAAAATATCAGTCAAAACACTGGTAATCAGTGATTTAGGAAATTACGATCGGCATCAGACCCAAAAATGGGCCATTGGTCTGGCTGTATGAATTGTGAAGTGAATTCTGTTATTGTTTGTGTGCCAACAGTCCATTCATCAATTCAGACGGGCAAATGAAACCTATACTATTTTCCCAAGCCTGCTTTATACTTTTGTGCTGAAAAGAGCCACCTACAAGCTCACATAATGTGGGCAATGCAAAATAATCCACTCCGGTTCCCTATACATCACATGCAGTTGTTTTTGTGGAAAACATTACGAGGGAATCACTTTTAAGAACACACAGCCGAGTTTCAACACAGTAGAACTTTACAAAGCCTTCCAAATCACAGTGGCTACGTGGAAATAACTCATTTTCTTCTTTCTTTCCGGTCCAATGCACTTCGCGGATTGCATTGAGTTCACCCTGAGCTCTCATACTGTTTGAGTTGCAGCACAGCTCTCCTCCATATCGGGCTGACATTTGTGCGTAAATTATTTAAGTGTCAGATTCTCAACTATTGGCAAAATTGCATTTCTTTTTTCGCCCGAGGGCAACAGTGTGTTAGAAGAATCGGTATGGCAGTGTATTGCAAATGGAATGTTGGAATATACCATGAGAAGATTGCAAGTCCATAAAGTGAACTTAAGTTAACTGTGTATGTTCCAGCTCGCGGAACAAGATTCCATTGGCAGTGGAAGGAAGGACCTTCACGTCAAAGTGTCCTTGAGCAAGACATCGGACCCCTAACTGCTTCTCGCGCACCGCTACAGGTGGCTGCCCTCTGCTTAAAAATAGCCGATCTACAAGCTCTGAACAGCCTTGTAGATCTGCTATTTTCACTGATTGTGGCAAAAAAAGCCCCCAAAATCCCTCTATATATTTATTTTTACATTAAAATTGATTATCCTATTATTGTATTATAATTTTTTTTAATTATAATTGATGTATTATAAATTGATTAGTTTGAATAACTGTTGCACCCCGAGATGGGTCAAATTGCAGACAACAAATTTCCCTAAGGGGATCAGTACAAGTTGAAGTTACCATTGAGGCGGAAGTAAACACTACCCTTCCTCTCTGCCTGACCTACTTGTTGTTAACTAGTTGTACGAACGCTTGTTTTCTATTGCTGTATTGTTTATTGGATCTTGTTTAGTCGATACACTTATTTGTTTTAGCTCATGCTCATTTGATTTAGCTATTTTTGTCTCATCTGTTTAAGGAAATAGGTGGCTGATATATTGCACTTTTACCTTAGCGCTAGGTATACTCTTGGTTGCTTGTTTTTGCAGAAAATGCACTAAAGACTTCTGGTGATTAGTAGTTTTCGTTCCCTACCTATGTTGAATACACTTATTGTAAGTCGCTTTGGATAAAAGCGTCTGCTAAATGACTGTAATGTAATGTAAAGTAATAATACTCATACCTTTGGCTTGATGTGAGCATGAGCTTTGATAGTTGTACAAATGCTGACACCACATACAGGTGAAAAATTACTCCCTGAAGAAAGGTGCTTATATCTGCCTATAGGAGGATTGATCAAGCACAAAGACAGTGATTAATGGAAAACAGAGTAGGGAAATCTTTGCTCCCCTGTTCTAAATGATTGCATTTCTATAGCGCCTTTATCCAAAGCACCACAATGTGCATTACATTCAGCCATTCACGTACACATTCAGACGCCGATGGCGGAGGAAACCATGCAAGGCATCAACCTGCTCATCAGGAGCAGTTAGGGCTGTGTCTTGCTCAAGGACACGTCGACACTAACCCAGGGGGAGCCGGGGGATCGAATCCGGAACCTTCCGATACCCAAGCGGCTGCTCCACCTCCTGAGCCACTGCAGTGGCTTGTCAGGAGGCTTTATTATGCAGATGGAGGACGTCGGAAGATCACTGAGCACAGACAGCGGGAATTCCGACATGAAAACAACAAGTACTGAATACAACTAGCCAATGATCACACTACCTCTATATTTGTTTTTTTTTGCGCAACCAGAAGACAATTCAATCACAATAACCAAACATTTTGTCACATATGACAGTTACTCTATCAATCTTATTTGTGCCTGAAAGGCGGCGACCTTTCTTGAGTGTGAAGAATCATCTTCCCTCAAAAGAAATTGCAATGTAAATAAAGCCAGGGCCGGGGTGAAACGGCTGGGGCTTCAAACCGCGCTGAGAGAATTCAAGGTAAGAGTTCAGGGTCAACCTTCTGTCAATCTGAGAAAGAGTACCGGCCAGTGGACAAAAAGAGAAAATGAGAAATTCTCACCATGTCGACCTCATTTCGAAGTAAAAGTGAGCTTTCTGGAGTTTAACAATAGTGTTTTTTTTTCACCAGGCGCGGGGAAAAATAGTTTTCATTCTCATTTCCCAACGTGTCAGTGCAGGGATCGAGTGAATCGATTGATGGAGCTACGGTTTAACGGAATAACAAAATATAGCGCTGGAGTCAATTGTGTAACGAATCCGCAGAGGGTTTTTCATTTGTGTGTCATACAGAGACAGAGCTGATCCTTTATGAAAGACACTTTGGTCTCCAAAGACTAGCCAGTTCTAGATATATCGTTGCGGTCGGGCAGAAACCTTGTATGTCCAAAACTTTTCAGCAAATGGAGAAAAGATCAAATGTAGTTATTACTGGGTCGTTACTTTTTGATTTGAGCTAAAAAGCATTATTTTACACTTTGGCTATTCCAAAATAGCAGATATACAAGCTCATAGCGCGGCACCGAGTGCCACGCTATGAGCTTGTAGATCTGCTATTTTTTTTAAACCTAGAAAATGTGTGCAAATCTTTGAATTTATATATTTTTTAAGCGAACATTTGTAACTCAAATCTTTGCTTCTGGGGGTCCCTGGAACAAAATATTTTGAGATGGGGGTCCGTGGTCAAATAAATATCATTTTGGGGGTCCTTGACATGAAAAAGATTGAGCACCACTGATATAGAAACATCGTTTCTATATCAGATATAGGGGCGGTGAAACCGCCCCTATATGTGAGGTTTGGATATTTGCACACCAAATCCTGCGCTGTGATTGGCCACAAATGTACCCCCCTAACCCTGCACCGTGATTGGCCAATCACAGTCTATTCAGGACTGTGATTGGCTAGGGAAACATGACACATGTGCATAGCCCTATAAATAGGACCATAACTTAAAAAAAAACATAAATTTGTTTTTTTTAAGTTATGGTTTCTTCCATCACTTCTTCCATCACTTCTTCCATCACTGTGATGACCACTGTGACCACACCGCCCACTTCACACTGGGTGTGATGTTTAGAAGACATTATTTTGTAGAATCGGTCTCAGGTCTTAATGGGTTAAAACCCGCAGACAAACCTAACCAGTTTGAATTTCACTTTCAACATTTTTCTAAAATAGTAAAACAATTCCCATATCGGCTATCTTTGCTACTTTTGTGTGACACTGTAGTATGACAAAGTAGGGCGTTAATTTACATAAAAAAGTTGAAATATGGAGATTTAAGGTTTCTGCCCAAACCCTAGTAACAGTGTGTGTGTGTGTGTATGTGTGTGCGTGCGTGCGTGCGCGTGTATTTTATAGAGTGAATGCAGGAAAGATTTATACTTTATACTCTCCAGTGACAGTATTCTCACTAATCTCATTAACGTGCAAATTATTTGATTCATTCAAAAATGATTTAATAATGAAAACACATCATTACTCAAATATGACCACTAAATCGTCGCTTCTGTTGTTTTGTTACTGCCTGATGGCGTCCTTTGACTGGCCAATACATTATTCTTTATAAGCTGCAACAGATAAACAAACTGGAGCCAGACACATTTGTGGTTCTGGAGAAAAATGGTTTCTAAATCTATGAGGCGGGTGGAAACCTGTATGTCCAAAACCGTTACTTTTCAGGAAATTAAACAAAAATGTACAGAAGTAGTGAAAATAGACGATCTACAAGCTTAACAACTGTGAAAGCTAAAAACATTAAAACGTGAAATATGGAGATACAAGGTTTCTACCCGACAGCGACGCAATTCCTTTGAGTGTTTCAGTAGCTTATAATATGTCTGCTTATTGTTCCTAATGTAAAACGGCTTAAACAGCAAACAACAAACATGAATAACTGATGCGTTTAAGATTTTTAACCAACGTTCTCTTTCTGTTCCGACAATGATCAAAGACAAAGTGTCTTCCTGGGAGGTGGGAACATGGAATGGTGTAGAGTAATTAACAACGTATATCCACTTGTTATTCCCCAAACAGACAATTCTTTTGCAATTATGAAGCTCACTGCAATTTCCTTGTTTTTATTTTACCCACCCCCTCCCCAAATTACAGTTTACTTCATGAACACAAATATTGCCTCCTCTTTAGTCCTGTACTGAGGAGAGAGAGACAAAAAAACACACAACTGTTTTAATATTTATGTGCTGTCTCCCAAGCTACAAGCGGAATTCACTCAGCTGCACTAAAACGAACCTCGTTGTGACCTACTTAGCGGAATGGCAGACGACGAGGCCACGCCTACCACTTTCTATCTGTGCGACTAGCCATGCAGTAAGGGGCTGCGGTAAGCGTGGCATTTATTTTCGCACAGGGTCTCTCCTTATCGGTTCCGAGTACAGGGGTAGGTGTGGGAGAGTGACTATCCCTGGCCTTTCTGTCCTTGGCCGATTACGTGGGCCGAAGGATAGACGCATCATCCTACCAACCCCTTCCAGCTGGGCGACGGGCGGGAGGGGCTTTGTCACAGTGGTGGGAAGTAACTCAATTTTATAAGGACCTTTACTCAAGTACCGTTCTTAAGTACAATTTTGAGGTTAAAAAAACCTGCTGATCCGGGCACTCAGGAATAAAAAGCCTTTATTAATATTTTGGCAACTGCCGACATGTTTCGACCTCGGAGGGTTGTCATCAGGGCAAAATGTCCTCCTTTTTACTCCTGAGTTCCCTGATCGTCTGTTTTTTTCTATGTTTGATCCTGTTTTACCCGTGAGCACCATTGATACCTTTAACTACTTTTAACCATTTTTATAATCTCCTGTAAGCACCTGGTTGTTCTGTTTTCTCAGACAATTTTGAGGTACTTGTGTTTTACATTATTGCATAATTTATTTTATACTTCTACTACATCTCAGTAGCAAATATACTTTTAACTCCATATTACAATTATCGCAAACTTTAGTTACAAGTTACTTTGCGAATTTACATTGTTACAAAACATACTGTACATCAACCAATTATGCCCTATACTTTTGTCTATTTGAAAACAGCCGATCTACAAGCTCACAATGTTGCTCTTTTTTGGCACATTATGAAATAAATAAATAAACATTCTGCACGATTTGTATCTTTTACTTTTGGTACTTTAAAGGAGGGGTTCACCCAAAAAATTACTTATTTTCTATTAATTGCACACCCTATGAAGCCTTGAATCCATGGATTCTTTTTTGTTTTTGTCGCATTCCTAAGCGAATAATTTGATTCCCGTCTCCTACCGGCTAATGTATCCGGTCGGAGACACAAAGTAGATTATTTGTGTCTCCTACCGGAAATACACACGGTCATCAAATTATTGTCTTAGGAATGCCACAAAAACAAAAATAAATCCATGAAATCAAGGCTTCATGGGGTGTGTAATTGATAGAAAATGAGTTATTTTTGGGTGAACTACTCCTTTAAGCATATTTTGCTGCCAAACACCATTGCACTTTCTCCCAAATAAAATATATCGGAATACAGAACTAGTAATTCTACATTGTGGGATTACTACAGTACTTTTACTCAAGAAACTGCCACTCCCCCCGCGAGGCGAGCAGGCCCAGACAGGCTGAGGAGGTGATGCTCTCCCAACCTCCAGCACCCCACCCCCACCTCCACCTCCACCCCCACCTCCACCCCTGCTCAGTCAGCTTTGACTTTGCCTGGCTGATGAACTGTGACAGAAAGACACAGCTCCAAGGTTGTTGGCGCTGCATTTCGCCAGGCGGGGTGTGTGTGCGTGTGCGTGCGTGTGTGTGTGCCCTTGTATTACTATACTTGTGAGGGTCAAATGTCCCCACAAGTATAGTAGGATTTGAGAATGGTGAGAAAGGGAAAATGGTTGTTTTAAGGTTAAAACAGATTTAGGTTTACAACCAGGAAAATACTCAGGTTGGGTACCCCCTAGTATAAGCATAGACATGTAGAGGTTAGGTTTAGGGTTTGGGGACCTGGGTTAGTGTTATACCTGAGTAACATGACACATACCTGATTAGAGTTACACCTGATATA
>NC_137606.1:6384950-6492450 GCF_963280865.1 Gymnoscopelus braueri
AGGACGTCCCCCCCAAAAAAGCAGGACCCGACATGATCCTAAACCCCCCCCCTGCCCCCAATTCTCCCAGGGTCACGGAGGGGCTGCTGTTCCAACACTAAATCAGTAAGCCCATTGTGCGTTTTGCAGGCAGCTTGACGTGAAAAAAAAAGAAGGGGGGTAAAATCCGGCGGTGGAAGGGATTGCCAAAACCTCTGCATGCTTATCATACAAAGAACCTCCTCAGAAAGGCATGACAATCCACCGCAGTATACGCATTCCTATCAGTGGAGACCATGTCTCCCTTTACAGACACTTGCATCTCACATTTGTATGTATGTATGTATGATTTATTTTTATTTTTATATTATATGTATTGATGCTGTCGGGCAGAAACCTTGCATCTCCACATTGAATTTTTTCTCGAAATGAATGCCCTACTTCGTCATACTAACAGTGTCACACAAAAGTAGCAAAAACAGCCGATCTACAAGCTCAAAACCAGTCGCATGGCGACACCGCTTTGAGCTTGTAGATCGGCTAGTATTGCTACTTTTTCTAATTTAAATTCTAAAAAGCAAAAGCTTTGGACATGTAAGGCTTCCACCCGGCAGCAACGACACATCTTTTTGTTTTGCTGATGAGAGCTACTTTCAGCTACGAGTTCAGCGAGAAGTTCATGTCCACTTCGTCTCATTCATATGCTTGGCAGAGATCTCCGAGCCGTGCTTTATTACTATTTATTATATCACTTAATATGCTCGCCTCCATAGGCGCATTGAACTTCAATACATACAACCTCTGCTGAATAAACCCAATACTCCGCGGACACAACTTGAATGCGCAGATTCTGGCCTTGCCGACAACGTTATGTTGCTGCCGGATTATGTTGTTAAAGTAAGAAGAAGACTCTTACTGCAAGCGCAGCCGTATCAGGGGATTATCAGTTTAAATATGCACTGTTGGTTGGTTTGTCTTCGTAAGCCAATTAGAGAAGGAGAAGGCGTATCGGAATAAAAAGGTTGATTAGTGGCAGAGTGGATGCCAAAGAGATTGGAGAGCAGTGCACACAAATATGCCTGCAGATTATTACAAGCCCTTTGAAATCCTCCATTTGTATGTCTTGCAATGTCTTTCGGTTGTTACGTACTCTGATGTTTCTTTTAAGAAGCACAAATGGGTGATACTACGTATGGGACGACATGAAAATCTCATGTCATGATTGTTGGGGCCAAAATTGTTGCGATTAACGATGATCAAAATGTTAAAATATGCTTCAAACTCTTGATCAGCCAAAAGTACAAGCTTTGTAGATCTGCTATGTTTGGCGAAGAGATTTGGTGTACACTACTTGGCTTGTTGAGCAAATGTCCCTGGCACAACAGCTTTTCAGATGGGCGTCCCTGGCCAAATGCATATCAATTTGGGGGTCCTTGACATGAAAATGTTTGAGAACCACTGACATAACTCATAACTCTTGGGCTGTGTTGTTGCTATTACATTTTCACATACATACCTCCATGCCTCAACAACCGAGCATCAAAAAAGAACACCACATCCTCACACTGCCTCCCACGCATCTGTCATTTTAAGATTTCTTTGGCTATTCAAAAAATAGCAGATCTACAAGCTCATAGCGTGGCACCGAGTGCCGTGCTACGAGATTGTAGATCTGCAATTTTTTTTTTAAATCTTGAATATTTGTGCACATCTTTGAATATTTATATTTTTAAAGCGAACATTTGTAATTAAAATCTTTGCTTCTGGGGGTCCCTGGAACAACATATTTTACAAATGTTTGCTTTAGAAAATATATTTTAAAGATTTGCACACATTTTCAAGATTTTCCAAAAATATAAAATAAAAAAATATATTTTTGAATAGCCCAAATAACTCTAAAATGACATGGATTGAATGGTTAATGTTCTTTAATGACGTTGTCTGATTTTTAACTTGAATCCTGTCGTCTTATCACGCATTAAGCACATTGTTTTAGGCTGTCAGAGACATTCCAGTGCCTCCGAGAGCGAGCTTTTGACACGCATAACGTGTGAGCTCTTTAACTTGTCCGTGTCATATTAAATGTTTATTAAAAGTGTATTCTGCCATAACTGATTTTTCTATTTGCAGGTTTGAAATGCTATCTCCTCTAAATCATCAGCAGACCCAGCAGATTGGAAACTGATGACAATTTACAATTACGATTCATAATTTAGGCCTTTAAGCAGACGCTGTTAGAGCAACATGCAAATGCGAGATTGGAATAAATCAGAGTATGCATGGACTCTAGTCAACAAACAAGATAATTGGTCACATAAGTAGAGAGAACAATATCAAAGAAACTAGGATATCAGGTAAACAATTAACCTGGTAAACAACATACTAAATAACATTATTGTGGTCAAGAACAACAAACCTTAGTAAAACACGAGAACAAGTGGCCCACACATATCCGCATAATACACGAGCATCTATCAAACAAAGGTGACAGCTCAATGCAGAAATGCAGACAATCAAACATCCACCCAAAGGGCTTAAAGGCAAGTATCCAGTTTGCTTTTCCACAGAGACAGCGAAGAACAACTCCTTTGTTATTCAATTTAATCGCGGTGACACATCATAAAATAAACACCGGTGGAAGGACATGTAACTCTGACATAACCATTCTAATGCCCGCAGGCTGGAGCAATCCACAGGTGTCCAATGGTACACAGGTACACTGATAGGTGATATGTGGGAAACTCAAAGAGAAAGGTAAGGCAAGAAGCACAAGAGAGGGGGGAGACAGACAGGCAGACAGACAGACAGACAGACAGACAGACAGACAGACAGACAGACAGACAGACAGACAGACAGGCAGGCAGACAGACAGACAGACAGACAGACAGACAGACAGACAGACAGACAGACAGACAGACAGACAGACAGACAGACAGGAGAAACCATTATAGTTTCTTAAAGGAAGCATGTATCCGAGGTTCTTTACAGAACCTTGATGAGGAGGAATTTAGAATGTTACTATGTGGTGCATTTTTATGTCTTCCATTTCTATCTTTTTTTAACTCCCAATACAGTTCATCAGTTATTGGACCCATATGTGTTAAATTAACATTCAGAGTTGTATGTGCACTTAAACAGTGTTGTACACGAGCCAACCGATTCTGATATACTTCAGCCAGTTTTTGTTGGCTGAAGTAAAAGTAGCAGCAGGGCCAGGGACTGACTGAATGACTGACTGACTGACTGACTGACATTGGTTGGCCGGTTGGCCTAACAACGAACTAGCCAGTCGCAGAGCAGTCGTCCGTCCAGGCCATGGGATGTAGTCTATCCTAATAACAGAACTTTACTGTGTGAGAAGAACAAACATCCAAACACACACATGCACACATTGACAACATAAGAACTGCTCGTGTTTTTACCTGCATTTCAAGATGGACAGATGAGGATCCAAGAGGGAGCAGACCAGGTGACCAAAAACAGAGGGAAGAGAAAAAGGGAGAATTCAGTCAGACACTTTCATCAAGATAAACCATTTTATTGCAATGATATTGTTATAAATTGCTAAGATATTACAATTGGCGGTGTGACTCTGCTCCAGTGATATGACAGAACCATCTGTACATAAGACTCTGAGATCACACACCCCCAGAACAGAGCCTACAGAGCTATTACATGGACATAACATTGAACACTTCAAGGGTAGAACTTAAAGGTAGGGTAAGTGATTTGCGTTGGTTAAAATAATTGTTAAATAGCTCTATATTCTGATAGTACTCATTGCTATAGAGTGTTTGTTCAGTATTAGGAGTCTCCTTGTCTCTCCACCTCTTTATTAAACAGAAAATGCATTTTCGTTTCAGTTTCATTTCCAATTTTATCCAACCAGGACAGAGAACTCAATCAGGATACAGATTAAACAAGTGAAATTGGAAGTGATGACACTAAGAAATGAGCAGGCAAAATTGGAACTGGAACACTATACAAATTAAGCTTAAAAATGGGTACTTTCTCCTGATTGGCTGAGATTTTGACACCTACCGAAAAATGTATTTTCTGTTTATTAAAGAGCTGGAGAGACAGGGATACTCCTGTTTCTGAAAAAACACTTTATAGCAATGATTACTATCAGAATATAGTATTTTAACCTTTTAACAAAATACTTTTTGTTTTAACCAAAAAATATCACTTACCCTACCTTTAAAGATACACAGATATTAAACATGATTAACAATCATGGAGAACTAAATGTTACAATAGACCGGGGACGTGGGGGGAGTTTGATCACTGACAAGCTGCCATAGAGTTGAGCTCTGCTAAGATAAGCGTGTAGCATGAAAGAGTGGGTTTGCTAAGACCTGAGGTCGATTCTACAAGTTCTAAATCAGTAGTTCTTACACTTACAAGATTTTTCAAAAAACAAATTAAATTAGCAGATGTACAAGCTTGCTTGTACATCTGCTACAAGTGAGCTTGTATATCTGCTGTTTTTGAATACCAATGCAAAAATAAAAAAGTGACACATTTGCTTTCCCGGTTTTAATGGGTTAAAAAGACCACCTAGATTGAACCATTAGGATTGAGTGTTAGATTGTGATGTCAAGTCAATGTTATTTTAGTACCAAATTAAAACAAGAGTTATGTTATGTTATTATTAACGTGGATAACTTGAAAATTGTGCAGGTTGTAGTTCAATCTGATTCTGTTATCAGGCTTATTATTATATCTGTGCAACATAAACCGCAAAGCATTAAAGCATTCAACTGTTTGTTTTTTTTCAACTTATTTTTTTTTCTTTTTTCTGAGCGAATATTATTAAAAACGTAAAATCTTAATTACATGTAATGTTTGCTGCAGTCATTATAATGTTGTAGAATTAGATTCAGGTAATAGAGTGCGGCAGATGCGACCAAATTTGATCTGCAAGGTAAAATGCATGTACCTTCACGGTTCTGCCCCCAAAATACTTTAGTTTAGCCCCTGGTGGATTCGCATTAACCTTGAACTACTAAAAGTACCTCATGAATGCATAATACATGTAGATTCGGCATGAATAATGTCAAAACATCACACAGGTACATTTACAGTCCTGGTAGCCCTGAGCGTCCCTCTAAGCACTGTTACTTCCTGACAAGCACCTATGGAGTAAACAGTAAGGGATTTTAGTGTACAGCCAGGTTTGAAGCACCTTTAGCTATGTGACGTATCTGTGTGTGTGAATGTGTGCATATCGTTGTTGTCGGGCAGAAACTTTTTTTTTTGGGGGGGGGGGGGTTAATGCAGGGATCTTCAACAGGGGGTCCTTGACCCCTAGGGGGTCCTCAGAGTTACTGCAGGGGGGGCCGCCAAATATTTGTGTGATAGGATTGTGTTTTTTTTTTTTTTACATTGACCACCTGAACCATATAGCATCCATACTGAGTAGAACTTTAGCCAAAAATAGCAGATCTACAAGCTCACAGCGCCTCGCAGCTATTTTTGGCAAAGAGGTTTGGTGTAGAGGGAAAAAGGAGCAAACCAAGTACCGAGCCAAATGTCAAGTTTACTAAGCATTGAGGGTTTAAGTGGTTAAATGTCTGAAAATACACAAAAAACAATCGTTTACACAACACTGATAGTCAGTGACGCCATCTATGAAATATAACACTATTTTATACGATATGTAGTGGGGGTCCCTGCTTCATCGCTCTCTCAGCTAAGGGGTCCTTGGGCTGAAAAACGTTGAAGACCCCTGCCCTACCTCACTGTACAAGAGATTCACACAAAGACAGAGATAATAGCAGATCTACAAGCTCACAACGTGTAGATCTGCTATTTTCACAACTTTTGAAAAAATGTGGAAGTGAGGGCGATTAATTCTGTCTGTGGGTTTTATAAATATTGAAAGAACTGAATGCATTAACAAGAGCTTGTGACTATAACTACATTAGATCCATTTGGAACACAGGGTTCCCAATATCCATCTCCTGAAAGCTAACGGTTTTGGACATAACAGCGACGATGTTATGCGAGTAGAGGGAGAGAGATTGGAAGATAAAAGCGGGGGAGGGAGGGAGAGAGAGAGAGGGGGAGATGGAGTGAACAGGAGAGTGATAGAGAGTCACAGAGAGCAGGCACAACAGCTGCGGTGGCAAATCGTCACTGTCGGGCGGAAACCTTGTAAGTCCAAAACCGTTACATTTCAGGAAACGGAAAAAAAGAACCAATGGATCCAATGTAGGTATTATTTAGTCACAAGCTATTGACATCGGTTCAATATTTATAAAACTCACAGACAGACACACTTGCACAGCTGCTTTCACCTTCGATAATCTTTTTTTTCTTAAAAAAGGCAAAAATAGCCAATCTACACGCTCCCAACGCGTCACAGAGCGTGTAGATCGGCTGTTTCGGCTACTTTTGCGTTCGACACTGTAGAATGAGAAAGTAGGGCCTTAATTCACGAGAAAAAGAAAACTATGGAGATACAAGGTTTCTGCACAACAGCTGCGGCAAGCAAAATGAAAGAGGAAACAGGCTGTGATCCGGACCAGTGATGGAGGGAGAACCAAGCGTGTAGCGCATCACATTTTCAAAATGAGCAGCTTTAGAAGTGCATTACGGAACCAAAGCAGCAGAAAATATCCTTGAGGAACAGCTGCATAACAACGCGGCTTTATTTATAGAGGCTTGATGAGATCATAGTGGAATGATTTGATTAACTTAATTAAGGTCAATGAAAAGGGCCGATCGAGCAAAACATGTATTTTCTAATGTGAATGCGTGGTTCAGTGGTTATCATACTTCTTCATTTCAATGACCCCCATAACTCTGAGAGTGTACAAATGGAACCAAATGGACCCTGATGGGTCCATTTGGTTCCATTTATACACTCTCAGAGTTACAGACCTGTACGGGTGCATTTGGAACCGCCTCGAGGAACCCCAAGGGTCCCTGGACCCCACTTTGAGAACCACTACTTGCAGTTCATTATTTTGGAATATGCCACGGTTGTATTATAATTTGCTCCCATGCTGTATCTTCATCCGTCTATAATGCAAACATCAACATTTTATCACCAAAACATCACGAGTCGGCATCATTCACCAAAGTGTGCAAGCGGTAGCAAAAAAGACAAGATGCAAGCGAAAGTAAATAAGTGGTTATATAAGGTAGTTTTTTTTTGTATAAATATAGATAAGTTGTATAAATAAGTAATAGGTTAGTCATAAGCTTGTGTTTATTGACATTTTATTTAGATTTCTACGTTGACTGATGATCGTATGATGGGGTAAACATGTGTTGGAATGCCCCTAGGACGTAGAAAACCTGTTGGGACAGGGGAGGGTTGTTTATTGTAAACAGTTGTACACTGATGGCTCTTTGCCACTACAGGAACTAAGTGAACCCAAGTTAAAAAAACAGGGTTCTGGATTTGTTTCCATACACTTACGGCTCGGATTCAGATAAGGTTCTAAGGACCAAAATGTGGGCCCTGCTCAGGAGGAGGTGGTACTAACCCTGAGTTCATGGGAACATAGAAATCAGAACTTGTACTTTCAAATTGTTTCGAGAAAATAGCGAGACTAGCCGATCTACTATATAGGCTGTAAGGTTCCATTTGGAACCTCCTCAAGGAACCCTGGGGGTCCACCCGGAGCTTGTAGATTGGCTATTTTCACTCTTGTATAAGAGTTTTTGGTTTTATTCTTTTATGACGTACCATAAAAAAGCAATAAGACATATGCTTTTCACATTCACAAAGCAGTATTCCCTCTGAAGAGCAACAGAGGCATTGCTGGGGGTTGAGCTGCTGGCACACTCAAGAGGAATTATCTGTCTAACACTTGGACCGTGTACCACAGCACACCTGGTTCCTTAGCAACACCCCCACCGATCAGCAAACAGATGTGCTGTTGAAAGGAAATGTTACACTACAGAGCAAGCCCCGAAAAAAAGAAAAGAAGAAGCTCATGGGATCTTTCCCCCAAATGAGAGCATGAATCTCTCTCTCTCTCTCCTCTCTCTCTCTCTCTCTCTCCTCTCTCCTCTCTCTCTCTCTCTCTCTCTCTCTCTCTCTCTCTCTCTCTCTCTCTCTCTCTCTCTCTCTCTCTCTCTCTCCTCTCTCTCTCTCTCTCTCTCTCTCTCTCTCTCTCTCTCTCTCTCTCTCTCTCTCTCTCTCTCTCTCTCTCTCTCTCTCTCTCTCTCTCTCTCAAAAGCCGGAGATGACAGACTGGCAACAGGACTTGGCGTAGCAGCAGAGGTCAATAAAGCCACATATTGAAGGGCTTGTTGACACACCAAGCGAAGGTCTTATAGATCAAACCAGCTGGATAACGTAGATATTACGGTTCATATTAAGGTCAGTCAATGTACAGCACCCAGGACATTAAAGTTCTGCAGAAGTTCATAAAGTATACTTTCCGATTTTGTTTGATTTTGTTATTCATGCACTGGACACTTCCAGACTTCCAACATGAATACTTCAAGGTAACTTGCGAGTAAAGCTGATCAAAATGTATCTCATTCACTTCATCTGTGAATTGTGAAATATAAAGTCGGAATCCCGAGAAGAAAAATTCATTCACAATTCATGCCTACTTATTTTTATCCAGGAACTAGGCTTGCATAGATTGGATTATTGTAACTCTTTATATGTTGGCATTGATCAGTCATTGCTGAGGCGCCTGCAGCTGGTCCAAAACGCTGCTGCCCGTCTCCTCACTGGGACAAAGACGCGAGACCACATTACTCCAGTTTTAGCCTCGCTCCATTGGCTCCCTGTCTGTTTCAGAATAGATTTTAAGATTTTAATGTTCATTTTTTTTTATTCGAAATAGGTTGGCACCCCCGTCCGTTGCCGATCTAGTTTCTATGATGTGTTTTGACCTTGTAGATCAGCTACTTTCGCCATATTTGAATTTGAATCCTGAAAAGTAACGGTTTTGGACATAATGAGGTTTCTACCCGACAGAGATGATATTCATGTATCAAATTCTGACATGTGACGCCTTGAAGTTGTCAACTTTACTCCAAATGTAATACGTTTAAAGCAAAATGAGGAACCGTTTAAACACTTAACACATTGAATGCCAAAAACGGTCCGGACCGTTTTTGAGGGTCCAAACGAGAAGTGCCGAAAACGGTCCGGACCGTTTTTGACCCAATTCTATTTTTATACATGTGGGCCACGTGGGGCGCTAAAACGAAACTTTGACATCACCCAAGCAGTTTCTGAGAAGAAGAGGCTGGATCTGGCTCCATGTCAAAAATCCTTCCGGTCGGCGTTTTCAATGTTATCTCCTTGATTAAAAGCTTAATATCTCCATTTCTTTTTAATGTGGTGGAAACGAGCCGTTTTCGATCGGCGATCACGCTGCAATGGAGGATCGCGTTAGAAATATTATTGTTCCAGGCGTTAGTCGGGACCCTCCGCCGTCTCGCACGCACGCTTTGTTTACATGCATTTCCGCGTCGGGGCTTCTCACAGCACGAAACTTATAACGCAAGTGGATGGAAGAAATGCTGGCACTCAACGTATAATATTTTAATAAACCTCTGGCACCCAATGTGTTAAGCCCAATTTTGTGTTTTGGCTATTCAAAGAAAAGAAGAAGCACATCTAGAAACTCACAACGCATCACAATGATGAGATCCATTATGAGCTTGGAGTTCGAAACATGTTGACAGATCTTGACAAATGACCTCATATGGAGGTCCCTGGGACACAATCGTCTCAGATGGGGGTCCGCGGCTAAATACCGATCAATGTGGGGGTCCTTGACATGAACATGTTTATGAGACCACTGCTCTAAACCAACAATTCAACAGTGTATCTCTGTGGTCTATATGCCTTTATTCAGTGCAAGCAGACTGTAACAATGTCCAAGGTTCTCTTCATTCGTCTCCCATAGGAGAAATTTGTCTGGAGTAAAGGCCAAGCTGCAGTACAAAAGACATACAAAACATACATTTAAAAAAACACACAAAAAAAACACACACTATACAAGTGGCACATGTGCATACACTCAGCAAGTTGAGGTAGTCACAGACATTCATCACAGTCGCTTATACTCATTGCCTTACAGGCATATACCTCTCAGGCCATAAATAGTGCGCAAAAAATCTCCCTACAAAATACAACAACAATACTAGTGGGTCAGGCGTTACATTACCGGACCTCAGAGCCTGCGTAGCTATCCCAGAGCGTCCTGTCATTCCGTCTGACCTCAGGGGAGAGCCCATTAATACATTTAATTGATAGTGGAACAAACGAGGGCTTGTATCTATTGTACTTTACACAAGAGGGGGGGCCCTGTACCTCACCAGCTCATACTCAGAAGTTCAACATGTGCGAGGGGTTGCCACCTGAAATTCTAATAAAAGGGACACTCAGCTGGTTGTCCCTTTATTTAAAAGAAAAATAACGGACGCCCAGAAAAAGACAAAATCTCCCTGTACAGTTTTTGTATATTATATTAAAAACTTGAACCCCAGCATCCATCCTAATTTTTTCTACGCCCCCATGCCATCAGGCACGGTGATGAGGCAGATGTATACGAGTTCTCACCACAAATGCTTCAGCACCGCTCGATAAAGACAGCATATCATTGACCCTGTTTAGCAACTGGCGGGGTCCACTTTGCGCAAGCTAGCTCAAACACGCTAATCCCCCAGCTTTCACAGTGTCTGAGTAAAAACGTTCAATACAACAATTCCAAACGAAAAAACACGTCTCTCATGGAAACGCATAGTAAACAGTCACCCCTCCTCTTTCGAAATGTACACACACACACACACACACACACACACACACACACACACACACACACACACACAGTCACACAGTCACACACACACAGTCACACACACACACACACACGTTTGTATTTCTTTACTTGTGAGGACATCAACATTTTAGGACAATGATTCTATGAATGCCATTTTTTTCTTCAACCCTAAAGCAGAGTATAGCCGATCTACATGTTCACAACACGTTGTGAGCATGTAGATGTGCACGGCACTGGAGCACAACTAAGTGTTAAGGCATAATTCCAACCCTAACCCATAAACCTAACCTCTAAAGTCTAATCCTAATCCCAACCTGAATATTTTCCTAAGTGTAAATCGACAAGCCCTATCAATCTCCTTTATAACCATAAAACATCCATTGCTCTATTTTGTCAAAAAAATAAATAATCTACTATACTTGTGGGGACATTTGGATCTCACAAGTAGAGTAATACAAGTACACACAAACACACACACACACACACACACACACACACAGTGATGCTTCTCCACCTAGGGGCAAATCGAGCAGCTCCTCTAGATTACAATTCCACCATATCCCACAGACCGGTTAAACCACTCAGACTATAACTGATGTCACCCACGGTTCCTTTTTTTCTGAGGTTTTCTTCCTGTTAGCCTAGACATGTGGGCGAAGAGGGTGTGGTCCGCTCTGCGCTGCCACAGGCTTACACAGGCCAGTGCTCCATATAATTTCTACACATTTCACTAACCACGACATGGCCAATATGAGATGGTTCGAAACCGAAGCGCCGCCGCCGGCCAAAAGAAACACGCCTATCGTCTCTCTCTCTCTCTCTCACTGCCTGGTGCATGGAGCCTTCAAGGTCTGACAGACGCTGCTTAAGTGTTTTTTTTGTGATTCCCTTCGAAAAGGGTAAAAGAAGCGACAAATGCCAGAGATGCACAAAAACTCCCCAACATCTATACCCAAGGACACACAGCCTCTAGAGGAGACAGACGAGACAATCGTACTGAATAGGGAAGGATATTTTATTCTGAACTCGCCATTTAGTTTTGGGTGCCTTTTATTTTTACAGGGGTGTAAAGTAACGAAATAAATTTACTCAAGTGCTGTACTTAAGTACAATGTCACGGTTTAAAATGTGTGTACACTTTAAACTTCTACTCCAGAAGATGTTGAATGCAGGACTTTTGCTTGTAAGTATGTTGACGCAGTCCAAAAAAATGAGTACTTCTTCCATCACCACAGTTTTTTTTTAAGACACGCAAATGGCTCTCATGTAGGTTTTGGCTCTGAACTTGCCGGGGTCATATAATGTTGTCAAATTGAGCCTTTACCACCGTCATGCCTTATGTGTCACTTTGTGGAAACAAAGACGGGCTCTGTGCTCAGCTGCGCGGAGAATGAAGATTATCAGGAACGATTCGCACATGAAAACCCAACAGGATAATTTACAAGACAACAGTCACACAATAGTAGCATTCATGCAAGGGCTAATCTCTTGGTTGAAAATTGCTGTTTTTCTGTAGTTATTGAGTGTTGGCCAAGTGAAGGGTTTGGTTTTGGGAACATGCAGGGTTTTGCAGGCAGAGACTTATACTTCCTGCCCTGGCTCCAAATCTGAAGTTCTCATCGTTTAGAAGTTGTGGGGAGGGGGGGTTGCGGGGAGGGTGGTGCTGACAGTGAATGCGGGGGGTGGGGGTGGAGGCTAGTGAATTTGGAGCATCAGATAAGTGCACGTTGTTATTATTTATTTAAAACCCAAAAAGCACAGCTTGCAGGGCAGTCTGGGACGCCGATTCCCCCGAGGTTCAAGGCAGGGCTGCGATTGGCTCAGATCCCCCCCCCGCTAAAGCCAACCTTTCAGTCCTCTAAGGTGACAACATAACACCCTCTGAATTAGGGCTGTGTAATATCTCCTTCAATATTAATTTATCCAGATTTAATTGCACTCGGATTCACGATGGGCTGACAATCCGTAAACCGGCTAAGACGGATGTGACCGAGGGAAGGAGGAGAGCGAGCGAGGCTGGTCGTCGTGGGTCCCAGCGGTTCAATGTGCTGAACTAGTGGTGTCTCTCCCAGGATGCACCCCCTTATTCCTGCAGCGTCTGCTCTGCTCCATCCATGATTCCTGGTTGATGGCCCTTGCATGAATAAAACATTGAGGAGTGCCACGGGACTGAACCCCCCCCCCCCCCCCCCCCCGCACACACATACACAGCAAAAAACCTCTCCACACAAGCAATCCAGTTAACTGCAGCTTCCTCAGGATGCACACAGAACAACAACATCAAATGTGTTGCATTTGAAATGCACACGTATAGCCATCCATACTGCATATAGTTCCTTGTTTAAAAAGCATGCAAGCCTTGAAAATGCACGACTGTAGTATATGCATGGAACTGTATGCAGTATATAAGGCATAACTAATGTGTTTTTCTAGGTTTGGACTTTGGGTTGGTGCATTGGGCTTTCCCACATATTGCCCGATAATAATTATCTTTGCGCTTCAACACAGCCGAGTCCATTTATTTATAGCTGGACAATATTTCTTCATCCCGTTCGTTCGCACTCCCTGGTCGCCGTTAACAAGACTCTTTTTCTCATGCTGGGAGCGCAGTGGCCAGTGGACTTGAACCGTGACGGCTTCTTCACGTGCAATGCTCAGAGAGCTTACTGGAACATAAAGTAACATAATTACCAAGACAACCCAGAGGCCTAGTTGAGTGGAGCATCTTTCCTGTTGGTTGGTTAGTTAGTTAGTTTTGCCGTTTTCAATGTCCTCTGGTGGAAACATTTAAAGAGTGAAATACATACATATTCAAGCCTGATCGAGATATAATCTTGAATGACATATGGGCCATTATTAGATTTTTTTTACGCATCAATTGTGTCCCGGTTTCTAACCACTTTGAACCTGGCGCCCCTATTCTGGGCATGTCATTATAGCAAATGTTTATACGTTGTAGATCAACATCGGACCCAAAACTCTGGCATCATTCCACCCCCCCCCCCCCTCTAATTTTAACTTCGTGAGGGTACAGATGGAACCAAATGGCCCCATCACCCATGGTCCATGTATTTGTACCACCCGCTCACATTGAATTGAACATAAGTCCTGAGTAAATCGTTGATGAACAGCTAACATCAGTTTTTGTCAGTGTTGGAGGCGGAGCTGTCTGTGTATGAAGAGTGCCGTCCCTGACATTAAACGCACACAGTTCACTTTGGCTTCTGCCATTTACTGTGTTAATCAAGAAAGTAGGTACAGCTGGTCAGGCTTATATAAAAACCCTGTCTGACTAGGTTACTGCAAGGGTGTACTCAATGAACACTAATTGCATTCATCACAGTCTCATTCACATTCGTCGCGACTTTTCTTTTTACTTGATAGAAAAAAAGATTTTTGTGGTTGCCAATGTGCGACCCCAATGGCACCTTCCCCAGACCCCACTTTGGGTCGCGACCCATAGTTTGAGAACCGCTGCTATAGAGAATACCGTACATATATAGCTACAATAATCATATAATAGTAGAATAATAGTGCTGCACTTGCTTCGGGCTCAACTTATAAATACCACTTTGTACTCACATCATACAGTATCACTGTTACTCAATGTCTGGTCCAGGGCCCACCAGGCCTCAGTAACTCTGAGGGCGTTCAAATGGAACCAAATGAACCCGTAAGGGTCCAATTGGTTCCATTTGAACCAAATGAATTAAAACAGGGCATTTTACAGTGCACATCGGGGTCCATTTGTACATGCTCACAATTACAGACCCGCAAGTGTCCATCTGGACCCTGGTGGGGCCACGGGCCAGACGTTGAAAAACTATGGTTTATACCACCTCCCTCTCTGACCAATCAGATTGCTCGGGCCGCTACTCGTGTGAACGCATCAACTCAGTGTCCTCCGGCGACAAATGAGGGCTTAATGACAACAGAAACGGCCATTCACCATTGTTCACCTCTATAGCGCTCCTCTGTTCCCAACCATGTGTATTACTGCACTAATATTTATTATGTCAGCCTCTCTGTCTCTTCCCACAGTCGGTCACACTACCCGTTCATGATGAGTCCCTGAGCCCCCCCAATGCATGCTGGGAAAAGACTATTTCTCCTCCCAGAACTGCCATTCAAGTTCATTGCTTCATATGCTATACACAGCAACCTTGCACCCTCAGGCAAAATGCCCCCTATCTCGCCTTCCAGCGCACTTGCGCACAGACCACACACACACACAAACACACGTTTGTACACTCGTGAAGACATCAACATTTTAGTACAGCGATTTCATGAATGCCATTTAAACAAATACAAAATAATTAAAATCGGCTATTTTCCGTGCATGACACTGGCACTCAATTAAGTATGAATCAGACATAACTCCTAAACCTAACCTCTAAATATCTAATACAATATATCCTAGCACATGGCTGAATTCGTTCCTAATTGTAAGCATAACTTTTAAACCATAAATCTGAGGACCATCTCGTGAGGACCAGGAAAATGGTCCTCACAATGTCCGTTTATCAAATCCTACAATACTTGTGGGGACATCTGGCCCTCACAAGTATAGTAACACAATTGCACACACACACACACACACACACACACACACACACACACACACACACACACACACACACACACACACACACACACACACACACACACACACACACACACACACACACACACACACACACACACACACACACACACACACACACACACACACACACACACACACACACACACTTGGCCAACACTTTGGTGTTCCATTAACGGTGTTACATTCCTCCACTAATTGCATGAAACTAGGTCTGCACCCCTCTTACACCCAATCAGTGAGGCCAGAGGGCTCACTGCTGCTACTGATTATGCACTAGGAACCTGCCTGCACTGTGGCACCACACTACACATTCAGAGTAGGCCTGGCACAATTAATACATAATAATCATCTAATCACAATTATTTGAGATAATCACACTTTTTTATTTGCGTAATTGTCATAATAATTTCCATGTAAAAAAAAAATCTAATGTTTTCAAACAATTTCAAAAATAGTGGAAATAGCAGATCTACAAGCTCAAAACGTTAACCCTAACCCTAAGTATAAAGTCATTAAATACGTGTCATATCTGCCCTGTGTAACTTTTGTTTACGAAGGCTAAAAGCCAAACAGAAGCCAGAAATGTCATTTTTATTCATAGTGTTGACATTTTTATATTGGTAATCGCAATTATTTGAGTGACAATTAATGGTCCAGTAAGATGTCATAATCGTGAGAGCCCTAATTCAGATGGGAGGGGGAGGGGTGGAGGGGGTCCTGGTGGGTGGGTGGGCCTTTGGGGACCTGATCTCCCATTAACTTTGCTGTGTGTCACCCAGTGTATTGTGGTTCACAAACACTGGTGGTGGAAAGTAACTAAGTACATTTACTCAAGTACAGTACGATTTTGAGGTACTTTTACTTTACTGGTGATGCTTTGAAACTTCGACTTCGACACTACATCTCAAAGGCAAATATTGTACTTATTTGTTTTTTTTTATTCCACTACAAATCATTTGAGAGTTACGAGTTACTTTGCAGATTTGGATTAAAAAGAACATGCAGTAACCAGTTAAGCCCTATTTTATAATTTTATAAAATATCAGATCAACAAGCTCACAAGTCTTTGATCTGCTATTTTCAAAAGATTTGGACAAATACTTACTCATTGCAAAATTAGTACTTTCACTTTTGGTACTTTTTGATGCCAATACTTGGTACTTTAATTAGTCAAATTTTGAAGACAGGCCTTTTACCTGTAACGGAGAACTGTATGTCTACATTGTGGTATTGCTACTTGTACTCAAGTAAAAAGAATCTGATTACTTCTTCCGCCCGCTCTTCACAACACAGCCCCAGAGCAGGTGGCGGGTGGGGTTGGGGGGGGGGGGGGGGGGCGCTAACAAAAGCCAATTATTTTCACCTCTGTGCTGCTCCCCCGCCAGCCGACATGTAATCTTAAATGGTCTTGGGTGATCCCATAGGCTGGCTGTGAGCCCTCGGAGGACGTGCTTTCAACAGATGAAGCCGTCACCACGAAGCAGCTTGACTTCGGCAGCAGGGGCGTTTTTTTTTCCTTTCTTTCTGCTTAGACAGTCCTCACCTGTCACACATGTCCCCTATCGGGGCGTCGTCGTCTGATGTTTCACAAATGCCGCACACCCCTCGGTAACGAAAGAACCGGCTTTGTTGGAGGTTGTTCGTC
This sequence comes from Gymnoscopelus braueri, assembly GCF_963280865.1. Classification (NCBI taxonomy): domain Eukaryota; kingdom Metazoa; phylum Chordata; class Actinopteri; order Myctophiformes; family Myctophidae; genus Gymnoscopelus; species Gymnoscopelus braueri. Next base: position 6,401,950 of record NC_137606.1, read on the forward strand.
GAAAGGTAATTGGATGATCACCTCCCATGTCTCGAGTCTCGACTCTTAAACGTTGATATTGCCACTGTCGGGTGGAAACCTCATTACGTCTAAAACTGCTACATGTCAGGATTTTATAAAAAAAAGCAGCAGATCTACAAGCTCAAACGTGCCGCAACGAGGCATATTTTGAGCTTGGAGGTCGGCTATTTTTGCAATACTTTAGTGTGACACTGTGGTAGGGAACTAGGGCATTAATTTAGAAAAAAACTAAACCAGATCAAAAGTAGAAATATGAAGATAATAGGTTTCTACCCGACAGCGATGATATGCTGAAAATTTTTAGACCTCTTTGCCGGCAAAGAAAAAAAGAGTTGCTTCATCTTTATTTTTTTCCCTTTCACGGATGTGAGCGAAAGAAGTGCAGATATGAAATAATGATGGCAGCCCGGTGGCAGCTCTCTCCTCAAGAGCAGGGGTGGAATTTCAGCTCTGCGGCAAAGAAGACGAGGGGCAAAGATGGAGGCGAGGATGCTGTTACACCGCGAGGATCAGGTGACGAGGGACAGAGGAGGGAGCTGTACTACAAACTCTCCCCAGGTTATTACTATAAATATAAAGACAGAGCACCGAACGGACACGATTGTTCGCTTCCACCCCGAGGAGAATGCTGAGCCCTCTTGTTATGAGTGGGCCTTGTGCACGGCAAGCTGGAAATATAGAAGCCCGACTGGCTTTATTTCAGTGGTTATCAAACCAAAATGTGTTTGGCCGCGGACCTCAATCTGAAAATATTTTGTTCCAGCGACGCACATACAAGATTTGTGTTCTTAAAATGTGTTAAAAATATTCAAAAATGTTCACATTATTTAAATATTATTAAAAAAATAGCATATCTACACTACACACGTGTCCCACGTTGCGTTGTAGGCTTAAATTGGCTATTTTTGCCATTTTGGACAATTTCAGACAATTTTCGAAAGGAGAAAATAAGGCTACGCTGATTAATACTAGTAAAAGACAGCACTTATGCCAAATCACGCTATTACGATGTCCAAAATCACAGACCATATCTAGTCGCATATATCGCGATAATGATAATGCAAATATCTTAATATCAACCCTATGTCACCCTGCTACATACCACTTCCCGTAATGGACCAGTATGTATACCTCCTCTGTGGTCACGCAGAGCAGTGACTCATCCTGGAGGTATGTGAGTATATTATAAAATAAAATCACACTTAGTAACTTGGTAACGGCAAGCAAGCACGGTGTAAAAAAAAGAAAAGAACAACCGTAAGTTTTAAAAGAACAATGGACAATGTCTCCCAGGTCATGTGGCTTTATGGTGCTAGGCCTGTTCTGTATCATTTGTAACTTAGGCGAGCCCCCCGCTGAGTGTCTGTGATGGCCTCCAAAGCCTTCATTATGTGTAGGTTGCAGTGATGGGCTCTAAAGCTGTCATTATGGGTAGGTTGAACTCACCGCTCTGTGTTTCAACAAGATTGGTGGTTTGACATAAGACAGGAGACAACCTTTTACTTAAGACAAAAAAAAGAAAGGCGCATCGATTGTACACAGAAGAGACAGGAGCTGTTGTAAAAGTTACACACTCCGAAAGATGGACTTGCTTGAGTCAGTGGATTACTGGGCGGTTTTTCCTGTTTGGTTTTGCTTTGTTCTCGCTGATCGCCCAGTAAGCCAAACCTTTTTTTTGTAGTGGCAGTTTTTTTTTTTACAGCCAACATAGCCCCATTCACCAACCAGACGCTTTTCCTTGTCAAAGCGCTCCTTCACACTTCCTGTTGGGAGGGTTGATGGTAGCTGGATGTAGCCATTCAGAGAGGGCTGGAAAAAGCTTGTCAGGACAAGAGTTAGAGCCCACAATGACTCAGCTGGAGCGTTTAGTGGCCTGAATGCTTTGATAATAGTTGTCCTGTGTACTCTTCTACACCATACAAAGAGCTGGGATGCCACAGGTCCCACAGTGAGCTGCTGTTGTAACCGCCAAAGATTCAGAGGCAACTAAAAGCCAGTGGTTCTCATAGTGGGGTACGGGGACCCCCAGGGGTCCTTGAGGGGGTTCCAAAATGTTGTATATAAAGCAAACACATTTATATTTTTAAATTTTTGGAATAAAACAAAGATATATTATTGTCACAATACAATATTATCCTCACACTATTGATATCAATTTGCCAAAATGTTCTGTGATATTTGATTTTGTTTGTTTGACAGTATCAGTGGTTCTCAAAGTGGGGTCCTGGGACCCTAAGGGTTCCTCGAGAGGGTTCCAAATGGACACTTACAGGTCTGTAACTCTGAGAGTGTACCAATGGACCCCTTATGGAAGTTATGGGTCCATTTGGTTCCATTTCTACCCGCTCAGTGTTAGGGCGGTCCTTGATAATAAAAAAGTCTGAAAACCACTGGTCTGTATGGATGCCACTGTCCACACATTTGGCCAGTAGAAGGTGCTACAGCAGCTCGACTGTGTTCGACTTTGTTTTCTTCCTGCATCTGATCCGTTTTCGGGTCAGAGAAGATGCTTAGAGACAGAGAGAGAGAGAGAGAGACAGAGCATCCCTCAGATCTATAAATATCATGCATTTATAATTCACTCACTTCACCAGAGGCAAAGCCCTTTCTTCTCCTCTAATGGGTCGCAAAAGAAGAGAGCGACTGGCCAATCGCCGGACAGCAAAGTGGCGTAGAGATATTTCTTTGAAATGAGGCCATTACCGTGATTTGCTTTAAAGGGTCTACACCATGAATTTCATTTTCTTTTTTTTTTTTGTATTTTTTGGGCTCCCCAGTGTCTCTTGTACCCCAAAAAATATATTTTTTTAACATTCAGTCATTCATTCTCATTTCAGAGATTTTCAGAATGGGCGTGTCTGAACAGGCCATTTCAGAAGAGGCAATGCAAGTGATGTCACTTGCATTGCCATTGCATTGATGCTGGCCAGACATAATTGCTCAGTAGCCCCCCCCTGCCCAAGAGGACGTTTTGGTATTGCAGCTGAAAGTGCTGTATAAGCCAGAGACAATTGACTTGGGATGAGTATATCTGAGTGATGATTTAGGCTCAAACCTTTTGAAAAAGGTTTGAGGGACATACACCATATGATATTAAATATCAAATATTTTTTTTAAATTCATGGTGCAGATCCTTTAAATACAAAAAAAATCACACCCTGTGTGAAGTGGGCGGTGTCTTGCTAGCTAATCACAATACTGAATGGAGTCAACCAATCATGTACAAAAAATAAATACATTTATTGAAACACTCTTTATGATGGAAGAAACCATAACTTAAAAAAAACAAATTTATGGTTTTTTTAAAGTTATGGTTTCTTATATAGGGCTATGCACATGTGTCATGTGACACTGGCCAATCACAGTCCTGAATAGACTGTGATTGGCCAATCACGGTGCAGGGTTAGGCGGGGTACATTTTTGGCCAATCACAGCGCAGGATTTGTTGTACAAATATCCAAACCTCACTTATATGAGGTTATTATATAAAATAATATCCTGTGCTGTACGAGAGATACCTTTGCCTGCTCTTTGACACTCACTCTGAGAAGTGTCTACGGATCTTTGGAATTAGGAAAGTGCATTTTATTTTACTATACATGGCTCATGGATGGCTAGAAAGAAGGGAGTTTCAGAAAATGGTTTCACATGTCATCTGTGTAGGTAAGTCAGTAGTCTCGAGAACCAATGTTTCCCGAGCCATGTGGCCCATAGGGTCAGGGACCTATCTCGTTTCTGTAGCGTGAAGCAGCTTGATGTACAAGTGCACCCCCTGGACATGACGCTAGTATGTCACATGATGTACAAGTGCACCCCCTGGACATGAAACACGCTAGTCAGTGTTGCCAGATTCTGTGAGAGAAACAAGCAACCGGGTCTAGGAAAACAAGCCCAAAGGAAGCGACTATGGGCCACATGAGCACTTTAAACATATGCATCAGCTATTTGAAAATAGCCGATCTATAAGCTCACAACGCGTCGCGATGCAACGCGTTGTGAGCTTGTAGATCTGCTATTTTCAAATAAAATCTTGGGGGGAAATTATAATAAGCAGATCTGGCAACACTGACGCTAGTATGTCGCAGTGACTTTCCCCCAATCCAACCCTTGATGCTGAGTGCCAAGCAGGCACTGGGTCCCTTATAGTCTCTGGTATGACTCGGCCGGAGATTGAACCCCGACCTCCCATTCTCAGGGCAGACACACTAACCACAAGGCACACTACAAGTCTTAAGTGGTTAATCATACTAATTAATTTAGTCGGTTATATAAATAAAAAAAAATGAACAAATAAATATACCGTATATGTATTTCATGTTGATTCGTTGGTATATAAAACAATTACATAAAAACATGCTTTAAGATTATTTGATTATTCAAAAAGTAATCAACAGAATAATCTCTAAGAAAAGATAGTAGCAGGCAGCCCTATATCTGTGCCAAAAGATTACAACAGGGTCGTTGTGTAGAATTACCACCAGAGCAGCACAACCCATATAAATGATTCAAAACCAGACCAGGCTGACACAAAACCAGACCAGGCTGACACACCTAAGCAAGAAAAACAGCTCTGCAAACAACCAGTGTGTAATTTGACTACAGCTGAGGTGTGTGTATTTTATCTGTCTACATCTCCACCGCAAATATGACTGAAGTTAGGGATGCATTATACACATTTATCAGTTTGACTGAAGAATCCACACGAGCAATCATACACAAAAGGGGAAAGTACCTTGCCATCAGCATAAATCCCAGAGCCATGTTTGCTATGGCAAGAAGAAAAAAAGCACAACAACAAAGTGGAAAACTCCCTTTAAAGCCCCAAATAAAGAGTTTTATAACTGCATCTACTGTAGACGCAAACAGGCAGAAGTGATTTACTGACATTGTGAAATCTCTTCCACTGTATTGTTCTATTTATCTTAAAATGCAGGATCGTTTTGCCGTGGGGTTCCAAAACACTGTGAATGAGGGCTAGGCAATTTGGACAAGACAAAATATTGCAATATGTTTGATCAAATACCTCAAGTCTATATTGTGACAAATTATATTGTGGGGATTTAAAACCAGTCAACACATACTGTATGCCATATCACAATGGTATTACAATATCCAAAATTCCAGATGAAAATGTCTAGTCATGATATCGATATACTATTGATATCCCAGCCCAGCCCTAATGTGAATGCATGTTTGTCGTATTTCTTAAAGCAGTGGCTCTCAAAGTGGGGTCCAGGCCCAGGGACACTCAGGGTTCATTGGGGTTGTTCCAAATGGACCCTTACAGGTCTGTAACTCTGAGGGCGTAGGAATGGAACCAAATGGACCCGTAAGAGTCCATTTGGTTACATTCGTACACCCTCAGAGAGGTCGTTGAATTTTAAAAGTTTGAGAACCACTGTCTTAAAGTATGCCGTGCTGCCAGATGACCCAGCCATTCCAGGTTCTGTACACGTCTTTGCTAACAGCAATTCTGCTTCTTACAGACTAAAAAAAATGACTAGGTAGATAAACACAGCAGAGCGGGTAAGTCTGCCACTTTGAAAGAAATATTATCATTTCAGATGCTGAGAAACCTATTTGTAAGTATGAGGCCGAAACAACACCTTCAGTCAGGAGCAATATCATTAACCGACATAAAACAAAGCGACAAAAAAAAACACACCAAACAGCCGCGTGAGCCAGAGAAGTGTCAAGGGTGGGTTGCTGTAATCTAATTCTGGGTTGGGCCTTTAAGTCGAGCAAAGCCTGCTCTCTATGGAAAACAGCCCCGTCAGGACCTGTGCGGTCGGCCCCCTCTTTGTGTCACTGTCATTTAGCATCTGCAGAGGCCTGTCAAACAGAATGCCACCCCGGCCCCGGCTACTAGCCCCACGCGCGAGACAGGATGCTGAACAAAGGGTCCAAGGGATGATAGATGATGTTATACCACGGCCACTGTATTAGTCAGTAAAAAGGCAGGCCGCTATCCCTGACAACCCGTGATGGATAGGCTCCTGAAAAGTATGCCATTCTCGGCGCAACACGATGGAGCCATCAGAAGGCTGCATGCGGAGAAGGATACACAACGTGTTCGCCGGGCGTGACATGCGGAGAGGACATGCGAGCCGCGATAAAAGCGTTCAGAGTGTCTAGCGTGCGAGTGGGGGGCCCAGTTGACGGCTTCCTGACTGCAGAAAAGAAAGAAAACATACAGAGTGAGGCCCCCCCCCCCCCCCCGGTTGTGGTATCCCAAACTTTGTTTTCCTTGGTGACCCCTTTCTTACATCTGACACAAGCTGAGACCCCCACACACATACACGTGCACGTATGCACACACATATGCACAGACATGTAGATGGGTTATTTTCACTTTGTGGAAAACGTTTTCAGTATAAGTTGGACTGATATCCCACTGAGAACAGGCCGATAGTGGAGGAAAGCAATGTATGTATGATTCTGTGCAAAATGTTTGACTATCTCCAAACAGACATGGGACTCACGCCTCCTCCCCCTGTGAGCTTTGACGGTAGCCTGGTAAACCCCCCTCCCTCCGGAAATCTCATTTGCATTTGGTTTCAGGAAGGAGGGTCTGGGATTGCTCACAGAGTAAAGCTGCCCGAACCACTGCGCATACGAACCAATCAGCGGCTGCTAGGGGCGGGATCATCCAATCACCTGCCTAGTAGCTTGAAAAAATGAAACTCCGTTTGTCATCGATTCTGCGCCCGGAGTCTCAGATGCAAGTACGCTGTGAAACAAAATGTGTGTCGCAAGCTTCTTCCATTTGACGGAGTGAGGTTACTTTGACGGACCCCAGGACCCAACTGCGACACAATTCCATTTCCACCGACGCCTCCTCGTTAGCGCTCATGCCCGAGCCTCACTCACACTGACATATGTATTTCTGGACACTGCCCAGGATTTTAACCCATCAAGACCTGGAACGCGTCTGTGTCATTTTTTTATTTGAGCTAAAAAGCATTATTTCACACTTTGGCTATTCAAATATGGCAAATATACAAGCTCATAGCGCGGCACCGAGTGCCGCGCTACGAGCTAGTAGATCTGCTATTTTTTTTAAAGCACGATTTTGTAACTCATTTGTAACTCAAATCTTTGCTTCTGGGGGGTCCCTGGAATAAAGTATTTTGAGATGGGGGTCCGCAGCCAAATACATAATACATTTTGGGGGTCCTTGACATGAAAAACTTTGAGCACTACTGATATAAAAGCATAGGCTTTTCAGAATACTGTTGGGATTTAGAAGACATTTGTAGAATCGGCCTCAGGTCTTAATGGGTTAAAAAAAAAACTGCTACGTCTCCTTGCAGAACTCAGAGGGTTTCGCGCGTGAGTCATGGCCACAGGCTGCGGCTGATGGAGAATGACACGCCAGGCCTTGGGGCTTGATGGACCAAATGCCATCGTGCCACACACTTCTGCTCGCAGTGGCGAGGCGCCACAGCCACCGCCGACGGCTACGGAGGCAGGCAGCTGTGTCTTGAGAGGAGAGCGCGCCGACGGCAAAGGAAAAAGAGGCCACCGCCATCCATGTCGACTGCAAACTGAAATAAATATTAGGGTGCATATCTGACAAATCAAAGAAACGGACTGAGGCAGAGAGCTGGCGGCTCAGCTTGGCAGTTTTATATATTAAGTCGTACATTTGGAATTTCTTGGAGGGTGGCTATCTGCCGAGGAGGTGACAGTGTGAAATGTAACACCAAATTCACAACAGCACAGGTTTTTTTTTACGGTATAAATTGTTGAACCTATTAATTGAACATACAGTACTATAATATAGTACTGTAGGACTATATTATAGTCATACTACAGTAAAAGAAAAAAATATATTGCTTTATTGAACTGAAATATGTGCATGTATTCAACTGAAACATGAGAGCATACCTGTGCATGCGAGCGGATGTATTTAAGTGCAGCTGTAGTTTAGGATGTACAGCGGCTGTATGTCAACCAGAAGGTCATCGGTTCGATCCCCGTCTCCTCCAGGCTTCGTGATGCATGCTGAGCAAGACTCACTATATAGTTCACTGCAAATGCATTGGTGCTGTAACATTTACATATACATAGGCAAGGCTTAATTCATGCTGTGGGCAGGGTGTTACAGGGAAAGGCTTACGGTTCAGAACCATGGTTAATTGACACCGTGGTAGGTTATAGTTTTAAAACAGTATACTGTTAGTATACTGTTTTAATGGGGGATAATTAGTTTTAATGGGGGATAATCTTCTGTCACCTTTGAATGTAATACGCAGCATTGGATCAGTGCCCACTTGAAAATCTCAAAAGCAAGCAAGTGCATTTTCAGAGCATGTTTACTTTTTAACGATCAATCAATCAATGTTCCGGCTTGGATCAATGGAACTGAAATAGCATTACTTTTTTTTTTACTTCATTATTTTAAAGCAGCACTACGTAACTTTTTAACAGCTATAGCCTAGCATATTATGTCCCACAAAATTAAAAAGTTACATGTTTAAGCAATAACAATCATCCTTCCATAAATGTATATAGACTGTAAAGGTTTGACTGTATTACTACTGTATGTATAGGCGAGACAATGAGTTTCATCCTGGGATTTGCCAATAAGGCACCAAGGCAGAACTGCCAGTCAAAGCCACGACTGGCCAATCACAGCTCGTCCTTCGCCGGACATGCTTGCAGAGACTCTTGGGTAATGAAGTCAAAGACGTTGGCTGCCATGTTATTTGTGTCCAAAGTGGCCACTGATACCCCAAACTACATAGCGCTGCTTTAATTGTACATTCATTATTTGAATGCTATATCATTAAAATGTCCGTGTTTTGACACTTATTTGGGGGAGCCCACTTGCGGCATCCCTCACGGCCCGCCGTTGGGCCCCAGCCCACAGGTTGGTTCACCGATAACACAGTATACAGTTTCCTTTCTAAACGGTTTCTTTTCCGTTCCACTCATGCGAGAGTGGAGCTGGGATCCAGCTGGGAGACACACTGAATGTAGATGCATCTTTGCTGCATATTGATGTGGAAGTGTGGCGTAGCTGGAGCACTTCCTGTCATGTCGTATTAAGTCAGAGCTGCAGTGTGGAAGTCGCACGCAATTAAATCCAACCAAACGTTTCAATTCCATAACTATACCCTTCTAGTTAAATGAACATGCAGGGTTTTTTAGAGAGAAGGTGCCCAAACTTATTATTGGCACACCCATAATACTGTGGTGTTGGAAAATAACATATTTGCAGTGATTCCCAACCTGTAGGCCGGGCCAACTGGAGGGACGTGAGTATTGGAAGTGTGCCCCCAAATAATTGGCAAGATTTTTTTTTTATATCAAATTAATATTAAAAACACTAACCCAAAAAATCATGTTATTTGTTCTTTAAAACCTTAAAAAAATAGTTTTCCTTGTGATGGTACCGATAAACAGGAACTTAACCCATTCAATCCGGGAACGCATACTGTGTAATTTTAGATGTTTAGCTATAACCATTATTTTGTACTTTGGGCTATTCAAAAATACAGATTTTTTTTTTTTATCGTGAATATTTGTGCAAATCTTTGAATATGGGCCTATATGTTTTTAAAGGCGTATTTTTTACATTTTTTAAACATTTTTAACTCAAATCTCTGGGGGATTCTGCAAATGTCTTCTAATTCCTAACAGTTTTTTTTATTGTTTTTAACTTATGTTGCTATATCAGTCGTTCCCAAACTTTTTTCATGTCAAGGACCACCCAAAACGATATGTATTTGTCTGCGGACACCTAAATAATTTAATTTCAAGGACCAATATAACTCTGACAGTGTACAAATGGAACAGAAAATGTGGGTAACCAATCAGGGCCCAGTATTCAAATACTGTAATTGGTAGTTGGTTGTAGGTCTAACCAATTGCGTCGAGGGCCATTGTTTTGATCCCGCCCCTTGGGGAAAAAAAACGTCCTCATGGAAGCACCAGACGCATATCCACGCAGTGATATAGTCTGGCTACTCGAGGCTAGCTTTGTATACATCCGTGTCCACATCGTGGGTCTCCGTGGATTGTCAAAATAAGACCAAAACGCTGGCAAGGATGATGAATTAATGAATTAATTCCTGGCAGTCGATGTGTTAAAATCCTAAAGGATCCCAACCTTAGCCCTGATCAAGAAAAGGCGGGGAGCGTACTGACCCAGTACCGTTTGAAAGCATGGCGGCACAGCAGCAGATGTGAGCGGTTTGAAGTGTGCCGCAATAACACAGGCATTCAGAAGGATTAATTCATTACTGCTGCGACCCATGAGTTTTGTTTTCTACTCACACAACTTGGCACCGAGGAGCAGTGTGAAGAACAGGCTGTTGAGTTTTAAGCTGCAACCAGAGAATGGTGAAGTGTCTGTGCGAGGTGGCACCGATTTATTTAACAACATGAACACTAGTGTCCTTATTCTGGGGGCGAACATGAGTGGAAAATAGTCGATCTACAAGCAAACAACACGTCACAAACGCGATGTCATTGTGAGCTTGTAGATCAGTCATTTTCTGCGAAGTAGTATGGTGTAGAGGGAAAAAAGGAGGGTGCCTGCCTACTAGTATAGACCCCTGGGGGACCCTGGTCAAAGAAGGGTTTAAGTGGTTAAATATTTACATCAACTCTTACCTTCATTATGCATTCTTGTCACGCTCATCATGACTCAATAATACAATCATTAGTAGGAAGTAGGTAATTCAAGAAACTTCCATAATGCATTTAAAATGTATTGTTAATGACTATGACATAATTATGTTAACTTTTTAAGCATAAGGAATATTGTTTTTCATGATTAATTTTCTGGTGATCACCCCTCCCATACGAAACCATGACATAAATGAGCTGTCATCCATTATGTTTCGTGAGCATAATGAACACCCTTCGTTTAACGTTTCTCTATAATACTCTAAAATATTTGAATTAATTAATCAATTCAGTTCTTGTGCGTGACAAATTGCACCCACTGGCAATTCATTACAGCAAGCAGTTTCACTGAGAACCTCTAGTGGTCCCGTAAGACATTCAATTTAGTTACACATAGTGTTCGAGTAACTTTAACAAAATGTATTACTGAAAGTGATAACAAAAGTATAGTTTTTAACTTCCTAGAAATTAACCTCACTGAGAACTTCCAGCATAGTTCTTGTCTACCTTGACGTAACTTTGTTGTTGCTATTGAGGGCAAAAAATATATCAAATCATGTGCATCCACATGGGAACAGTATGGTTCCGATGTGGATCTCGGACTTCATGTTACACCAACCAGTCATGATCGTCTATTTCATATCTATGATGTATGACTCAAACGCGTGCACGGTTTCAATCTGATCACAGCCCCATAGACTTCCATAATAAAAAATCAAGTTAAATATTATAAAAACTATAAAACATAATGTGAAAAAACATGCATGGAGGTAGCCTCTTTGGCCTACTACAGCAGTGTGTACAAGAAACTTCGCACTGAGCGGTCCAGCGGTTTGCGAGACTATGGCTCCGTAAATCCCGCAAACACAACAGACAGACATGCATGACTGACCCTCTTATAGAAGGCTAGACTCCTGCAGAGCCAGGGTGCAAAACTGCATCCGTCCCAGAATGCTTCCACGCACTCACAAATGCACACTGCGTGTGACGTCAAAAGGGGCGAGAGGTCAGAGAGAGAGAGAGAGCAACGACGTCAAAAGGAAAGGAAACCCAAACAAAAATGTTTACGGCGTTGCTCTGCAAGAGGGCCACTTTTACTGCGACACACCTGGCAAGAACAGACCCTCAGAAGTCGGGGGTCATTAACCCCTTGGTCTCCCGGCCTTTGTTTTGGTACGAGACTGCATCTGTTTCACCGAAGCAGCACACAGTCTACAGGAGTTAATGTAGCAAGTGAAGGAAGCATGCCAGCTGCAAACGCAAGAGGGTCCAGGGGAACGGGGGTCGGGAGGGGGGATCCGTATGGCCAAGCCGAATGAGCGGAGCGACAGCGGAAGATTAATCTATCCGTCGGACCACCTCTGGCTCCCTTCTTCCTACAAAAATCAGGAAGCCCAGCCGCCGATTGCCCGTGTCTCCATCTGTGGGGGAATGTGTGACTTGTGAGTGAGCTTCGTTCGTTTGACCTCTGTGTTTAGCAAAGGAGCCATATGGGTTTGTCGTCAGAGCCAGACCGATATACCGGTCTGAACCGATATACTGACTTTTTGTATGACATCGGTATCTGCAGTTATGTAGCCAAATTATGTCCAGATTTTTTATTAAGCCCTGTTCAAAAATAGCCGATCTATAAGCTTGCGATATGTCACATCGTGACGCCTTGTGAGCTTGTGGATTGGCTATTTTTTAAACCGTTTGATTTTGTGAAAGTCCTTGCCTATGACATGCCCAGAATACGGACTCCAGGTTTAAAGTGTTTAGTGAAATACAGGTTTTTTTTTTATTTATTTTTATCCCGCGATTTTTGTAACCCATTTTTTTCACCCGGTGCCAATTTCCTAAGTGATCCTGGGCGCTACACCAGCCCTATACCAGTATTACACCAGTCACCCCACAGTAGGGAGGCCAGGGCCGAGCTCATGCTTCCTTCAGGCATGAGAGCCAACTGACCTTCTTGTCACCTGACAGGGGGGAGTTTCCCTGGTTGGACGTAGCGCGTGGAAGGAACACGTTATTCCAACCAGTTCCCTTCCCCTCCATCAGGCGCCCCGGCTGTCATGGGGGAGGCGGTATAGTGACCAGGATTACTACATGTTTTTGTGAGGGTATTAACTACCCTAGGAGACACGGGGAGAACATGCAAACTCCACACAGAGTAGGCCCTTTCGCCAACCCCAACTAGGGTATGGGCGCTGATGACGCGGAGGAGAAGACACGCCCCCAGCGCCCACAGCGTCCCCGGCGGGAATCGAACCCAGGACCTTCTAGCTGTGAGGCGACAGCGCTACCGACTGCGCCACCGTGCCTCCTAAATACAGGTTTTTCAATGCCGAAATAACATGTAATAACGCTGGCAATTGGTCAGCTCTCCGTGATCGTACCCAGAAATCCGGCATGGGGTCTGACTCTATTCGTCATTGAGGAGGTTGATGATCTCCTCTTTTCACAGCGTGTTATGGCGGTGCAGTCCTTCTGTGGCGCTCTGCAAAGGGCGGGCTGGGTGCGGGGCGGCGCGACCAGGCGAGGCGAGAGTAATAGCATGTGACAGTTCCTACCCAGGGATAAAAATATTAAATCTTTCCTTTTTTCTAAAGACGGGAGTCCATTTGAATTTTCTTTCTCCTCTCCAGTGGAGACGATCGGATGCAAAAAAAGAAGGAAAAAAAAGAAAAAAGGTTTCCATCCATGATGTGTGCCAAGGAAATCAATCAATTAGCTGTTAAGTCTGTGAGATGAGTCACTTTCTGATTAAACATGGAGGGAGGCAGTACACTGATGCAGAGTGCTCTCACTGCACACAATGAGGTCAGCACGTGACCTCCTCTACAACTGGGTGCACACACACACACACACACACACACACACACACACACACACACACACACACACACACACACACACACACACACACACACACACACACACACACACACACACACACACACACACACACACACACACACACACACACACACACGTTTGCATTGCTATATTTGTGAGGACACCAACATTAGGATGCAGATTTTATTCATGCTGTTTTTTTGGGGGATGGGGGGGTTGCCATTTTTAACCTTAAACCTAGAGCCAAAAATAGCAGATCTACGAGCTCACAACGCATTGTGCTGAAACGCGTTGTAGATCGGCTATTTTTTGGTTACCGGAACGTAACCGAGCATAATCCAGGTACAACTCCAACCTTAACCTCTAAACGTAACCTCTAAATGTCTAATCCTAAACGTAACCTCTAAATGTCTAATCCTAACCACAATCTGAATCTTTTCCTAACTGTAAGTCTAAGTCTAAAAATGTTTTTAACTATAAGAAAACCATATCTTGTGAGGACCAAGAAAATTGCCTATTTCTCAAAAGGACACAAAAGTCCTCACAAGTATAGTGATACAAGTACACGCAAACACACACACACACGCCCCCTTCTGTAGAGCTCTGGGCAAAGCGTTAAGGACCATCTGAGTGAATCCCCCGAACGTTATGCCATCCTGACATGCTGTGTGGGGAGCGCACATATTGCTCAGTGTGCATGCCACGCATGGCTAAAAATACTTGACCGCACGCAATAGCCACGCTCCAGAGGATCGCATTGTACAACGTCCCCCGAGTGCAAAGGATCCTTCGCCCATGACAGCGAGCGAGCCTCGAAAACTCACTGGTGATGCGACTGCCTTCATCTGTGTCTGCGCACTAGTCTTTGGCTATTCAAAAAAGAGCAGATAAACAAGCCCATAGCACGGCACCGAGTGCCGCGCTATGAGCTTGTATATCTGCTATTTTTTTTTAAGAAATCGTGAAAATGTGTGCAAATCTTTGAATGCATTTTTTACTCAAATCTTTGCCTCTGGGGGGGGGGGTCCCTGGAACAAAATATTTTGAGATATTTTTGTACTCAAAAAGTATAAATGAATGTATTTTATCATCACAATACTTGATATCAAGGTATTTGGTCAAAGAAATATGCATTTCCAAAGACAAATTCCACATCGCCCCGGCCCTGCTGCGCACATTTCAGTCTGACAGACACTCCCATTTTCTCTATGAGCGAAGAGATTTGTAATCATAAATCACTGAAAATGTCTCCCAGCAGAAAGGTTACAGGCTTCTAATTTGATTCATATTTATTACCTTTTTTATTTATTTTTTTATTCATATTTCCCAGATCCCCACATCGCATTTGATTCCGAGAGGCTCGCTGATTTATGGCAGGTTAACAGCTGCTGACATTTACCCATAAATATGAATCCTAAATTTACATTCAAATTGTGCCCGTGAATATTCTGAAAGGGAGACATGCCCCAGTCATGAGAAATTAATCAACAAAATGTAATTAATCTGTTGAATAAACATGGACAACGGGGATATCTGTCATTACCATTGACTCGTTGTTTATACATAAAGACGAAATGAAAGAAAACAGGTAAAGGCGTCAAACTTTAATCCATTCAGTGGGTCCCCCCCACATCATGTTTCAAAAATCCAACCTGTGGGAACACGTTTGACTCTGGCAGAGAATGACACATCATGGACAATTAAATGGATTGAGACACAGTAGCATTATCCTGGAAACAATCGCTGCCATAATCCTGCCTTCCCTTTCATTTGTCGCTCAAATCCCATGCATGGAAATCAGTTTTGTAACTATTATCTACAATGTGAAGGGAGCTAAACAAGCAAGTCTACGCGGGTAGCACAAAAGGCTTATTCATGCCTGGCAGAGCCTACCACCCATCCTTGAGATTCCCTTCTAATTCATGATGCAACACATTGAATCCTTAACCCATTAAGACCGGGAACGCATCTGTGAAACCACTTTTTATACTTTTGGCTATTAAAAATAGCAGATCTACAAGCTCATAGCGCGGCACTCGTTATGAGCTTGTAGATCTGCTATTTTTTACTTAAATCGTGAAAATGTGTGCAAATCTTTGAATATATATATTTTTAAAGCAACTTTTTAACTCAAATATTTGCTTCTGGGGGTCCCTGGAACAACATATTTTGAGATGGGGTCCGCGGCCAAATACATATCATTTTGGGGGTCCTTGACATGAAAAAGTTTGAGAAACACTGATATTATAGCAACAAAAGTGTTTCAGAAAACTCTTAGGATTTAGAAGACATTTGTAGAATCCCCCAGAAGCAAAGATTTTAGTAAACAAATGTTCGCTTTAAAAATATATATAATCAAAGATTTGCACAAATGTTCTAGATTTTTTTGAAACATAGCAGATCTACAAGCTCCAAGCGCGGCATTCGGTGTCGCGCTATGAGCTTGTAGATCTGCTATTTTTTTTTATAGCCAAAGAAATAAAAAAAAATGACACAGATGCGTTCCCGGGCTTAATGGGTTAATGGAACTTTATCCGCTCCCCTCTTTTATATTTCTGCCGGCATTTCCAGTCAGAAAAGGACTTTGCTGCAGTCCATGCTCAATGGGTTTTTTTTTCTTTCTTAGAAAAGGAGGAGAAGGCAAGAAGATAGATGAACCTTTCATTGCTGTCGTTGGTGTAGACCTCAGGGGATTTTAAAAGGAAATGATTCATTATTCAGTATTCTGCATGGTGTTGTGTGTTTGCCGAATGAATGTTGTGGGCTGCGCATAGTAAATTGGAGGCACTCACTCAGTGGGTAAAGTGAACCACACCAGAGGTTGCTAATCGCTACACTGGATTCCATAATCAAAATAAAGCCACCTTCGCATGGACATCTTACCTTGACTATTAGTGTAGTATCAAACAATATGTTCTCAACTATTAACAAATCACACAATTGACTTTATGTCACGTTCCCCGCTAAATGATTGATAGTTAGGAACCAAAAGGGCCTTTACAGGTCTGCGACTCTGAGAGTGTACAAATGGAACCAAATGGACCCGTAAGGGTCACTGTTACATTAACCCATTAAGACCTGGAACGCATCTGTGTCACTTTAGATTTCTTTGGCTATTCAAAAATAGCAGATATACAAGCTCATAGCGCGGCACCGAGTGCCGCGCTATGAGCTTGTAGATCTGCTATTTAGAAAACATTTTTAAGAATCGCCTCAGGTCTTAATGGGTTAACGGTGAGGACTTTACAGGGTAGATTAGGGTCCCAGTATCAGTGATAGAAACCATATCAAATGGGGGTCCGTGGATTAACAAATATCAAATTGGGGGTCGTTCAAATGTTCAAAAAGTTTGAGAAGCACTGTCTTAGCTGATAAAATAAGTGTGTGTGTGTGTGTGTGTGTGTGTGTGTGTGTGTGTGTGTGTGTGTGTGTGTGTGTGTGTGTGTGTGTGTGTGTGTGTGTGTGTGTGTGTGTGTG
Source organism: Gymnoscopelus braueri (assembly GCF_963280865.1). Taxonomy (NCBI): domain Eukaryota; kingdom Metazoa; phylum Chordata; class Actinopteri; order Myctophiformes; family Myctophidae; genus Gymnoscopelus; species Gymnoscopelus braueri. The sequence continues at coordinate 6,418,927 of NC_137606.1, forward strand.
TGTGTGTGTGTGTGTGTGTTTGTGCGTGTGTACGTGCGTGCGTTAGACGTGTGTGTGAGGATATAAGGATATAAGGAGATGAGGAGTGCATTCTGTGTGGGCTCTCAGTATGTGTACACAGAGGATGCATTCGAATGCCAGGTCTAAATGTCATCCAACTGGACACTTTCCTTTAAGCCAAAAAGCACTAGCTGGTGCCAGAATAAACTGAGTTTTATAACGTCGCTGTCGGGTGGAAACCTTGTATGTCCAAAAAACGTTACTTTTCAAAAGAAGCACCTGTGTTCCAATGAATCCAATGTAGTTAACTTAGTCACAGGCTCTAGACTTGTTAATACATTTTCATTGGGTAATATTTATAAAACCCACAGACACACTTAACCAAGTTCACTTTCACAAATGTAAAAAATATAAATAAAAAAGACAGTCTATAAGCTCGTAAAGTGTCGCAACCTGGCGCGTTGTGAGCTTGTAGTTTCCACTACTACTGTGCGACACTGTCATGCCACAAAGTAGGGCATTAATTTACGGAGAAAAAAAACATGAAATATAGACATAAGAGGTTTCCACCCGAAACCGACGGCAAGTAGGTTTTGTACTTGACTTCCTGACTTTGCACGAGATCTGTTAATATCATTATTATCTATGCACAGCTCCCTCTGACATCCTTAATGGTTTAAAGGTTCGAAAATGTTTTTTTGGGGGTTTTATGACCTCAATTACACCCAAAAAATCTGAACTTTGAACATTCAGTGGATTTTCTGTGGTCTGGGGTTTTCTGAATAATTAGGCTGAAAAGTAATCTGAGCTTGGCCCTTCGACAGTGAGGTCACAGTCGATTAATCCCGCCCACTCTCCTCCTCGCCCCTCCCCTCCCCTATCCTTTCCTTTGGGGGGGGGGGCGGAGCAGAGGCGATGATTGACAGGCAAAATCCCTCACCAGCGACACCCGCAGGCAAAGATTTCTTTTTTCATTGCAGTTGAAAAGGCTTTAGAAATGTGAGACAAAAACACCTACAGTGAATCACTGGAGTGGAATTTTCAGTTAAAACTTTTTGTACACGTTTGAAGGACCAGGACAAAGACTCTGAATGTGGTGTAAACATGAATGTCATGATACCTTTAACACCTCTACTCTGACAACATCTCACTATCTCTCCACACTTCAAGCTCACATCTGGCTTTACTCTCTGAAATAGCCCTGAAGTGGGCACACACACACACACACACACGCACGCACACGCACACGCACACGCACGCACACACACGCACAAACACGCAAGCAATTGCTAGGTTACACAGGTGAGGTAATTATGGTGGGTGCGTTCGTAATGCTACATCAGGAGAAAGGCTCCTTTAGATAGACTCTCCCCACTCACAGTGAGAGATTACAATGGTTTCTATAATTCAGTGTATATTCTCATGCTCTATCATACTGATACAGATACATATTTTGTAAAATGAGTGAGTGGGTCAAAGATAAGTAGCTGGGTGCACGCACGGCCTGATTTCATTTGTGCTTTGCACACGTGTACATTGTGTTAAGTGCACGGCAACAAACGCACCACCAGGCTACAGCAACGAGACACAAACACTTTAACAACTTTAACTCTAGCAACCCTATTTTGGGGCTAAAATTAGCAGATCTAAAAGCCCACTTCCATGTAGATTGGCTATGTTCTGCAACGGTATTTAGTGTAGAGCGAAAACAAGAGGGGGGCCTAGTATAAATCCCTGTGGGACTCCATCCCCCAAGGCATAGGCTTGAGCCCTAGCGTCCTAATTCTTGGGGGAACATTTCCGGCGAAAGGATTCCGTGTAGAGGGAGGGATAAATGAGCGCACCAAGTACAGAGCCAACTCATGTCCGTTTTGCAAAGTATAGAGCAGCGCTACTCAACCCGCAACCCAAAAAAAGTAGCCTAATGCAGGTGTAAGACCATTGTGTTTGTATTGTGTTATAGGTATAATGCATATTTTTCTATGCATTTCAGGGGTTTTGGGGCGTTTGACCCCCCGAAAATGTTCAGGATAGGTGGCCCTTATTTCAATCTCTGGGAGTTGGCAACCCTAACCTTGCCATACCTTAGCTTTTGCTGAACTGACGCCACTGGACATACACACAAAATAAACAGGTACAGCGAAAAGAATATGATGTCAAAATGTAAATTTTCTTATAACAATAACAATGTGCAGTGTGTTACAAAATCGGAAAACTCCAAAATAGGACCGACATTTTTAACTTGGGACTTTTTGTATTTTGCTGAGTGGCCCCTGAGCCATCTTAAGTTGAGTAGCCCTGGTATAGAGGGTCTTAGTGGTTATGTTTCTATGACTGCATTGTCAACTCCAAGATAAACGCAATCAGCATGAATCCACTATCTCTCTCTCCACAAGCGAACGCATCAAGACATGCAAGGGTGCACGGCACTGCACGCCTTTTCCCCCCCCAAAAAACAACGTCTCTAATACCCACGGTAACCTGTTTTGCGGCCTCAGATGGCGATGGCGTTTCTGCCACGATGGATTCTCCCAGCTCAAGGCGTGAAAAGCAGTGGTGGATGTCAAGATTCCCCCTGACGCTCATTCAACGCTGATCAATTTCCCTTCCTCCATCCTCCGGCCTGCCTTGGCACATCAGCATCAATCCAACACAAGTAAATACAGTGAGTGGCTTAACCCATTAAGACCGGGAACGCGTCTGTGTCATTTTAAGATTTCTTTGGGCTATTCAAAAATAGCAGATCTACAAGCTCGTAGCGTGGCACCGAGTGCCGCGCTACGAGCTTGTATATCTGCTATTTTTGAACATTTGTTGATTTTTTTTTTTAAGCGTACAAATGTAACTGTCAAATCTCTAAACAAATGTCTTAATTTTTCTGTAAAACTATTGTTGCTATATCAGTGGTGCTCAAACCTTTTCTTGTCAAGGACCCCCAAAATTTAAAAAAAAAGTTTTTAGCCGCCGATCCCCATCAAAATATGTTGTTCCAGGGACCACCAGAAGCAAAGACTTGAGTTACAAATGTTCGCTTTAAAAATATATATTATTCAAAGATTTGCACACATTTTCAAGATTTTTCAAAAAATAGCAGATATACAAGCTCATATGAGCTTGTAGATCTGCTATTTTTGAATAGCCAAAGAAATCTAGAAATGACACAGATGCGTTCCAGGTCTTAAAGGGTTAATGCATTTTCCCCTCAAGAGACTATTGTCGACCAAAATGGCATCTAGGACGGTAAATAAATAAATAAATATTCTCTTGAGCGGCGCGGTGGATTCGTTTCTGTGCGATGGAGAGAGAAGCACCTTTTGTTTTCCCTGAGGCAGCTGTGCATAATAATAAAGCCGTGACTCATGAACCAGTAACGTTACCCAATTTCTAAAAGCTCTGAATCTGGATGTTTGAGGACACGCCGTCTCATACAGTAATGGCTAATCAACATTCCCGGTTGATTACCCTGACCTTGACCCGCCCCAAACTCATGATACTGTACCTTAAAGTTATACAAGGTAACTTTAAAAAAAAAACTAAAGCTAAATTGTATATCTTTTGTGAGTGGCAAATGTTTCACAACACCCATTCCATGAATTTCACCCCCGAAAGCCTTTTATAAACATGTTTTCTATTGAAAGTGGACAGGGGCGTCTTTCCCACGAAAATGACGTCATCCGGCCGGAAAACGGAAACGGAATGCACCGGTTTGTCCCGGAACTACCGCGCTAGTAACAAAAAAGGAATTTCACGCTATTTTTATGGCTTTATAGGATTTGAAGATGGAAAAACAACAGCAGAAGAAAACACAGCTCACGGCGATGCGACGCGCTGAGAGCTTGTAGATCGGCAATTTTCTAACATTTTAGTACTTTTACTTTTGGTACTTGAAGTATATTTTGATACCAATACTTTTGTACTTTTGCTCAAGCCAATTTCTAATTCCGGAATTTTACTTGTAGCAGAGTACTTCTACCTTGCGGTATTGATACTTTTACTTAAGTCAAACATTTGAGTATTTTTTCCACCACTGCCTTCACGTGTATAAGATCATAGAAGTGCAGTGATAAAGCTCCTTTCACTGAGGGGAGGGTGAAGAAGAGGGGAAGTCCGCTCTTGTTAAACAAATCAAACGACGTGACTTGCCTGAGTCAGCATGTATACAACGTGAGTAGGACTGCACTCATTACACTGCTCTCCTCCTTTTAGCATGGCTCCCATTCAAGCTGCAATCAGGGAGAGTCTGGCGCAAACAGAGCCTGTCAAACCCACTTCACTAAACTAGGTCCATCCGCAAGCGACGGCTACACAAAGAGTCGTTTTAGAAAAGGCCCCTGTTTATTTCTCATCACCAACACAATAATGTCAAGCTATAAATATGCCGCCCCGCTGGCAATGACACAAAAGTCAGACAAAAAACCTCGCAACCAGTAGTACTCCGATTTTATACTTAAGTAACAGTTGCAATACCCGAATCTTTCGAAAATAGCAGATCTACAAACTCACAACAGGTCACATCATGACGCGGTGTGAGCTTGTAGAGCTGCCATTTTTGAGTAGACAAGTCAAGTAAAAGTGCCTCAAAATTGTGCGTGAGTACAGTATTTGAGTAAATGCACTTAGTTACTTCCCACCGCTGCGCGCAACATCCCACGGAGGCTAGCGTTGTCAGGCGACAGCGCTCTGATAAAACCGTGGCTGTGTCGCCGGGCTGTTCGTGCCACATCATGCGGTTTTGATCAATCCTGCCAAGAACATAACCTGGCGCGCTTACCCACAATGCACAGCGGTCCTCCTCGCCCCAACCTCTGCACAGTGACAGCCGGAGAAGCGCGCGTCGGTACGCCAAACGTAACGCGCCCCCCCTCATGTGCCTCTTGTGTGCCGACCTTGACTGTGCAGAGTGCACGATGGCAGAACAGATAAGCTCCGGGGTCCCGGGCCAATTACAGGAGGCAGGTTACAAGCGGTCTCGTTACCTTGGCTCCGAGCGCTGACCGTACAATTTTGGGGGGCGATCTCGGAGATCAAGCGCTTATCCCATTAAGACCTGAAGCCGATTCTACAAATGTCTTCTAATTCCCAACAGTATTCTGAAAAAAACTTACGTTTCTATATCAGTGGTGCTCAAACTTTTCATGCCAAGGACCCCCAAAATGATATGCATTTGGTCGCGGACCCCCATCTTGTTCCAGGGACCGCCCAGAAGCAAAGATTTGAGTTAAAAATATTCGCTTTAAAACAATATATATTCAAAGATTTGCACACATTTTCATGATTTTTCAAAAATAGCAGATCTACAAGCTATGAGCTTGTAGATCTGCTATTTTTGAATAGCCAAAAATGTAAAAATAATGCTTTTTAGCTCAAATCAAAAAGTGACACAGATGCGTTCCAGGTCTTAATGGGTTATAGGGGCCAGAGATTGACAGCCGGGCCTTTTTCCCGGTGACAGTTTTCTGTGTAACTCGCTCGCCGTTTGAGTGATGGAAGAGCGAGCGAGCGAGCTGTCCGGTGCATCTCGGGCGATATAACGGCCATCAAAGATGCCAAGCTCTGACAGGCGCCGCTGGCGGTCTGTGTGCTGTTAAGCGACCCCGGGTTGAAACTGTTCTTATGCAATACTCTCCCAACCTTGCCAAATGACACACTACTCCACTATGCTTGGGCCCTTAATTCCACATTGCCCACAGAGAATAAATCACTAAAATAGAGGACCCCACCCCATGCACTCTCATGAGCTGTGGGAGCGGCATTGCAATACTACAAATCAATTTGTCATGAAATCCAATTTCCACTACTACAGCTCTCTAAGCCTAAGATTGTAAACAAATCGTGGCAATGGTACAAGTATTCTTACAAAACACAATCTTACAAATCAAAATGCTTAGAATCTCATTCTTGCATTAATTCATATCTTTGAATTCTGGTTTCGGTGTAAGGCAGTGGTTCTCGACCTTTATTATGGGTCAGGGCCTACTTCAGCAGCCCACCCATAAGTGGTCAGAAGGGTGGGCTGCATGCATGTTCAGACTCGGAGCATGTTTAGTTGAATGATCAATCAATCAATTGCCTTCCGGCTTGGATCAATGGAACCAACATAGTATAATTTTTGAATTACAATGAAAACACGGTTTTACATTTGTTTTTCATTCAATGAAATACTATCATTAAAATGTTAGTGTTTGCCAATTAGTTTGGGGCCCACCATTGGGTCTCGGCCCACAGGTTGAGAATCGCTGGTGTAAGGAACAGCGTGGCTGGTAATACCAGGGCGTCGCATCGACCTTGAAGAAGGGTCGCAGTTCGGTGACACTGACAACGCGGCAGAGAACCCTTTTGATCCAAACTCGCACGGATTACTAATGAACCATTGACCTATAAAATGGACCTCTGGAAATGACAGCTAGCAATATTGACCTTTAAAAGAGCAGTAAATATCAACAGCGTACAGCGACGCCGGACTCAGTGCCTGTGGCAGAGGTCAAGACTCCATTAAGGTCAACACCAAGACTCCATTAGAACAATTTAAGTGAAACATGAAAAGGCGCATTGTTAATTTGACAAAACAGGCATGACATTAGAGATGTGCAATATATCAATATTATATCAATATTGAGATATGAGACAAGTTATCGTCTGGGATTTGAGCCTGTAGATACTATGATGCTGTCGGGCAAAAACCTTGTATCTCCATGTTTCAAATGTTTTGTCGTAAATTAATGACCTACTTGGTCATACAGGAGCGTCATACAAGGTAGTGAAAATAGCAGATCTATAAGCTCAAAACGTGTTGCATTGTGCCCCGTTGAGAGCTTTTAGATCGTCTATTTTCACTATTTTACTTTTTTTATAATAATAAAAAAGGAACGTTTTTTCCAAGGTTTATATATATGCTATATTCTAGCAAAAATGGGGAGTGTCATCACGATGCAATATTATTATCATCACAATATTGATATCAAGGTATTTGGTCAAAACTTATAGTGATATTTGCCCAGCCCTACATGGAAATATTAGAATAATGTATACCTCACGCGAGAGCCAGGGCTGTGACGCAAGTGCAGGCTGAACGGGACTGGTGGTGAGAGGACAGGCAGGCTCTACGTACGCAGGGCGTTAATTAGAAACAGCACAACGCCTCCCTCGCCGAGGCGTGCCATTGGAAAAGAAGTAAGTGGGAGTGGCAACGGCTCAGAACGCCACCGAGGCTGACAGAACACAACTCATGCTCATGGTGGACCCATGAGAACAACATTAATGGTGCAACTAATTGAACACAAAGGGGCGTCTACACACCACTGATGACTATCCAAGCATTAGTCATCAGTATGCACTGGGTAAAATCGTCGGTGCTCATTTCGGAGAGTGTACAAAAATGGAATCAAATGGTCCCTTGCGGGTACATTTGGTTCCATTCGTACACTCTCAGAGTTATGCCTGGATACATCAACATGTAGCGTGCAGGACAGGTCATATATTTTGGCATCAACTGGTTCTCAATTCATTCTCAAAACAGGAGCTCAGAGTTATGGGGGTCTGTGGCCTTAATGCATACCAAACTGGGGGTCCTTGAAATGAAAATGTTTAAGAACTACTGCTCTACACTATACAGGCAAAGTGTTTAGTTATTTCCTTGGACCGTGTTTAAGTGACTGAGCAGGAAATAGCATAAACATATCCTAAAATGTCTCTGATCAATCTTTGGTATATCAGTGCGAGACGGTAGAGCAGTGGTTCCCAAAGCTTGAGACCCAAAAGAGAAATTTGATGTCTCCCTGTGACCCAAACTAGTGAAAATAGCAGATCTACAAGCTCACAGTTGTGAGCTTGTAGATCGGCTATTTTCACTGCTTCGTAAACACTTTGTTTTCGAATGTATGGAATTTATTTATGAAATTAGTTTGAAAAATGTCTTTAATTGGGAGTAAAACAGTTTTAAATAACTAAAAACAAAATGTCGGAAATGAACATTCGCGACCCATAAAAATGGACCCACGACGCACGAATGGGTCCCGACCCACTGTTTGGGAACCACTGCCGTAGAGACCCGACCCTCTGCCTGTATTTATGATTCATTTTATGATTCATTTTAATTGCTCTGAATGTGTCTGGGTGTCAATCTTAAAGACTGTAAAACACGGCGTCAACGGTACTTGGCCACGCCTGCGACCAAAAACCCACAAGCTTGCAACATACTGCGCATCACAACCAGAGTGGCGACAACTCCATTCACTCCAGTGGGCCAATATTTTCACAACAATTTACGTCCGGTAGAGTTAGCAGTAAACACTCTCGGCGCAGCGTGGTGCACTTTTAACCCTTTAAGACCGGGAACGCATCTCTGTCATTTTCAGATTTCTTTGGCTATTTAAAAAATTGCAGATATACAAGCTCATAGCGCGGCTCCGAGCTTGTAGATCTGCTATTTCTTTTTTAAATAATCATTTTTGGAAATCTTTGAATATACATTTTTTAAAGCGAACATTTGTACAATATGTTGTTCCAGGGGACCCCCCAGAAGCAAAGATTTGAGTTACAAATGTTCACTTTAAAAATATATATATATATTCAAAGATTTGCACACATTTTCAAAAAAAATAGCAGATCTACAAGCTCGTAGCGTGGCACTCGGTGCCGCGCTATGAGCTTGTAGATCTGCTATTTTTGAATAGCCAAATAAATCTTAAAGTGACACAGATGTGATCCCAGTCTTAATGGATTAAAAGGTACTATTCCATTGAGAAGTGTAGACCCTTGTGTTGGGAAGTAGTAACGCCTGAAGCTCATGAGAGTACCATCTCTCCCCAGGCCAAGCAGGGATTTCCTCTTGGTAGAAATGGTAGAAATTTGATCTGTATCTGTCTGTATCTTGATCTGCAGCTTGATAAACGTATAACCTGACTGGACTGCCTCTTAGCGATTAGAGTGGCTCACTCTTTCGGTGTTCAGTCTCGTCGTGTCCTATGCGTACTGTTCTTAACGGTCTATATTTGTGATCTGTAGTGTAGGAATAGGTTGTTTTTGTATGGTTGTTTGTTTGTATAGTCTGTTGGGTGTTTCATAATGGACCACTGGGAACGTCTTTTTTGAGTTTTAAATCCATGTTGGCGCTTTTAATTGGTGATACTTTGCTTTTAACTGTTGCCAATAAAGTATTCTATTCTATTCTATCTGTGCACACGGGAGACCCGGGTTCAATTTCACTCCATGTTCATGGATATGGAGTTCCACTTCCCTATTACTTTAAACAAAAAAGATGAATTCCACGTCCCTATTACTTTAACAAAAAAAAGCTGAATTCCACGTCTCTATTGCTTTAACCAAAAGCGCAGAAACTTCCCTTTTACTTTAACCAACAAAGTAGAATTCCACTTCCTTATTAAAAAAAAAAAGGTGCCCTTTCACTGAATGTACATTTCCCTGTCATCTCTAGTAACCATGAACTGACCATGCCTGGGACAATCAAAAGATGACACGCAGCCGTCAACATCTGTAAACTAGTGAACGTAACATCACAGAACTTCTATTAATATAATAGCAGAGTGTGTCATTGTCTAGTGCCAAAAATCAATGGATCAAATTAATCAAATACACATGTTTTAGGGGTTTTATTTGACCATGGGCCTTACAAATAACATCTGAAAATGTAATTCCTACAGCAGCTTTACTGCTGTTGGAACAATTCAAGACCTTCATTTCCTTGACTTTAGTTTAAGACCTTTCAAAACGTTATGAGGACACGCAGGAACCCTGGTTTGTTGGATTGTCCCCATTTGGCGAGAGCTGAATAAGGGGATGTGATAACTGTTCCTATTAGGGTTGTACTTGTTTGTTTACAAGTGGCAGGGGCAGAATGCTACTCAGTATACCTGTAAAGTTCTTTCCATGTGCAAGACCCAAAACTATCTAATAAGCTACCTCAACAACAAGAACTATAATGTTCTTTCTAATCACATCCTCCTCACAAACCATATTTCAATGTTTTTTTCACAAATGATTGCCCTACTTTCGACATGCATGTGTGTCACGCAAAAGTAGCAAAAATAGGCGATCTACAAGCTCACAACACTTTGCATTGTGACACGTTGGGAGCTCATAGATCAGCTATTTTCTCAGACTATTTTGACAATGAAAGTGGTTAAGTGTGTCTGTGAGTTTTATAAATATATATATAACATAATATATATATATATATAAATATAACAAATGAAAAGTATTAACAAGGGCTTGTGACTAAGTAATAATTTGGATCAATTGGAACACAGGTTATTTTTTCCCATTTTCTGACAAAACAGTTGCGAAATACAGTATAGTAGCTTCTCATCCACAACGCAGGTGTGTTGCCGCACGCAAACGTCAAAGTCAGGACTATTCCTCGTTGCCTCCACCCCGCGCCCCACCCCCGACCTCCATGCCCCCGACGGTCAAGTCCGCGCAGCAAATCCGAAAAGCCTCGCAGCGTCTCCATGGAGACGGGCGGGCTCCGGTCGAGCAGATGGCCTCGGTGTTTGTTGAGCGGCAATTAGAGAGAGAGAGGGGGGGGGGGGTGGCAGGGCGGGGGGGGGGGGGGCATACGAGCAGCGGAGAAGAAACTGGGTCAGGATGGAAGGGGGTGGAGGAAGGGGGGGCGGGCACAGCCCCGGGAGCGTCCACTGTGAACGCTTGCCTGCCTCTATATACCTCGGGGCCTGAACACGGACGCACACGTGCGCGCGCACACACACACACACACACACGTGCGTGCACACGCACACACACACACACACACACGGTTGTACTACTATACTTGTGAAGACATCGACATAGGATTTTATGAATGCCATTTCTAACCCCAACTCCAAAGCCGACAATTTAGCCTTTAAGTTCACCAAATGATCTAGTTTCTGTGTGCGACACATAATATAACTCTAACCCCAACCCCTAACCTCTACATTCCTAATCCTAACCCCAATTCCACCCTGAATCTTGTCCTAATTGTACAATTGTCTATTTCTTACATTCTCCTACACTTGTGGGGACATTTGACCCTCACAAGCATAGCAATGCGCACGCGCGCGCGCACACACACACACACACACACACACACACACACACACACACACACACGGAGGAGTCACGCTCCGCTGCACCGACTACCCCCTCATCCCGGCAAAAACAAATACCCCCCCCCCCCCCCCCCCCCCCCGCCTCCCCCACCCCGTCATGTGGCATCAGTATTGTGAGGCTGAAAGAGACCCCCCGCCCCAGCCCCCGCGTCCAACTGAAACACACCACATGTACAGGGCTGCTGCGTATACAGGGAGGCCAGAGCCACTTCCACCCTGCACTACTCCAGCAGATCCTACTATACAGCGCCGTCCCACCGGCCATGGGATTAACCCTTTAAACCCCTCCTCCCCCGTGACACGGCACACAAAATCAGCCCCCCGTTGCTGTTGGACCCGCTTCCAACGAGAACGGCGGCCCGCTGTGGCGGCGGATTGTTTGGTTTTTTTTCTCTTCTTCCCATTCCAACATTACTAAATACTCTCGCTCAATCATGTATGTGTGTGTGTGTGTGTGTGTGTGTGTGTGTGTGTGTGTGTGTGTGTGTGTGTGTGTGTGTGTGTGTGTGTGTGGGGGGGGGGGGGGGGGGGGCATACCCAATCGGCTTCCTTCCTCCAACAGCCATTTGGGGCCCCGTGTTCATCTGAAATCCATTTGAAACCTGGGACGACCCCCATTCAAAACATCACAATCACTCCCCCCCCCTGCCACCCGCCCGACCCCCCTTATTGGGACTTCATTGAATTCGCCATATGGTTCTTATTTACTAGCACATTGATGGAGTTGTCGATTTAATCTGTGGTGCGCTCAATGATGACATAATATTGGTCCAGTTATAGGCGAGGGCCCAGGCCAGCCGACGTGTTTATTTAAAGGCTACAGCTTTGTAATGGCGGATATGAGAGGTTTTGTTTTACTTCATTTTTCCGCATATCCAATGGGGGCTTCCTACACGCTGACCGCAGCACAGCACAGGCCGAGCCTAACGAGCTGGAAAAGAAACAGAATTAAACTTTTGTATTTATTTGCGCTGCCTCATGTCTCTCCATCCCAGCCAGCCAGCCAGCCAGCGGCTCCCAAGGTGCTCACACTGGGGTCACGGCCAGGAACTCTGTTGGAAGGCACAAACTTGGAATCACCCCTGGAACACAGCCCTATTCAGCACAGCATGACCCCGCACGAGCCCCCCATCCCCCACCCGCCGCGCCGACATCCAAATCCCCTTTCCCGTCGTCCGTCCCCGACCCCCCGACCCCCCCACTCGTCTTGTTTAAAGGTTTTTGGCACTCGTACATCTTTTTTCCATGACTTAGGAAAGTGCGATCACTCAGCATATAAACACTTGGCAAAGTGACTAAGCAAGCAGGAGCAGGAATGCCATTCTTTTTTTTAATATTATTTTTAAAGGGGGTCTGTTGCAGTATTTAACAAAATATATAAAAAGGCTCAATATCATGTTTCTCATTCCTTTCCATTTGCTCGCCTTTTTTTTCTCTTCCATTTCCAGGGGCTGTGTAATGCTGACAAAGAGCGTGCACCGTGCCAGGAGCAAACGCTTCCATCTGAAATGCATATACACCGATGCCCTACTTGTGAGCACAGCGCATGTACGCGATTAACATACAATGTTTAGCAACAGAAGGAAAATCAATGGAGAGAAGACACCAAGACACGCACGTGCGGTGCTCACTTGAGCTAAGTCAGTGAGAGAGCGAACGGCGTGGGCTGGCAGGGTCAACGTGTGGGTGTTCGCAGTTGGAACGCCTATCGAAAAGATCTGTATCGCCGACTCATACGCCGGCACGTGGGCAAGACATCTGCTATTTTCAAATAGCCGAAATATAAAATAGGGCTCATGTCATTGGACAATTCTAGTCCAATAACATATGATTATGATCATGCATTCTGCATAAGGAGTATGTTAACCTTTGGTACGTATACGTTTCCATGCCAATACTTTTGTAATTTAATCAAGTAAACATTTTGAATACCAGACTTTTTGTATTTCTACATTGTGCTACTTTCACTTACATTTTATAACTTTAGTAACAAATATGATTCTTCCACCACCACAAGACAGAAGGATTTGTTTTATTGATCGAGCTTGGCCTCAGTATCAACTTCTGGCCTCATTCTGTGGATCTTACGGACAAACGGCCCGGCCCACACGATGGATGACGCATCATGATTCCTTTACAATTTTCATCCAAACCCACTCTTCAACGCCTGCTGCTTAATTCCACCAGTGAATGCTACAGATAGATGCTGGCGCTGCTGCGCTGCCAGCGTGGAAAACGCCCACGTCTGAACCGGGCAAGAGCGCCGACCCATGCCAGATTTTTGCACATAATCCCGATTTTAACCCGTTGGTTCTCAAACGTTTTCATTTCAAGTACCCCCATAACTCTGAAGCGTGTACATGTGTACACTCTTCCGAGTTAAAGACATGTAGGGGTCCATTTGGATCCCCCTCAAGGAACTCTGAGGGTCCCTGGACCACACTTTGAGAACCACTGTACTAGCCCACCAATTGTTGATGTTTTGACCGATATTTTGTAAAAAAAAAAAAAACATTTAAAAAAAGAGGGAAAAATACATTCTAATAAATTTTTTAAAAAAAATGATTTAAGTCAAAAATTTGAATATAGCCGATCTACAAGTTCAAAATGTGCCGCAACACGACGCGGTCGCCAGGGCTCTAAACTAGCTCTGTTAGTATTTCCCTCAACACCAAATCTCGAGCTTGTAGATTTTGTATTTTCACCGCATATAGATGGCCAAAATGCAAAACCTCCTAAGTGCAAATTTCATGATTTTCGGATTTCACTGTGGATGAGGACTATAGGCTATGCTGCACATGCTCAGTCTGTCTGCAAGATAGTCCCGCCCCTCATTTTGTCAGAAAAAGTCATTTGACTAAAACCTCCTATCTTGTTCAGTGCCAATTAGTGCTAAAATGTTGAAGCGCAAAACCTCTTATCTGCACCAGAACTAGTTGAGCAGCAGACAGAGCTGAAACTTGGGAATTCTATGTTATGTAGACCGTCTAAATGTCTTTCAGTTTGTAGTAATCAATTATTTTCAAAATAAAAAAGTGTCTTCCACCCTTACTAGTTAAGTATTTGTTAGTAACTGTCAAGTTAATTGCATTGCCTTGTTGATTGCTAATGATTAGTGTCAGGTGGTGAAACTTTTATCACACCAAGAGTGTGAGTTGATCAAAAATGTTAATGGTATTACTTGTTACAGTACTGTAGAATGTCTTGATCTCAAAATGAGCATTAAAAAAGCATTATTTAACAACATAATGTTTGTTTGTAAGCCTAACTATTTCTAGGTAAAAACCTCCTATGTGCATCTATGTAGATAGGAGGTCATTTTTAGGTATAGATAGGAGGTTTTGGCATTGAACATTTTGAACTTGTGGTTAGAGGTTGTCATTGCTGCTTAGATGTGAACGTCCATGTCGTGATTTTTTAATAATTGCAGATCAAAATCACACGTGAACACCGTGGCAGCCAACAAACCTGTGAGAATATTGTGGTGTGTTGGTTGGAGGGTATAGGGTATGGGGGTGGGATGGGGTTTGGAGTTATGGGGTGTGGGAGGTGTGGGGTGGCGGTTGGGGGGTTATAGGGTGGGGGGTGCATGAGGGTTTGGGTGGGTGGAGTTTGGGGGTTGTGGTGTGCTGGTTGGGGGCATGGAGATCGGGGGTTCTGGGAGTGGGGGTAATGGGTTGGGTGGGATTTGGGGGTATGAGGGTATGGAGTGGGATGGGGTTTTGAGTTATGGGGGTTGAGAGGTGAGGGCTGGCAGTTGGGGGGTATGGGATTTGTGGGAGTGGGGGAGTATTGCAGGTGGTGGAGTTGGGGGTATAGGGTATGGGGGGGATTATGTTGAGGGGGGCATAGGCCAGTTAGGCCGGATCATATAGGATTGGGTCTTTGCGATGCGATGCAAGAGTGTGGTCTAGCCAACACCAACTCGGGACTCCTGAAGTGGGATGGGGGTTTGAGTTATGGAGGCGGAGATGTGTGGGCTGGCAGTTGGGGGGATGGGGTTTGTGGGAGTGGGGGAGTATTGCAGGTGGTGGAGTTGGGGGTATAGGGTATGGGGGGGGTATGTTGACGGGGGCATGGGCCAGTTAGGCCGGAGCATATAGGATAGGGTCTTTGCGATGCGAGTGTGGTCTAGCCAACACCAACTCAGGACTCCTGAATCGCTGCCCTCCACACTCTCCTATCTAGCATCAGGGTCTTGATCAGGGTCTTGAGCTCTACAGTGTTGTTAGCTAAGCTGTTACGCCGAAGTTCATCTACGTAGGGTGGTGCACTTATTGTCTTTCCTGGCTTTGCCCTGGGTTGGCTCCCATAGTGTCAGTTTGCTTGCCACTAGTTATGGGTGCCTGACGCAGTGCCCTGCCTCATCCTTCTCTCTCTGACTTTGTCTGTGACCCATGGTAAGTTACCGTAGAGGACCACATTTCTGATGTGGTCCGTCCATGTGACTAGTGCCATTCGTAGCATTCTTGTGTAGACTCCATCCAAGGCCCTTTCCTGTTGTGCTGTGACGGTCCATGTCTCAGCCCCATACAGCAGTACTGACACTGTAGCTATACGAACAGCCGCCTCTTGAGGTCTTCTCCCATGTCTGATTTCCACACTCTCCTCATCCCATGCAAGGCATTCTAGTCAAGTACCCCCTGGACCTTCAGGTCCTATTCCATTGAAGCAGTCCAGGCCCAAGTTATTTGAAGTCCTGGACTGCCTCGAGTAGCTTGTCTCCATCATTTGAACCATCTTCTCAGGAACTCAGTAGGCCCAGAGAATGTTCATCAGTTTCCCCCGGTGGATGGTGCCAAAAGCCTTTTGGAAGTCATGAAGGTGATCACCACTGAAAGATTCCGCTCCCTTACTCCTTCCAGTATCCTCCTCAGCACCAGTATCTGCCCGCCTGCTGTTCGCTCCAGGCGGAAGCCGTTCTGCGAGTTTCTCAGTACAGGGTCTGAGATGGGTCTAAAACCTGCGACTTGTGAGCTCAGGCTAATGCCTTGGAGGTGTCTGTCTTGGTGAGGTCGCCTGACTTTGGTACTGGATTGATGATCATTTTGCGCCACAGCTTCGGCAGCTCGCTAGACGTGTGTGCTTGATAAAATCCAACACCACCTCGTCTATGGGCACATACATCACTCCATCCTCCCTGCAGCTCTTGCCTCACTTGATAGTAGCCTTGGCCCTCTGGTACTCATCCATGGTGAATGATCTGTCTTCCATGACCTTCCCATACCAGACGGGAACATCGGATCATCCTCTTCTTTGGTTGAAGGAGGATTTCCTAGGAGTGTTTTCAAGTGCTGGTACCATGTTTCAACTCGTTCCTCTGCGCTTTCTCCCCAGAAGTCTGAGAAGAGCTTCTGCCAGAAACGTCATTGATGAGCTTCCAGTTCTTGCCATGCTTCTGGTTAACATGCACCTCTTTAATGTCCCTGATCTTTTGGGTCAGCTCCTGTTGTTCCAGTTGCATACACGTGGTATAGCTCCTCCTTCTTCCGCTTATATTCCTCCCTCAGACCCTCTCCCTTTTGGTCAGCGACAAAGTCCCTGTGTGCTGCTCTCATCTCCTCCCTGGCTTTGGTGATTCTAGGGTCAAGGCATCCGTCTTTCCTCCTTGCTTATAGGCTCTTTAAGACATTCAATGATCTTACATACTATTCCACTGTCCACACTGGACACAATTTGGTGATCCAGTTGTATGAGTTAGGGGAGTTGGAGGGCATGAGGGTTTAGGTGGGTGGGGTTTGGGGCATGTGGTGTGCTGGTTGGGGGGAATGGGGGTTGTGGGAGTGGGGAGGTATTTCAGGTGGTGGAGTTGGGGGGGTAGAGAGTATAGGGGGGATTATGTCGAGGGGTGCCTGGGCCAGTTGTTTTGTAGTCCACCTAATTGTATTCCTGTTGTCCTTTTTGTAAGCACTTTTATTTCAGGTTCTTGCTGGGGACTGTTCTTAGCACATTTTTTGTGAGAATTGCCCTGCAAACTTTTTTTTTTTTGTTGAATAAAATAAAAAAGCATTCAATGCAACTCAGTGGTGTGTTCTACCGTGTTACGCTGTATACGCTGTATACAGTGCAAATTTTTTGGGGAAAAAGCGTATACAGTCTACCATTTAAGCCATTGAAAACGCGCTAGCGTATACCCACGACCACGCGCATCTCGTGCAGGGAATGATTATCGTATACCTCCGGGAAAAAAACTAGACCACACCACTGATGCAACTGTTTGCAGCTGTAAATGTATGTATTTACAGCCAGTATTATTTGTCATTATTTAGTTATGCAATCACTTAACATTGAAGTGTAAAAGCTCCTATCTGCAGAATTATCCAGGAAAAGTGGGGAAAAACCTCCTATCTGCATTTGCTATATGAAATAAGTGTAATTAACATATAATAATGTAATATAGTCCAGACATCCAGAAACGGTGTATTATGTGATGGGTTTCATAAAAAAATAGCATTGTGCAAAAAAAATACAACATTTTGTAGTTTTCTTTTTCATTTTCCCAACAATGAACATTTTTCAGATAGGAGGTTTTGCGTTCCTAGAATAGGGATGCTAACTGAACAAATAATTACATAGATGATAATACACATGACCTACTTTCAGAATGAATGACGGTATACGCTAGTAATTAGAACTATATATATTACATACAAATAAATATTTGACTCTGTGCACACAGCCCAAACTCCTGTGTTTTCTCTGATATGGGGCGTGTAAACCGATGCGCGGATATATAAACAATGCGCAGCCTCACAGAGAGGCTGAGATGAAGATAAACAGAGAAATGGCCTGCAGTCGGGGCATTGATCCTTCCACTTTTGCCAGCAGGGTCCATGCCAAAGTAACTAATGTAGTCTGCTATTGATCCCCCCCAGTTTCAAGCCTGGCTGAATTTCTCCATAATGCTGCATTGTTTTCAGAGAAGTCAGATCTGTGGAAGGGGAAAGAAGGCTCCACCTGTACCCCCCCCCCCCCCCCTCATGATATTAATGTGTATCTGGGTCAGGACCCATGTTTGTGTGGGTCGCAAGTATATAGCCCTTTATTTTATTTTTTTCCTACATTTTATTTGTTATTATTATTATTTCAAAAGATTAGATTTACAATTAGAAAAAGATTCAGGTTGGGGTTAGGGTTTAGGATGATAGGCATTTAGAGGTTAGGTGTAGGGGTTTAAGGATTAGAGTCGTATCTCAAACTTAGTTGTGCAGTGATATCACACGCTGAAAAATTGCCGATCTACGAGCTCACAAAGCGTTGCTTGTTGATCTGCTATTTTTCAGCTATTTTCTACCTAAAATGTGTTATCTCCTCACACAAGTATAGTAACACAAACCTGTGTGTGCGTGCATGCGTGTGTGAGAGAGACAGTTAAGAGGGTGAGAGATAACACTGTTAGACACGCCTTCAGGGGAGAGGAAAGACTTCAGTTTATCCCCTTATCTGTGGCTGTAAAAGGACAAAAGACCGCATCAGCACTGCACCTATTTGAGCGATTGATTCATATGCATAACAGGCGGAACAGTTAAGGTGCGGCTGTAGCTGTAGTAGCCCTGTAGCGGGCGGCGGCGCTTAACGTCCCATGATGCAACAGCGTCAAATTAGATCAGACAAATACAGGAGGGAGAAACAACAGAATGGGGGGGGGGGGGGGGGGGGATGCACCCCGTTCTCCTCTCCTCCTCCTCCTCCTCCTCCTCCTCCATAAACGGCGGCATTCCCTCAGTGGATTTATTAAAACGGTGGCCGCTTTATAAGCACTGCGCACGCACGCACACACACACATGCACACACAGTCGCACACACAGTCACACACACACGCACGCACACGCAGAGCGTTTGCAGGCCGGCGTTCCTCCTCAGTGGGAGATGTAGAGACATGGCGAGAGGTAACGGGGTAATGAGAGAGAAGGGATGGGCAATATGACTTTAAATCTAAATCACTATTATTTCAAACTTTTGCCTCGATTATAGTTAAATAACATTTTTTTTTGGGGGGGGGTTTGTGAAGAGAGCAGCTCTACAAGTTCACAATTCTCATTGTTTTAAAAAGTGTTCGAATATAGTGAAAATGGCCATGTTGCGATATTTTCCACTATATTTGAAAGACATTTACATTTATGTTTTACTTTTCGCCTATAATGACATGCTTAAAATATTGATCGATTACTAATCAAATATATTATAAAATGATTGATTATTGATCATTATTTTTTTTAATTGATGAAATCAATTAGTTTTAATAACTGTTGCACCCCTATTGCAGCATTTTGCGCCACACTGATTCAGGGCACGCACACAAGCACGCACACAAGGAGCTTATAGCTTCATGTCAGGGAGGACGAATAAACCTGGGTTTGTTTTTTTATTAAGCAAACCCACCGCCCCCTCCCCTCCCACCGCTGTTTACAGCCAAGCTGTTGCTTTGAAGCGCCGGGTCGGCGAGAGAGAGAGAGAGACAGAGAGAGCGAGAGAGAGCGAGAGAGATACCGGGCTCGGAATATTGAATGAGCGAGCGCACCATCACTCATTAAAACGGGGGAAACGTTTCGTAAAACAAACCCCCTTTTGTATGGGCTCCCTCGCCCACCGCAGTACGCATCATCCTCACTGAGAAATGAGAGGCGAGGAGACACATCCATGGGGGGGGGGGGAGAGAGCGAGAGAGAGAGAGAGAGAGAGAGAGGGGGGGGGGGGCTTGGCGATGCGACTTCAAATCCATCATGATTATTATTATTATTATTATTATTATTCCAACCGTGTGCAGATTTGTTGTATACAGGAAAGAAATACTTCTCGATGATTTGATTAACCTACAAGATGAGCCAGATTAAGTCAGATATTGATTATACATTTGTTTTTATATACCGTCTCTGTTGGGTGGAAACCTCATATGTCTAAAACTGCTACTTTTCAGGTTTCAAATGCAAAAGTAGCAGATCTACAAGCTCAAAAGGCAACTGCTACTTTTGATGCTTTTGTGTGACGCTGTAGTGTGATCAATTAGGGCATTCATTTATGAAAAAAACACAACGGGTTAGAATATGTTGTGTATATGAATATGTTGTGCCCGCCTACAACAATATTTTGGTTAATTGCCACGCCCTTTCTGGGGGGGGGGGGGGGGGGGGCAGAGACTGAGAGACAGATGGATAGACGCAGAGAGGAGCTCTATGTGGGGGGCGGGGCGGCAGAAAGTCAAGATGACACACTTCTGACAGGCCGATCAACCTTGTTGGACCACGTGTTACTTCCGCCTCGCAGGATCCATATTTCCTCCTCCCCGTCTCTCCTCCTCAGACTGACAAGGTTCGTCAGCGCCCGCTTATCTGGAGGTCAGCTCCCCGTTAATGGAGGCACATCAACCCAGCTGTCGGCTGTAAATTGACTTGTTCAGGGCAGTCGCTGGGGGGTTGGGGAATTGATTTAGTGTAGAGGTTTGTAGTGATCAGATTTTCTTTATTTCCACAAACGCACACTTTTTGGTTTTTTTAACGACCTGCAGGAGACCTGGAGTTCACCCGCCACCTCAGTCCCATTATCTAGTTCCAGTTCCACCAACTGTTATCTGTAGGTGCAGTATGTGTATGTTTGGATTTAAACTGAAATTATCTTTTAACCCATTAAGACCGGGAACGCAGCTGTGTGTCATTTTTTTATTTATTTGGGCTAATCAAAAATAGCAGATATACAAGCTCATAGCGCGGCACTCGGTGCCGCGCTATGAGCTTGTAGATCTGCTATTTTGGAAAAAATCGTGGGTCTTTAAATATATATATTTTTAAAGCGAATATTTTTTACTCAAATCTTTGCTTCTGGGGGATTCTACAAATGTATTCTAAATCCAAAACTAATGTTGCTATAATTAATATCAGTGGTTCTCAAAAATTATATGTACAGTATTTGGCCGTGGACCCCCATCTCAAAATGTTTTGTTCCAGGGATCCCCAGAAGTTGAAACAGAGTAAAAAATGTTCGCTTTAAAATATATATATATTAAAAGATTTGCACACATTTTCACGATTGTTCAAAAATAGCAGATCTACAAGCTCATGGAGCGGCACTCTGTGCCGAGCTATGAGCTTGTACATCTGCATATTTGATGGCTCTTTAAAACGTAACTACAAGACGTCAAACATCACGTACACTCCTTATACAGAGCTAGAACCAAGGATGCTAGAAAAACTGTGATTCCATATTTAAACCTGCAGTGGCCACATGATTGTCAACATTGTCTACTAAGACAATGTTGAAATGGGATAGTTTGTTGTGGAAGCTGCTGGCAGGCAAGAAGACGGTGATAACCGCTGTAGCATTGGCTACTGTACTGTTCATCACCTGAATATTATACCTGAAAGAAGGTTATCCATATCTGCTGGAATAATTAAACGGACCACTTTACCCATTTTCAACCTACGGTATATTCATATCACTAATGTTCATTAAAAGATGCCATCATTTATGTCTACTCACTGTGTCCCAGAAACCTGCCTGCCTGATATCCTCGGTAGGCAGGTTTCGTAATTTCAAACAAGAATTCATGTTTTTATTTAATTTTTTATTAATCCAAGAACGATGTCTTCTATTTCGGCATGCTATCTTTCCAGGAAGAGAAAAGGCTGTAGTTGCTTTTTTTGAGACTGGAAATGGGGAGAGAGAGAGAAAATGTCGTCTGGATCGGGATTCAAACCTGCGACACGCGTGCCCGGACCACTCCGCCAGCCGTCCGGGCCAAGGCTGTAGTTTCTATTAGATTGGAATCCCCATTGATGCTATAATTGGTACAGTTTTCTTAACCAACATGATGCAGAGTGAGTAGACAGAAATTGTGCCATCAAGTGAACATTAGTGAGGACCAATTAGCCTATATAAAGAGAAGGTTCAGAATGGGTGAAGAGAGCTCCTTTAAGAACTTCCACAAACTACAAAAAGGAGAATTAACACAAGTGTAGTCACAAGGTTGAATTCTGTACAGAGAAGAAGCTGGCAGGAATTGAAACATTTACCCTAAAAATAATATGACTAAATACAGAACCGAAATCAAGACTGGACTCAGCAAAGTAGATTAAGACCAACACAGAGGCGAGGCCTGATACCCCCTCTATTGGTTTCCTTTTTGTCCTGTACTTCACATATTGTGGCATTTGAGGTGAAACTGAAGAGGATTTCAAGGATTTGAACCAGAAAATTGCAGCGGCAGTTTGCAGCTAAACGTGCGCTCCATTTCGATTCTGATCCAACCATGGTTGACTGTCTGGGTGTGAGGGGAGCTAGGCAGCACTGAGGGGACACTCATGGAGTGGGAATGCACCCAGACAAGCCACCAAATGGTAGAGGAAGAGTAGACACTCTAAGTCAGAGGTCTTCAACAGGGGGTCCGCGACCCCTAGGGGGTCCGCGGAGGTACTACTGGGGGTCCGCAAAATTGTTGTTTGAAAAAATATTTTTGTTTGAAAAAAATAATAATAATCAAATTGTCTTTAAACATAACATGAATCCATAGCAAACAGATAAATGGAGGCACAATGCACAATAACATGGTATGTTTATACATATTTTGTACATACACATATATATATATATATATATATATATATATATATACAATATGTGGTAGACCCCCTACCCTACGAGGTAGGAGGTCCCTGCTCCATCTCCCCATCAGTTTGGGGGTCCCTGGCCTGAAAAGGTTGAAGACCCCTGCTCTAAGTAGACTGCTGAAACGAGCCTTTCTACCGAGCACAGAATGTCACACACACAGAACAATAATGATTTTTCAATGGATCTTTAAATGGCTACTATATGGTTCCACAAAGAACCATCACCTACTAAAAAAAAACATTTTATGTAGTGAATGGTTCTAGAGACTTTTTTGGTCAAAGAAGCATTTTTGATGGCATTTTTGCTGGTTCTTTGAGGGACCGTAACCACTTGAGGCGATAGCTGAACGGGTAGAGGCCGCCTGGGAAACAGGTTTGATTCCCAGCCCTGTCAATGTGTCGAGGTGTCCCTCAGCAAGTGTCTTGCTCGGGGACACACTTGCCCACAAAGCCCTAACCGCTCCCCCCTGTGCTCAAGTCTGACCACTTGAGCAGCCAACAGCTGGGTGAAGCTGAAAACTGATTTTTCCCTGTGGGATCAAATAGGTGTAAATATTAGCATCCCGATTTTGGGCGTGTCTAAATAGGTGTACATTCGCCAAAAATAGCAGATCTACAAGCTCACACCTGTGTGGTGTGTAGGGAAGAAAGGAGCGGACCAAATATAGACCCCTGGGAGACATCTGCCCATGAAGAACATAGGGTTTAAGTGAAAGGTTCTTTATATAATAGAATAGAATATAAATGGATCTTTAAACAACCTTGGATCTTCTATGGCATCACTTTAAAGAAGCGGTTTCGGTTCCAGTTGGCACCTTTATTTTTCTGTGTGTACGTGACTAAACCGACATACATTTCCTTCAACATGTGATGAGGGAACAGATCCAAATGATTTCATCATCACAGACATGACTGGAGTGAGATGACTCCTCGTTTCCTTAGTGAGATGTCTCCTTTTTTTTCCTCTTTCCCTTATTCGCTTGAGGATTCATAAAGCACATATAGTGGCTGTCGGGCCGAAACCTTGTATCTCCATATTTTTTTTTTTTTTTTTTGTAAATGAATGCCCACACTTTGTCGCACAAAAGTAGAGAAAATAGACGATCTATAAGCTCACAGCGCGTTGTGATACGTTCGACACGTTGTGAGCTTGTAGATTTTGTTCTACCGAGCGCAAAATGTTCTTTTTCTCTCTTTTTCTCTTTTCCTGAATAGTAACAGCTGTGGATATGAGAGGTTTCCACCCGACAGCCACGATAACGAACTACAGTCACTGCATAATAAGACGCACCCCATTATTAATAGTATTTGTGCAGTCATGCGTTCATAGAGAGCACTCCATTTTGCCCTAACCTTTCCATTATTTAGGTTCAGCGCTTATCAACATTATCATTTATTCATCAGGGGGGTAATACGCTGCTGCCTTTTACTCAGGGCACCATGGGGGGGGAGGGGGGGGGGGCTAATTTGCTACCTGGAAATAATATAATAATCGAACCAAGTCTGCTATTTCCTAGAATGACGACTCTGGTGAATTGGCAGTTATCATACAAACCTTAAAACGTTAATTAACTTGGCCTTGGAAGGAAAATAAATAATGTGTAACTAGAGCTCTTTGAATGAAGGGAACACCGCTCCGTTTCTGAAATACTGGTGAAAACAATTTGCCGTGATGCGAAGCGCTGTGAGCTTGTAGCTTGTCTATTTTCAAATAGCCGAAGTATAGGTTTAAATTGGTTGAACTGATTTTGATGCTGTATTAAAACATTTTGCTGGGGACCCCCCGGAACCCCTTCAAGGACCCCTGGGAGTCCCCGGACTCCACTTTGAGAAGCAGTGAACTAAAACACTCAAAAGAGATGAGGTTTGTCTTGCCCAAAGTGTCTCCATTAGGCCGCCACGGCAAATAAAGCCAAGCTTTAATCTCCTGTCAGTTCTCCGCTATTCTCCCAGGAGTAGGACGCTTGCGGGCCGTCCATCACCCCCGCCAGGGAACCAAAGAGAAGACTCCCCTGGGAGGAGGACGAGGATCCAGGCAATTTGCATCTCCATTCCCACCATCCAAGGACCCCCCAACAGTCCAATAATGATTCTATCACACAGACAGAAGTGTCACGACAACCATGGCATGTGATATATTTCATGAGAAGCATCCAGTGTGTCTGTGCACGGTAAAATCCATAGTCTTAATTTGACCCTGAAAATGTAACCAAATGGTCCCTCGACGGTTAATCTGACTGAGCGTACAAATGTAACTAAATACTAAGGCTGGGAGTTACGACTTCAAATCAATATCAAATCAATTATTTCTAACTATTGCCTTGATTACAATAAATGATCGATTACACATCAAAATAGCCAATCTACAAGCTCACAACGCATTGCAGATGCGTTGTGAGCTTGTAGGTCAGCTATTTATAATTTTTTGCCATTTTGGTTCGCCACCATTGCCACCAGTGCAATATGTGGCTATAAGTGGTTAATCCGACTAATTGATTGAGTTGATTATAAAAATGATATTATATTATAATTATATTGACTTTCTTTTTTTATTCGTTGATATAAGAGATAAAGAGGAAGAAACCTTGCTAGTTCTTGATTATTTGATTTACGTGAGCAAGATTAAGTCCGTCATTGGTTCTAAATGTCGGTATCAATATATTTTCTGGTCAATTGCCAAGCCAGTCCTACTAAAGACGTTTAGAGTTAAATTAACAATGAGGATTTTACAGTGTACTACCTCGTGTTAAGCTTGTGAAAACAATTCACTTGTGTCACTTGAGTACCAATCACACATTCCTGGCTCTCCGCCAGGACTGTGGGACCCACCTGTTCCACTGACAGTGCTCTGACCCCAGTCTACTCCCCATGACCATTTGGTGACCAGCCCAAATACATGCTAAATGACACATATTTGCATCAAATCAGCACACTGATATCCAGGGACTTGGTTGGTAAATAAACTTGGAAGCAGTGTTTCTTTTTCTTAGGTCAAAACTCAAAAAAAGTCAATATACTTTACTCTGTTACAAGTAAAAGGGCCAAATTAAAAGTACAAAAAAAATTGTCAAACCAATAGCTGATGATCTACAACACCAGTAACTAAACCTGCCACATAATTGTAGTGGAGGGGGAAAGTACAATATTTCACCCTGAGGTGTAGTGGAGTAGAAGTGTAAAAGTATTACAACATTTTTATAATGAAATACTCAAGTAAAGTACCACAAAATTATAAGTACATTGCTTGAGTAAATGTACTAAGTTACTATCCACCACTGCTCGGAAGACACTACGAAGGCTATATATAAAAAAATATATTAAAAGAGGTAAATGTCAATCAAATTCAAACAAGACATTATCCCTGCTCCCCGTCACTTGGGTGACCCAGATCAAACGATGATAAATCCGTACAGTCACTATTTACATTGAGCATACACTACATAATGTAGTCCAAGCTTCACCTTGTTCTATAAATACAAACAGAGGCGGATCGACTCCTCAACCCATCTGTGTGGAACCCGCCCCCACACACACACACACACACACACACACACACACATCACTCAAGGCCTGACGGACGGAACCGGTGCAACACGGGTCTCACAAGCAAGGAATCATTGATTAATTTCACACGGTGCCAAAGCTATTACCAGGATTATAGGAGTTCAGAGCTGTGCAAATTCCCCTCACTGCGTAATTGTACGTTCAAGGTTGATGCACATCCGTCATTCAGTGGGTTGATTTCCCAAATGTTTAATCCAATAAAAGATGAGGATTTCATGACTCTTATAAGGCAGCGGTTCTCACACGTTTTCATGTCAAAAGACCCCCAAACAGATTTTGATGGGGACCCCCTGGAACCATTTCAAGGACCCTTGGGGGTCCCAGGAACCCCACTTTGAGAACCACTACAATAAGGGTTCTACATACACCAGAGCCAGAGGATCAAAGCCAGAGGATCAAACCCAATGTAAACAATCCATATGGTTGCTAGCTCAATTCACGCTCAATTAAACATAATTCTGGAATTAGAACCCAGATTATTTACAATCAGAACAGTGTTAGACGCCCATTGTTCACAGGTCCTATGGTTCTCAATGTTTAATTTATTTAATGGCCGCACCTCTTTGGGGAATACACGTTCTTTAACCCTTATTCCCACCATGTTAAGGCTACATGTGTAAGGCTTTGCATAATGAGTTGCATTGGTGCAATAAAGGGCTGGCTGGGACTTGCATGCAGTTTGGGGCTGTGGTGTCTGGAACAGGTTGTATATCAATTAAAGCCATCAAAGGATGTGGGGGCATTTTACAGCATTGCCCTTTGACCCCTGGGGTGAAAGACCAAATTCTTGTTTTTGCATCTCAAAAGAAAGTGGGGTCCAAAAGATAACAACACTTGACAAAAGGTTTGGCAGCTTTTGGCAGCTTTTGGCACCGATTAACGCTTTGAAAGAGATAAATTATGAAGTCACCATCAGATGTTTTGCTAAATTATATGGCTATACTTTGTTGTAGAATGAATAGAAAAAAAACAGCCAATCTACAAGCTCACAACGCATTGAGCTTGTAGATCGTCTATTTTTGCTAAAAATAATGGTGGTTAAAACAACTATGACCCAGCAACTAAGAAATAAGTAACTGTTACACCTTAATGTATTAGGATTTCTCAATCGAAATGATTAACGTTTAAAACCGGTTTAGGTAGATTAACCCAAATACAAGAAGGCGAAGCTACTACTTTTGGCTTCAGACCAAATGAGGCAAACAAAAGCGGCACTTTACTTTGCTGTGTGTATACTATATCCAACTACACAAGCAGGAAGGTGTTGTCTTGCAGTGTTTCATTCGACTAGTTCTGCCCTCAACAGAACAGAACACTTTTCGGCCGATGTGCCATTTGGAGACATGTTCCACTCCCTCGATTGAACGGCTTCAAAAGATTTTCCAACGAGGCGAATCCCAAGGGAACCAAGTTAATCCTGATCTTCACCACAAGCAGAGGGATCATCTCAATGTAAATCAGACAGAGCTTTTGATCAAAGTGTCCAGTCAGTCTTAAACACATCATGCCATACAAAGCAAGGTCACCGTCTCAGCTGTTGTTGCACTGGAGTGGAGCTGGGGGGGGGGGGGGGGGATCATGTTCAGATATGTGTAAAAAGGTTGGCTAGCTTCAGGGCTGGGCGATATGACTTCAAATCAACATCTAAACGTTTGCCTCAATGAGGATCTTTTTGTAAAAAGCGATAATAGCCAGATCTACACGCTCACAACACTGCACGATGCACACGGTGTGAGGTTGCAGATCGGCTATTTTCACAATTTTTGCACACCACCATTGTACAACAAGGTACTGTATAAAACCGGGCTTAAGTGGTTAAACAGATTTATAGATTTAGTCGATTATTAAAAAAAAAAATTCCTTGATATAGAAAATTTAAGAAAATTAAGAAAGGTTTAAGAAAACCTGCTTCTCAATGAATCAAGCCAGATTAAGGCGGTGTATTGGTTCTAAATATCGGTTTTGATATATATTTTCGATTAATTGCCCTACCCTAACTTAGGATATATGTAAGAAGGCAGGCTAGCCTAGTACCAACGGAATTGGGAGACATTTACAAACCTTTAAGTGTATGCATAGTGCACTGTGTGTTTGACAGACGACATGTATACAAAGCAAACGGCCCTGATTCTCATGTTAAGTAAACCACTTAAACCCCATAGTTGACCGTTGTCCCCCAGGGCTCTGTATACTTGGTAGTATGTACTCTACTCTCCTTGTTTCACTCTACACCAAATGTCTTTGCCAAAAATAGCAGATCCACAAGCTCACAACGAGTCACGCTGTGACTCGTTGTGAGCTTGCAGATCAGCTATTTTGGCTGAATGTTCGCCCCCAGAAAACAGACGCTATGGCTCCATCTGGTTAAAAGCTCTGTGATTATAAGATCAGTCGAACCCATAAAAAAACAGCATTGCTTACAAAACAAGACAGGACATAACATGACTCCACCGCCACACTTGACCCCCCATACCTCTACCTAAACTGAACGCCGCCCAAACAGAATTAAAACCCAATCCATACAATGTAAACAACGTCGTAAAATTGTTCTACTCAAGGCCCTGAGTGCAGATAACGTGTTGCATAATGGATCAAATGCCTTGGGCATCAACCCACATGCATGCATAGGCAGGCTTAGTTTACCAACCCCCCCCATCTCTCTCTCACACACACACACACACACACACACACACACACACACACACACACACACACACACACACACACACACACACACACACACACACACAGTGGTTTCTTTGTTTAAGATACACAACACAGGTGATGATTATGAGGAACAGCACTATTAAGTCCAACTGAAGGGTTCATGTGGGAGGTGAGAGTCAATAGACTGAATGACACTTCATCATTTCACTTATCATCATTCATCATCACCTCCAATGGCATCATTACAGTTCCTACCCAACACGGTAGAATTTTCCAGAACGACTAAAAGCTCCAAGAATAGAATGAAGTGTTCAATTATTTCAATTCTGTAGGCTACACATCATTTTGAACATTAACCACTTACACCCCAGCATCCGTATTGTAGGGAAAGCTTTCCCCACAATAACAGAAAACAGAAAAGACACTAGGGGACTCAACCATATGGGGTTTAAGTGGTTAATGCATTTTAAAGTCATATGAATTGCAAAGCATTGTATGTACTGTACAGGGTTTTGACAGCTGGTGAGTGTGGCTTCAAAAGTCTCTCTTTCACTCAATTTACTGCGTGATGATCTTTCCTATTGGAAGGAAGTACCAATAATGGGGAAAAGGTGCACAGCAGCAGCAGCAATGCATTGCTGTTGCATGACAGCCCCTGCACACATCGCCATCTGCCTGCTATTGTGGTCAATTCACTGTTGGACGGTCTCTGTAAAAGAGAGGTTTGAATGGTAACCGGAAGACTCGCCCCAAAACACGCTCGCCCCCTTTAGTGCGTGGACCACTCACCCACCCACAGCGGTTCTTGTATTTGTTTTACTGAGGATAAGGCTAGAAATAAGTTAAGGATTTAAGCATAATTTTACTGAGGTTAAGGTTAGGAATAAGGTTAGGTTTAGGCATAGTTTTATTGAGGTAACGTTTAGGAATAGGGTTATGTTTAGGCATAGTGTTATGTTTAGGCATAGTTTACTGAGGTTACGTTTAGGAATAAAGGTTAGATTCAGTCATAGTTTTACTGAGGTTACGTCTAGGAATACCAGGTGGCAACCGTTGACCGTTCCGAGGTCGCCGGATTTGCCCCGGGGGGGGCGACTGTGTTTTGGGGCGAGCGTTTTGGTATTCTTTCGAATGCAGATGCTGATACTTGAGCAGTTTTCCAATGACTCACTCCACAGTCAGTCACACACACAATAATGTGGGCTACTACTAATGCACGTAATATGCAGCGATAAACACGTCGATTAATCAACTCAGCCCAAGCACACAAGTCGAAATTCATTATCATTCTTGCAGAAGCATGCTGTCTGCGGATGAAACACTAGATCCTCAGTACAGCGTTCATTTAACTCTGAGTGTACAGATGGAACCGAGGAGATTCCATCTGTACGCTCTCAGAGTTAAATGAACACTCTCTAGAGTTAGATCAACGAGAATAAGCATTATGTTGGGACACTAACTGATGTTAGGTTTCCTTACCTCGCATGTGCAGAGCCAACAGGAGTATCCACGCACCCGAACACATCATCATCATCGCCATGGCTCGATCCCTTCCTACAAACGATCCCGGGGGATCCGTCTCCCTCCCGCTAATCGGATCGGTACCAAAACGGGATCTGATCGCCTACAACAACTTCTCCTGGAAATCCCAGTGCGGAGCACTGATGATAATAGCCGTCCTTCTGCTGGTGACAAGCGACCTCCTCCACGGTACGCGATCATCCACCGATGTTCCCAGTCCTGCTGCGGGCTCCCTTGTGGAGAGTTCTGGACACAAAGTAACCACTTGGGTCGGGTAATAATAATGCAATCCAAAAAAAGCGTCCCGGACGCACGCCACAGTGGTACGTGCGCGCGGGTGATCTGATCGTTGCGATCAGAAAGAGATCACAGATACATTAGTTGACTCTCTGTTTATGTCTAATGATCGGAGGCATACGGGGATCTATTCCTTGCTGTGCTACATCCACAAGCTCCAAAAACACTGATGTAGCTCCTCCAGTGTGTGTGTGTGTGTGTGTGTGTGTGTGTGTGTGTGTGTGTGTGTGTGTGTGTGTGCGTGCGTGTGCGCGCGTGCGCGTGCAGGAGGGGCCGCTTGCTTGCTGGGGGTCCTCGGTTCGATGCTGTGCAGGAGGGATCAGAACTTCCAAGTATGAATTGAGATCCTCTCCTTGGATGGAGTATTCTGCGTCTCTCTATCTCCTCTCTGCTAAAAAAGAAACCAAATGACACCTCCTATGAATGTCTTTCTTTCTTTCTTTCTTTCTGTCTTTCTTGCACCCCCAGTAGTTCCTCCAGTCAGTAGAAGTTGGATCCCTCCGTCTCAGGGGGTCTTAAGGGTCCACAGCAGTGAGGAGAAGTTGTCTCTCTCTCTGGATAAATGGTGGAATACTTTTAGTGAAATGTAAACGCAGCCGGCTGCAACGCTATGCACCGCCCTGTTTAACGGCTCATCCTGGACCAGTGTGTCTCTGTGTGTGGGGGTGAGAGACAACAGGCTGAGGCAGTGGAGAGAGAGAGCAGTGTTGCCAGGTTGTATGAGAGAAATAAGCAACCATGTCTAGAGAAACAATAGAAGCAACTACTAGGCCATATGAGCAATTTAAATCTAATGCAATGCGGTGTGATGCGTTGTGAGCTTGTAGATCTGCTATTTTAAATAACAAAATCTTGGGGGAAAAAAAGGCCAAAGAAGTGACTACACTTTAGAAACAAGCCCAAAAAACCGCAATCTGCAACTACAAATACTTCTACAGAAAATCAACTTCACAGAAAAACAAGCCCAAAGTAGCTTATAATAAGCGGACCTGGCAACACTGGACACAATGCTGAGGCGCTGGAGAGAGAGAGAGAGAGAGAGAGAGAGATCCGATTCTGATGACGTTTGAAATAAAGGAGGAGCCTGAAACTAAAACTGTACTCCGTAGTGTCGCTTTCGAGTGATAGATATGAATAACGGATGAATTTATAATTGATAAATCATAATTGATTAAAAATACATATATGTATATATATATTTAGGACTTCCACTCCACTACATTTGAAACATAAATATTGTACTTTCGACTCATTAGGAAGGGACCCCAGGACCAGCCCTGGCTTGGAAGGGCTTTAGGTGCTGAAGCACAGGGCACCAACCTGGGGGGGGGGGGCACCAAATGGCGTGGAGAAAGTGAAAGAAAAAAAAGAAAAATACAAGCTCACAACGCCTAGCAATGTCACATGTGCTGAGCTTATAGATCAGCTATTTTCACTACTTCTGAAAATGTCAGAATTTTGCTTTGAACTTGTTAAGACATTTAAAAATGTTAATACAAAGGTGCATTGATATTAAAAAGAAAATGTACTTTAAATGTTTTACTTTTAAATTCTATTTTTTTAAGTCCTTTTAAGTTGATTAGCAAACTTCATAAATACACTATTAATGCAGTAAATCTGTTTGATAGGTTCAAGGTTCCTATATTGTTATGACCTGTGTATATATAAGAGTAAAAAGCATTTCTTCTGGCACCTCGGACATGCACCATCAGTAATAATAAATGTATAATAAACACAAAAAATATTTGGTTTTACCAAGCTTATTTTCTTTATTTTGCCTGGCTTGTGTATTCATAAACCAGATTGTCAGGGGGACGTACCTGTGTAGCAAATCTGTCACTTACCTGCTGGTACTGTAATCCAATCCAATTCAATCCACTTTAATTATAGCATTGGTTCTCAAAGTGGGGTCCGGGGACGCCCAGAGGTCCTTGAGGGGGTTCCAGGGGGTCCCCAACGAAATGAGTTAATATAATTGAATAAAAATCACTTTAACCACTTTAACCCCATATCGTCTCTGTCGGGTGGAATTGGAAACCTCATATGTCCAAAACTGTTACTTTTCAGGATTCAATTTCAGCAGCAAAAGTAGCAAATCTACAAGGTAAAAACGCATCGCTTCGCCCCTGCGTTTCGAGCTTGTAGATCTGCTACTTTTGATGCTTTTGTGTGACTCTGTGTGTGATCAAGTAGGGCATTCATTTATGAAAAAACACAAAAAGTTAGAATATGGAGATAGGAGGTTTCTGCCCCACGGCAATGATATACATCAGCATACATTCTTAGTGGTTGAGGTCGTTACAGTTCCCATTCCAGGCAGTGATGCTGCCTGTCAGGATGCTCTCGGTGGTACCTCTGTAGAGGGCCTTGGGGCCCATACCAAACGTCCTCAGTCAGAGCATGCACTACGTGCCTGCCTTGGAGGCAGATATGTTGGAGTTAGTGCGGCAGTCTCTCTTTCTTTTTCCTATTTCATTTTGAACATTTCTCTACACGACTCCTAACCACCTGGCCATGCTTGGCTTGTGTGCTTGGCTTGGCTTTATTGTGTGCATACATTTGTTGTGTATCGTTACTGTCGGGTGGAAACCTCATATCTCCAAAACGTACTTACTTTTCAGGATTCAAATAAAAAAACAGCCAAAGTAGCAGATCCACAAGCTCAAAACACATCGCGTTTCGAGCTTGTAGATCTGCTACTTTTGACGCTTTTGTGTGACGCTGTAGTATGATCAAGTAGGACACTAATTTACGAAAAAACACAAAAAGTTAAAATATGGAGTTTCTGCCCGACAGCAACAATATATATTTTTGGGACTACATACTGTTGCTTCATTATTGATGGTGCTTTTTATGATGCTATTCCTGTATCTGCTGTATCTGTATGTAACAGTAGCCTACCCCCCTACACTGTGTATCTGTAAGATAACAGCACAGCAGTTAAGTTAACTGCTTAACTTAACTGCGGTGCAGTTATCTATCTCAGATGTTTAGCTTTTTACCCCTTTTTTCTCTCCAATTTAGTCATTCTGTCAATTAATTCCCGTATTGTCACTGCTGTTGTTGTATCCTACTGACCCACCTGCCAGTGAGGAACCCCTACTGGGAGGACGTAGAGCCTCACTCCTACCTCTCCCGCCCCAAAAATCCCTGCTGACAGGTGCCGCCCCAGCCCGTAGGAGTATGTGCACAGTGACACGGCTTCCCTCCTGTGAACACGTTCATATAGACACTCGACAAAGCCGGATGCACCGCGGTGGATTCAAACCCGCGGCCTCCGCGGAGGCGGGCAGATACTTTACCACTGCGCCACCCGAGCGCAATCAGGTCGTTTGTGGCACCATTGTGACAGGTTCTCCACCTCTCTCCTGTAGGCTGCTGTATCATCATTGAATGTGCCAGTGTGTGTGTGTGTGTGTGTGTGTGTGTGTGTGTGTGTGTGTGTGTGTGTGTGTGTGTGTGTGTGTGTGTGTGTGTGTGTGTGTGTGTGTGTGTGTGTGTGTGTGTGTGTGTGTGTGTGTGTGTGTGTGTGTTAGAGTGGGTGGACATGGGCAGCCTTGCAATTCCACCACACCATACTTAATAGTTGCCTGTCACAGTTCAACACCCCCCAGCACGCACGCGCACGCACGCACGCACGCACGCACACACACACACACACACACACACACACACACACACACACACACACACACACACACACACACACACACACACACACACACACACACACACACACACACACACACACACACACACACACACAGGCCCTTTCTTATTCAGTGATTTCTTTTGCCATTCCTCCAGAGCATTGAAGCAAGTTTAGGACAACTACTACTAAAAAAGAATGGCTGGTTGAATAGGAAAAGACTCCCCTCTTGTGGACATTAGACTAGATCTATTCTATAGCCACAGATGTTAAGTCAAAAGCTCTCTAGCACAGGAAGTGTTGGGCAAGTCATTCAGGAAGAGTGATAGGTTACTACTTAGTGCTCCTTTAAAAAGTAATAATGTGTCTTTACTCATTACTTGGTATCAAGGGTAAAGTCATATTACTATATTACTTTTGCCACCCAGACCTGCACGAACACGTAACGCCATCATTTTGCTTAAAAAGAACAAATCTACAACCTAACATTGTGTTGCATCGCAACATGCTGATAGCGTTAAATTTAGTAACTCAAAGCTACTTAGATTAATAACTGCAATATGTTTTATTGTTTGGGCAATTGGAATAAGTTACACTAGTTACAGGGGAAAGTAGGCTATATATTACAGTTACTGCCCAATACTGTTTAGCAGTGTGAATGTACCAGTGCCGATGTTTTAATAAAGGCCTTTTAATTCTGTATTCCTCCCGAGTGTCTAGCCACAACAAAACCTTTTTAGATCCAATACATTGCTTAATTAATCCTCTATTAAAGTTGCTCTTTGTCAGAACTTCTGTTTAGCCACAACCAGTATAGGTCCCCAGCAGTTGTTTTTTTAATATACCCCACTACAGCCTGTGGTTTAATAAAAGCCTCTTAACTCTGCATTCCTCGTGAGTGTCTTGGAGCAACAAAACTTTGCATCCAACACACTGGCTAAATTAATCCTCTATTAAAGAGGGTCTTTGTCTGTCAGAACATCTCCAGACCCCACTACCCAACACAGTGGTCGATGTAGAGCAGTAGTTCTCAGGCGTTTTCAAGACAAGGACCGCGTGTTTGATCATGTACTATCAGCTAGGTGTCTGCTTTTGACAGCACTCTGTGGTACAACTGAAATATGCAGTGGTGGAAGAAGTACTCAGATATTGTTGCTGTTGGGCAGAAACCTCTTATCTCCATACTCAAACTTTTTTGTGTTTTTTTTTTGTAAATTAACGCCCTACTTGATCACACTACAGTGTCACACAAAAGTATCAAAAGTAGCAGATCGAAACGCGGTGCAAAGCGACACGTTTTGAGCTTGTAGATCTGCTACTTTTGCTATTTTTTTTCAATCCTGAAAAGTAACATAACAATAACCATAAAAGTACATAAGTATTGGCATCATCATTTATCAAATTAAAAGTACTTAAATTTAGCTTGAGTACTCAAATGTTGTAGTTGTAAAACAACTCAGCCTAGACCAGCTACTTTTGAGAAGCCAAAGTATAAGATAGTGCTTGTGTGGTTAAAGCGGCACTATGTAACTTTTTAACAATATAGAATATTATGTCACACAAAATTATAAAGTTACATGTTTAAGAAATAACAATCATCCTTCCATAAATGTATAGACACAGGGGGGTCACTGCTAGGGGCTTGACTGTATTACTATAGGTGAGACAATTGCAGCAATGCAGAACTGCCAGTCAATTCTTTGCTTTGACTGGCCAATCACAGCGCGTCCTTCGCCGGACATGCTTGCAGAGACTCTTGGGTAATGAAGTCAAAGACGTTGGCTGCCATGTTATGTGTCCAAAGTGGTCACTGATACCCCAATCGACATAGTGCTGCTTTAATGTACCTGCTATGTTTTGTATTGGTAATCTAAATTTAAAAAGAAGCTGTTAAATAATTGCAGTGGAGTAAAAAGTACAAGATTTGCCTCTGAGTATAGAGTATAAAGTATAAAGTATAAAGGATTTAAATGTGCGTGAACCTCAAAACTGTACTTAACAGTACTTGAGTAAATGTACTTAGTTACTTTACACCAGTGGTTCCAATTGAACTTTTTCGCTCCAGACCCAAAAGAGAAATGAGATATCTCCCGGATCTACAAGCACAAAAGTGTTGAGAGCTTGTAGATCTACTATTTTCACTTATTTTATGGTATTCCTTTGATTATTTAGTATTTAATAGTAATAGTTACTTTGAAAAATGTCGGAACTTGTTTAGTTTTCTGAATTTCTTTTTGAAATAATCTCTAAAAATGGTTGGAAACAGAGAAAAAAAAGGGGGTTTTACTCACGACCCATAAAAATATGTCCGCGACCCACACATGGGTCCCGACCCAGTGTTTGGGAACCACTGCTTTACACCACTGGAAATGATGTGCTGAACGTGAGACATTATCTGACATGACAAAGGGCCAGTGAGCCACTTAGCAATTAGGGCCTCTGTGTTGGTCTGATCTGATGACAGCAACATTAATCACAATTCATATACAATACTGTATGCAGGGTAATAAAACTTTTTTAATTAAATTGAATTAAACAATTTTGTTTGGGGATTTGGCCGAAAATTCTGTTTGCTTTGGGCATTATTCATACCAACACTTTTATACGAGGATTAAACCGAATCAATAGAATGCTGAAATGTAATTTCCAGTGTGCTGCTAACATGTCCTCCTCTGTCAAATGCACCGAAACAGAAGCAGCATACAGATGATCTCAGGAATCCACGTTTAGGATTCAAGAGCAGAAACGGCCAACTGCTTGAAATTCCAAACGTTTCGCCACAGAAGTAATGGTTTGAACTAAATATAATCATGTCAACAGAACTGTGTGCTGTGGGGTCTCAATAAATGGAGCCCCGGTGCTCATTAGCAATCTCCTGTACGAAGAAAGGGGAATGGTTCATAGGGTATAGGTTATGAAACACAGGACACATGCAGAAAAAGAGATACAGCTAGGAGTAACAAATAAATATAAAAGTTGTGGAAGACAGGGGCCAGTCACAGGCTAGTAGGAGTGGCTGGACCTTACTGCAACATTACAATCTAGATTCTAGTGGAACCAAATGGGCTCGTAAGGGTCCATTTGGTTCCATTGGTACACTCTCAGAGTCACAGACTTGTAGGGCTCCATTTGGAACCCCCTCAAGGAACCCTGTGGGGTCCCTGGACCCCCACTGATCTGGGCATAACATTTATCATCATCACATAGTTAGTTCCGACCGCATATTGTGATTTGCTGAGGCGTTCCAATGAGTGCCAGTATCTACCCAATCCTGATATAGCACTCCAAACACACATCTTTTTTTCATCTTACCTGCACCCTAGCAACAGCTATCAGCCACTTTTAGCTATTACATAATTATTTTGTTTTCTTCACATTTTAATTATACATATTTATAATTAAACTGTGGGCTGGCTAAGGAGAGCATGCCTTGGGGCTCACACTTTCTATATTTGTGTTATCGTGTTATTTATTCTATGGGGAATGTGTTATGTTGTGTATTAATATGTATTTTCAAAAGCCATACTGATAGAGGGAACTGCAGAGAGCACACCCCTCACTTTTGTGCTCAAGAGTAAGTTGTTTTAGTGTTTTGTGTGCCAGCGTTATAAATGAACGGGTGTTCCTATAGAAAGTCATTGTCATGACCTCGGATAAGAAACACACCGCCTTTGGTGTCAGAAGTGGGATGACTGAGCTTGAAGACATCCAGGAAACCCTCCAACTTCTGTGGAGTTGTGCTGCAAGAATGCAAGAATTGGTGAGGAGACAGTCTTCTCCCTCCAGTTATCAGAGAAGCCACAAGGCAGAAGTGTCAGTAAGCTGCTAATACAGAGAAACAGGACAAGTGGTGCGTCACTGCCCACATCCGAGGCCCCTGAGAACGCAGCCATTGCCGTTTTCCCCCCTTGGAGAACACCAACTTGGTCAGCAAGCCGAACTATATCTGGACTGCAAGTTAAAAAACACCAAGTGCTAGGCCCTTATTGTTGACACGTGCCTGATGCTCACACCAAAACGCCCTGGTCTATACAATGATCTACACAGGTGAAAGACCAAATCACAGTGCCAACATTCAGAATGAGTGCAGTGGGAGGGGGGGGGGGGGGCAGCCTTTACAGGGGCCAAGAGATAATAGCCCTTCAATGTCACTGTAAAAATAGAGCTAACCAGGTTAGTATTCACCATTAAGCACAGCATTCACGGAAGCAACCTGACTGGGCACAAAACATTGGCCCAGTCAGCTCTTCAGTGTGTTACTTAGGTCGACGGGGAGTCGAGGCAGCTGTGTTTGACTTCACAGATAACCACCCAGTCTCCAGTACCGACACAGATGATAACAGTTTTCCCGGGTGAGAACACGGTAGCAGAGGACGGAGATAGTGATATCACTACACTCCCAGATCTCTGCGATCCAAGAGCAGGAAGGTGATGTGGTCCTCATCCGGGTCCGGGGCTGGGTCATAGTCAGACAACGCACCAAATTATCCACAGTAGCAGCTTTGGATATAGACGGTTCATTATTCTCAGGCACGCCTCACTGTTATTGCCAGCCTGCCGAAGCATAGATGGCGAGTACAGAGGTATGAGATTTGACAGCTCCTGGTGCCTCGCTGCCTCTAGTCCAAGGCCCAAGCTGATCCATGGCTTGGTGGGGCGGTCCATTTTGTGGACCCTGAGACAACTTAGGGCTGGGTCTTACTGGCTGAACTCCCGACGGGACATGGGACTGTTCAGATACTGTTGAGACCACTGCACCAACAAGAAACGGGCATGCACAAGTCCCCCAACAACATTGACAGAAATGCACCGGTGATATAAGTTTGCCTAGAGGCACGGGTGTGCAATACAGTTTTCAATATAGAGGACTAATTTGTCTCTGTGAGTGCATCAGTCCCATTTCCCCTGCGTATCTCGAGAACTGTCTGACTGATTGACTTCAAACTTGGAACTAGAACTTCCAAGTCGTATCAGTGATTGTCCAAAACCGAAAACCCACACATATCTGTGTATCTGTCTGTCTGTTAATTTTACGGCCATATATGGAGATCTCTGATGTCATCAATATGACATGATACCCTAGACCGGCCTCCAAGTACCATGATAACGGATACTGCACTAAACCTGACAACGGGTACTGTGCAACAGGTATTATGTTCCCAACGGGCATAGCACAAGTAACACATTATTTATTTGATGATAATATGATGGTAATATCAATACTCAAATGAGATTATTATACTCTGCAAACATTTTTTCTTTTTTTTTAAGTAACACAATCTACATGATATAGCACTCCCTCTTGTGTATTAGTGCTTAAAGGAGACATTGACTATGTGATTGATTCTATTGTCCATTACTGCTGACAAATTTGACGTTTGAGGAATTCTCTTCAGTATGGTGACAAAATCAACTTGCAGAGATTTGAACCTTGCTTGAGATAGGTCATCCAACACGCCAAATATACCTGTGCTGCATTTCGTCAAAGTTGCTCTTTTGTTAATGCATTTTAAAGCACAGATTGGTTTTAAAGTCTAGCTGAAAGTAGTCCCTGGAGAAAATATATATTCACAAATTAAATTCAAATGTCCATGACTTCTTAACCGCATGCACGGTGAGGTTCAACCAATGCTGAAGCTGTGAACAGACAATGCTCTGACAGCCTTTTATCCATGAATAACAGATGGCAATAGTAAGCGGTGCCCAATTCTTCACTAGATATTAATAGATAGGATAGTGTCTGTATGGCAATACCTTAACAGATCAGAGAAGTCGTTTTTTGACCAATCACACGCCTCCTCAGAATGGGGAAGTAGAGCAGTGAGTTCTTCACAGCTTCTTGACAGCTTTCATGACAAAGTCCATAACATCTGACAATTCAGCACAAATGTATTTGGCAACGAGTGACTCCCTGTAGCATGCATTGTAACCTGTAACCTGTGTAGCATGCAGTGTAGAGGTCGTCGGGTAAGCCCGAATACCCGAGGGTCCGACCCGGACCCGGCTCGGTCTCAGATCCATTCTCAACAAGTGACTCCGGGTCCAGGTCGGAATCGGTACCATTTGTCTCGGGTCTCTGGGCTCTGACAGTGAAATGCCGGGTCGGGGCAAGTCGGGGCAGTACTGTACTGTATATCAAAGATTGTTGATATTAACGTAACGTTTTGGTTAAAGGTTCAAAATGGTAAAACAATAGAGTTGTCCTACATGTTGTTACCGGTATGGGTATGCTCTGCAAAGCACCAATTATAATGATGAACAAGAACAATATGGTCTGCGACAGAAAAAGTGTTAGCAATGGCTAAAAAGAAGGATTACACACATCTAAAGAAAACATGGATTTATTTTTGTTTACCAACTGTAAAATGAGCATTGATTGGGATTACACATCATGTTATGACCAGGGGCGCTGCCAGCAGCGGCAACCAGGGAGGCTACGTTTCCTTTCTTACTTACGTAGGTAAGAAAATAAGAAACACAAGTCTTATTTAACGCTAGACAACTTAGGAAAGGAAACATATTGCCTAGGGCGCCAAATTGCCTAGCACCGGCCCTACGGTCGGGTCTGATATCTCTCGGGTACTGCTCAGGTCCGGACCTCAGATTTCTAATAATAGCTCGGTACCAGTCGGCTCCGGGTATAATTTCCACCTCTAATGCATTGTAACCTGTAATCTGTGTAGCGTGCAGTGTAACCTGTAACCTGTAACCTGTGTGCATTGTAACCTGTAACCAGTGGTGTAAAGTAACTAAGTACATTTACTCAAGTACTGTACTTAAGTACAGTTGTGGGGTACTTTTACTTTACTGGAGTATTTCCAATTGTCTATACTTTTACTTCTACTCCACTACATCTCACAGGCAAATATTGTACTTTTACTC
The DNA here is from genome assembly GCF_963280865.1 of Gymnoscopelus braueri. Lineage (NCBI taxonomy): Eukaryota > Metazoa > Chordata > Actinopteri > Myctophiformes > Myctophidae > Gymnoscopelus > Gymnoscopelus braueri. The sequence goes on from NC_137606.1 coordinate 6,460,212, forward strand.
CACTACAATTATTTGAAAACTTTAGTTACTAGTTACTTTGCAGATATAAATTATTACATTATAAAACATACATTAACCACTTTAGCCCCAGTTTATACCTGGGCTATTTGAAAATAGCCGATCTACAAGCTCACAACGCGTCGCATCGTGACTCGTGAGCTTGTAGATCTGCTATTTTCAAACATTTTTGTACTTTTACTTTTGGTACTTTAAGTACATTTTGATACCAATACTTTTGTACTCTTACTCAAGTAAATTTTTAATTCCGGACTTTTACTTGTAAGAGAGTACTTCTACATTGCAGTATTGATACTTTTACTTAAGTAAAACATTTGAGTACTTTTTCCACCACTGCCTGTAATCTGTGTAGCATGCAGTGTCCATCATGCACACATAAGCCAGCCAGTGCTCCAGCAGACCAGCACCTTTCTTTATTTGTTTATTTTAACGGGACACTGCATATTAATGAACACTACAATCAATGTAATGTAACGACACAGGATTTAAAAAAGATGCAAATTTACATCCGCAGTCCCCACAAAAAAATTATAAAAACAAACAGACTGTAGAGTGTATTTTACATTACACAGGGAAAACAAAGCATAAATACAAAAACAGAGGTACAAAACAGGTGCTTTCATAGTTGCTCTCAAATTAAGTTGTCAGCACTCGCTATGCAACAATTTTAATAACACACAGCAGCAGAAGGAAATGGACACATTTATCAGACATGTGGGTGTGATTCAAGTGTGGTTTACAATATAGGACATTATTCAAGTCACGCTCAAAAGCGTGGACTTGGTACTGCAGTACTTTCGGCTTTTTAATGGGTTGAACTGTAAAAAAGACAATCTTAGGGCTTATCAATAAATCATCATCATTCATATTTGTAACTTCTATATAAAGTAAAACCAAAATACATGTCTGGGTTCTATGTTAGCGGGTCATATCGGCATCAATATTCAACAATGTTATTGCATATCACAAATGTTCCTAATATTGTACAGCCCTAATGGAAATCTATAGTGCAAGTTAGTTAAGATTTTGGCCTAATGGTGGCGCTAGAGGAAAGGCCATGGAGTCAGGATAAACAGAGGTGAAAAGAAAGAAAAGAAAAGAAAAGAAAACAAAGCAACAGCAATCTCGAAGAGTTGGTCTCTTTTGCCTTTGATGGATTCACTTTAAAGCCCTCTCATGCTATGATTGATTTGCTGGCTTCTTGATGTAATTTGATACACTCATTTTGAACTACAGCTTGTGTCAGAGCCCGGGTTAATGCTTGAAATTATGAATCAAAGCAAACAGCACAGAACAGTCAATGTGTGAGCTCCTTTTGAAGGATGTGAAAAGACACTATATAATAATAATATTAATAATAATAATAATCATCGTCATCATTGTCATCATCGCCATCATCTTTATGCATCTTTCAGCTAACAGATTAAAAGGAAGCAAACAATAAAAAATGAAGCGCTTTGCATAAAAAAAAACTTGAAAAAACTAAGATAATACAATATATTCAGTGGTGGAAAAAGTACTCAAATGTTTTACTTAAGTAAAAGTATCAATACTGCTATGTAGGAGTACTCTGTTACAAGTAAAAGTCCGGAATTAAAAATGTACTTGAGTAAAAGTACCAAAGTATTGGTATCAAAATGTACTCAAAGTACCAAAAGTAAAAGTAGTAAAATGTTTGAAAAAAGCAGATCTACAAGCTCACAACGCATCGCATCCCGACGCGTTGTGAGCTTCTAGATCGGCTATTTTCAAATAGCCTATGTATAACATTGGTATGTATATGTACTTAGTTACTTTACACCACTGAGTATATTATGAATGATTTAAGAAGTGACATTCATGACACATTACAGTATGACTTCATTATAAAGCCTGTTAAAAGGCAGCACGCGTTGGCTTTTCCTCATTAATATTTCACTGTCAACTTAATGGTGAAGTTGCATTCCAGTGCCATTTGGCGGATGACAGTCATTGTTGCTGTTTTGCCAGCTTGTGTAAAAAAAAGAGAAAAAAAAGAAGCTGACAGCATATCACACACTGTTGCCAGATTGTTTCAGTGCAGACTAATTGAATTCAACGAGTAGCAGGACACATCATAGCAGAATAATTTAAGGCACGTAAATCTCCCTTGCTAATGTTAGGCAGACATTTTGTAAAGTGAGAGAGCGGGGAGAAGTCACATGGTTCTATGAAGCAGCTGTAGCTACTGTACACAATGAACTTAGAGTTAATGGTAATTAATACACACAATGAAGTTGCCTAAATAGTTTTTTTATTCGTATTTTAAAAAGCAGGAAGATAAATTAAGGTAAGATAGTAATAACAAACACCATTCTATTATAAACTAGAAAAAGTGCTCCTCGGAGCACAGGTCTCCGCCAGGTCAGGTAGGTTATTGTGGCCTCCTGGTGGCGCTAAAATAGGCCAATGTGAAAAGGGTCTCATTTCTTCTTAGGCCTTTCACAGCAATCGGACACTGCATATGATTTGAGGCTTTTGTTCCAAAAATGTGCTTTGCTAAATTAGACCTGCTGGTGGAGCTATAACAGGCCAATGTATTTCATGGAAATCGCAAGCTGCGTTCATGATTTGAGGCATTTTGTTCAAAACGGACCAATCCTTCAAACTTTGGAAGCCAACCTTAGCCAATGAGGATGGAATATGGAAAATCGGATAGATCCGTGTTGATCACATGACTATAGAGATACTGTGTACCGATTTGCATGACGGTTGGATAAAATCTGTAGGAGCAAATGGGTTTTGCACAAATCGTTCTCCTGGTGGCGATATAACAGGGTTATGTGAAAAATTTGGGGCAGAGGTTCTGAATTGGCATCCAGGGAGTGTGTGTGCACAGTTTCGGAGCGAGCGGGCCAACAGTGTCGGAGATTAGCCACTCGCAGACAGACGGACACACGGACGGACGGACGGACAGGGGGTAAAACATACTCTCGCAATGCCTTTCGGCCTGGCGGAGACAATTAGGGATATCAAAATTAGTTAATTAACCGTAACTGTTGGAATGAATGCATTAAAAATATATAACACAATTAACGCATACACAGATTGACCCACCCATACTGTATCCCATAATTCCAGCCACTCTGCACTAGTCATCGCTCTGTTATCTGAGGGCTGATAGATCCAAACAATGATCCACAGGAGATGGAAAGACAAACTGTGCGTGGCCCTATCTGGATGGAGGAAAACACAAGTCGGTTATGCCAGAAAAGGCTACGGTACTTAAGCAATTTACGTAGGCATGTGGCTCAAATTACATCAATCTCACGAATCACAACAGGGTGAGAGTGAAAGAGCAAGAGAGAGTAATTTATCTTTCCGTTCCCTACAAAAATACACAGAGAAAATGAACATATTTAGGGCATAGTTATGAATGGTGATTAATCATGATTAATTCATTATTAATCTGATAAAAAGAATAATCGTTTGACAGCAATTTAGCAATTTAAAATGATATCCATAACTATCTATCTATCTATCTATCTATCTATCTATCTATCTATCTATCTATCTATCTATCTATCTATCTATCTATCTATCTATCTATCTATCTATATATCTATCTATCTATCTATTTATCTATCTATCTATCTATCTTGAACACACGCACGCACGCACGCATGCACCTACACACACACACACACACGTGCGCGCACGCACACACGTGCGCGCACGCACACACGTGCGTACACACACACACACACACACACACACACACACACACACACACACACACACACACACACACACACACACACACACACACACACACACACACACAGAAGTGGCTGCGGGGGTGGCAGTAAAGTGTTTCAAGTTTATTTGTCATACACACAAATGCAATCCAAGGCATGTGGTCCTGGCTGTCTCAGCCCATAAAAGTATATAAAAACAATGAATAAGAAATCAAATCCCACAATCAAATAAATGGCTGACATTCATGATCAAGTACTTGTTCATTATCCTGACCGCCAGAGGCTAGAAAGAGTCTATTAGCTCTGATACTCTGTAGAGGAGTTAGAACGTAACGTTGTGAGCTTGTAGATCAGCCATACATAAAATAAAAAAAAAGGCAAAATGCCCAATAGAGACACCAGATTGAAAGCAGTTAATTTCACTGAGTGACTGTATAAGAATGACTATTCAACTATAACAGTGGTTCCCAAACTTTCTAGCTCGAGACTCCAAAGAGAAGTTTGATGTTTCCCCGGGACCCAAACTGCGAAAATAGACGATTTAGAAGTTCACAACGTGTGGCGCGTTGTGAACTTGTAGATAGGCTATTTTCACTACATAAAAACGTTTTTTTCCCTAATTTATAAAATGTCTTAGATTTTTGTATTTATTTATGAAATTATTTTGAAAAATAATCTGAATTGGTTTTTAATTCATGAAAATATGTGAACAAAATGTGGGCCTTTTTTTAAATAATAATAATTACAAACAAAATGTAGGAAACAGTTATTTACTCGCGAGCCACAAAAACGAGTCCGTGACCCACAAATGGGTCCCGACTCAGTGTTTGGGAAACAGTGGACTACACGACTCTACGATCAAGGTTTCTCTCTCTACATCTACAGTTGTGGAATTCTGCACTAAACCCAATCTAGCTATCATCCTATTTAGAACGAGCGACGGCCTCGCCCCCGTCCATTGAGTTCAATGGACAGGTGAGAGCCACCTTGAGAGGTTTTCAGCTATTACTTTCAATGGTGCGGCGTTACGTTCTCTTTCTACATAGGCAGCGGCCCTTGGAACAAACTCTTTTCCAATGGGGGTCTGCGGGTTAATACGTATGGATTTGGCGGTCCTGGTGTGTTGTGCGGTATGCCTCCTGCAGACGATGCTCTCAATGGACATTTCCTATTTTCCTATCTCAGAATTGGCCTCTGTTGCACCGGTGTTTAGAGACCAGAGAGTCAGTGATGTGTTGACATTGTGGATGCCTACAAATATGTTGGTATTGTTCTTGATAGTAAACTTTGTTTTGAATCGCATGTTGACACTACACTTCCTCTAAAAAGATTCAGCATAAGTATTTTTCTTCTGAGGAAAAAATTAAAACAAAACAACAAAATGGCAATTCAAAATGTGATGGCGTCTGTACACAGTCCGTACATCTACAAACGGTAGCCCTGTCACAGTCTATTACTTTTTGAGTTGAAGTTCTTAAGTCTTATGGCCTGGGGACAGAAACGGTCACTGATCCTACTGGATCGCAGTGGTGTAAAGTAACTAAGCACATTTACTCAAGTACTGTACTGTACATCGCCGTCTCCCATCAATTGTAAACAGTGTGAGAGGAACCTCGGCATGTTCCAGCAGGTAACTTCTACTGTAACAACACATGTAGGACGAAGACACTGTCGAAGTGGGGTGTGTAGGGAAAACAAACCCCACATGAGCCTCCCAGAATCCCTCGCTTTCCCTTTCTCTACCTCAGTGGTGTAAAGTAACTAAGTACATTACCCAAGTACTGTACTTAAGTACAATGTTGAGGTATTTTATTTTCTTTACTGGAGTATTTCCAATTTTCAATACTTTTACTTCTACTCCACTACATCTCAGAGACAAATATTGTACTTTTTACTCCACTACAATTATTTGAAAACTTTAGTTACTAGTTACTTTGTAGATTTGGATTATTATTACAAAAGATACAGTAACCACTCCCAGCCAATACATTTTGGCCATTTGAAAATAGCCGATCTACAAGCTCACAATGCGTCACTTCGTGATACATTGTGAGCTTGTAGATCTGCTATTTTCAAAAGATATTTATACATTTTATTCATTGGAAAACTTGTGAAATGGGATATTCTGCATAATGACTACTTTTACTTTCAAGTACATTTTGATACCAATACTTTTGTTCTTTTATTCAAATTCATTTTGAACACCAGACTTTTACTTGTAACAGAGTATTTCTACATTGTAGTATTGGTACTTTTACTTAACCCTTCCATTGTGTTAGGGTCTTTTTTGACCCGTTTTCAAGTTTGAATAGGTAAAAAGTACCCTTTACATTTCTTTATTGGAACGAGGCTTCATGATATCCTCAGAAATAGCCATTTTAGCGCAACAAAATGATTTATCGTCATTTTTATTCATTCTGATGGTCTCAAAAAAAAAAGTGACACTTGTGGTGTTAGGGTCCGAAATGACCCGGCAAAGAAGTATTTTTGTCATAATTTTTTTTTGCAAGTGTGTTCTAATTATTATTCTTAATTATTCTATTATAGCTAGATAACATCATTATCCATTGCCTTCATTATAGGAAATTTAATGAGTGAATTTAATAGAAAACGAGATATATTGAAAGATGAAACCCTAGCCCTAACCCAACATAATATTTTAAAAAGTGTTTACATGGATATGAATGCATTACAAGTCAGCTATGAGGTGGGAGGAAAAAAATAATGAAAATACTTCTTTTTTTTTTTTTTTTGGGCTGATTTAAATCACGGGTCAAATTTGACCCGCTAACACCACAAGTGGATGCAGTTTTGCACAATGCAAGGGTTAAGTAAAAAAAATTAGTACTTTTTCCACCACTGCTGGATCGACACAGATCCGCTGGTACTGGTTGCCAGGCATGTGAACTTGGAGTGCACTTACATTCTTGAGCTGGAGCTTCAGACACAAGAGAGAAATGAAATCTTCTGGTAAGCTGAAAAGCAGCTCTCAGCGGCTATAGAATAATTGATTTTAGAAAAGAAAGAAATAGAAATAGCTCAATTGACAGTGAAAATCGAATTCTTCTGCCCTTAATTTAATCAAGTTGACAGAGAACTGATGCTATTTCACAAATCTCGTTCAGCTTAAGTGGGAGTTGTTGCCGAACATAAACCGAACTCGTTCCAAATACCAGCAAGTCCAGGGTTTCAAACCGACAACCCACAACCTCCAGGGAAACACGACTGTGGGTATTTAAATGAATCATGCTTCCAATTTGATTTATGTTACAAAAGAATGAAAGACGCCAGACAACGTGCATGTTGCGCGCGCGCGCGCGCGCGTGTGTGTGTGTGTGTGTGTGTGTGTGCGAGCGCGCGCGCGCGCGCGCGTGAAAGAGAGAGAGAGAGAGAGAGAGAGAGGACAGGGAGAGAGAGAGTGTGTGTGTGTGTGTGTGTGTGTGTGTGTGTGTGTGTGTGTGTGTGTGTGAGAGAGAGAGAGAGAGAGAGAGAGAGAGAGAGAGAGAGAGAGAGAGAGAGAGAGAGAGTCAGTAATTATCCTATTCACACAAATCTCTCCAGGGGAATATTGAGGCGAATGCAGCTGTTTCAGACTTTAAGAGGGGGGAAATAAATCAATTGTTAATTGTTGGAGTACTTTGATATCTGGTTTCCTACCGTAAATATTCAGTGATATCCTTTTTCTGTCCTAGCGCATAACTATGGTTATTAAGTATCATAGTGCAGGGACCTGTAACATGAAAAAGGAAAATGAGATGTAGTATCATAGTGCAGGGACCTGTAACATGAAAAATGAAAATGGGATGTAGTATCATAGTTCAGGGACCTGTAGGCTAATATGAAAAATGAAAATGGGATGTCCAGATATTCCATTTTACAAGCTCCAGAGCCACAAAAAGGAGCCAAATCTATGTAAAAAGTCACTTTCTTTGCACCTTCCAACACACTCACATGATGTCGATTCTCCTATGTACTAGGAAGTAGCTGATTAGTTTTTGCATACATTTTATCTGTGAGATCAAATCCAAAGAAAAGGAAGAATAATCGATTTATTTGAATCGTTTTCATAGTTTAAGTATACTACAAATGGTACCATTTTCTGCATTAAGGTAGCAAATGGTACCATTTGTAATACACATCGTTGGACACATTGTTGGATGCATTATATTATCCAGTAGGTATGTGACATGTGCATTCAAATCCCCACCAGGCCGCTACGTTCACCAGTGCCACCAGGCTATATTAATATTTAGCTCTGGAAAATGTGAACTTTCACCAACAATGAAGCACAGCGTTGGCATAGAAAGTCTGCATAGTGTGGTCCACATTGTGGAAAAACAGCTGCAATCAAATTAATTATGGGTATATGCCATTTAAGTCTGCAAGTTAGCACGCATTTAAAATAGTTTTAAATAATGTCAGTGCTTGTCTTTGGCATATACCTAAATGAAATGAACTCATACATTACACCACAAAAGGTCGCTCTGGTGGTCATTTAATTTGGCCAGTGTAGTAGGCTGCTCACTCTGGTGTCTAATATTCATGTTCACATACTGCAAGAGAATTATGATGAATAGTATACAAGTATACAGTTCCTCCAGTCTCAACAGTAGTGTATGTTAACAAAGAAATGCAGTACGATCCTTGTACTGAAACAATGCAAGATCCATTGTACAGTATTATAATGGCAAGAGTCTGTTTTTGTCCCCCTGAAGGTTCCCACAGCCCACCTCATCACAAAGGGTGGCCGGGCTGTTGCAGTCCGCGCCCCTAAGCTTTGGAACGCGCTACCTTGGCGGCTGGTGGGAATTTTGGGTGGGAGGGCTAAGCGTATAATTAATAATCTATATAATCTGTATAGTTTACATATCCAGATTTAGGAAAATATACTTTTATTTGACAAAAGTATAGACAAAAGTATACAAATCAGTCAGTCACACATCAACAACTAGTGATGGCACATATGGCATCCTGCCTGAGAGCATTTGAGCATCATCAATGCATTTGCACTGATATCAATGATATCAAAAAAATAAAATCATACTGTGGCAGTCAGTCAGTCAGACAGACAGACACACAGTCTGTCTGTCTGTCTGTCTGTCTGTCTGTCTGTCTGTCTGTCTGTCTGTCTGTCTGTCTGTCTGTCTGTGTCTCTCTCTCTCTCTCTCTAAGAGTTCTCCACGGGCCTGAAAATTAAGGCCTGGCCCTAACTGGGCCCTACTGGGCCGGTCCGAACAATTACCATACTTTTAGGCTCAAAAACCCCAAAACCCCCTAAATAAATTTCTGATCATGAACAATCCAGCTTTCTCTGCTCATAAGCTTGCCATGGCTTCAAGCTCTGCAATTTGTCTCTGCATATAGTTTCCACCACAAAAGGCTTTTGAACCTATGTCATTTTCTTTTAGTACTTTGAATAGTTTACCTGGCAGGTGTCTCGCCTCCACTGCTCGCAAAGTGCTTCCACAAATTGTATGGCCTTAATTGAGCAATTTGACCTGCTGTGGTACACGTCACAGGCAAAAAACTGACAAAAGACACTGACAAAGTAGAATAAGCCATTCAATAATGACATACTGTATATAATGGGCAGGAAATCATAAGGTCTTGACGAAAAACACAATAATTATGATTCAGGAAAGTTATAAACTTGCTGAAGTTAGTCAGTTGCGCTCTCTCTCTCTCATGTCAGCTGTCAATCACTCAACTCAATGAAAGCCAATGGAAGCTGATTTGGTCTAAAAGAAATCAGCCCGTTTTGACATATTTTGTGTTTTTCTTGTAACTATTTGATGCTGTTGCTGCTCTAGGTTCCACCAGCTTGTATAATAATCTATTCGAAAACATTTTAATAACATTTAATAACATTTTAATAATAAAAAAAATATATATATATATATATATAATAATAATTTCTAATTTTTATTCAATAATATAGGGGGGGCTTAGCCCCACTAGCCCATTGATACCAGCCGCCCCTGCCTATATGTTTACCTAAGACTTGCAAAATCAGTGTCATCTTTTAAATCTCTTCTGAAAACCCACCTTTATGTTAAGTCCTTTTTTTAAATCTTCTTGCCATTTTGTGTTTCATTGATTATATCTGTATTGTGGCTATTTTAAATTTGTTGGCTGCTGTGCTATTCTTTTCACTGATCTTTTGTTGTAATGATATTATTATTATTATTATTAACAAATACACATTTTTGTACATATCGTTGCTGGCGGGCAGAGATGGGACTGGAGTAATATGCACATTTACAGCCTATTGTATTCATCCTGAGGTTCTATTAAATTTGAATCGATTCAACTTTAATACCATACGTGACCATACTATATTGAATAGATCTAATGATCAGGTACAGCAGGGGGGAATTGTGTGTGTGTGTGTGTGCGCGTGCGTGCGTTTGTGTGTGTGTGTGTGTGTGTGTGTGTGTGTGTGTGTGTGTGTGTGTGTGTGTGTGTGTGTGTGTGTGTGTGTGTGTGTGTGTGTGTGTGTGTGTGTGTGTGTGTGTGTGCGTGCCTGCGTGCGTGCGTGCGTGTGTGTACGTAGCACATCCATACTCACACTATTGCTTCACTATTGAGCTTACTAGCTATTTTTTTTTTTTTTTTTTTTCAATAGTATGTTTATTGATTTTCAAAGACAAAACAAAACAAAACAAGACAAGACAAAACGGGACCGTACCTATGTTCCCCAGGTTCTGTGTTCCCCAGGTTCTATGTTTCCCGCAAAAAAAGGTTCTATGTTCCCCACTTACCAAAAAAGGTTCTATGTTCCCTGGGTTCTATGTTCCCCTTTTACCTAAAAAAAGGTTCTATGTTCCCCGTTTACCCCAAAAAGGGTTCTATGTTCCCCATTAACAAAAAAAGGTTCTATGTTCCCCGCTCACCCAAAAATGCAGGAAAAATACATTTTTAATTTCCAATTATTAATAACATCTCTGAAAACACAAAAACTGAACATAATGGGGAGGAATTACTATCAGAAACTTGCCCGCCCCTTTCCCCTGGCGGCCATCTTGGACAAAAATTGTACCATATGATAATAAGCATTGGTGAGGACCAATTAAATGAAGATAAGTTGAAAATGGGTGGTCCTTTAAGCTTCCATAATTGTCTCCACCAGGCCGAAACGCATGGCGAGAGAGTATGTTTTACCCCTGTCCATCCGTCCGTCCGTGTGTGTGTCCTGTCCGTGTGTTACCACTTACCAGGTAATCTCCGGCACCATTGGACCGCTCGCTGTGAAACTGTGCACACACACTCCCTCGATACAATTCAGAACCTCTGCCCCAAATTTTTCACATGGGCCTGTTATAACGCCACCAGGAGGCCGATTTGTGCAAAACCCATTTTTTGACATTACTCCTACAGATTTTATCCAAACGCCATGCAAATCGTTACACAGTATCTCTATAGTCATGTGATCAACCCGGATCTGTCCGATTTCCCATATTCCATCCTGATTGGCTAAGGTTGGCTTCCAAAGTTTGCAGGATTGGTCCGTTTTGAACAAAATGCCTCGAATCATGAACGCAGCTTGCAATTTCCGTGAAATTTCACACGCACATTCCCACTAGGCTGAGGAAGAAATGCCACCCATTTCACATTGCCCTGTTATAGCGCCACCAGCAGGTCTAATTTAGCAAAACACATTTTTGGAACAAAATGCCACAAATCATAAATGCAGTGTCCGATTGCCGTGAAAGGCCTAGGAAGAAATGGCACCCTTTTCACATTGGCCTAATATACCGCCACCAGGAGGCCACAATAACGTACCTGACCTGGCGTAGACCTGTGCTCCGAGGAGCACTTTTTCTAGTTACGGGGCCAGAGCTCAGCTCTGGACCTGTCTTATTATTGTACGTATTCTGTTTCTGCCACTTTTCGCAGTTCTGGCTGAACCGTGCTGTCGCTTTTTACGAAACTCGGCCATATGGTAGATGGTCATGAAAAACTATCAAGAAATAAATCTCACAATCTTTCGTCAAAAGGTGGCGCTATAGCACTCAATTGAAAATGCCAACTTTGAACAGGTACAACTCATGCCCTGTTTGACCTACAGCCATAAAACTTCAATACACACATGCGTCTACTCATGATGAACAACTTTAACCCTCTGACTTTTGACCTCTGACCTTTAGATCTCCCACCATTTTGAATTATATGAAAAACAGTTCAAACCTATCTCCTCCTGGGATTTTTGAGTAATCTGCACGAAACGTTTTACACATGAACTTTGGACCTATGCCGACAAACTGATGCAAAAGATTTTCCATAAGTGAAAAAATGAAGCTTTAATGAGCAAATGAATATTGCAGTTTTATGACAATTATTCATCTGCCCCTAACACATACATGCAGACTCACATTTCTTTGAAACTTTGCGTTAATGTTGAGGGTCATTCCAAATATTACTGAAACCAATCTTACTCCAATTGGTCAAAGGGGGGCGCTATAGCGATTTTTTGAAAGTGCAAACTTTAAACAGGCAAAAGTCATGCCTCGTTTGGCCGACAGCCATTAAACCTGCTTACACATGTGCCTTGACTCATGAGGAACACATGTATCACGTTGACCAGTAAGCTCCCCCCTTAGATTGTCCGCAATTTTGAGCAGTTTGAAAAACACTTAAACCCAGGATTTTTCAGCTATTTGCGTGAAACTGTATCATCTGTGTGATCTCCTTTTTCACAGGTTCTTGTCTGTTGGTCCAATGGCTTCTCCCTTAAACGTGTGCCTCACAACCTGAAGGTTGCCAGTTCAAGCCTCACTTGATGCAGACTTCATTAAAGTTGCATTGCACACAACATGATTGTGTCAATTAATACATGTGCAATTGTTAAACATAACCTGAAATACTTATTTGAGAGGGGATGTTTTTGCAATGTATGACATACTTCATTCTGAAAATAGCCGATCTACAATCTCAAAACTTTTCAGATAGCAACGTGTTTCTGAGTTTGTAGATCGGCTGCTTTCACTGGTTCACTTTTATCTTCAACAGACAACCTCAGCCTGGTCAAAGCTATAGCACTAACACTAATGTTGCAGCCCGTCAATCCGAAGGTTGAGGGTTCGATTCCTGTTAATGGCAATAGGTTGACACGTCCAATCAATCCATTCTGCTTCCATCCTTCTCTCTCTTCAATCTATTGTTTCCATGTCTCTCTCTCTTCAATCTATTCCGTTTCCATGTCTCTCTCTCCGCCCTTAGATTGTTCGCAATTTTGAGCAGTTTGAAAAACACTTAAACCCAGGATTTTTCAGTTATTTGCGTGAAATGGTATAATCTGTCTGACCTCCGTTTTCACTGTATCAGGTCTGTTGGTCCAATGGCTTCCCGCTTAAGTGAATGTTTCACAACATCAAGGTTGCCGGTTCAAGCCTCACTTGGTGGAGACTTCATTTAAAGTGCATTGCAAACTACAATACTGTATTAATGAATACATATGCAATTGATAAAGATAACATGAAATGCTTATCTGAGAAGGTCTGTTTTTGCAATGTATGACATACTTCATTCTGAAAATAGCCGATCTACAATCTCAAAACTTTTCAGATAGCAACGTGTTTCTGAGCTTGTAGATCGGCTGCTTTCACTGGTTCAGTTTTATCTTCAACAGACAACCTCAGCCTGGTCAAAGCTATAGCACTATAGGTAGTGTTGCAGCCTGTCAATCCTAAGGTTGAGGGTTCGATTCCTGTTAATGGCAATAGGTTGACACGTCCAATCAATCCATTCTGCTTCCATCTTTCTCTCTCTTCAATCTATTGTTTCCATGTCTCTCTCTCTTCAATCTATTCCGTTTCCATGTCTCTCTCTCCGCCCTTAGATTGTCCGCAATTTTGAGCAGTTTGAAAAACACTTAAACCCAGGATTTTTCAGTTATTTGCGTGAAATGGTATCATCTGTCTGACCTCCGTTTTCACTGGATCAGGTCTGTTGGTCCAATGGCTTCCCGCTTAAGTGAATGTTTCATAACATCAAGGTTGCCAGTTCAAGCCTCACTTGATGCAGACTTCATTAAAGTTGCATTGCACACAACATGATTGTGTCAATTAATACATGTGCAATTGTTAAACATAACCTGAAATACTTATTTGAGAGGGTATGTATTTGCAATGTATGACATACTTCATTCTGAAAATAGCCGATCTACAATCTCAAAACTTTTCAGATAGCAACGTGTTTCTGAGTTTGTAGATCGGCTGCTTTCACTGGTTCACTTTTATCTTCAACAGACAACCTCAGCCTGGTCAAAGCTATAGCACTAACACTAATGTTGCAGCCCGTCAATCCGAAGGTTGAGGGTTCGATTCCTGTTAATGGCAATAGGTTGACACGTCCAATCAATCCATTCTGCTTCCATCCTTCTCTCTCTTCAATCTATTGTTTCCATGTCTCTCTCTCTCAATTAATGCATGTGCAACTGTTAAAGGTAACATGAAATGCTTCTTGGAGAGAGTATGTTTTTGCAATGTATGACAAACTTCATTGTGAAAATAGCCGATCTACAATTTCACAACTTTTCAGATAGCAACGTTTTGTGAGCTTGTAGATCGGCTACTTTCACTAGTTTTCGTTCCGAGGAGACACAAAAATGCCTTTATTGGTAAATGGTTTGTGAACCAGTGATCTAGAGTAGTTCGGGACACAGAGGCTTGGTTCATAATGGACGGAAATACTTATAAATATCAACAGACACTACCAGTAATTGTGTCAATTAATACATAATGCAATTGATAAAGATAACCTGAAATGCTTATTTGAGAGGCTATGAAGTATGTATGACATACTTCATTCTGAAAATAGCCGATCTACAATTTCAAAACCTTTCAGATAGCAACGTTCTTTCTGAGCTTGTAGATCGGCTGCTTTCACTGGTTCACTTTTATCTTCAAAAGACAACCTCAGCCTGGACAAAGCAATAGCACTATAGGTAGTGTTGCAGCCTGTCAATTCGAAGGTTGATGGTTCGATTCCTGTTAATGGCAATAGGTTGAGATGTCCAATCAATCCATTCTGCTTCCATCTCTCTCTCTCTTCAATCTATTATGTTTCCGTGTCTCTCTCTCTTCAATCTATTCCGTTTCCATGTCTCTCTCTCTATCTCTCTTCAATCTATTCCGTTTCCATGGCGCGCGCTCTCTCTCTCTCTCTCTCTCTCTCTCTCTCTCTCTCTCTCTCTCTCTCTCTCTCTCTCTCTCTCTCTCTCTCTCTCTCTCTCTCTCTCTCTCTCTCTCTCTCTCTCTCTCTCTCTCTCTCTCATTCACCAGGTCAGGTCTGTTGTACCAATGGTTTCTCGCTTAAGTGTGTGCCTTAAAATCTCAAGGTTGCCAGTTCAAGCCTCACTTGATGCAGACTTCATTTAAGTTGCATTGCACACAACATGATTGTTGCGAACGCGGAAGGAGACCTCCGACCAAGTGGAGCTTACTATATCACCGTGCTTGGGTTGTGTGTGTGTGTGTGTGTCTGTCCCTTATTTATGGTCTTTCCGTGTGTGTTCACGCTCTCATTGGCTCGCGCCCCCATGACTCGAAACTCCGTGCTGAAATGCCAGCAGCTGCACTGCCTGTATACAGCGTGTGTTCATGCTCTCATTGGCTCGCGCCCCCATGTGACTCGAAACTCTGTGCTGAAATGCCAGCAGCTGCACTGCCTGTATACAGCCGGCAGAGTGCGGCAGAGTGCACTACTACAGTGTGGTTGAAATATAGCAGCCTCAGTCAATCTGCGTTCGCTTCCAGCGTTCGCGCGTCTTACTTGTGTCAATTAATGCAAGTGCAATTGTTAAAGATAACCTGAAATGCTTATTTGAGAGTATGTCTTTTCAATGTATGACATACTTCATTCTGAAAATAGCCGATCTACAATCTCAAAACTTTTCAGATAGCAACGTGTTTCTGAGCTTGTAGATCGGCTGCTTTCACTGGTTCAATGTTATCTTCAACAGACAACCTCAGCCTAGACAAAGCTATAGCACTATAGGTAGTGTTGCAGCCTGTCAATCCGAAGGTTGAGGGATCGATTCCTGTTAATGGCAATAGGTTGAGACGTCCAATCAATCCATTCTGCTTCCATCTTTCTCTCTCTTCAATCTATTATGTTTCCATGTCTCTCTCTCTTCAATCTATTCCTTTTCCATGTCTCTCTCTCCGCCCTTAGATTGTCCGCAATTTTGAGCAGTTTGAAAAACACTTAAACCCAGGATTTTTCAGTTATTTGCGTGAAATGGTATCATCTGTTTGACCTCCGTTTTCACTGGATCAGGTCTGTTGGTCCAATGGCTCCCCGCTTAAGTGAATGTTTCACAACAGCAAGGTTGCCGGTTCAAGCCTCACTTGGTGGAGACTTCATTTAAAGTACATTGCAAACAACAAGACTGTATTAATGAATACATATGCAATTGATAAAGATAACATGAAATGCTTATCTGAGAAGGTATGTTTTTGCAATGTATGACATACTTCATTCTGAAAATAGCCGATCTACAATCTCAAAACCTTTCAGATAGCAACGTGTTTCTGAGCTTGTAGATCGACTGCTTTCACTGGTTCACTTTTATCTTCAACAGACAACCTTAGTCTGGACAAAGCTATAGCACTATAGGTACTGTTGCAGC
The DNA here is from genome assembly GCF_963280865.1 of Gymnoscopelus braueri. Taxonomy (NCBI): domain Eukaryota; kingdom Metazoa; phylum Chordata; class Actinopteri; order Myctophiformes; family Myctophidae; genus Gymnoscopelus; species Gymnoscopelus braueri. Next base: position 6,476,577 of record NC_137606.1, read on the forward strand.
CTGTCAATCCGAAGATTGAGGGTTCGATTCCTGTTAATGGCAATAGGTTGAGATGTCCATTCTGCTTCCATCTCTCTCTCTCTCTCTTCAATCTATTATGTTTCCATGTCTCTCTCTCTCTTCAATCTATTCTGTTTCCATGTCTCTCTCTCTCTCTCTCTCTCTCTCTTCAATCTATTCCGTTTCCATGTCTCCCTCTTCAATCTATTCCGTTTCCATGTCTTTCTCTCTCTCTCTCTCTCTCTCTCTCTCTCTCTCTTTTGAGGGGCGGCCATAGCTGAGTGGTTAGTGAGCCAGCCTAGGGAGCCAGAGGCCCTAGTTGCCCCAGGTACGATTCCAGGCCAGGCCAGCAAATGAAATTTGTCCCTGAGCAAGACTCTTAACCCCTAATTGCTCACAGGCCCTCATTGGAAACAAGACCGCAAGGACTTTCATGAACAGACCTGTTAAAGGAATTATCCTTATCTCTTCAATCTATTCCGTTTCCATGTCTCTCTCTCTCTCCGATCTACAATCTCACAACTTTTCAGATAGCAACGTATTTCTGAGCTTGTAGGTCGGCTGCTTTCACTGGTTCACTTTTATCTTCAACAGACAACCTCAATCTGTACAAAGCTATAGCACTATAGGTAGTGTTGCAGCCTGTCAATCCGAAGGTTGAGGGTTCGATTCCTGTTAATGGCAATAGGTTGAGATGTCCATTCAATCCGTTCTGCTTCCATCTCTCTCTCTCTTCAGTCTATTATGTTTCCATGTCTCTCTCTCTCTCTTCAATCTATTCCGTTTCCATGTCTCTCTCGCTCTCTCTCTTCAATCTATTCCGTTTCCATGTCTTTCTCTCTCTTCAATATATTCCTTTTCCAAGTCTCTCTCTCTCTTTCTCTTCAATCTATTCAGTTTCTCTCTCTCTCTCTCTTTCTCTTCAATCTATTCCTTTTCTCTCTCTCTCTCTCTCTCTCTCTCTCTCTCTCTCTCTCTCTCTCTCTCTCTCTCTCTCTCTCTCTCTCTTCAATCTATTCCGATTCTCTCTCTCTCTCTCTCTCTCTCTCTCTTTCTCTTCAATCTATTCCGTTTCTCTCTCTCTCTCTTCAATCTATTCCGTTTCTCTCTCTCTCTTTCTCTTCAATCTATTCCGTTTCTCTCTCTCTCTCTTTCTCTTCAATCTATTCCCTCTCTCTCTCTTCAATCTATTCCGTCTCTCTCTCTCTCTCTCTCTCTCTCTCTCTCTCTCTCTCTCTCTCTCTCTCTCTCTCCTCTCTCTCTCTCTCTCTCTCTCTCTCTCTCTCTCTCTCTCTCTCTCTCTCTCTCTTTCTCATAATTATGTTCTTTTAGAAAGTGAGCAACAGCAACAGTCCACCTGGCCTATTCCCATGGATTGGATCTACCCACCTCACCTGCTGTCATTCCCTCTCAATCTCAATCCATAATCACACCTGCCCTCACTCACTCCTCATTAGTCTCTCTCTCTCTCTCTTCTCTCTCTCTCTCTCTCTCTCTCTCTCTCTCTCTCTCATCTCTCTCTCTATCTCTCTCTCTCTCTCTCTCTCTCTCTCTCTGTGTGTTGTGTGTGTGTGTGTGTGTGTGTGTGTGTGTGTGTGTGTGTGTGTCCTGTCCGTGTGTTACCAGCTAATCTCCGGCACCGTTGGCCCCGGTCGCTGCGAAACTGTGCACACAACACTCCCTGGATTTTTAACTATAACTGCACCGATCTGCGTGAAACTTTGCACGCACACTCCCTAGAGGCCAAGAAAAAACATCTGGACTGCATTTTTCACATCTGCTTTTTACAGCGCCACCAGGAGGCCCGACTTATGTATTTTTGGAGATTATTCCTTCAGATTCTGTCCAAAAAATACGCAAATTGGTACACTGGCATCTCCATAGTCATGTGATTCTGATGGATCTGTCCGATATTTCATATTCCATCCTATTTGGCTTTCAGTGGCTTCCAAAGTTTGCAGGATTGGTCAGTTTTGAACAAAATGCCTCAAAAACATGAACGCAGTGTGCAATTTCCGTGAAATTTTGCATGCAGATTCCCACTAGGCCGAGGAAGAAATGCCCCCCTTTTCACATTCCCATTGGCCTTGTTATAGCGCCACCAGCAGGTCTAATTTAGCAAAACACATTTTGGGAACAAAATGCCTCAAATCATGAATGCAGTGTCCCATTGAAAGGCCTAAGAAGAAATGCCACCCTTTTCACATTGGCCTATTATAGCGCCACCAGGAGGCCACAATAACCTACCTGACCTGGCGGAGACCTGTGCTCCGAGGAGCACTTTTTCTAGTTTTATATGCTTTATAAATTAAGCACTTTGAAACTGAAGATGATGGCCAATGTTGATGATAGTAAAAATGATAATAATATCGTATCGATATTGTGAGCCCAATATCGTGTATCGTATCATATGTACCGTGAAATTAATGTATCGTGACACCCCTAAATAGATTTTGAGTCATGTCAAAGAAGTTTTCAAAACATGATATTTTCACACTTTAACTCTTTGACTGCGGACGACGCGATAACGCGTCAAGTGCTACTTTGTCCAGTTGGCCGTCGACGCGTTCGACGCGCTTGACGCGCGTTCATTGTTTAATCTCTGATTGCGCTATGCTGCTTAATATTCAATGTTATTCTCGAGTTCCACTTACTTCACGGACATCTGCATCCGGTTCCATGACCTGGATTCCGTTTCCGGTTTTAGATTTTTTTCCCCAGTCATTTTCGTCCAAAATAGGTAAATAAACGGGTTTTCACACGGTATAACGGACAAACGGACAGGTTCTCTTCTATAATCTATGGTCTGGGTGACGATCAGTCATCGCCGTCGTGTATCACATCGTAATTTTCGCCGATCAAAACAATCTGGGACGACGTCACATCCGTTTTCATGTTTTTCCTTGTCTAATCTATCAAGAAGGGTGAGAGAGACCCAACGACATGATCAAGCTGTCATGTGCTGCTCTCTAGTGGCGGATTTGTGCTGGGTCTTTAAATTATGTGTCCTTAAATTATTTTCATGAGAAAAATTCAAAATATAAAAATAAAAAAACACGAAAATTGCTGGCACTGGGGGAGTACTTTATGAAAATACTCTGGCAGTCAAAGAGTTAAAAACTGAAAAATTACAAATAACTAATGGGTATAAATACATGTATTTAAACCTTTTTAAATGTCTCACCATTTCCTGCATCTTTGGGTGAGCGGGGAACATAGAACCTTTTTTGGTTGAGTGGGGAACATAGAACCTTTTTTAGAACCTTTTTTGGTTGAGTGGGGAACATAGAACCTTTTTTTGGATGAGTGGGGAACATAGAATCCTTTTTTGTTTGAGCGGGGAACATAGAACCCGGGGAACATAGAACCTTTTTTTTGGGGGGAGGGGAACATAGAACCTGGGGAACATAGAACCTGGGGAACATAGGTACAGTCCCGACAAAACAGACAAACAGCTCAGCTCAGACACGTTATAAAAGGAAAAGGACACGGATACAAATATAAATTCCACATACTTACAATGGACCAAACAAAAATATAACACAATATATATATACATGATTTGGTGCTTGACATTACATAGATGGGTGAGTAACTACCCCAAGAACAAAAAAGAAATACAAGAAATAAAGATCACAGTACATATATCCATAACAGAAAAGACAAAAAATAAAAAAGCAAGGATTTAGACATTATACCTCAAGGTCAGCGGTATCACTCCTGTTAAGGAACCCTATCGTTAAAGTGTCAGCTAGTTGAGGGCCAATAAAATGTAGATATGGGTCCCATATTTTATAGAAGGCATCGGTTGTGGAACGTAGGAGGCAGGTTAAAAATTCCAATGGCATGCATTGCATGATTATTTTGTGCCAGTCTCTTTTTGTTGGTGGTTTCTCATTAATCCAAGACAACAGAATATTTTTCCTCACAGCATAGGTTAGAAGATTAAACAAACGTCTATGAAACTTGTTAATAATTTTTTTATCAGGAAGTCCCAGAATCAAACACATGGGGTGCTTACTAGCTAGTTAACATTAGCTACTTTCTGTACAATGCAGCTTTTTGTGTTTGCTTTGTTTCATTTTGATTATGAAACAGATTCATCCGCAAGCAGCCTCAGTTTACACTCTGATGAATGAAGAATGTATGTGCATTTCACGGAAATCGCAAGCTGCGTTCATGATTTGAGGCATTTTATTCAAAACGAACCAATCCTGCAAACTTTGGAAGCCAATCTTAGCCAATCAGTATGGAATATGGAAAATCAGACAGATCCGTGTATATCACATGACTATAAAGATACTGTGTACCGATTTGCGTGATGTTTGGACAAAATCTGTAGGGGCAATATAATTATTTTTTTTCATTTGCAAAAAACGGCATCTTGGTGGCGCCATGACAGGCCAATCTGAAAAATTCGGCGCAGGGGTTCAGCTGTGGAATCCAGGGAGTGTGTGTGCACAGTTTCGCAGAGACCAGGCCAACAGGGCCGGAGATTAGTTGCTCACAGACAGACGGACACACGGACGGATGGACATGGTGCAAAACGTAGTCTCGGTCATGCTATTCGGCCTGGCGGAGACAATGGCCCCGATTCATAATGAGGGTCGTAAATATGGGGTAAATAAAGTTCGTAAAGGCCGGTCGTATTTTGGTAGTCACAAACGGACGTGCAATTCCCAAAGGGGTTCGTATATCACAGAGACGTGCGTACAACCAGTGCGTATATGACCAGGTGTGATGATTTACTCTGGAAGGCTGCGTCCAACAGCATCCAACTTTAACGTCACCGTGCTGAACCGTGCTAAACAGCGTTGCCATGTCCGCTTATTATAAGCGAATTTGGGCTTATTTTTCTGTAAAGTTGCTTGTAAATATTGGTAGCTGTGGGGTGCGGTTTTTTGGGCTTGTTTCTAAAGTGTAGTTGGTTATTTGGGCTTGCTTCACAATTGTTCAATTGTTTTAACAGGTGGTTCTCAAATATTTTTATGTCATGGACCCCCAAGTTAATATGTATGCTAATTTATCCCTATAAGCCCCATCTGAACATGTTTTGTGCCAGCTGGAGGCAGATTTGTGTTGTTAGAATGTTTAAAAAATCTTCCAAATATTCCACATTTTATTACAAGATTTTTTTTTAAATAGCAGATCTACAAGCTCACAACGGTTTAATTACAGTGCTTATAATGGCCTAAGTGCCAGTTGCTTCTTTTGGGCTTGTTTTCCTAGACCTGGTTGCTTATTTCTCTCACAACATCTGGCAACGCTGATGAAAGTTTGAAGTTCAACTCCGCCTCGTCCAAAGCTAACAGATGCGGTGTCGCATCGCCTTGACAACGTACTGTTCTGTCTGGAAGCGGATCACATAATAAATGCTTTCATGTGTAATGAGAATAAAGAAGTTTACAAGGTTTAACCCCATTACCAAATAAAAGGCTAATAAAACGTGGAAAGGATATTATATAAGCGAGCCTTTTCTAATGAACATAGCGCACCTTTACCTTTTAATATTTATTAGGCTGTTGTGTGTGGCGTTCATGTGATCAATATACAGTAGCCTACAGTGGCTTTACAAATTAATACCGCGGCACGGACACTGATGCAAGTCAGTCCCTCCGCAGTTTCATTAAGGCATCATAGCCTATTTTCATTATTACGTGACACACGCTGAGATGACCCGCTGGCAAACACAGCTCTAAATGCAACTCATAGCCTAGAAAATAAATAAAAAGCGGTGGAATCTACATCATGTCTATATTATGCATAGGCTACAAGCAATACATCGTTTGACATTTATTTTTTATTTTTTATATATATGTGTTGACAAATGTTGGGCACATATATATTTTATTTGAGGTTTGCCACTGTTGTAGCCTAATTGATTTTGGCATGAAGAATAAAGCATTCTAAAGACATACGCACATTTCAGCCCTGGTAAGACAGCCTCGGGGCTGACCTGAGAACGTACGCACCTGACGCACAAAACACAGAACAAAAAACTTTTATGAATCCGATTGCAGGTGTAGGATTTGTCCTAAATGCCGGTACGTACAAAATATGGTCGTAAATCCCTTTATGAATCCGGAATGAGCTGAGTCACAGCATTCAGAGCACCATTTAAGCATGTGGTGTGCTGTGAGTGCAGTGCTTCACAGATTTAGATAAAAGGTTTAAAGTGGTCATATCTGCCTGCCTGTTTCAATCAATGAAAAGTATTAACAGAGGGTTGTCATGACAATTAGATTGGATCCATTTACCATTTCTTAGAAAGTAACAGTTTTCAACCCAAACAATGCTGATGACACACATGCTGATGACGATAATGATGCGATGCGACTGCGAGGGTAAGGACTAGTCCAGACTAACTAGGAAAAAATGTATACATGTAAAAATTGCAATTCTTATTATCGACGATTCAGAATCGATAAAAATAAATAAATACATAATATTTGTATTATTATGATTTTACTGGTGAAAGTTACAGGAGTTCTATGATGTGTGTGATATCATGAAATGTAAGCTTACCATAATTACAGTTAACATTATCATGTCTTCTATCATATTCAAGGGCTTTAGGGAAAAAAGGAAACTTCACTTTCAGTTCAGCACAGCAGAGGGGAGGTGTGCGTGTCCAGCTGACACTTGTTGGCCCTCGTTAACGTTACTTCCATCAAGGCAATAGAGGCTATGCTCGTGACATCATCGTACTTATGCGGGAACGCCTACTGAGTGGCAAAAAACTACTTTCTGGCCTTGACAGTCCATACATCCAAACAGAAAAGTCCTATCTGATTGTATCAAACAACGTTAAACTCACCAACATGGCAGCTGTACGGAAAGCTTGAATTATCCTCTTTCTATCTGTAAAGTTTGTGTTTCTCAAAAATCCCCCGTAGACATGTTATGAGCTACTTTCTGTCACTAAATTCTGTGCAGGTGATTATTAAATTCTGTGCAGGTGATTATTATAAGTGTCAGAGTTTGGAAGCGCTCGTTTTCAATAACGCAACGTCTTGCTGCCTCCTGCATTATGTGCAATTTATAAACAGGTGGTACACAGGACCGTTGAGTGATTTCCAACGAGCGCTTCCAAACTCCAACGCTCCATGCTGCTCATGGTGACCTGCAGGAGGCCCAGGTTTCCGATGTGGTCCTCCCATGTGATATCAAGTGTCGTTTGTGAGCATTATTGTGTAGATGCCATCCAGGGACCTTTCCTGCTAAACTGTGAGCGCACATGTCTCGGCCTGTACAGCAGTAGGCCTACTGATTCTATACCGTAGCCACAAACAGCCATCTCTTGAGGTCATCTCCCATCTCAGATGTTCACACTCTCCTCACACTAGGCACTCAAGGCAACGTGCCCTCCAGCCCTTCAGATCCTGTTCCGTCGCGGGAGTCCAGGCACCGAGATATTTGTCCTCGACTACCTCGAGCACCGTTCCGCCACCTGTAGTAGTTCCCTTCCCTTTTCTGCTTCGTCCGAGACTAGGGCAATTCTGCACAGTCGAGGTCAGTGATCGTGATAGGATTCCTTGAGACCGGTGTGAACCGCTGTAAACCCCAGTCTCTCCGCCATTTATTGCGAGTCTCATTGCGTGTGTGTGTGTGTGTGCGTGTGTGTGTGTGTGTGTGTGTGTGTGCGTGCGTGCGTGCGTGTGTATGTGTCTGTAAATATGTATATGTGTAAACATATATATACACACACACACACACACACACAGACACACACACACACACACACACACACACACACACACACACACACACACACACACACACACACACACATGGCCTATATCCCCAGGACTTTTTGTGTTATCCTTTTGGCCATAATGTCTTACTGTACCACGTGCTGTTTACATGTCTGACTAATAAAGTATTCAATCAATCAATCAAAACCATCAGATCATATGTTTAGCGCTGTCTCTCTCATTTAACCACTGATGTACAGTATTAGCATTGTGGTGCATTGTGAGCTTGTGCATCTGTTATTTTCATACCATTTCATAACATTTCCGCTTATAGAGACATGCCCAAAAATAGGGACACCAATTTGAAAGTTGTTAACAGCCTAATTGCTGAAGGAAAATACCTGCTAAACCTGGCTGTTATTATTTTCCTTCATACAAACTACATCATTATCTCCTCAATGCCAGTTAAAACACAAATACATTTTCTTCAGTTACACAAAGGAAAATCCCCATATCATTACTCCTTGTAGCTTGTGGAACATAAGCTAAATCTTCTGAAGCCAAAATAATACTGTATAGAAAAGACGAGATATTTACATCATTATTTAGTGCAAATATTCCCTACAACCATTGTTTTCCAGCTCAATTGCGAACCAAACTCCCCAACATTTATTCTGGTGCAAATAAGTAAGGCTGTGTTTCTAATTAAAGCCCTTCGTTCGAGAGGATGGAATTCTTAATGGTACAGCTACAATGGCATTCTAGTTTGTGTGCTTCCAATTTTGTGGCAACAGTTTGTAGAAGGCCAAATCCTGCTTCAGAATTTACAACCCCCCCCCCCCCCCCACAGAAATAGAGAATTCTCTTTTCCGAAGGAAATTAAACCCCCGGTCGGACATTGTGTTTTTCGCCCCTGTCCGTGCGGTAAGCTTTGTCCCCTCAAGAGAAGTGTTCCTAATGCACAGTTTGCAGTAAGTCATCAACTTGTTTGGTATTGGTGGTCCCTGCTTTGAGGCAGTCTCTCAAGCGCAGTTAATCATAGCTAAAGATGATGGGTGGTAATTATTTCATTACATGAGTGCCTCACATAATATTTTGCCTGTGCAAATGAAAATGAATTAATATGAATTTCATTAAATTGTGTTGTGGAAGAAATGACAGTTAATTGGCTGACCACGGACATAATTTTCTTTATCATTTAGATTGCTTACAATACACAGGTGACCAGGAAGGTAGCTGACATAGCAATATTAAGAGAGGCGGCCCAAACTGCTGTAAAGGTGAACAATAGAACTTCATTTGGCTACACAGCAAATTGGGACTAGGCCAGTGAGTGACTGTCACTACTATTAATCACCTAACAGCAAATGTTTTGAGATAATCGCAACTATTTAGCATAATCGTCATAATCTTTTCAACGTTGACAAAGGTTCATGCATTTTCAAAAATTTTCCCCAAAATGTGGAAATATAGCAGATCTACAATCGACTATTTCCAAAATGTTTGGTTAAATACTGTAAGTGTAATCAATATAAGTTATATTAGTATGTATGTCAGTTATTTTAAGTTATCTGTCATATCTGGCCTGTGCTATTTTTTTTACAAAGCTTAAAAGGCAAACAAATGTAATAGTTTGATGCCAAAAACACAATTAAATTGTCACAATTATTTGTGTGACAATTAATCGTCAAGGACAATTCCATGATCAAGACAGTCCTAATTGAGACCATCTATGTGTGACTTAGACAGACAAGCAAGGAGAATGAAGCAGATCAAGGGTCTCCAACAGTGGTGTAAAGTAACTAAGTACATTTACTCAAGTACTGTACTTAAGTACAATTTTGAGGATTTTTTACTTTACTGGAGTATTTCCAATTTTCAATACTTTTACTTCTACTCCTCTACATCTCAGAGCCAAATATTCAATTCAATTTCAATTATTTGAAAACTTTAGTTACTAGTTACTTTAGTTTGCAGATATAAATTATTACATTATAAAACATACATTAACCACTTTAGCCCTATTTTATACCTAGGCTATTTGAAAATAGCCGATCTACAAGCTCACAACGCGTCGCATCGCGACGCGTTGTGAGCTTGGGGGGGGGTGGGGCGGCGGTAGGGGGCCGTGATGGGTTGAGGAACGTCAGGGGTTAGGGTTGGGTGACTGTCAACGATTGAAATGACCTGTTAACCACTTAAGCCCCAGCCTCTGTATTAAGGGAAAAAACTTTGCGTTGTGACTCGTTGAGAGCTTGTAGATCAATACAGTATAAAAGTCTATTTACTCAACTACTTAAGTACAATGTTTAGGTATTTTTCAGTACTTGTAGCTTATAGTACTATACTACTCCACTACATCCCAGAGGCAAATATTGTACTTTTTACTCCACTTCAATAAGTTGACAGCTTTACTAGTTACTTTGCTTACTTTATTATTACATCCTCCTACCATAATTGGCGGCCAAACTCATGGAGGGTACACAAGCGTATGGAGGCAGTCTCCAAGCACACACATGGCCCAACTAACTCCACATTTCCCCCCAAAATTCCTCAATATTCTGCCTGTAACAACAGCTGCTTCCCATACCGTTAATCTACTTGCACGATGTACAATTAATATGAAACGCATTATGCCCCAATACTTATGCAAATCACTTCGCCAGCTCGCAATTTACTTCCGGATGGTTCTTTTAACAGCCAATCATCATCATCTGCGACCAAAACTGAGCACCTTCGTTGCCACATCCGTGAAACGGGCAAGAAACAAGCGCTGCCGTGGTCTATGCAAACGAGCCCCAAAAGCGCGCCAAATAAGCCCAAAATCGCTTATACAAAAGGCAGACCTGGCAACGCAGGCTACGCCAATCATGTGCGACAGATCTACAGGCTATGGGGCAGAGACGCAATGTGCCACACACCGTATCTTAGCAACAACGAAAGCGCTAACTCTCATTGGTCGTGTCATGCTGAGGGCAGTTTCCAGACAGCAGCCAGACGCACTGACGCACCTCCGTGATTGTTCTGCGAGCTCAGCTGGACAGCACAAGCACCGTCATTTCTCTAATAAATCGCCCTGTCATTCATATTGTCAAGACTTTGAGGTCACTGCAGCCTGCTACTAATGTAACGAATGTTTATGTCCACTACTGTGCTTAACATGAGCCGTTAGCATGCGGCTAACGCTAACGCACTTTCAACGCTAGCATGTAGCTAATGCTAACGTGGTTGTCATGGCTGAAGCGGCTGTGCAATCACTTTGTCAACAATGAACGTTAGTGTGGTGAATGTTACTATTCCTGCTCAGTTAGTCCATTGTAGATGGTGCGCCCACATAAGGCCAAAATCGCTTATACGACAAACAGACCTGCCAACCCTCATCGTACACAGCATTAGCTAGGGTGCATGTCGGCTTTCCGACATGTCGCCTTTCCGACGGTTACTAACCCTATACCTAACCCTAACCCTAACCCTAACCGCACGCGGAAGCCACTAGTCGGAGTAGTGAGATGTCGGAATGGAAGGCGGTTACCCATTAGCTACTAACGTGGCCTGCAACTTGGAATCTGTTGCTGCTGGTTGTTAATGCAGCCTGCTAATAGTCTCTAAAGCATGTATGTGAATGTTTATGTCCATTACTGTGTTGCCGTTAGTTGGGTTAAATGACTATTAGCCAAGCGCTGCCTATAATGAGCCGTTAGCATGTGGCTAATGCTAACGCTGTTGTCGTGACTGAAACGGCTATGTTACACATCTTACTAACAACCTGTATGAACGTTAGTCTGGTAAATCTCATCAATGCTACCTAATTAGCCCGTTGAAGAGTTTCATTTCAGTGTATTTTGTAGGTTTTTGTGAAACAATGTAACATAATGGCAGAGACGCGTTGCTGCACAAGCACAGGGCATCATGGGAAATGTAGTCATTTCTGCTAATGTCGGCTCTACTGTGTTAAGCTTGTGTTACATTACTGCTGCTTAAGGCCCCTGCATGCTACCAAATGAGGTGGTCACCCTAGCACCGTTTGTGACCACCAAAACGGGCCTTAGGTGGACCATATTCTGGGGGGGGGAAATCGCAGAAAATAGCTGATCATCAAGCTCACAACACATTGCATTGCCATGTGTAGGCCTATCTGCTATATTCAGCAAAGATCTTTAATCAAAAACAGAAAATACAGTAGTATAGAGGGCTCTGAGGGAGCTCTGAGGGACACACCATTCGGGCTTTGAATGCAGCCACTTTATCCAACGACTTAAATTCTGCTGCCATTCTCCCCTGAAGTGACAGATTCAGTTCATTGAGCAGGTTGAATATGTCACTCAGGTAAGCCAGGTTTGAGACCCATTCTTTGTCATTGAATTGGGCTGCCAGTGGGTCTTTATTTTTCCTGAAAGAAATCTCAGCAGCGGTTCACTTATAAAGTGTGGCCAGTGATTTCCTGCTGGACAGCCATCTGACTTCAATCAGTTAGATAAAGTGCTTGAATCTTGCATCAATTTGATCACAAATAGCACAGTGGTGTCACATTTCACTTACCGGGGGTTGTATGAATTCCTGTGGTGTAAAGTAACTAAGTACATTTACTCAAGTACAATTTTGAGGTATTTTTACTGGAGTATTTCCAATTTTCAGTAATTTTACTTCTACTCCACTACATCTCAGAGTCAAATCTTATATTTTTACTCCAATACAATTATTTGAAAACTTTAGTTTACTAGTTACTTTGTAGATTTGGATTATTATGACAAAACATACATTAACCACTTCAGCCCTATATACATTTTGGCCATTTGAAAATAGCCGATTTACAAGCTCACAATGCGTCACGATGCGACACATTGTGAGCTTGTAGATCTGCCATTTTCTTTTATTATACATTTGAAAACTTGTGAAATGGCACCTTCTGCATACTTACTTACTTAGGCCCATCGCTCCCAGTGGAGCATAGGCCATCTACGACTCTTCTCCATCCAACACGGCTTTGGGCTGTCCTTTCTGCCTCCCCCAGCTGGTTCCTTGTCTCTTGAGCTCCGCCTCAGTGTCCCGCCTCCAGGTGTTCTTAGGCCGCCCTCTCTTCCGCTTCCCCTGGGGATTCCAAGTCAGGGCCTGGCGTGTAGTGCTGGTTGTCGGTTTCCTCAAGGTGTGGCCTATCCACCCCCACTTTCGTCTCAGGATCTGCTTCTCTACTGGTTCCTGTCTTCCTCTCAGTCATAGTTCCTCATTCTTAATTTTGTTTGGCCACCTGATCCCAAAGATGCATTTCAGACAGCTGTTTATAAAAGTCTGTATTCTGCAATGTTTTTTCGTCATTCTCCACGTCTCTGAACCGTAGAGAAGGACGTATTTTACATTTGAGTTGAAGAGCCGCACTTTGGTTGTCATGGCAATGTCCTTGGAGGACCAGATGTTCTTCAGAATGATGAAGGCTGCTCTGGCTTTGCCTACTCTGGCTGTGACGTCGCTGTCTGTGCCGCCTGCCTATCTAAGATGCTGCCTAGGTAAGTGAATGAGTTGACTTCCTGTATGGATTCCTCACCTACTGTGACTTTGTTGTTGGTAGAGGTGTTGATCATCATTAGGTTGGTTGTCTTCCCGTTTATTCTCAACCCAGTCTCAAGGGATGTATTTGCCAGCTTAGTTGTCTTGTCTGGTTGTAGTTGTGTGACAGGAGAGCCAGGTCATCAGCAAAGTCGAGGTCAATACTTTCTGCATAATGAGTACTTTCTACTTTTGGTAGAGGTATTGGTATACCCTTTGTACTTTTACTCAAGTAAATTTTTTATTCCGGACTACTTGTAACAGAGTATTTCTACTATCAATTCCACCTGCATATGGTGCTAGCAGTTAGCACATAGCAGTGACATAAGGTACTTTTGTGCCTTTATAATAAAAAGGCAGAGAGTGACCTGGTTGCTTTTTCGCCCTGAAAACAATGAAATGCAGACAATGTTGCCATACTGTCTGAATGAAAAAACACATTTACATTTTTTATTAGGACTGTTTTATTCAATTAACAATAACAACCGTGGAAATAATTATGCTCTATGAACAGCAACAATTTATTTGCCAACATAAACATGCAATCACATACAATATAAAGAAGACCACAAATGGTATTCATCAATTATTAATTATTCATTAATATCACGCTCTCAGTTGCTTACTTTCACACGCTGCACAGGCTGCGTTTAACCGATGACTTTTGTGCCTTGAATATACTTGAAAGGCAGAGAGTGACATGGTTTGTTTTTTTCCCTGAAATCAATGAAAGGCAGAAATGTTGCCATAGGCCTACTGTCTGAATGGGAAAACACGTTTTTATGAAAACCTAACATCACTGCTACTGCTTAGATGGGTAACTGCTTAGTTATTTTGTTGCATTGGAATTGCTGCGATTTTTGATAAATACATCTTTTAGTTTGTTCAAGACAAAATTAATGTTTAGATCGGGGGCAAAGAAAAGCTTGCCGCAAACTCATATAATATGACTGTGTCATTTCTTATTATATGATCGTTGTTTAACTGGTGGCCTGTAGCTACTAGAGCAGTGATTCCCAACCATGTCACTGGTGAGCAAGTGAGCCCCGAAATAATTGGCAAAACGCTAAGATTTTTGTGATAATAAACAAAATGACAAAAAAAAATCTTTAAAACCTTGAAAATGTTTTTTATTTTCATAGTGATTCCTGAAGTGAAAGTATACTACTGTACATTGGTTCCATTGATCCAAGCTGGAGCACAATCGATTAATTGATCATTAAAACTGAAATCTACATGGCTGCCTTGTTAAGTGATCAGATGAATAGGCCACGGAAGCTTTCGAGATTTTCAAGTGGGCCCTGATCCATAAAAGGTTGGGAACCGTAGCTCAGGGGGGAGAACGGCCGCAGCGCCGCTTAAATGGAAGGTTCCTGGTTCGATTCCTGGCTCGATTCCTGGCTCGCCCTGGGTTAGCGTCGAAGTGTCCTTAACAGACACTGAACAAAGAGACTGAACCCCTTAAACCCCTTAAAGGCATTGAACCCCTAAGTTACTGCTGATGAGTAGGTTAGTGCCTATATGGTTCCCTCCACCATCGGTGAGTAAATGTGTGAATGTAATGCACATTGTAAAGCGCTTTGGACAAAGGCGCCATAAAAATGCACCATTTATCACATTTCATTTAACACTGTGGAAGTGTGTGCAAGGCAAGGTGAGTGACAGTACAGGAAAACACAGCAGGCCCACTGACATAATGTATTGCACCTGGTGGTAAATCGTGTGGGTCATAACGATGTGATCTGTGGTGTTGTGTGCTGTCTGGACAGGAGCAGCTTGTGGACGACCTAGTGGGCTGAGGACAGTCCTGTGGCATAATCACTTACATACTTAATTACTTCATTTCCATTTTTATAAATTCTACTCCACTACACCTCAGAGGCTAATATTGTACTTTTTACTACAATTATCTGAATTGGTCAATCGCTGAATTCAGCGGTGTGTTATTTCTGGATAATGACCGATGAGCTCAATAACAGACCGCTGTCTAATCAAAGGCTCAGAGCACCTGCTCATATCAATCTGCGCCGCTTGAATTTGATGCCGTATCCAACATGACAGCCATGTAAACAAACACACCATGTCATTGACATTTAAACATTGCTCTCAAGAATGTTTTTGAAAACATTTGAAGCGAGAAATAGACAATGCAGTAACCAAACATGTATTCTATTTGATCAACACGTCCTTGTTTTCCGAGGCGACTGTGTCCACCCAGCGCAGCTACCCATCAGTTATCCCTTGCTTATGCCCTATTTTATACTTTGGCTATTTGAAAATATTATGGGTTGTGAGCTGGTAGATAGATCGTATTATAAAGGGTGGGTGAGTGTGCGCCTTTACGGGCGGCGGGCCGACGGTGGACGGTGGACATCACAAACGCAAAATCCGAACTTGCGAGGCGCACCCGTTGCTCCCGACCAAACACAACGTTGCAGAGACACTGTTATGGGGTCTGCCATGACAATAGTTACAGCAGGGGCCACATGTGCACAGTTTGCTCAAATCCGCACCAAACGTGGCACAAACACTGTTCAGGGGTCTGGCGAGAATAGCCACACCAAAACGAGTTGCACGCAGTATAGGGCACTACGAACAGTGTTACAGCAGTGAATAACACTTCAAATGGCCATAACTCG
>NC_137606.1:6502450-6533586 GCF_963280865.1 Gymnoscopelus braueri
CTGGGGTCCCGTCTGCAGCGTTCTGGGTGGCTCCGTCTGGTCATCCTCCAGATCTTTCTCCTAAGTGGTCATGGGGTTCTCCAGGCCGTCCACCCGATGGAGCTTGTTCGGCCATATCCCAGTCTCCAGGCAGTCCGCCTGACGTTGCCTCGTCTCAGCCTTCAGGCTGTCCGCCAGACGACAACTCTGCTGCCTCGTCTCAGCATCCAGGCCGTCTGCCAGACGACAACTCTGCTGCCTCGTCTCAGCCTCCAGGTCGTCCGCCAGACGACACCTCTTCGACCTCGTCTCAGCCTCCAGGTCGTCCGCCAGACGACACCTCTTCGACCTCGTCTCAGCCTCCAGGTCGTCCACCAGACGACACCTCTTCGGCCTCGCCTCAGCCTGCAGGCCGTCCGCCTGACGTAAGCAGCTCAGCCACGGTCCATCCTGGCCGTCTGCCTGATGTCACCAGCTCAGCCCCGGTCCATCCAGGCGTTCCACCTGATGTCCCCATTGCCGCTTCCCAGCATCCAGGCCGCCCACCTGAAGTCACCACTGTCTCTTCTCAGCGTCCAGGCCGCCCACCTGAAGTCACCTGCTCAGTCCCGGTCCAGTCTCCAGGCCGTCCGCCTGGGGTTCAGGTTCCCAGACCCCTCCTCCAGACCGGGCCAGCGTGGTGGGACGTCTGGAAGCCGTCCCTTGAGAGGGGGGTACTGTCACGGTCTGCCCCCCCACAGACCGTGTCTCCTATTCGGCCACTCCCTCTTTCCATTCCTTCTCTCAGTCCTGGTTACACACCTGTCCCCACTCCCTCATCAGCCCAGCAGTGCCATGCCCATTACAATCCTGTGAACACTTCTCCAATCAACCTGCTCCCTATAAAACTGGACTCATTGCACACACTCATTGTCAGTACATACATTGATGTTCATGTGATCTGCTGTGGAGTTTTCTTGTTCTTTGTTTTTGTGCTCCTGAAGAGTTTTCACCTTTGGACTCCCTGATACTGCTTGCAACTCCCAGCCCTGAGTTTCCTGGTTAGTTGTTTTGTGCTTCAGAGAAGTTAGCATTTTCAGCCTTGCTGTTTACTACTGCTACTGCTTTTGGTTGTAGACTTTTGCTTAATAAATATTCTAATTTGAAACTATTCTGCTTGTGGCTCTGCATTTGGGTTCAGTCCTTCTGCTAACCGTGACAATTATGTATAGAATCAATACTATGTAAATGTTGTAATGCCAACATACATTTTCAGTTCAGCGATTACATTTTGTATGTGTGTGTGTGTGTGTGTGTGTGTGTGTGTGTGTGTGTGTGTGTGTGTGTGTGTGGGTGGATGGGTGTGTGTGTGGGGGTGTGTTTGTGTTTGTGTGCGTGTGCTGATCAATGTGTCTATATGCTGTCATGTGCACATAAATTACATTTGTTAAGAACACTGTTGCCAAAGATTTGTGCTTTGCTCTTCTTGATTGTGTGTGTGTGCGCGCACACACATACGAGCGTGTTTGTGTGTGCGCATGCGTGCGTGTATATGTGCACATTTCATTGTGTGTAGGTCATGCCTTAGAAGTGCATATATACTGCATGTAGTTGTTTGCATGCTTGAGTTTATTTGTGCACAGCTACATCTGCGTGTTTGCGTGCATGCACATGTCCATATACGTGTGTGCATGTGTGTGTGCGTGCGTGGGTGCATGTGTGTGCGCGTGTGTGTGTGCGCGTGCGTGCATGTGTGTGTTTGTGTGTGTAACAGGCAGACAGGCAACAGGCTGTCTGGCTGTTCAGTATCCTGCTGATTCCAGGCCCTGAGGCAGTGGTAGTGCTTGCCAGACACCAGCAGCTGAAACACTCCATGGTTGGGGTGGCCGGAGTCTGAGTAGCCAAAGTATAGAACAGGGATTTGTATTAATAATGAAATCTGCAACGTAACTAGTAACTAAAATAATTGTAGTGGAATAAAAAGTACAATATTTTCCTCTGGGATGTAGTGGACTACATGTATGAAGTATTGAAAAATGGAAATACTCATGTAAAGTAAAATAAATATATGTATAAAAATGGTACGTAAGGATAGTACTTGAGTAAATAGTTACTTTCCACCCCTGGATATGGCAGCAGACAAACATTGTCAGACACAGTGCCCTTGTGACTTGTTCAAAGAGTCAAAAATAAAAATGAAAAAATTAAATACATGTCCACGTAATAGAATAGAGACTGGCAGTTTTGTGACTGCAGCCTTGAAATTGTCCTGCCTTTGAAATGTAATATTAAAAGTAAATTGTTGCTGTCGGGCAGACATTTACATTTTTCATTTCCCCCCCGTAAATTAATACCCTACTTCTTCATACTTCTTCAAGAGTGTGGCACAGGAGTAGTGAAAATAGCAAATCTACAAGCTCACTGTGAGCTTGTATATCGGCTATATTTACATACAAGGTTTCCAACCGACAGCAACAAAATGAACTTTACAACTATACACCATGTGGGCTGGATGGAGCAGTGATACCACTGTTCCAGCTACAAGTGTACAGCAGCCGTATCAGTGAGAGAACAGAGCCTTTGGGGTTATCCTGTGCAAGAGCACAAGAGGAAATAGTTCCTACAACCCTGTAAAGCCGAGAAAAGATGAGTCAGCAGATAATTATCAGCAGTACTGGCTGGTTTTTAGCACAGCGTCGTGTGGGCTGTAGGCCTATTGCAGCTAGATAAGTGATTCTCACATCCAGCCCTCCAGCCTTCTGACTAACAAGTGGGATTATAGTATGTATAACTATGTACACATAAGACTTATTCTTCCTAAAACCAACCAAATGCTGCTGATGTTGCAGGGGGTTACCCTCTGGGGGGGATGCAGCAAATCGTCCAGTTATACTGGTCATTCCCAATAACCTGTGGCACGAGGCCCACTTGGCCCACACTGGGATTTTTCAAAGATAAAAGAATAAAAACACGTTTTCGTGACGATATGTATCGTTTTGAGAAGAAAAAAAATATCGTTTTCAATTTTTTTTTTTTTTTTACAATAATAATAATCAGGCATGCAAACAGCCCCGAGGTGAAAAGGGTGACAACATGTTGTTTTTTTTTCGGGTCAAGTGTCACACTATTGCCCTATTTGGATTCAAAACAGCTATTGTAGCTGAAAAGCTACAAGTTCACATATCTGAATAATGCAAAAACAGAATTATTTGTTTGCATTTGCTTTTTTTCTCCCCCATATATTTTTCATAATAAAAAAAGTGCGTATCGTATTGTATCGAAATCGTATCGAAGTTGTGAGCCAATTATCGTATCGTTTGGTGAAATTAGTGTATCGGCACACCCCTAGTATGCACACATTCAGATTCATAGTTCACCTCTGTGCAATGAATCTAATGTCATTTAATTAGGCCTACATCGAGACAAGTCACCAGACTCACTACAAAGTGTGCAATATAAAATGAGTTATTGCACAAGATCCAGTGGCTCACACAGTGTTATAAACCTTATTTATTATTTCCTCTGCACCAGAATTGAATGTTTTTTCCCAAAAGCTCACGAGCCTATTCAAGAATCTCCCGTACCAATCAGGCCTGTCTTCAAGAAGGGGGAAAAAACACCTCATGCATGTCATTGCTCTCTCAACTTTCTGTTTTTACGTAAAATGATGCCTTACTTTGTCACTACAGTGTCACACAAAACTTTTAAAAATAGCAGATCTACAAGCTCAAAACGTGATGTGAGGCGTTGTGTGCTTGTAGATCTGCTATTTTTGCTATATTGGAAAATAGTTTAAAGTGAAGGTGGTTTAGTCTGTCATTGTTTTTTTTGCTTCTTAAAAAAATGTAACCAATGAAAGGTATCAACAAGAGCTTGCGACTAAATAATAACTACATACAAAGTGACGGTTTTCACCCGACAGCCACGACGATGTCTGAGTGCCGTTGACAATCATACCATCTCATTAATACACTCCACTTTGTCACCCTACTACTAACTACACCCAAAGCTTCACAACACTATAGTTTCTCTGGATTTATTTTGGCTGCTAAAATTGCTATATAAAACAAGGCTTTGATATCAGTTCCCAAGCGGCTTTCAGCAACCTCTGACGTGATGTGATTTTCAGCAGAGCGAGTGTCACTTCCATTTCATACTTATTGGTTTGTTTATTGTCGCGGGATTATTGGTGGTGCCGGAATGCCGACTTGTAAAAGAATAGCGTTACGCTTGTCGGGTCCTGTCTGTCCATTGTTACGAGTGGAGCTCATGAGTTCACGCTGGTATGCGTCAACACTTCACATTAACCACTTAAACCCTATTTACATAGTTGACCAGGGTCCCCCAGGGTAGCTTCATAGACTTGTTTGACAGCACTATCATCAATGTAAATGTATGTTTTTTGTTTGTTTATTTACGCATAATCTTTCCTATTAATATGTTGGATTCATGTCAATGTGTATTTTCAGACATCTAACCATCTGCCCATCTTTCTTAGTGTAAACAATTGGTTACTAGAGTGCGAATCATGCAACCATGTCTGCATGGGCTTGGACTATAACTTATGATCCCTTTTTAGCGTGTAACAGTGTTTGGTAATTCTTTTGTGTTATTTATAGTGTTGATTGTAATGACATACTACTGTATGCTATGTTAGTGTTTTGTATGATTCTTTTTTTTATGTTGGGGAAAAAAGATGAAAATTAGCATCTCTTGCTAAATCCTATGTATTTACAGTGCATTTTATGTATTGTTAATTCATACATATTGTCCCTCCCAAATCAATGAATAAATTAAATGAACTTGGTCATCATCCCTCAACACCAACCTCTTAGCCGAAAATAGTCGATCTACAAGCTCACAACGCGTCACGCTACAATTTGTTGTAGACCGGTTATTTCCGGTGAATGTTTACCCCAGAATAGGGATGCTAGGGTTCAAGCTATCTGGGAACGCATTCTGTAAATGAATTCCCCCTTTGTTTTTGCCTCTGGAGGCACCACCTCCTTTTTTTGTGTAGAAACAGGAACTGTGTTTGGCTCCTCCCCTTTCTTAGTCCACTTCCTCCTGTGTGCTTCTGTATTTATTCCTATTAACAGCAACACTATGTATGTTTAGGCCAGTGGTGTTATTAGCAGAATCTGTCTTGAGAGATTAGGATTCAAGTGGTCGATGTTCCTATCACACAAAGATTTGGCGCCCCGCTGTAGTAACTCTGAGGACCCCCTAGCCTAGGGGTCCCGTACCCCTTGTTGAGGACCCATGCCCATGATGCCCTGTATAGCCTACTAGTTGTGGGGTCTCCCACCACAGCTCTAGGCCTACTAGGTAAACTAATATTTTCTACACCCAATCTCTTCGCTGAAAATAGCTAACCTACGCGTTGCGACGCATTGTGAGCTTATACAGTGTCTGTTTATCGCTGAATGTTCGCCTTAGAATAGGGACGCTAGGGTTCATGAGTTTTTTTAAAAACACTGAGTCATGAGTTTCTCATGTGAATGCGTCCCTCTGCTCCTTCAACCTTGCACGATGGAACAATGGACTGGTATTGTCAAACTGCTGTCTGTGCAGCAGACTGCACAGTCAGACATAGTAAGACAGGGAATGTCTTCGCTCATAAAAAATAACAAAGTTTCTACTCTACAGCGGGGGACACATTACTATTTTTGGCAGTGCAGAGGTTCGTTGTGTTCCCACCACTTCCAAAGGCGCAATCTGACATTAACTCCTGCAATCTACTTTAGCAATTATGCTAGCCGCAAGACCGGTGTCTTAAAATAGCTGCTACCTTAAGCTTTTCACAAGATACTCACTACACATGTATGATGAATTTTGCTCCGTACAGTGAGAAAGTGTGTCTAAGCTCTGCCCGCTCCTCTACTGTCATTTCAGTGGAATCAACTTTGTGGTCACATTCACACATTTTACTTGAAGTAGGCTACAGTATGCACACGCAGGCGTTCCGGAGTGCCACAGTTTCCCATCATGACTGCCATCGCTGGAAACTGATTAGCGGTGGTGGACAGTGGACAGTATCACAGTACAAGTACATTTACTTGAGTACGGTACTGTACTCTAAGTGCATTTTTTTTGTATCTGTACTTTACTTTGTATTTTTGGATTATTTCACTCCACTACATTTCGAAGACAAATATTGTACCTTTGACTCCACTACATTTTCTAGGAACGGAAGAAGCACATTATGAATCAACTACCTATTTCAAATATAGTAAAAAATTGCAGATCTACGAGCTCACAATGTGACACGCTGTGAGCTTGTAGAACTTCTATTTAAAAAAAATACTTTGTCCACCACTGCTGATTAGCGAGCATTTTCTCTTTCATTTTGTCACATCCACAATGCCGGGAACTGGCCTGCGTGCATCTACGCCAGATTAAAAAGCCCAACTCATTGTTATTCGCGACACATTTCACAAGCCCCTTATCTCCAACTGCCCCCCCACCCTTTGGTACATTTATGCATCATCCATCCATCCATACACCTCTTGGGAGGAGAAGTTTTTTTGATTTTGTCTGTAAAGTCTGTAAAGTTAAAGTGCTGAGTACGATGAACTGAAAAGACCTAAGTGCTGTGAGGGAGCAGTTATATCTGTAGATCTTTAATTTAAGTCCCAGGCTTCAAAGGGCTGCAGAGAGAAAATTAGACAGTGTGTGTGAGTGACCAGTGGGGTATCAGTGAATGGGTGGGCCCGGGCAGTGACACACAGGGCTAATCACAGGGAGCGTTCTGAAGGTGCCTCCAAATTACTCCTCTCCCTCTGAATGCTTCTATAGCTTAAGGGTGGTGGATAACTGTAGCTCCAACCAAAAACACACCATGACACCAGGAGCATTATACTGTACGGTGCTGTGAAAACCTACTGTATAAGTACAACCAGCGTTTTTATGGTTAAGTGAAACTAACCAAATAATGAAAAACAGAATTGGCGACACATTTTAGTTAACTGAAATTAAAATAAAAGCGAGGCTTTACAAAATGAAAAATGATGACTTACTGAAGTTGTATTGTGTGTTTACAAAACTAACTAAAATCATAGAGAAAATGTCTTTCAAATGTCTACAAGCTCACAATGATGCAACGAATGCAAAAATAAACCTAAAACAAGATCACAAATGGTTGCAGCTTTGGTTTTACAGCAACCTTCTTTTCAGATTGAATTTAAAAGATGGAAATGTAGCACAATCCCTTATACGCAGAGGAAAGCCATTCCATGCTACACAACCCTGTACTGAGAGGACATCTTGACCGAATGTTGTTTGCCGGTGCGGCACTTCGCAATCTCCTCGAGTGGTTGCTCTGGTACTAATTCCCCTATCAGGCTTCCTTTTAATGAATTAACTTAGGGGGGGAGCGGGCACAGACCATGTAGGGTCTTGTATATGACCCCAACCAGTTTGAACATTTTTTGTTATCAAAGCTAAAAAAAATTGAGCCTCCGGAGGATGTTACAATGATGATATGAGTGAGGCTTCCTGTCAAACACTTTGAGCGCACTCTTGTAGAGCTGTCTATGGGTTTGAGAATAGTCACGCCTGTGCAAGACCAGTTTGTAAAACAGTATTCAATGTGTGATAGGATCATACAGTGAAGATACGATCTGGCAGCACCAACTGTCAAGAAGGGTCTAATCTGTTTAACATTTTGAAGGTCGATGCCTACAAGTTGAAGCAGGCCCACCGGGGTCCAGACTAGAGCAGGGATTCGAGCAGGGCTGTGAGAATATTGCAAGTGGGCCCCCAAATAATTCGCAAAACCCTAAGATTGTACTGATAATATAAGCTGGCAACACAATAAATTGATTGATAATTCAAATAAACATGCTCTGAAAATTCTGAATGGCTGCCATGTAAGTGGTCAGATGGGTGGGCCGCGAACACTTTTGAGGTTTTCAGCCCTGATCCAGAAAAGGTCCGGGAACACATGGATTAGAGCAGTGGTTCTCAAACTTTTTCATGAAGGACCCCCAAATTATTTTGTATTTGGCTGCGGACCCCCATCTGAAAAGGTTTTGTGCCAGGGACCCCCAGAAGGGAATATTCGTGTTAAAAAAAATCAACATGATTTAACATTTTCCAAACGTTTTCGATATTTTTCAAAAATAGCAGATCTACAGTACAAGCTTGCAGCGCAACACGAAGTATAGTAAATGTATGCTATATATAACTACTTTTGCTGGGGACCCCCTGGTACCCCCCCCCCCCCAAAGGACCCCTGGGGGTCCCCGGACCCCACTTTGAGAACCACTGGATTAGAGAGCATCATTGACAAAAGTGAGGAAGTTGAGTTGCTATTGAGTTGTGTGGTAACGTCACGCCGAGGTCAAAATAGCTCTCCCAGGCATTGAGAACAAAATGTTGTTGATGCCTGTGTGGCTGGGAGGGGTTTCATAGACAGAAATGTGAAGTTAACAATCCCCACTGTCCGAAATATCATCTATCACCACCACCAGAGAACATTTCAGATCACTGGGACAGAAAAACTAAAGCCCTCCAGGTCAGACCAGGCCGTCCGACCGAAAGATACTTTAGAGACATCTCCAAGTTCTGTAAGAACCACACTCAGTCTGGGAAGAGCAAGAGTCAACCCGTCAGAAGGAGAATTCTGATCCACAGGGGAAGACAGTAAGGAAGAAAACCTCTCCTGCTCTCTAAAAAGAATAGACGTGTAACAGTTGAAATCTGCCAGATAGAACAGCTGCAGTGGGACATTGTTGCACAGCACACCGGAATCCAACTTAGGCTGCAGTTATGTGGCCGCAAGGCCAGATGTTGTGTTTTGCAAAATAACAAGAGAAAAATGGAACAAGCTTTAAACGAAAACTTCCTTTTAAATAAAAAAAATCACACCCTGTGTGAAGTGGGCGGTGTCTTGCTAGCTAATCACAATACTGAATGGAGTCAACCAATCATGTACAAAAGATAAATACATTTATTGAAACACTCTTTATGATGGACGAAACCATAACTTGAAAAAAACAAATGTATGGTTTTTTTTCAAGTTATGGTTGCTTATATAGGGCTATGCACATGTGTCATGTGACACTGGCCAATCACAGTCCTGAATAGATTGTGATTGGCCAATCACAGCGCAGGATAATTGTACAAATTTCCAAACCTCACTTTCAGGGCCGGTTTCACTGCCCAAGATATTTGTACATTTTTCCAAATCTCACTTATAGGGGCGGTTTCACCGCCCCAAAAAAAAGACAATCTTAAACAGTTGTAAAGAATGGTGGTGGTGGTGGTGGGAGCAGCCTCAGGACTTGGCCGGCTTTCAAGCATGGAATCGTCCATGAATACATCACTCTGCCAGAGAATACTTGAAGAAAATGTGGGGCGATCAATCAACAAAAAGTGGATGCTGAATCACACAATAATTGGACGTCTCAACTTGACAATGACGCAAAACATCCACGAAGGAACGGCAGAAAAAAATCATACATGGAGGGTTCTGGAATGGTCAAATATTGCACAGTAAAGAATGAGTTATGTAGCCTACTTCAAAAAATCCTCACAGTCAGTGTAAGAGAAAGGACCTTTACTTATTTTCTTTCCCGCATGAAAAATGTTACTGTATTTTTCTTTATTTTTGCCTAATACCTTTTTCACAGCACTGTGATAATGAGTAAATGTACAAATCAATGAACCATTTTTAAAATAAAAAAATGCAAACATAGCAAGGAATAGCCACAGGAGTAATTCAGAACTAATAGAGGCATTTTATAAGGCAAAGAAATCTGACCGTAGACGAATCTAGCAATACAAATAATAATAGTAACAGGGGAATCATGTACCAGAGGTAGTGAAGTTATGGTGTTAGCATACATTACATTCTAGTATTGTCCACGATAGACCGTGCCATTGACCGTAATGCACTTGGGGTAGAGAGAGGGGGCAAGTTTTTTGATGATAGGGGAAACAGGGCTGGTCCTACTCACTGTAAGAAATGGAGGAAGATCTAAAACCATTTGGCTTTGGAATTGAAAAAAAAGCTTCCGTTTCACTCTGCAACAGAACAGGGTTATTTGTGTCGAGTCCACTCTAGCATGTCCAGTTTATTTCCGTATTATCACAGCAGGGGGGTCAAAGATTGTCTCTCCAAGTAACCATGTAGGTGGAAAGGAGAAGAAAAATCAATCCTCTTTAACACTTCTGTGGTGGGAAACTTCTGTTTTTTTTCTTCCAATTAGATATTCAGTGAGCCTGTCGACAGGGGGGGTTTACCTCAGCGAGACAAGTAGTGTCACTGGGCCTGCAATAATGATGTGGCTAATGTTCCTATCGAACTGCACGCGGAACAGCAGCTCAGCCTCTGCTGCAGTATCTTAAGATAACGCTATACACAGTCTGCCTCTCCTGATAAGGAAGCAATCTGATTTGGAGAGATCAAGCGTGCTGCAGGATTTGTAATCGTCTAAACAGGGGGAAATAAAAACCCCCATCGACAAACCACAGTTTCACAAATCCGTCTGGAGCAGTGTTCCCCCCCCCCCCCCCCCTTCATGTCTGTCTCATGTCGGATTTGGAATGCTGACAGTCTGACTTGTGTATGAATAATACCCCCTCTATATAATATAATAATATAACAAAACCATCTGCGTGTTGCCAGAGGGTTATCAGTATCACCCCGTCTCGCAAAGTTGTTGGGGGGGGGGGTTTCTTCCTTCAATTTATTTATTTATTTTCGCAAGGGAAAGCAATATCTGAGCGTTAAGAAGATAAATAAAATAAATAAATAAACAAGAGGATCTGCTTGAGCTGATAAGACGGTCTGGGTGATGACACTGATTGCGGCGTCAGCGCGAGGTGTCTGTTCATCCTAAGTATGCGGCGGCACACAGGTAATGCCCTGATTTACACCCGGCTGTGCGTCGTGTCGCGCGGCTGATAATAGCCAACTGTAACTGCTCCACAACGCGCCGCGCTGCGATGCGTTGTGAGCTTGTAGATCGGCTATTTTCAGTCCGTGACAGCGGCGCGCAATCGAGTATAAATCAGGCTATAGGCCTAGATGTCACTTTCTATCAGTTGATAGTTTCCATGTAGCCTGAGGTCCACTCCTGAGAAATGACAGGCAGTGGTGGACAGTAACGGAGTACATTTACTCCAGTATTGTACTTAAAGGCATAGTATCGTCACCTTCTTAAACTAATGGCTAATAACACATTTTTTGAGGAAAATTATATTTTTGCCTAAGTCAGCTCTTCATGACACTGGCCACCTCTGGTAAAATCGCCTATCTCCTAATTGAAAAGGATCATGCTGTTCCCTCACGCTGTTCCCTCCCCTTTTAGTATAATAATCTCCCTGGTGTGACTTGGGCCAAAATAGGATTTTTTTTGGGCCTAATTCACATGGTTTTGTGACTTAGACCAAATAAATGGCCTAATGGTGCATTCACACGGGCAGATTAAAAGATACAAAGATACAAAAATACACAGCATCTCTGTCGCTGTGTCGCTTTGTATCTGTGTTGCTCAACGCGGTCGCTGACGTCATCAAACGTGCGGACATCGGAGCTACAGTTGTAGATTTGTATCTTTGTATCTGGAAGTTGAACCCAGCTCAACTTGAATTTGTAGCTTTGTATCTTTGTCGCTAGAGCTTTTTCCTGAAGAAATTACTTAGGCCATTGGTTTAAGAAGGTGACGTTATGTTGCCTTGTTTTTACATAACAAAACAATAGGCTACATATAATTTATGCCAATCATTTCCCTCTATACCATCAGTTATCAGCCACTGGAGTAGTGTGGTGGTGTTTAGAAACACACTGCCCTCTCGCTGTATTTTGGCGTTTTCACTGTTTGTTTTTGTTGCCCAAAAACGTGCCCGTCTACCAGAACAAACGGTAAAAACACCAACTTACAGTGAGAGGGCAACCTCTCTCTTTTTGGTTAGTCGTTTCCACATTCACTGTTAACAGTGGTCTTGATTCAAGAAGATGGCTAAGCTGATATAACAGCATTGATATTGTTGCTGTCAGGCAAGAGATCTTATCTCATTCTCTTTTCAAAATGAACGCCCTACTTGATCGTACTACAGTGTCACACAAAAGCATCAAAGAAAGGCATAGATCTGCAAGCTTGAAACGAAGTAGCCTATGAAGCATTTTCAGCTTGTGGATCTGCTACTTTTGCTACTTTTGAATTTGAATCCTGAAAAGTAACAGTTTTGGGCGTATGAGGTTTCCACCCAACAGAGACGATGATCAATGCAGGCAACCTTCCACTATGGCAGCTGGCATTGATTAACCGATTTGCACACCATCATGACTGCTCTCCCACTAGCCGCTATCGGGATAATGAAGTTAAATTAATTGCTTTTTTTCCATGGCTCAACTTGATCGTGTAGCCCCACGTTGGCAACAGATCTGGTCATAGTGGCAAAGGTAAAGTGAACGTAGATGAGCCTTGTTTTACATAATGGGCCATCCCAGCCTGTCTCCACCGACAGATCAACACTTGGTTCCAGCCAGCACGCACATAGGTAGCATATAACTTATATGATTTATATACATAAATCATTGCTCCATATGGATTTTAATATATCGTTGCTGTCGGGCAGAAACAAACATTTTCAGCTTTTTCATTATTTTCATAAATCAGTGCTATTGAACACCCTTTACGTCTGTGTGTTGGTTAAACAAATATTGAATCAATGAAAAGTATTAAAAAGCCAGCCAACTCCATTGGATCCTCAAACTTTCTGCTAAACCAGCTAACTCCACCAAAGGGGGGTGGAGTTAGCTGGTTTTGCTGACTCCAGGCTCCACCCCCTTTTGACCTCCAACCTCATTCGAGGTCCATTCAGCTGTTCTTGATGAACAAAACCTCCTAACTCCACTTTTCCTGAAAAATGTACATTTTGGAGTTAGCTGGTTTCTGTCTGACAGCAGAGATATTATCATTTTAAGTAGGCTACTGTAGTAGAGTTTTATTATGTTAGTTAGTGTTTCTTTTTATAGTGACCTGGGTATCTGTGTATTTATAGTGTCTGTATGTTGTATTTTAACCACTGCACAAACAAAGTTCCGAAAGGGAAATAATGTAGTTTGAAGTTGAAGTTGAAGCCCTTTGCTGGCTATACAGTAGCTTACTTTTTTATTTTTGCATATTTGTATATTTGCAATATTATATTACATATATGCAAAAATTGTAAAGACTTGCACCCCCGCCTGTGTGCCCATGTGCGTGGTGGCGGTCTGAAAATGAGGTGTGCTCAGGTGCATTTTTGGCACATCGCTTCCGTAAGGGGAGAGAGAGTCAGAGGGCCCTATAGACAATCTATGGTGCACACATGATTTCTCACATTTATAGGATGACACTTTTTGGGCTTGGATTACCCAAATTTGGGCATGGATGATGTCATAGGCTCAGGATGTTCGGTTCAAGATGAAACCTCGCCCAAATATGGCGTCATGCATCACACATACTGTACTAGACTGCCATCATAGACTGGCTACATAATGGCCGAGATCCACATAAAGCAGCGTGCTGTTATTGGATCCAATCTTATTAGAGCCTCAATTCTGTGCAAATACATTTGGTACACAACGTGGGCACCTGTGGTGGCTCAGCACGCATCCCTGGGGTGCTCCAGTGCTGGGGTCAGATATCACATCTGCCCATTCTCACCGCCTGGCGGCTTGACAGAAAGTCTAGCATCCAGTCGCACATGTTTGGGTGCAGCTCTAGGTCTCTGAGCTTTGTGTCAAGCCTTGCAAGGACAATACACTTGTGTAAGATAGGGCCTAGGAAAAGGATTGTGCCTTGGACCAGCTCAAACCTGGTTAAAGTCACAGCACAATATTTCCCCACTATACTAAGAGCACATTATTCAGACTAAGATCAACAATCAAAACCCACCAGAATTGACAGGGTGTCACGCTCAGTACATCACTCACATTGAACATGAAGGCAGATGAAGAGACTCATCGTTAGAACACGAATAATAAGAATAAGAATATAGCTGCAAGCAGCGATAAGCGGGGCCAGGGAATAGAGAGAGAGAGAGAGAGAGAGAGAGAGAGAGAGAGAGAGAGAGAGACTAATGAGGAGTGAGTGAGGGCAGGTGTGATTATGGATTTGAGAGGGAATGACAGCAGGTGAGGTGGGTAGATCCAATCCATTGGAATAGGCCAGGTGGACTGTTGCTGTTGCTCACTTTCTAAAAGAACATAATTATGAGAGAAGAGAGAGAGAGAGAGAGAGAGAGAAGAGAGAGAGGAGAGAGAGAGAGAGAGAAGAGAGAGAGAGAGAGGAGAGAGAGAGAGAGAGAGAGAGAGAAAGAAAGAAAGAGAGAGAGAGAGACGGAATAGATTGAAGAGAGAGAGAGAGACGGAATAGATTGAAGAGAGAGAGAGAGAGAAACGGAATAGATTGAAGAGAAAGAGAGAGAGAGAGAGAGAGAGAAACTGAATAGATTGAAGAGAAAGAGAGAGAAACGGAATAGATTGAAAGAGAAGAGAGAGAGAGAGAAGAGAGAGAGAGAGAGAGAAACGGAATAGATTGAAGAGAAAGAGAGAGAGAGAGAATCGGAATAGATTGAAGAGAGAGAGAGATGAGAGAGAGAGAGAGAGAGAGAGAGAGAGAGAGAGAGAGGAAAAACGGAACAGATTGAAGAGAAAGAGAGAAACTGAATAGATTGAAGAGAAAGAGAGAGAGAGACTTGGAAACGGAATAGATTGAAGAGAGAGAGAGACATGGAAACGGAATAGATTGAAGAGAGAGAGAGAGCGAGAGAGACATGGAAACGGAATAGATTGAAGAGAGAGAGATACATGGAAACATATAGACTGAAGACAGAGAGAGATGGAAGCAGAACGGATTGAATGGAGATCTCAACCTATTGCCATTAACAGGAATTGAACCCTCAACCTTCGGATTGACAGGCTGCAACACTACCTATAGTGCTATAGCTTTGTACAGATTGAGGTTGTCTGTTGAAGATAAAAGTGAACCAGTGAAAGCAGCCGACCTACAAGCTCAGAAACACGTTGCTATCTGAAAGTTGTGAGATTGTAGATCGGAGAGAGAGAGACATGGAAACGGAATAGATTGAAGAGATAAGGATAATTCCTTTAACAGGTCCGTTCATGAAAGTCCTTGCGGTCTTGTTTCCAATGAGGGCCTGTGAGCAATTAGGGGTTAAGAGTCTTGCTCAGGGACAAATTTCATTTGCTGGCCTGGCCTGGAATCGTACCTGAGGCAACTAGGGCCTCTGGCACCCTAGGCTGGTTCACTAACCACTCAGCTATGGCCGCCCCGCCGAGAGAGAGAGAGAGAGAGAGAGAGAGAGAGAGAGAGAGAGAGAGAGAGAGAGAGAGAGATGAGAGAGAGAGAGAGAGAGAGAGAGAGAGAGAGAGAGAGAGAGAGAGAGGAGAGAGAGAGAGAGAAGAGAGAGAGAGAGAGAGAGAGAGAGACGGAATAGATTGAAGAGGGAGACATGGAAACGGAATAGATTGAAGAGAGAGAGAGAGAGACATGGAAACAGAATAGATTGAAGAGAGAGAGAGACATGGAAACATAATAGATTGAAGAGAGAGAGAGATGGAAGCAGAATGGATTGATTGGACATCTCAACCTATTGCCATTAACAGGAATCGAACTCTCAACCTTCGGATTGACAGGCTGCAACACTACCTATAGTGCTATAGCTTTGTCCAGGCTAAGGTTGTCTGTTGAAGATAAAATTGAACCAGTGAAAGCAGCGATCTACAAGCTCAGAAACACGTTGCTATCTGAAAAGTTTTGAGATTGTAGATCGGCTATTTCAGAATGAAGTATGTCATACATTTCAAAAACATACCTTCTCAGATAAGCATTTCATGTTATCTTTATCAATTGCATATGTATTCATTAATACAGTCTTGTTGTTTGCAATGCACTTTAAATGAAGTCTCCACGAAGTGAGGCTTGAACCGGCAACCTTGATGTTGTGAAACATTCACTTAAGCGGGAAGCCATTGACCAACAGACCTGAGCCAGTGAAAACGGAGGTCAAACAGATGATACCATTTCACGCAAATAACTGAAAAATCCTAGGTTTAAGTGTTTTTCAAACTGCTCAAAATTGCGGACAATCTAAGGGCGGAGAGAGAGACATGAAAAGGAATAGATTGAAGAGAGAGAGACATGGAAACATAATAGATTGAAGAGAGAGAAAGATGGTAGCAGAATGGATTGATTGGCCGTCTCTACCTATTGCCATTAACAGGAATCGATCCCTCAACCTTCGGATTGACAGGCTGCAACACTACCTATAGTGCTATAGCTTTGTCTAGGCTGAGGTTGTCTGTTGAAGATAAAATTGAACCAGTGAAAGCAGCCGATCTACAAGCTCAGAAACACGTTGCTATCTGAAAAGTTTGAGATTGTAGATCGGCTATTTTCAGAATGAAGTATGTCATACATTGAAAAGACATACTCTCAAATAAGCATTTCAGGTTATCTTTAACAATTGCACTTGCATTAATTGACACAAGTAAGACGCGCGAAGGCTGGAAGCGAACGCAGATTGACTTAGGCTGCTATATTTCAACCACACTGTAGTAGTGCACTCTGCCGCACTCTGCCGGCTGTATACAGGCAGAGTGCATGGGGGGCGCGAGCCAATGAGAGCGTGAACACACGCTGTATACAGGCAGTGCAGCTGCTGGCATTTCAGCACGGATTTTCGAGTCACATGGGGGCGCGAGCCAATGAGAGCGTGAACAAACACGGAAAGACCATAAATAAGGGACAGACACACACACACACAACCCAAGCACGGTGATATAGTAAGCTCCACTTGGTCGGAGGCCTCCTTCCGCGTTCGCAACAATCATGTTGTGTGCAATGGCAACCTTGAGGTTTTAAGGCACACACTTAAGCGAGAAGCCATTGGAACAACAGACCTGACCTGGTGAATATGAGAGAGAGAGAGAGAGAGAGAGAAGCAGAATGGACATCTCAATCTATTGCCATTAACAGGAATCGAACCATCAACCTTCAAATTGACAGGCTGCAACACTACCTATAGTGCTATAGCTTTGTCCAGGCCTGAGGTTGTCTGTTGAAGATAAAAGTGAACCAGTGAAAGCAGCCGATCTACAAGCTCAGAAAAGAACGTTGCTATCTGAAAGGTTTTGAGATTGTAGATCGGCTATTTTCAGAATGAAGTATGTCATACATACTTCATACCCTCTCAAATAAGTATTTCAGGTTATCTTTATCAATTGCATAGTATTAATTGACACAATTACTGGTAGTGTCTGTTGATATTTATAAGTATTTCCGTCCATTATGAACCAAGCCTCTGTGTCCCGAACTACTCTAGATCACTGGTTCACAAACCATTTACCAATAAAGGCATTTTTGTGTCTCCTCGGAACGAAAACTAGTGAAAGTAGCCGATCTACAAGCTCATAAAACGTTGCTATCTGAAAAGTTGTGAGATTGTAGATCGGCTATTTTCACAATGAAGTTTGTCATACATTGCAAAAACATACTCTCTCCAAGAAGCATTTCATGTTACCTTTAACAGTTGCACATGCATTAATTGAGAGAGAGAGACATGGAAACATAATAGATTGAAGAGATGAGAGAGATGGAAGCAGAATGGATTGATTGGACATCTCAACCTAATTGCCATTAACAGGAATCGAACTCTCAACCTTCGGATTGACAGGCTGCAACACTACCTATAGTGCTATAGCTTTGACCAGGCTGAGGTTGTCTGTTGAAGATAAAAGTGAACCAGTGAAAGCAGCCGATCTACAAGCTCAGAAACACGTTGCCTATCTGAAAAGTTTTGAGATTGTAGATCGGCTATTTTCAGAATGAAGTATGTCATACATTGCAAAAACATACCTTCTCAGATAAGCATTTCATGTTATCTTTATCAATTGCATATGTATTCATTAATACAGTCTTGTTGTTTGCATGCACTTTAAATGAAGTCTCCACCAAGTGAGGCTTGAACCGGCAACCTTGATGTTATGAAACATTCACTTAACACTTGCATGACTAAGCTATCAATATGACCGATTTTGAGAATTTAAAGTGGATTATCTTCTCTCATGAAGCTCTGAGAAAGTTCCCCTTTCATGACTTTTCCTAAATATTTGTTTCAAATCATCTCCGTTTTTTTTTTTCTTCTGAAACGTATTATAAATATGAAATATATACCATATATACCATCCCAACCGTTATATTTTGGCTAAATTGACCGCTCTCCCCCTCTCTCCCCCAGGCAAGAGACTCTAGACCCCCGCAGAGCGGCCCGTAGACGAGCAGACTCAGAGTCCATGTTGCCATGTCTGCTTATTATAAGCGACTTTGGGCTTGTTTTTCACGTCTTTCTATTATTATTATTATTATTATTATAATTATATATATATATATAATTACATTATAATGGTAATAATAATATAGCTGCCCACGTGTTTTGTGCACAGTTTGCACACTGGGTTGTTTACAAGTTACTATAGTTCGCTTGCTGCTACTAGATTTATAGCAGAATTACACAGGTCTTAGGTATTAGGTGCAAATTAGCCTCGGCTATAAACCCCTTTGGATTGACGGGCTGCAACATTACCTATAGTGCTATAGCTTTGTCCAGGCTGAGGTTGTCTGTTGAAGATAAAAGTGAACCAGTGAAAACAGCCGATCTACAAGCTCAGAAACACGTTGCTATCTGAAAAGTTTGAGATTGTAGAACGGCTATTTTCAGAATGAAGTATGTCATACATTGCAAAAACATACCTCTCATATGTTGTCAAACATATGTTTAACAATTGCACATGTACTAATTGACACAATCATGTTGTGTGCAATGCAACTTTAATGAAGTCCGCATCAAGTGAGGCTTGAACTGGCAACCTTCAGGTTGTGAGGCACACGTTTAAGGGAGAAGCCATTGGACCAACAGACAAGAACCCGTGAAAAAGGAGATCACACAGATGATACAGTTTCACGCAAATAGCTGAAAAATCCTGGGTTTAAGTGTTTTTCAAACTGCTCAAAATTGCGGACAATCTAAGGGCGGAGCTTACTGGTCAACGTGATACATGTGTTCCTCATGAGTCAAGGCACATGTGTAAACAGGTTTAATGGCTGTCGGCCAAACGAGGCATGACTTTTGCCTGTTTAAAGTTTGCACTTTCAAAAAATCGCTATAGCGCCCCCCTTTGACCAATTGGAGTAAGATTGGTTTCAGTAATATTTGGAATGACCCTCACATTAACGCAAAGTTTCAAAGAAATGTGAGTCTGCATGTATGTGTTAGGGGCAGATGAATAATTGTCATAAAACTGCAATATTCATTGGCTCATTAAAGCTGCATTTTTTCACTTATGGAAAATCTTTTGTATAATTTTTTCGGCATAGGTCCAAAGTTCATGTGTAAAACGTTTCGTGCAGATTACTCAAAAATCCCAGGAGGAGTTTTAACTGTTTTTCATATAATTCAAAATGGTGGGAGATCTAAAGGTCAGAGGTCAAAAGTCAGAGGGTTAAAGTTGTTCATCATGAGTAGACACATATGTGTATTGAAGTTTCATGGCTGTAGGTCAAACAGGGCATGAGTTGTACCTGTTCAAAGTTGGCATTTTGCTATAGCGCCACCCTTTTG
Source organism: Gymnoscopelus braueri (assembly GCF_963280865.1). Taxonomy (NCBI): domain Eukaryota; kingdom Metazoa; phylum Chordata; class Actinopteri; order Myctophiformes; family Myctophidae; genus Gymnoscopelus; species Gymnoscopelus braueri. Next base: position 6,522,044 of record NC_137606.1, read on the forward strand.
ACGAAAGATTGTGAGATTTATTTCTTGATAGTTTTTTTCATGACCATCTACCATATGGCCGAGTTTCGTAAAAAGCGACAGCACGGTTCAGCCCGAACTGCAAAAAGTGGCGGAAACAGAATACCTACAATAATAAGACAGGTCCCAGAGCTGAGCTCTGGCCCCGTAATAACAGTTGAAAGGTATCCAGTATCCACTGCTGTATGGAGTTACATTTGTGTCTTTATTAACCAAACAAAAGAAAAACATTTGAGAGAGAAAAAATATAAACAGAGCAAAGAATAGTTTTGAAAGAAAACGAATTAAAACAGCAAGTAATAATTTGTAAGCAAAGGAAATGATATAAACAGAACCAAAAATATTTTTAATTAAAACAAATTAAAAACGCAATCAAAAAAATATATTTGCAAGCAAAAAAATATAAGATTTGAAAGAAAAATAAAAATAATTGAGAACAAAACCTTTAAAATTCAAGAGTAAAAAAATAAGAAAAACGGTTTAAACTACATAAAACAAAATACTTAGTAAAATGTTTGGGTAATAAAATGTGTTGTGCTAAATAAAATGTTTTTAATGTTTTTTTTCCTCATTTGCGAATGAAAGTTGTTTTTCTGATTGCAAAATGCCTTCTCTCTCAAAACCTATGTCTTTGGTCTCGATTTTTTTTTTTCTCTCTCTTGGATTTGTTTGTGTGAGGGGTTAAAGTTCAGAAGGCGGGTCCTACGCTGATAGATGTAAGACACCTCTCCATTGGTCACTTGGAGTCTGAGTGACAGCTCCCCCTTCCTTATTGTAGCTTGTTGAATGCAGGGATGGAGGTGTGTTACGGCCAGCATGGTTTTTTGATTATTATTATTATTAGCAGTTTGCAAAAAAAAACAAAAAACATGACAGTATAATGCAAGGTCAGCTAAGAGTATTTAAAACCTAAGAAAGATGACTTGTTTCCATTGGGGTCCTTTGTACTCAATTCATAGAGACATTTAATGACAGACAGATATACACTACTATGCAAAACATCATAAAAACAAAAAAACAAAAAATATGTACAGTAAACAGTTTGAGTAAACAGATTGATGGAATACTTTATTAACAGTAGGATACAGAGGTACAATTGTACAATGATTGTTATAAGGATAACACAAAAAGGCTTGTTTCCATTGTGGTCCTCTGGGACTGAGGTCAGAGCTCCATTCCAGCTCTGGACCGCTACACTATTCGTTACAATATTGAGCATTTTAGGCTATTAGCAATTCAGATGATTCCCTAATGTTAGGTTTCTGTTCTACTTACAGTTTGTGATCTGTATTTAAAATGGTTGTATTGTTGTTACTGTTATAGTAGGCCAGTGGTTCCCAAACTTGGGATCGGGACCCTCAGAGGGGGTCCCCAGATTAGCTTAATGGGCAACATTGTTTTCTCTCTCAACAGTAAACAAACCAACCTATACAGTATAAGTGTATACAGGGTAACACATTTCTAAAGTGACAATTTAATGACTTTTAAGACCTTTTTAAGGCATTGTGCGCTTGTAGTTCGGCTATTTTCACAATATTTATCTGTGGAAACCGAGTCAAACTAAATCTAATGCCTGGGTCAGGGTGGTGGTCCCCACTTCAAGTATGATTATTTTGGGGGGTCCCCAGTTCAAATATGATTATTTTAGGGATTCACAGCCTCGGAACCCTTTGAAATTATAAAATAAAGCTACATTATTTTATGTTATATTCGTTATTCTAATTAAGGCAAGGCTGAAGTGACTGGCCCATTCCATGCTTTGGAAACGTTTCGTCTGATAGTGTGCTTCAGCTGTGAATCCCTAAAATAATCATATTTGAACTGGGGACCCCCCAAAATAATCATACTTGAACTGGGGACCACCCACCCTGACAAGCACTTGAAATTGTAGGCATTAGATTTAGTTTGACTCGGTTCCACAGATAAATATTGTGAAAATAGCCGAACTACAGAGCGCACATGCCTTAAAAAGGTGTATATCTGTCTGTCATTAAATGTCTCTATGAATTGAGTACAAAGGACCCCAATGGAAACAAGTCATCTTTCTTAGGTTTTAATACTCTTAGCTGACCTTGCATTATACTTTCATGTTTTGCAAATCAACTCATTAAACTATCTGGACATTATCTTTTCTACTTAGTTAGAATAGAGGGGGGGAGGAGAAGAGCGGAGGGCAGTGGGGTGGAGTGGGTGGGTGGGTGGGAAAGGGAGAAAAAAAAAAGAGAGACCAGAATAAGAACAATGTTTGGAATTTGTTTTATCACCAACACCAGGCCGTTGCAAATCAGCGCATCAGACTGTGAGTATTATTGCGACCAGTTAACCTGACCCTGTATCAAGAGGACAAATCTTTTTGATTAATAATGACTTTGATGGTAAACAATAATAATAATTAATTTAGATATACTGGACTTTAGAACTTTGACAGGAGAGTTTTTTCCTATTTCATATTCTACTTCTTTTTTTTCCCCGTTTTTTACAGGAGTCTAACAAACTGATTTAAATTGAGAATATTTACACATAGGTCTGTAAGAGGTACTCATTGAAAAGAAAAATGTTCTGTTTTTTGTGTTTCTTCCCCCTCCCCTCCCCTCCCCTCCCTCCACCCTATAGATCTCCCTCTCTCCCTCCCTCACTCTGTAATTTATTTTTCGTAGTAAGAGGGCATGATGTAAGGCATTATAGGCATATTTAGGTCTTGGGCATTTTCGTTTCTATTTACATCATAGCCTACTAATAATGTATTCAAGTAGACCTGGTGATTAAATCAGACACTATTTTTTCTACTGTTCGATTTAAGAAAGGGAGGAAGGGAACGGAGGGTGGTGGGGTGGGTGGGAAGGGGAGAGAAAAAGAAAGAAAGGGAATGACCCTTTTTGATCAATAACGACTTTGATGGTAAACATTATTATTATTATTATTTTTTTGCAACCCCCTTTGATGGAAAGACTTTTAGCGGAGGATTTTACTAAGAGGACCTGTGAACTTAAAATATTACAGGCCTTGTAAAATATTTTTTCTTTTGTATTTGTAATTATTCATTGTGAAGAGTTTTCTTTTTATTACAATTAATTTAGATATACTGGGCTTTAGAACTTTGATAGGAGTGTTTCCCCTATTTTATATTCTACTGTTTTCTCTTCCTTTTTTCGTTTCGTATTTTACAGAAACCTAACAAACTGATTTAAATTGAGAATATTTACACATAGGTCTATACTCATGGAAAAGAAAAGCATTCTGTTTGTTGTATTTCCCCCCCCCCCCTCCCTCCCTCGACCCTATAGATCTCCCTCTCTCCCTCCCTCAACCACTCTGTAATTTATTTTGCACAGTAAGAAGACATGACTTTTCGTTTCGTTTTTCACAGAAGCCTAACATAAACTGATTTAAATGTAAATGGATAAAATCGGAAGATATGCATATGTATGTATGATTTAGTTTGTTTTATTATTATCATTATGTTCATGTATATATAATTATTTTATTTTATTTTTCTCTATTTTTTGTTGTTGCCATTATTATGTTAGCCATTATTGAATCTGTATTATCATTCTTATTATTACCTGAGGATTACAAGTTTAAGGTAAAAGTAAAAAAAATGACTTAATTATGAAAGGCCACGGGCACAGTAGATAGCTCCCACCTGTACAGAGGTACAGGTGTTTTCTTTTTCATGCGGGAAATATTAAAAGGGTTAAAGGGATGGGGGTGGGTGGGTACATGTTATGTGTTAAGTGTTATGTGTTTTGCTAGGCCCAACTGCAGTTTGTTAAAACTAACCACATCCAGAGTCCTGTCTCTCTTAAAATACGTAGCTTCTAGGAGAGATTTTGTTACATTTAAGAATTCCCCTTTTTTTTCGGCCATTCCTTGTAAAGCGCCATCATGTTCACCATTCGATCCTGGCAAGATTAAAACGATTTAATGGCGAATATTAAATTTGCAACATGGAATGTTCGGGGGATTAATCAGCAAGTAAAAAGAAATCGTGTTTTATCACATGCAAAAGAACATAAAATAGATATTTTGTTTTTGCAGGAGACACATCTTTCAATAACCGAGAGCAACAAATTCAAGCGCAAATGGGAAGGGATGTTTTTTTCCTCTAGTTTCAATTCTAGATCCAGAGGGGTAGCAATCTTAATGAAAAAAGGGGTAAACTTTCAATTAGTAGAAAGTGTGATTGACCCATGTGGTCGTTATGTCTTGGTTAAAGGCTTTCTCGATTATGTAGAAATTGTTCTCCTAAATTGTTACTGTCCTAATTATGACGACCCCAAATTTATAAATGATTTGACCTTGAAATTGTCTTCTTATCGAGAACCTATTATTTGGGGTGGGGACTTTAACTGTATTTTTCATCAGTTTGATACAACATCTTGTCGGAGACATCCTGTCTCCAACGTGTCCAAAGTGCTAAGTGAGAATTTAAAAGATATAGGTTTATGCGAAATATGGAGAACATTATACCCTACCAAGAAAGAATATTCGTATTACTCCCAAGTACATGATTCATACTCAAGAATCGATTTTTTTATGATAAGTAACACTCTTATAAATTGCACTTCAGAATGTCAGTATCTACCCTGAATTATATCTGACCATTCTCCCTTGCTGATTGATATCCAACTCAATACTGCAATAAAACCAACTAGAACATGGCGTTTCAATATTACATTACTAACAGATACAAATTTTATAGAATTCATGAATAATCAAATAGATATTTTTATGGAAGCTAACCAGATACAGGACACTTGTCCCATATTAATCTGGGAAACTTTTAAGGCTTTTTGTCGGGGCTGTACTATTTCTTACTCCTCCTCCTTAAAAAAGAAAATTAAAAAAGAGACGCTTGTCTTAGAAAAAGAAATTAAAGAATTGGAAATAAAACATAGTAATGATAAAAATGAAGCCACCTTACAACAATTAAATCAAGCAAAATTAAAATTTTGTACTTTAGACACTACAGCAGCTGAAATATCTATTTTAAAAGCCAAACAGAACCATGTTGAACATGGGGAAAGCGCAGGCAAATTACTTGCATGGCAAATTAAAAAAGCAGAGGAGGAAAGAGCTATTTATAGTATAACCTGCCCCGATGGAAGCATTACAAGAGATCCTTTGATTATAAATGGAACATTCAGATCTTTCTATCAAGAACTCTATAGGTCTGAAAATAATGGTTCTGTGGACGACATACAGTGCTTCCTGGATGGAATGGTTTCCCCTACTATATCCACCATAGAAAAGACAGAATTAGATAAAAATATTTCTCAGGCTGAGATTACAAAAGCAATTGATAAAATGAAAAATGGAAAATCTCCCGGAAGTGACGGTTTGCCTGTTGAGTTTTACAGATGCTTTCAGACAAAGATCTTGAATCCACTCTTGAATATGATAGAAACAGCGTTAAAAAAAAATGAATTACCTGAGTCTCTGAAGCTAGCTATTATTACTCTTTTAAAAAAAAAGGATAAAGATCCACTCCTTTGTTCATCTATGAGACCTGTGTCATTACTAAATGTTGACTATAAGATAATCACTATGATGTTGGCTATACGTCTGGAGGCAGTCATACAAAGTCTTATCCATCCGGATCAGACAGGTTTTATGAGAGGTAGATTTTCATCAGATAATATTCGAAGATTTTGTAACGTGATATCTCATACTCGTAAGGATAAATCCCCCATGGTGGTAGTATCGATAGACGCAGAAAAAGCGTACGATAGAGTAGAGTGGAGGTACTTAGTGGAGGTATTAAAATATTTTAATTTTGGCCCAGTTTTTATATCTTGGATTAAATTACTTTATCAGTCACCGAAGGCATCTGTAAAGACCAACAGTCAGATTTCTGAACCATTCTATCTAGGAAGAGGAACAAGACAAGGGTGTCCGATTTCGGGCTACCTATATGCGCTCGCTGTCGAACCATTAGCAATTAAGATCAGGTCTCACAACAGGATAGTAGGAATAGGTATTGGAGCAGAATACCACGTCATGTCTTCATACGCAGATGATATCCTATTATATATATCGAAACCAGAACAATCATTACCAGCTTTATTAGAATTGTTGGAAAATTATGGAATAGTATCTGGCTTCAAAGTCAACTGGGAAAAGACGGAAATAATGCCCATTTCCAATTTTGACAGTAGTTCCTTACAGAACCGGTTTCAGTGGAAATGGACTCAGAACCATATAAAGTATTTGGGGGTAAAGATTATAGATAACTTGGAAGAATTGTTCAAAATAAATTATGTCCCAATACTTGAATCCATAGAGGAAGACCTGAAACGATGGCAGACGCTTCCAATATCTATTTTAGGCCGTGTAAATGTTCTAAAAATGAACGTCTTACCTAGACTATTGTACTTATTTCAAATGCTTCCTATAATGGTCCCAGAATATGTGTTTAAGAAAATCCAATCTTTATTTTCGTCTTTTATTTGGAGTGGTAAAGTTTCTAGAGTTCGTTTAAATGTATTGTACCTCCCTTTGGAGTTGGGGGGGCTCGGGGTTCCAAATATGAAATTGTATTATTGGGCAGCACAACTAAAGCCATTAAAACAATGGTTTAGTGAACCATGTGCATGGGTCAGAATAGAAAATCATGATATGTTACCGCTGGATTTAAATCATACTTTGTATTGTGGAATGAAAAATCTAAAGAAAATAACAAATAACCCGTGTATACTCCACTCTGTGAATATATGGGATTCTGTCCATAAGTTTTTGAATTGGAGAAGACCTCTATCACCCTATGCTCCCATTTGGAAAAACCCCACATTACCTTTTATCTTCAATGGTAGTATATTTAAGCAACTGGTGGACAAAGGTATTTCAACTTTTATAAATTTATACAAAAACGGAATTTTGCTTTCTTTTAGAGAAATCCAAGAAAAATTTGGTATACCTAATTCACATTTTTTTTGTTTTTTACAAATAAGAAGTTTTATTCAGTCCACACAACATACACTTGACGAACCAGAACCCTCTACAATGGAGAGGATCCTGAGACAAACAGAAAAACCAGTAAAATTATTGTCTAAATTATACCATGGGTTGATAGAGGCTTTTCCAGCTAATACTTTGGCTACAAAAACAAAATGGGAGACGGATGTGAGAGAGAGCATCAGTGAAGAAGAGTGGGTACAGATATGGTCAAGCATACATTCCGAATCATATAATTGGAGACATAAACTTTTACAATTTAAGATCGCACATAGAACATATTATACTCCAGTGAAATTGAACGCTATGCATCCAGAAATGTCTTTTCTATGCTGGAGATGTAAGAAAAAAAAAGGTTCTTTTCTACATATGTTATGGTCCTGCCATAAACTTGTCCCGTTTTGGGAAGATATATGTTCCTTTATGTCCTCTTGTCTTGACCTTAGGCTGATGCCCTCTCCTCGCCTCTGCTTGATAGGTAACTTCAAACATGGTGACAGTTACAAAGAAAATTGAGTAACCTGGCATTCATCGCTGCCAAAAAATGTATTGCTGTAAATTGGAAAGCCCCTTCCCCCCCAACACTAGCCCAATGGAAGACAGAAATATCAAGTTATATACCTCTAGATTACTTACACTACAAAATTAAAGGAAAGTTGGACATCTATGATAAAATATGGACTCCATTCATATTTTCAGATGGGCTGATGTAAGAACTAGACCCTGGAGGGTGTTTGGAAAGACAGCTGCATCAGCAAACCTAGCAATGTGTTTTTGTTTCTTTTTTTTTGGTTATTGTAATATTTTATTTTATTTTATTTTTCGTGGTGTTTTTTGTTTTGTCTAACACTGTATTGTCTTTAAAAATGAAATAAAAAAAAGTTATAAAAAAAAAAAAAAAAAAAAAAAAAAATACTTTCATGTTTTTTTGTTTTTTTTGCAAACTGCTAATAATAATAATAATCAAAAAACCATGCTGGCCGTAACACACCTCCATCCCTGCATTCAACAAGCTACATAAGGAAGGGGGAGCTGTCACTCAGACTCCAAGTGACCAATGGAGAGGTGTCTTACATCTATCAGCGTAGACCCGCCTTCTGAACTTTAACCCCTCACACAAACAAATCCAAGAGAGAGAAAAAAAAAATCGAGACCAAAGACATAGGTTTTGAGAGAGAAGGCATTTTGCAATCAGAAAAACAACTTTCATTCGCAAATAAGGAAAAAAACACATTTTATTACCCAAACATTTTACTAAGTATTTTGTTTTATGTAGTTTAAAACCGTTTTTCCTTATTTTTTTACTCTTGAATTTTAAAGGTTTTGTTCTCAATTATTTTTTATTTTCTTTCAATCTTATATTTTTTTGCTTGCAAATATATTTTTTTGATTGCGTTTTAATTTGTTTTAATTAAAAATATTTTTTGTTCTGTTTATATAATTTCCTTTGCTTACAAATTATTATTTTTTGCTTGCTGTTTTAATTCGTTTTCTTTCAAAACTATTCTTTGCTCTGTTTATATTTTTTCTCTCTCAAATGTTTTCTTTTGTTTGGTTAATAAAGACACAAATGTAACTCCATACTGCTGTGTATCTTTCAGCACCACAGAGAGTGTGTGACAGAGAGAGAGGCAGAGAGAGAGAGAGAGAGAGAGAGAGAGAGAGAGAGAGAGAGAGAGAGAGAGAGAGAGAGAGAGAGAGAGAGAGGCAGAGAGAGAGAGAGAGAGAGAGAGAGAGAGGCAGAGAGAGAGAGAGAGAGAGAGAGAGAGAGAGAGAGAGAGAGAGAGAGAGAGAGAGGCAGAGAGAGGCAGAGAGAGAGAGAGAGAGAGAGAGAGAGAGAGAGAGAGAGGCAGAGAGAGAGAGAGAGAGAGAGAGAGAGAGAGAGAGACGTTTATTTCAATAAGTGCACTTCATTGCTGAAAATGTACAAAGACTTCGACTTCGAAATAAGTTCAAGGGCCTCTTGTTTTTGAAGAATTATGTTTACCCCTTGCCCGTCTGTTTTTTTTTTTAAAAACTGACTCCGTACAACAGTCAAATGTCATGGATGTCTTTTGGACTATTATGAATTGACTTGCGTTTCCACTGGAATGTTCCGTGAGTGGAGAGCTTTTGTTTTCCACGTCTTCTGACATCAACATAGCTCTTTGACTTTCTGGTGATTCCAGAAAACAGGGTCACGCTCACATCTACCTCCTCCCACGCCTATACTTCATCTCTGCTTTGGTGGATTCCTGCTGCTCCTGTAGATGATGCCCAAGCTTTCAATTCACACACGAGCAGAGCCCTTTCCTCAGCAGAAAATCGTTAGCGTCTCCTCCAACTTGCCAAATCCGCCATTCATGAGCGATGCATTTTGAGCTTGTAGATCTGCTATTTTTGCTATTGATTTGAATCCTGAAAATGTAACAGTTTTGGGACACATGAAGTTTCCACCAAACTCAACGATATCACAGGCAGTGAATAAGGAATGGAATGGTGTACATTGGGTTCAAGTACAGTAAAGAGTAAAAGGTTTTGCTTATCATTATGCTGTCAAATTGTGCCTCATTGTACAATAGCTGACGGCATTGTCACTATAAATATAATGTTTCATTTGGATGGATATATCACGCCCCCACCCCCCCCCCCCCCAGATGCTCCCCCCCCCCCCCCCCCAATAAAAAAGCAGAACAAGCCATCATTTGTACTTCAAATGTAATTTCAGCCAATAACTGTCATCTATGATGAAGCTGGACTCAGTGAACACTTGCAAGTTCACTGTAAATAACAATGTTGTCTTATGTATCTCAGTTTCACAACGCTATTTCAGTTTTAAACATAGTCTTGTTTCAGATTTTAATTTGACCTTTGTTTCAAGTTGTAAAGAATAATAGCTGTTAGACTATCATGATGTCACAGCATGATGTTAGACCACTGAATTCCTTCTCTGACAAGATCACAAATAAACTCTGAAGTGCGTTATGTTTTTGTTGGTATGTTGGTTGCTGGATGCATCCAACACCTGCAACTGCATCTGTGGACGTATACGTATGGGGCTGGGTGATATGACTTCAAATCAATATCACAAAAATTTCTAACTTTTGCCTTGATTACAATTAATGAAAGATTATAAATCAAAAATAAGCAGATCTATAAGCTTGGCTACTTTTGCTATTTTTTTTTACACCACCATTGTGCAACAACGCATAACCTTAAGTAGTTATTCAGTCTAATCGATTTATTATTTGTGTTGATTTGTTACAATGTACCTACACAAATTATATATATAAAAAAAGGAAAAATCCTGCTTCTCGATTTAGCAATTTACCTACACGAGCAAGATTACGACGCTAATTAGTTCTAAATATATGTTTCGATAAATATATACGGCTAATTGCCCAGCTATACTGTATCTTGCACCTGAAATCCAGGACGTGATGATGAGTTAAAGCCATTGGCCAATGGGAGCCTGGCACTGAATGATGTGTTTGTCCACTAGAGCCCCAAGGCTGTGCTTTACCGTGTGATAACACCGGGCCCAGGCAGAAGGCTGGCTTAGGCTCCTCCAAAAGTTCTTTAATCAGCTTGATGCGCTTAGCGAGCAAAGACTGTGGGAATTGAAGTGAAGAAACGGAGGGTCAGATAATGAGACTTACATCTGTAACAGACGAAAATGTGATTTCCTTGAACCCAGCAGAGGAGAGAAGAAAAGCTCATTATCCTTATCGCTCGTCAAAGAACGCGGGCAAGCGGCATATCCATATTGTGCATATTATTTCAAAAGCTTCAATCACAAATTAACAAAATCCTTCATTTTCGCATCTTATATGTCAGTTTTCACCCTACGTTCATGTGCACGAGGCAACTATTTCGATTCATCTGCTGGCTTTTATAAATACACACTGGGTCTATATTTTTCTATCTTATTTTGGCAGCCTTCCTATTCTGATAAATCGGAGAGTTAATTGAACAGATGGACGATAGTACTTTCGTTCTGTTGTTCACTATCCCTGGAGGCCATCTATTCTATGCCTCTGGCAGGGAACAGACAAGCCTCTCAGACTGTTACTGTATGTGCTCCAGCAACAGAATGTGAAGGGGGTTCGCGGTGTGAAAAATAGTTTATAAAGCCACAGAGGGAAAGGCGTCGCTGCGTTCAGTGCACAGCAAAATCCTCTGTGTTCATTAAACTCTGAGAGTGTACGAATGGTTCCATTTGTACACACTCAGAGTTACAAATGTATAAACACATTAACGCTGAGGATTTCACAGCATAAATGTGGCTGACACAGATTTATTGATTTGACTAATTCATGCATGCGCACATCTTTTTCAGGTTAATCTTAAAATCAACTCAGCATATCTCGTATTGTTGTCACGCAATCGCAATCAGTTCTAATGGAAATTAGCGCATGATCACTTTTTAAACACCAATCCAATATCAATTATGTGGGCACGTGAGAATCGCATTTCTTTACGTTGATAGTCAATGTTTTAATGTTATGTTAATGGGAAATGAATGAATCATGTCTGATATAGAGTGGACATCGTGTGCCTATCCGTAATTATACAGAATATTCAATGTACTG
>NC_137606.1:6533786-6828786 GCF_963280865.1 Gymnoscopelus braueri
GGGGTCTGCTGTCTAACGGGAAAATGGTACTACCTCCACCTTTGGCCTCCTGAAAGGTGATTTTTTAAGGCTCTTTTAAATGAGCCCAGCGAACTGCATTTTTTGAGGGATGGAGTTAGACTATTCCAATCCTGGGTGGCAGTGCTGTAGAAGGAGAATTTGCCCATGTTTGATTTATGGGTGGGTGGTACCAAATTGTTGTTAACGCTCCCTCTGGTATTGTGACTGTGGGTGTCGCTAACCTTTTGGAGGTATTTACTCAGATATGCGGGAATTGGGGGCATATCGGGCAAATTTGCATTTACAATTTTGAAGGCCAGTCCCATTTTTAGTTGTTTAACCCTGTCTTCCACCCTGAGCCAGCCTAGGCTGGCAAAATGGGTGGGAGAAAGGTGGGTCATGGGCCCCAATCCGAGGAGTAGCCGAATCAGTTTGTTTTGGGAGGTTTGAAGCTTAGTCTTCAGTGACACTGAGGTGTTGGAGTACCAGGAGGTGCAAGCATAGTCAAAAAGTGGTTGAATCAGGGCCCCAGAGAGGGTCCTGAGGGCCTGAGGGTTGACAAAAGAGGAAACTCTGCCCATAAATTTGGTTCTCTGGTTTACTCTTTTGACCACCTTTGTAGCCATGCTATCACCTGTCAGGTTTTTGTCAAGTACACAACCCAAATAGGTAATCTCTTCTTTGCTAGAGATAATTGTGTCATCGACTTTGACCTTGAAATCATTTACATCCATCTGTCTGAGGGAATGTTTGGTCCCAAAGAGAATGGATTCAGTTTTCCCAAGGTGTAGTGACAGTTTGTTATCGGTAAGCCAAGTACGGATTTTTGAGAGTTCGGAGCTGAGCGCCTCCTCAACTTGCAACTTGTCCTCTCCCGAGATCAGGAGTGCCGAGTCATCAGCGAACAGGAACAATTTGCAGTTACAGGCAGCACTCATGTCGTTAATGTATAGAAGAAACAGTAACGGCCCTAGAATGCTGCCCTGAGGAACCCCACAGCTCACCGGGAGGGATGAGGACATGGTTCCGTTGATGTCAACCACTTGTTCTCTTCCCTCCAGGTAAGATCTCATCCAGTTTAGTGATGTGCAGTCAAAACCAATCGCCCTCAGCTTATCAAGTAAAATTGAGTGGTTTACAGTGTCGAACGCTTTTTGGAGGTCCAACATGACCATGCCGCAGTATTTGCCCGCGTCTACCTCACGTTTGATGTAGTCGGTCAGATACAGTAGGCATGTGTCAGTGGAATGGGAGGTTCTGAAGCCCGATTGGAATTCAAACAACAGTTTATGCTCGCTGAGGTAGCTGTTGATTTGTTCTTGAATTAATCGCTCTACAACCTTTGAGATGGAACAAAGGATGGAAACAGGCCTATAGTTGCCAGGTTCTAATTTGCTTCCTTTTTTATGCAGAGGGATTACTCTTGCCAACTTGAAATCCTGTGGGACGTGACACTGGCTGATGGATAGGTTTGTGATTTGGGCTACTATGGGGGCAATAGCAGTAGCTGCGTCTCTGAGGAATCTGGTGGGGATATTGTCAAGGCCGGTGGCCTTGTTTGGCTGGAGGGCGAGTAGTTTTTTCTGCACATCATCAGCATTTACTGGTTTGAATGAAAAGGAGTCTTTTTTAGCCCCTAGTTTAACATAGTGAGCATGGATGTGGTCAGAGCCGTACAAACCTGAATGCTGAGGAAGTTTGCTTACCAACTGGGTTGCAATGGTGGTAAAAAAGCTGTTAAAACAGTTTGCTACCGCTTGCTTGTCGGTAATGAGCACGCCACTTGAAATAATGCAGATGTTTGTAGCTTTGGTTTGAATTTTGTTGTTGCAGCCCAATTTCTGTAGCGCTTCCCACAGCTTTTGTGGGTGGCTTTTGTTTGCCTCAATACTTTCATTTAAGAAATTCTTTTTGGCAGTTTTGACCAATTTGTTTACTACATTTCGTTGATTTCTGCATCTTTCAAGTAGTTGCACATCTTTGCATTTCCTGAACTCAGAGTACATTTTGTTTCTGAGTTTGATTGCATTTAGGATGTCTCCATTCATCCAGGGTTGTGTACGGGCTCTGACTCTCACCACCTTCTTGGGCGCTAGGCTATCAATAACATGGTGCGTTACAAACTGTTCTCATTTTAAACTTAAACAGCACACTAAAATATTTGAGGTGAGAAATAGGCAATGCAGCAACATGAACGTGATTCACCACTGCCTCCCTCTCCTCACGGCATGCGAATGCAGACACAAAGCAGTGTCATTGCATTCAGATCCCATAGCCCGAGGGGACGGGGCGGTCGGCTGACACTGTGTGATTGGCAGAGAGTTCAAACCAGCCTCAGTTTTACCAGGACGGATGCGTATGTATGCAAACGTTCAAAACGCAAGTGGCAATGCTCACATACTTCGCTCCGTTTTTAACACATTGACTGACAGGAATTCATTCATTCATTCATCCGCCAGCGTTTACTAATTTTCCGAGAATCAGAGATAAATGTATTTTTAAAAATCTGATAACGTTAGACCGGACGGGCTTGGATTTGTTTAGATCACGTGATTTCACAGGATCAGTCACAGGTTGCGGAAGAGCGCCCTCTATCGTAATAACTGAAAACACCAAATGATCTCTATGGATGTCAATGGCAGTCAATGTGTTAATGTCTAAATAGAGCTAAATAGAACCACATTTTCATCCAAGGATAGAGTAACTCTTTCTACCGACCTACACAATCTCCATTGTCTGTTGACACAAACATAGCGACTGCGGAGGAGGCTTTGTAGGAGGCATTTACTACTGAAAAGGAGACAAAAAAGAGAAAAGGTTGCATGTTGTCTCTCTCCTTGTAGGCTACCTCAATTGTACTGAAGTACAGTACTTGAGCAAATGTAGCCGACCTAGTTACTTTCAATTTCAAAATGAATACATGGTTTAATTCCAGTCACAAGAGAAAACCCACTCAGTTTAACAATTCACATTATCTCTTCACCCTCTGGCCAGTTCAATCAATATTTATGAACAGTCTCAATTGTCTCTCAAGGTTTTACACTGTGCCAATGACAGTCCATTTTTATATGTTTCGCTATTTTACAGCAGGAATCACAACGGGTAAATTTTTACATGCACACTGATAATCCAACCACAACCAGACAAAGCTGTTACTCTGATTAGAGCATTGTCATGTTAATGACACCTTTGCATATTTAGCATACTGAATAGGGTCATCACTTCCTTCTATATTGTAAAAATGGATAAAGATATTTTATTTAAAAGCTACACCTTTAAACTGCCTGCCTACATACAACAGTGTTGCGTGCACGTGGACACACACATTTATGTGCCAGAAACCCACACATACAACCTTGAATGTGGGGGAAATACTTTGAATACACTTTCACTTGTGATTGAACATCAAACCCATGTTGAAAGAGCCAGCATTTACTATGGCATTTTTAGAGTAAAGCCTGACCTTGTCTGTTCCAATAGTTTAAACACAAACACAAACTCATAACTTGCTTTCATTCCACTGTAGGCCTGTATGTTCTCAATGTGATATCAGTCCAACTTGTCATGGAATATTGTTTTCAAAGATCTCCAAAACGTTTCGAAAACAGCTGATCTACAGTACTGACAGCTGTATAGGTAGCCTATTCACCTGTTTCCTAGGCTGTGTGTCATCTGACCAGTTTCATTGGATTTCATTGGATCAAATCGACAGGAAGTGGAAAACACACAGCCTAGGAAACAGGTGAATAGTCTGAAGTGGTTAACATGTCTGAAAAATTAAGTGCATGCATTGTTGCGTGCATGATGCGTGTGTGCATGTGTAAGATGTAAAGGGGAAAAGGTTGAGAACCACTGTATTATATAATGCAATACAATATAGTTCAATACAACAACAGTTGTGACAGAACTGGGACAGACTTTGAAATGGGTAGGTTGGCTGCCTGTAGGATGTACTGTAAGTCACAGACTCATCGTAATTCAGCAAGTCACACTCTATGATGACAGAACAGACTAGTTCGGTGGGCCCACCCCTATGGTCAGATAATAGATTATACTTATGGTTTATACTTTTATCCAAATGCACAATATGACATGGAATTAAAAAAATGATAATAGTAATAATCTGCGGTTACAGATCGCACCGGACATAATGGCACTGGATGAACGAACGATCGGGCTAAGTGTAGAGCGCTTTGTTTGAACCTAATTTTATCCCAAATCTCCAAAAATTGGACCAGGCTGATAATTCTCACCTGTCATTTGAGTCACAGTCTGTCACAGTCACATGCATAGGGTTCAGGCTAC
This sequence comes from Gymnoscopelus braueri, assembly GCF_963280865.1. Classification (NCBI taxonomy): domain Eukaryota; kingdom Metazoa; phylum Chordata; class Actinopteri; order Myctophiformes; family Myctophidae; genus Gymnoscopelus; species Gymnoscopelus braueri. The sequence goes on from NC_137606.1 coordinate 6,538,092, forward strand.
TTGAGCTTCTTGTGAACATTCAGTTAGAACATAGTATCACACTTTTTGATTGCCTGCGAGTTACAGGCCTTTCTGTAGGCCTTTCTTCCTGCTCCTGCAGAAACCATAGAAACCATAGAAGTACAGAGTACATCAGATGAGGCTGCTCCTCTTCTTGACCATATCATCACAGAGTGTGATGCCCAATTTACTTTCCTTTGAGTCATCTCCTCAACCCTTGTAGTGAAGGGAATACAGCTATACTGAATTTGGGGTGCTGATTGCTATTGTTCACTTGGTTCATGTCGGTGTGTCGGCCAGAACACCACTTTAGGGGCCCTCATTCCAGATATTAAAGAAAGTACATTTTGATACCAATACTTTTGTACTTTTACTTTAAATTCTGGACTTTTACTTGTAACAGAGTACTTCTACATTGCAGTATTGATACTTTTAATTAAGTAAAACATTTGAGTACTTTTTCCAGCACTGCGAATGGTCCTTGCTTAGTCGACTGAGTCCCCCAGGCATAGGGCCCCTCCAGTTTTCTGTCAGTCTACATCTTGACCTATACCAGACCATCTACAACAGTGATATTCAACTGGAGGCTCGCGGGCCAAATTCAGCCCCTGTGGAGCTTTCTTGTGGCCCTGTAACACGTTCCATATTCCGAAAATATATATTGGAGTGTTGGTTGAACAGGATTAGGAACGTTAATTAAGGTGCTCACATCAACTTGTTGCCTGCTGGCCAGTGTTTGGTGCTATAGTACAACATTATGTTATGGCAACCCAGGGGTGGTGGAGATAAGTTTCACCATAAAACAGGAGGCTCGGAGTCAGTTTGCATGACAGAAAATATATTTATTAAATAATGGGGAGGGGAAAAGGGTGCAACTGAGGTTCTTGCCGGCTGGGGTCTTTGTCCTTGAACTTAGGCGTACACACAGTGACACACTCTTGTCGCAGAGCATAAAGAGAGCAGTGAGGCTTTAGGGTTTTTTTTTTGGTGGGGGGGCGGGGGGCGCAGCTTTCCCCAGTGGTGTTGGAGTTGAATGTGCCTTGGTGGGGGGAGGGAGAGAGAGAAACCAGGTGAGCCACAAAATATGAAGACATCCAAAGTTCATCCAAAGTTGTTCGACACTGTTTGAGAATTACATCCAACTCACTTGTAATGTCCTCTCTTACTGGTAGAGGAAGAGGTCCTTCTTCCCTGCTGTCTGGCATCAACTAATAGTTTGGGGCTGGTTATATAAGGTTCAGCTGGCTGATTAATGGATGGGCTCCAGGTGTGACCAATGCCACTTACCTAGTGGCTGTAGAACCTGGACAGGGTAGTACACTCCTAGCCTGGTATCCAGCCTGCTTCACTACGTTCGGCGGACTTTTTTTTCTCTCTTCGCTTCTCAGTCTGGAGAGCACCCTATTGACTCGTTTTGCAGAACTACAATGGAACTACATATGTTACGTTGGGCAACGTCGTTGCTGATTGGATGTTGTTCAAACGAATGACGAATCACAACGATCACACTGTTTTTTTTTGTCCCGCCCCGCACCACAGACCAATCAGAAGCCACGGTAGGTTTCGAAGCTTTTGCCATGTCCCGCCTCCCTTGGAGATAGGAGGCTTTCCAGACTGAGAAGCGAAGAGAGAAAAAAAAGTCCGCCGAACGTAGCGAAGCAGGCTGGATACCAGGCTAGTACACTCCCTCACCTCCCTGAGCTTGACTGACAGCTCAGTTTCCCCTGGTCTGCCACAATGTCCATTGTTACAGTAGGCCTATGTGCTATAGATATGAGCATAATGGACATGGTGACGTACTGCTTCATACTGCATTTACGCATTCTGATGTTTGAGAGGATAATTTCTGTGCCAGACCTTTTCAGTGCGCAGGCTTTGATTTTGAATGTGAAACAACAGGAAGTATGCATTTCAATGTGTTCTGTGTACGGGTCCCTGGCACGGAAGCGTCTTCATGAGAAGACATCAAATACATTTGAGAACCTGACTGAATAGGGGTGTTTCATGAACCAATAGTTGGGAAATAGTGCGTCATGACACTAATGGATGAGATGGATGAGAAACCAAAACCACTGAAAACTCAGAAGTAACTATAGCTACAAAGGAAATGGAGGGAGATGACATGTAATGGATGAACTGCACTCAAAACTCATGTTGTGCTCCTTGATGTTGATGTGTCACTGAAAATGTACCAAAGTAACTTTTGTTAATGGGTTAAAACTTTTTAACCGAAGAAGAGAGGCATCATTCTTGTTATTGGGGGAGCACTGGGGATCCAAATACATCAAAACTCTGTGAATGCTTGAACACAAAAACTGGGTGTTTAGAAGTGTGTTAAAGAGTTCGAGAATAATTTCTTTAAGCCCTTTAGTGCATTGTCATGTAAGTATGTTTTCTTAAAATTACAAAGCATTTTTTAATTTGAACTGAGGATACAATGAACATAAACAGCACATATGATGCACAGCGTCCTGTGGATGATCCTTGCTCAGTTGACCGAAGTTCCAGAGAGATCTATATTAAGGCCCCTCCTGTTTTCAGTCTAAACATATTTTCCTAAAACTGAGCATCTACCAGCTCGGAACTGTGTTAGCTTGTAGAAGATCTTCTATGTTCCCCAGAATGGCAACACTAGGGGTTCTTCAAGTTGTTAATGGGTAATCCATTCCTTGTTGATCTCTATTTCGCTTTGAGTCAGTGTGGCATGGCCATATTTCACAAGGACCCACCCAAGGGAGATAATTAGAATTCCAGGCCCATGGACAAGGTGTCACACCGCTCCGGCAATATTAATCAAACAAATAAAATCAATAAACCACAGACTCTCTGAGGGGCCCCATGTCGACCCAAGGTCCCGGGTTGTGCAAACGACATGTACATGGAACAATATAGTAGCGATCACATGTACCGTATTGATCAGATGATTACTTACACACACACTGTCAAAACGTGTTCTAGCAATTATTTATTTTGAACCACATCAACTGGGGCCACAGGTAGTTCAACTGCAGCCACAAAACCATCCCGGTTTCCACCGTGATTTAATTCGTTAAAGGTCTTCAAAAGGAGACCTGCGGTGGTTGAAATCCCAGCAGCAAAACTTTCTCCCTCCTGGCAGGTAATTGGAACAGTTTATCAGATCAGTTTTGATAAACAGTATGTTTTCTGCTCGTTCCGCCTCATCACTCGCCTGGCGGAGGCGGGGCTGAGACGACACCAGATTACAGTGGCTCGCGCTGATGAATGGCGTGGAGATACCGCCTCGCAGACACTGCCGTACACAGAATTACAAACATGGCCCGGGCAGCTTATCCCATTAAGACCTGAGGCCGACTCTACAAATGTCTTCTAAATCAGTTTTCTGAAAAACCTATGTTGCTAAGTCAGTGGTTCTCAAACCTTTTCATGTCAAGGACGCCCAACATTATATGTATTTGTCCACCGACCCCAATTCCAAAATATGTTGTTCCAGGGACCCCCCAGAAGCAAAGATTTGAGTTAAAAATGTTTGCTTTAAAAAAAAATATATATATATATATATTCAAAGATTTGCACAAACTTTCACGATTTAAAAAAAAAACCTGATCTGCAAGCTCGCCGGGTGGCACAAAGTGACGCGCTGTGAGCTTGTATATCGGCTATTTTTGAATAGCCAAAGTATATCATGATGGATGGATGGTTAAAATAAAAAATAACACGGATGCTTCCCCGGTTTTGATGGCTTATAGTGGGCCAGCGGTGTGGCTAGCGGTGTGTACCCAAGTGAGACAAAACAGCCAGATAGTAAATCACTGCCCGTGGCTCCCCGGGCTACGAGCGAGCGAGCGAGCGAGTGTGGCAGCCGCACTGTTGAGCCGCATCAGCGATGAGGCACGGTATTGGCAGAGCACTGAGGAGGTGTTGAAGGTGATGAATAGTGGACCGAAACACACAAGATATCTGAGAGCATTCTGTAGTCTATACTGTAGCTTACGATACAGCCAGGTCTGGCTCTGCCTGGACTGTCTGGAACATGCATTTGTCTTCTCATAGCCTGCGGGAGAAAAAGCATTCGGCTTGCTCCATTTTCTGTCCGTCTTTCTGTTTTATTTATTTATTTTGAATGTAAACGCTGTCTGCATCCTTCAAGAGTTGAACGATTTTGTTCTATCAATGTAATATAATATTCGTTAACACACCAATATTTTAGATTTGGCACTTTGATTAAGTTTTACATCACAGGCCATTGTCCTTCTCAAACCCAAATTATATTATAAAAAGCTCAATTTAAATAGATATATAACACACCTTAAAATGTATTTGATTTAATACCTGTCTTCAGGTTATATTGGGATGAAGCATGAATTATGTTTAACCTAAATTAAGACCGGCACTATAAATATTTGAAATATTAAAATCTGAGTAGTCTAGTCTATGTTTCTGAAACCCCCTAAGAGAGAAGAATCCTCAAGAATTCCTTTCATTTTCAGTCATTTTATTATTTGGAATAGCTGACATAAAAGGGAGAACATAAGCCCCCGTGCCTGATGTAATTAAGTACAAGTCAAAGTTTTTTTGTGCACTGCATGTTTGTTTCAAGAAAAAAAAAGAGTAAAGAAATACATTTTGCAGACCTTGTCACATTGTGCAGACCTTGTCAAAAGGGCTTAGAGTAACATGATACACAAATGTGACAAGGCCTTGATAACAGTGACAGAAGGGAATTGGAAATTCTGTAGCCAGTTCCCGAAAATTCTCTTTATATTGCACCAGTACCCTGCTGTCAAAGTGATTATTTTCTGTTCTTGGCTCAGCTTGGGGAATATTAGAAAAGTGTGCTAATTCCTTTTCAGAAAGTGAGCTGTTGTAATTCCTCTCACTTTCTAACCTGTACCACTCTGTACCGATGACTGACACTCACATTGTCAGGAATTGCCTACCGCACTCTATAGTCTTTCACACACAGATTTAGCAGAACTTTTCTGCCGATAGTCAGTTTTACAAGCAACGTTAAAGAATGTATAACATATTTCAAACACAGCCAAACTGAACCTAAAAACACAAATAGGGTGATATGGATAGGGCACTAACCGAACTAACCTGCATCTACCACTCCATCCACGTGATACGATTACACACCAGATACATGCGGAACGGTACCACTCCATCCATGACTTTCGATGTCACCAGATGTCTCGGTATAGGTAGAGATATCTGATCATCTGGCCACGCATCATCGACAGCATCATAGATCTATGTTTTGTCGCACAGCCATATCTCTGCACAAATCAACGTATTTCCAAAGGGTTGAAATGAGTCATATAATATAATATATAATATAATATAACATATATTTAGATAATGTATTACTTATGTTGACACATGCTATTTTGGTCAAGCGGTAGGGACGTGCAACGAGATAGTATAAATTGTCCTTACATACTATTTATAGGTTTACCATGATTACTCTAGTCAGGAGGTACAGTCAGACATTTGTCTAAAAGGATAACACAAAAACGTCCTGGGGACTTGTTTCCATTGTGGTCCTATGTAATGTATGATTATGTAAACATGCCAGAGCAACAGTATGGCCGTGCTCTGGCATGCGCAACAATATGTGGCAGGTGAATGCAGTAATTACCAGCTATAATAATTGAAAACTAGCCATATAGCTATCTGTAGAATTCACCCTGTTTGTAGTGGGTGTTGTTGTTTCTGTTTTTCTACTGTAAGTATAAGATTAGTGAAACAATGGTACACATTACCATCAAGACCCCCCCCCCCCCCCGCCTTCTTTGCAGTGGCATAATGGAATGATGAATTGCGTACCAATTATTACTTTAATAGCCATATGGCTATCTCTCAGAAATGAATTCTGAAAGTCCATTTTTATCTCCAGAAAAGTGGAGATTCAAATTTTCCTAAATTGGCATCGAAACACGGGGGGGGGGCTAGATCACCGGTGTCCCTGCTGTTCTACATTTGAATGCAGTTTGCCACGATTTCTTTAGAACACTGACTAGTACCTCCAGACATGTCCAACAAAAACATCATCATACGTTGTGCTTTTTGAAGTGTCACATCCATCATGGATTATATAGGCTACCAGTACCAGTGTATGCATGCTGCTACCATAGCATGCACAAATGAATAGCACAAATAGCAGATTTACAAGCGCCACAATTTTTGCTCATTTTGTGTGACACATTAGTATGACGCAGTAAGGCATTAAATCAGGAAAATACATCATAAAAATAATGAAATATGGAGATAGGAGGTTTCTGCCCAACAGCGATGATAGACCACGTGTGCATGCTATGATATGGTACATGTACACCGGTATCCCACTGGGTTAAAACCAGTAGTATACGTGTCAATCTAAATCCCATCTGTTCCATTTCTATCAGCTGTTCAAATAACATGGGATGTATGGATGGCTCGCTGTGCCTAGTATAGAGCATCTAAAACTAGATGTATTAGACTGCAGTCGATACAACTCGCTATTTCAGTTTCCATCCTGTGTCATTTCTTCTGCGGAACAAGAACGTGCATTTCACATTTCTCTCATATGGGACACTGACAAGGCCATTATCCCAGGTCAGCTTCTGAGCCCCACATGGAGATAAGGATAAGGACAGGTGAATTATACAGCAGTCCTCTATACAGCACCGAGCTGGCAGACAGTGAATTCTCCATGGTGGCTGCATTAAATTGGCTCCTCATCCCAGGCAAAGTGGCAGCTTTGGGTTTTTGAAGTCACGTTTAACCCGTCAACACCGGGAACGCATCTGTGGTAACCACTTAAACTTATTTTATACTTTGGCTATTCAAAAATAGCAAATACAAGCTCATAGAGCTCATTTGAGCTTATAGATCTACTATTTTTGAAAAGTCTTGAAAATGTGTGCAAATCTTTGAATATATATTTTTTTAAAGCAAGCATTTTTAACTCAAATCTTTGCTTCTGGGGGGTCCCTGGAACAAAATACGTTGAGATGGGGGTCCGCGGCCAAATACATATCATTTTGGGTGGTCCTTGACATGAAAAAGTTTGAGAACCACTGATTATAGTAACATCAGTTAAAAAAAAAAGAAACGTTAGGTTTTAGAAGACATTTTGTAGAATCCCCCAGAAGCAAAGATTTGAGTTACAAATGTTTGCTTTAAAAATGTAATATATACATTATTACAAGATTTCCACACATTTTCATGATTTTTCAAAAAAAAATAGCTGATCTACAAGCTCATAGCGCGGCACTCGGTGCCGCGCTATGAGCTTGTAGATCTTCTGTTTTTGAACAGCCAAAAGATAATCTAAAGTGACAGAGATGCGTTCCCGGATTGAATGGGTTAAGTCCCCTATACAGCACGGAGCCTCATATCCCTTTGAAAACATCCCTTCAGTTGTCCTCTGTGGAGGATCACTGGGAGACGGCTGGACCGCCGGCACAGCAGATTACAGATTACACACAAGCCTGCCTGAATGAGAACCAATAAACCAACCTCACTTCTTCGAGGATACAATTAGCAAAGTAACCACTTAAACCCTCTAGACTTGGTAAACTGGAACCTGAGTTGGTTCTGTAGGCTACTTGGACCGTGGTTTTTCCCCCGTCTACATCTCTTCGCCAAAAATAGCTGATCTACAAGCATGCACCCCCAAATTAACCACACCAATTTGTAGGAGTAATGTAAAAAAGAGAAGTGTTGCAAAAATCGGCCTCCTGGTGGCGCTATAATAGGGCAATGTTAAAAGGGTGGCATTTGTTCTTCAACCTAGTGTAAATCTGCATGCAAAGTTCCACCACAAACGGGTTCATGATTTGCGGCATTTTGTTGAAAACGGGCCACTCCTGCAAACTTTAGATGTCAGTGTTAGCCAATGAGGATGGAATATAAACAATCTAACAGATCCATCTTGATCACATGACTATAGAGATCATGTGTACCGATGTGCGTGATGTTTGGATCAAATCTGAAGGCTTAATCTCAAATAACGTGTTTTACATAAGTCGGCCTTCTGGTATAAAAGGCAAAAGTGAAAAATGCAGGGCAGATGTTTTTCCTTGGCCTCTAAGTGTGCGTGCAAAGTTTGATGCAGATTGGTGCAGTTATAGTTAAAAACTCAAATCGGCCTGTTATAGCGCCACCATGGGGCTGATTTGAAAATGTTCAAGCGGCATTTCTTCCTTGGCCCAGTGGGAATGTGCGTGTGACATTTCACGGAAATGGCAAGCTGTGTTCATGATTTGAGGCATTTTGTTCAAAACGGAGCAATCCTGCAAACTTTGGAAGCCAACCTTAGCCAATCAGGAGGGAATATGGAAAATCGGACAGATCCGTGTTGATCACATGACTATAGAGATACTGTGTAGCTACCGATTTGCATGACGTTTGGATAAAATCTGTAGGCGTAATGTCAAAAAATAAGTTTTGCACAAATCGGCCTCCTGGTGAGGCTATAACAGGCCCATGTGAAAACGTTGGGGGCAGAGGTTCTGAATTGGCATCGAGGGAGTGTGTGTGCATAGTTTGGCAGCGACCGGGCCAACGGTGCCGGAGATTAGCTGCTAACGGACGGACAGGACACACACTGGACCTGAGCTGGGTCTGTACTCAGACTGTCTGTCCCATCCCCGTACCCGTCTACACATATCTCTTCACCAAAAATAGATCTGCCAATGCTCCCCCCAGAATATGCTCCCCACAGAATATGGATGCTGGTTTTCAAATGGTTTAAATTTGAACACTTAGTAAGCATTTGATTCTGGATTGCTGAAATCTTTGTTAATCACTTGAACCCTAGCGGGAGTGTACGTAATTGCATCAGGCATGGGCCTTTTTTGTACTCCCTTTTATGTCCGCTGTTCCAAAGAATAAAATTACTAAAAGTGAAAGGAATTCTTGAGGGGGCGAATATTCTGCAAAAAATTGCCGAAAATATGTGCAAAACAGCAGGGGAAATAAGAACAATAATTACTGAGGTGGATGTATTCATTTATCATTTTAAACTTTTCTGGCTGAGTGACCCTTGACCCCCCAGAGAGGCTATTTTCAGAAAATATATTTAGTGTCGAATGATAACAGTACGGAGCCTAATTATAGGGTTTAAGCAGTCAAAGAAACCACAGTGGTGAACTGGCATGTGCAGCCTAATGACTGTGTGTGTGTGTGTGTGTGTGTGTGTGTGTGTGTGTGTGTGTGTGTGTGTGTGTGTGTGTGTGTGTGTGTTGTTTCATTGTTATTTATTCATTTATTTATTCATTCATTTTAGCCAAAGACACATTAACATTTTTATGCATTTTGAAGCGTGCACTGAGTTGAACATTCGAGCTGAAAATATTGATTTATTCAAACATCCAGTGAGGTTTAGCCAACAGTCAGTGACTCAATTATTCAGGTAAGTTCAGTCAAATTTGAGAAGAACATTTAAACAATCACAAAATTTGAAAAATAAAGTTATTTACGTAAAAGTGTTAATGCAAATGTATACATTTTTTATGAATACACAATGACATGGATTGACGGCGGTATATTATGCCCCGTTCATGTCCAACTTTGAAAGCAGGGGTCCTATATGGAACCAAAGGATTGACATGACCCTTTTAGACCGGGAACGCATGTGTCATTTTACGATCTGCTATTTTTGAAAAATCATGAAAATCTGTGCAAATCTTTGAATGTTATATTTTTTAAAGCGAGCATTTTTATTTCCAATCTTTGCTTAATGGGGGTCCCTGGAACAACATATTTTGAGATGGGGGTCTGCGGCCAAATAAATTTTGGGGGTCCTTGACATGAAAAAGTTCAAAAAACTGTTAGGATTTAGAAGACATTTGTAGAATCTTCAGAAGAAAATATTTGAGTTACAAATGCTTGCTTCAAAATATATATATATTCAAAGATTTGCACACATTTTCACGATTTTTCTAATAAATAGCAGATCTACAAGCTCGTAGCGCGGCACTCGGTTCTTGCGGTCTCGTTTCCATTGGGGTCTACAATTGGGATGGTGGCGGATCTTTCTATGTTCACCATCTTTGATGGAGCATAGCTATTCTGCTGTGGTATCAATGCTAACATGCCACCAGCATGACTAATATATTATTTACAGCCTTTAGTGTTACAGTCAATATATGTATAGGAATTCCTCATTAAGACGTCAAAAATGTTTGTAACCATTTTGTACACTCTTTGGAGTTAAATTAACACTGAATGCTATAATGAATAAAAAGTCAACAATACCCTCTGGCAGAATGATCATTTTCAAATCACAACTAGAATAATGAATTATCTCTCAGAACAGAACACATCTCACAAGGGAAAATGAAACTCCTCATGAGCGAAATGCAACCGGTCATAATATTCACACAACAACGGGAACGGCAGCCTCGATGCACTTAGTCGTGTTGCGAGATATTTACCACACAAAAACACTGTGCAGACGAGCTGGTTTCCCAGAAGTCTTCAGAATTTCATTTAGACAAGATGTATGTGGAGATGAAAATAGAATAAGAAAAAAAGTGCGGTGGATTTGATGCTGTTCTGGCTGAGCACACCTTGACCCCCAGAGACTTATTATGATGACCAAGGCCATCTATGTTATCATAGAGGGGGGAGAGAGAGAGAGAGAGAGAGAGAGAGAGAGAGAGAGAGAGAGAGAGGTGTATGAGTGATTGAGAGAGTGGGTGAGGGAATGTGTGTATGTGTGCGTGCGTGCGTGCGTGTGTGTGTGCGTGCGTGTGTGCACGCTTGTGCCGTTGTGTGTGCTGCCGTGCGTGTCTGTTTGTGTGTGGCTGTAATCTCCTACCTGCAATCAATGTTGAACAACAAGATACAGAAGTGACATGCTGTAGGTTAGTCATCATTGTCTCCTACACAAAGGACACTTACAACAAACTAACCGTCTACAACTCCTGCGTCTACACACCTGTCATATAGCTAGAAAATGACCATCTCAAAACCCATTCCAGGAAGGCGAAAACAATCTAGCTCCAGCTGCAGAAATTGCAGGGCTCCTTCTGGCTCATCTGAATACATATTGATCACCATTTCACTCCCTACTTGAATAGATACTGTCTGCCGGAACAATCCGGTGTTATTTGCTCTAGAGTGCACTCTGGGCACAATTGCGCCGCAAAGGAAAATGCTACTGTCAGGATAAATGATGCTGCAATCGGCCGTCTATTCAACGTACCAACGGGCCCTCTGCTAGGACGCTAGTGACGCTTGCTTTTGTCCTCCCTTCCCCAGCTCCTGTTCTCTTGACCTAAAGCCAGGATGACATGTTCACCTCGCATTCCCCCTGCACCTATTTCTGGATGACTGTAACTTACTGTGACATTGCCGGAGGGAGAAGCACATCCACCCATTTGTCACACTATAAAATCACCCTTAATGTATTTTGGCTGTTATTTATCACAAAGAAAGCACACACACAGAAATGAAAAGAAAAGGGACTCATAGGGAAGAGGTGTTGTTAGGTGGGAAAGCAACGCATACACTGCATGCATTGTGTGTTTACTGGTCTGCTCTAAATCTTGAAAGGCCGGAGGCAGTAGGTTATGGGTAATAATGTATGTAATATTATTCATAACACACACTGTAGTCAAAGTACATCACAAAAGCTGACCTCCAGGGCAGAGCTGGCTCAGACGAGAGATTGTTTAAATAACACAGTCATATACAGTAAGTATACAGTGTATGCAGTGGTGGAACTCCTACTCCATTTAAGGGCAGTTTTGAGGTACTTTCAGTTCATATGAGTGTATATGTCTCAATACTTTATACTTCTACTCCACTACATCTCAGAGGCAAGGTATTGTACTTTTTACTTCAATACAATTATTTGAAAACTTTAGGTACAAGTTACTTCGTAGCTTTAGATTATTATTACAAAACATACATTAACCACTCAAGCCTATTTTATGCTTTGTTTATTCGAAAATATTTTTGAAGGTTTTTGGAAAATGTTGACATAAAAATATAAACAATTGTGACATGGGACGATCACATGAGTGCTTTTACTTTTGGTTCTTGAAGTATATTTTGATGCCAATACAGGACTTTTACTCAGCTGTATATATCGTCTCTGTCGGGTGGAAACCTCATATGTCCAAAACTGTTTTTTTCAGAATTCAAATACAAAAACAGCAAAAGTATCAGATCTACAAGTTCGAAACGCGTCGCTTCACGCCATGTTTCGAGCTTGTAGATCTGCTATCTTTGATGCTTTTATGTGATGCTGTAGTATGATCAAGTAGGGCATTGACACAAAAAGTTAGAATATGGAGATAGGAGGTTTACGCCCGAAAGCGACGACATGCTCTCCAGAGTGAATCAGAGTGGGAAACATCATAATGAAAACAGGGACATAAGATATGATTAAACTTCACTGATGTCTTGATAAAAAAAGAAGTATTATTATTAATATAACAGCCAGTAACAAGATGCATAGAGCTACCATCAAAACATAGTTCAAAGATTATAATATTTTAATCTCAAATAGAAAATCTGCTCTGCAATGTGTGCCAATGTTCTAACTGTAGATCTTAACACTTAAGATATTGATAAGATATCTTATCACTTAAACCCTCTAAACTCAGTAATGTGGACCTGAGTTGGCTCTGTACCACTTTTTGGACCACTTTTACCCGTCTACACCATCTCTACACCCAACAAAAAGCCAATCTACAATCTCACAGCGCGTCACGTTGCATTGCGTTGTGAGCTTGTAGATCTGCTATATTTGGCTAATGTTCCACCCAGAATAAGGATGCTGGGGTTCAAGTGGTTAATTAATCTGGAACATACACCTTCAATTAATGCGGCCTGTGGGTCAATGTCTAAATACTAATGGATTTCAGCAGTTTTTTTTATGTCCAATGCATTTAGATTTAAGTTCATAAAGGTAATATAAGTATAACTATAGGCATTTGAAATTAAATAGCTATGTTACACTGAATAATATTTGTTAATATCCCTTTATTATTACATTTGTGACTGTTATGGGCTGTTTGAATGATGGGGTTTACATCATTCTACTGGTGAGTGAGTGTGCATATACACATTGTGGCCTCCTGGAGTGAGTATGTACATTTTGTGTCTCTCTCCATCATAAAAGTTGCCCACGACTGATCTGCAATGTGCAGTTGTATGTGAAGGTTCTATTAGAGGATAATGTGTAGCCATCATAGATAATTTCTTCAAGCATTCCACTCAGTTACATATTTAATTACAGCAATGTGAAACTATTACATGACATCATCTCAGTGGATCTTTAAAGCAAGCATAAATTGCCAAAAACTGTTAATATCCTTGCTTGGACTGATAGTTCATCTTGCCTTTTCCATTAAAACATAATTTCCCCAATCAAATCCTATCTTCATAACTTCAAAGTCCTAAAAGGCCTCTTAAAGCTTAACATTTTATCGTATTTCATTGATTGAAGCCGGCCGAGCCTTGAAGGTAAGAATGACCGGAGCACTTGAAGAGGGTTCAAACTGAGACTCATTTTTTGTTTTATCTCTTATCTCATCTATCTGGATAATTAGGCCTACTTCAAGTTTCATAAAGTAGCATTGATTTTGTGACTCATTAACCACATGAACCTGAGTAGACCCTCTACACTTATTAAAACAGACTGCAACTTTACTTAGTATGCACTTTTTTCACTCGACACTCTAATCTCTCCAGCAAAAATTGCAGATCTTACAGGCAAAAACTGAAATGTGCAACATTTTCCCATAACTGTGGGACTCATTTATTATTTAAAGGTATCATGACATTAATTTTCACTTTTTTTATTTTCAATGTTTTATTTGGGGTTTTATGACCTCAATTACACCCAAAAAACCTGAACTTAGAACATTCAGTGGATTTTCTGTGGTCTGAGGTTTTCTGAATAATTAGGCTGAAAAGTAATCTGAGCTTGGCCCTTCGACAGTGAGGTCACAGTCGATTAATCCCGCCCACTCTCCTCCTCGCCCCTCCCCTCCCCTATCCTTTCCTTTGGGGGGGGGCGGAGCAGAGGCGATGATTGACAGGCAAAATCCCTCACCAGCGACACCCGCAGGCAAAGATTTCTTTTTTCATTGCAGTTGAAAAGGCTTTAGAAATGTGAGAGAAAAACACCTGCCATGGATCACTGGAATGTCATTTTCACTTAAAACTTTTTGTACACTTTTGAAGGACCAGGACAAAGACTTTGAATGTGGTGTAAAAGTGAATGTCATTAAACCTTTAACTTAATTATTTAATTTATTTTTCACAACATTTCCATTTTTTTCAGAAATATCCAAATTATAAAATAAGTGGTCCCAACGGTTACATTTGCACAGAGACTAGTGCTTACAGCAGCACTGTGAACCTTTCCTCTTCTACCCTGGATTTGAACCCGGTTTCCTGCACAGGTGCTGAATTTTTACTACTGAGCCAATAGAGCTGACCTGCTTGCTCAAGGGACAAACTGAATCTTGACCATCAGGTAAAAATTTGTGTCAGATCCTGTGTCTAGGTGAGACATGACCTTTGACACGATCTAAATGTCTCAGTAGAAGAGCACTCCCATTGTATTAGTTATATTTTATTTTATATATTGTATTTTTGGCGAACGTTCCCCCCAGAATAGGGGGTTAATTTCTGCCCCATTACGACGGCGTCCTACGATCTGTAAGCTCACAACGTGTCGCGGGTGCAATATTTTGTGAACTTGTAGATCAACAATTTTCGGTGCGTGACACCTTTGCACAACAGAGTATAGATTGGGCTCAAGGGGAACAGGAGCAGCACATACAGGTGCAAAACACAACCATCAACTAGAAAAAGTGCTCCTCGGAGCACAGGTCTCCGCCAGGTCAGGTAGGTTATTGTGGGCCAGCAATGTTCAGAATTTGCCAGTCAGGATGGAATATAAAAAATCGTACGGAACCATCTTGATCACTTGACTATAGAGATAATGTGTACTGATTTGCATGATGTTTGGACAAAATTTGTAGGAGTAATATAAAAAAGAAAAATCGGCCTCCTGGTGGCGCTATAATAGGGAAATGTTAAAAGGGTGGCGTTTGTTCTTCAACGTAGTGCGAATGTACGTGCAAAGTTCCACCGCAATCGGACGCTGCGTTCATGATTTGCGGCATTTTGTTCAAAACGGGCCACTCCTGCAAACTTTAGATGTCAATGTTAGACAATCAGGATGGAATATGAAAAATAAAACTGATCCATCTTGATCACATGACTATAGAGATCATGTGTATTTGCGTGACATTTGGATAAAATCTGAAGGCTTAATCTCAAAATATGTATTTTACAAAAGTCGGCCTCCTAGTGGCGCTATAAAAGGTTAATGTGAAAAATGCAGGGCAGATGTTTTTCCTTGGTCTCTAGGGAGTATGCGTGCAAAGTTTCACGCAGATCGGTGCAGTTACAGTTAAAAACGCAATTTGGCCTTTTATAGCGCCACCATGAGGCTGATTTGAAAATGTTCAAGTGGCATTTCTTCCTCGGCCTAGTGGGAATGTGCGTGTGAAATTTTACGGAAATCGCAAGCTGCGTTCATGATTTGAGGCATTTAGTTCAAAATGGACCAATCCTGCAAACTTTGGAAGCCAACCTTAGCCAATCAGGATGGAATATGGAAAATCAGACAGATCCGTGTTGATCACATGACTATAGAGATACTGTGTAATGATTTGCGTGATGTTTGGATAAAATCTGTAGGAGTAATATCAAAAAAAATATTTTGCACAAATCGGCCTCCTGGTGGCGCTATAACAGGCCAATCTGAATTGGCCAATCTGAATCTGAATTGGCATCCAGGGAGTATGTGTGCACAGTTTTGCAGCGGCCGGGCCAACGGTGCCGGAGATTAGCCGCTCGCAGACAGATGGACACACGGACGGACGGACACACGGACGGACGGACAGGGGGTAGACCGTGGGCCGAGGGCTCTAATTCTGACTTTCATTGATCCCCACTCTGAAAGTACATTCTTTTTTCACAGTAGACATATAAAATTCTTATAAGTACTGTAACAAATGTTTCCACCTTCAATTCGTGCGCCAGTGTGAAAGGGAGCGATCTGAACTTTTCTATTTTAAGCAGGCAAATGTGCAGGGCTACCAACACGGTCTCCTTGACAACCAGGAAGTATACAACCCGCAACTCATAAATTCCGGCTGTTAAATGCCTTCAAATAAGCATAATATATTATTTTTTTCACACAAACTTGCTAAAGGTATACTTCAGGCTACTTATAGTTGATTCCTAACATTGTAGGGACTACTTTTGTGTTGCTGATGATTAGCGAAAATTCACACTATTTTCTTCCATGCTGTTCCATCCGTTCAGTGGCAAAAAATCATGTAGTAATGTTACGTTGACATCAATTCTTGTCTTTTCACTCCAACAGTACAGTTGTGACATTTATCATATTAAAGTGTTTCACCTATGATGTCAAATGACAGTTCAAATAAAATGTACAGTGCCAGTTAAACTGTGTGTGTCTTCTATACGCTATACAACATGAAAGTCACTCTACACATGCATTTAATTTCATTAAAACAAAAAGAAACATCCTTTACTAGTTATTTGGTTATTTTATTTTATTTTTCAATTATGGTTATGTGTCATTGGGCCACCAGAGGCCAGCATACTTTTCTCCTCATCACCTGTGTGCTGTCCACAAGGAACACACCCACCAACAAATTCGTAAACATCCGATCTGGTGACCCAGCCCGTGCGTGTATGCAAACAGTGCGTGGCATGATGACTTGCTGTATACATGTCGTATCTGATGCAAAAACCCCAATCATCACATTTTCAGAAAAAAGTTGGTTAAGATTTGTGCAATGTGCTCAGCAATGGGTAAACCTCAACACTGCAGAAAGTGTTATTGCTGAAAAATCTGTAACAACTTTTAATATAAATGAAGACCAAGATGTCCCTGATGTGCCTAGTAATGTGGGATACCACAGACAATGCTACAGCTTCACCAATAAGGATCACATTGAAAGGGCACGTAGGAGGAAAGAGAAAGCAGCCAAAGAAAATGAAGGTTTGTATAAGTGCATTAAATGTACCTCACACAATACCATTCAAGCTGAATTAAACATTGTAAATTGGATGCATATATTTAAACACTATCAAAGATTTGTTCTAAAAAGCTGTACATTAAGCAGGGGTAAAATACATAATTTCAAGATTTCAACAGTGCAGAGTATTGTCGTGGAATTCTGATCAATCAGCAATCGATAAGGCACATAGGAGTCAAGACAATATTCCAGGTGGAGGTGGTTATGCTTCATGTACATGATATCATGGTCAGAAGTACATTAACACTCATGTCAGTGGTACGGTAGTTCTGCCTCGAGCACAAGGCAGAGATCATAGTTATACTGTAGCAGCCTGAAGGACAAACTGAACCATAAAAAGATAGGCTGTACCAAAACAATAGCCATTAGGCCTGGAGACATCTAGGCTCTTACAAGCTGACACATATCATAATGTATTGTAGAAGTATTATAAGGGATGGTATAATATAAAGGTTAGATATAAGCAGCCATATAACTTCTTCCTCAGTATATTGACCAGTATTTATGACAAAATAATTTTAGAGTGCTTTATTCAAAGTTACTAGTATCACATAGTATCACACTGCAAACTGTGTAAATAAGATGACGTGCCCTGACTCATTAATATCGGTGGCTGAGCAAACTCAAAGACCTGATATATGTTTTCTCCACTTGAGTGGATGTCAGATCAGTCCATAACTGCAGCTGGTCGATGTGTCCGTGAATAGGCTCTGTGCATAACTGTAGTTCAAGGTTTGCAGAAGGTGGCATACCCGTTTAGACCCCCATGACCCCCATGACCCCATGAGGGTTTATTTGGTTCCATTTGTGCACTCTGAGTTGTTTTTTTGATTTGTGTGTTTCTGGTATTATAATTTTCCAAAAGATCTTATGTCCATGGCAAAGATAGAATTTTGACAAAAATGTCAGCCACAAGCCAGCATGGGGTCATATGGCCAAGTCAGATGACCCCTGGCTTGGCCATATTGCAATCAAATGCATCCATGTAAAATGGTAAATGAACCAGGACAGGGGAATGCCGCCCTCTGTGACACACAGCCTATACAGTGCTCTCCAGGCCGCTGCTGCTGATGTCAGCTTCTCTTCATCCACCATTAGAATAGTTTCACCGCTTGCTCCTCTGCGACTTCCAACTCCAGAGCCTGAAACACAGACATCCATAGTCACTAAAGAATAAACATCATAACTAATTAGGTTTATATAATCTTAATCTCAGATGTTCTGTTCAAATACTTGTGGGTTCAGATTTGTTTAGATCAATACTGTGTTACAATAACCTTTCATACTGTATCAATGCATTCTTTGTTAATGACCCATCCCCATTATCACCATGTGTAGAAGAACCACAGCCAGATGATGTCTATGATGTCACGGCATCCAAGGTTCGTGTTCTGCGCTCTTCATCAGATGACCCTGGACTCCCAAAGAGAGCTTCCCACCTCCTGCCTGTTGCATGCCTGATCTGCAAAAAGATCAAATATATCATGGACAGTCACAGCAGAAAAAGGTCCAAGGAAAAACTCACCCAGTGTGAAACACTAACTGCAGGTACAACGCGCTGACATTATTCTTGCAACTCCATATCATGTACAGTATATATCTGCTATGCTCACGCACCTTATGTTGAACTTCAGATAACAAAACGATGAAACTTGAACAAAAAATAATTTCACCCACTGTCTTACACCATACAAACCTGTGTTGTGACATCTGATTCAGGTAAACTACTTCTTGCAGCAGAGGACCAGAGGGATGAACGTCTGCTAATTCAGATACGTGGAAAAGATCTAGTCGCTTCGGAGGCCAGGTATCACTCGAGTTGCTACAAGCGTTACACACGATACCTGTTCAACCCCAGAAGAGGCGAGGAATAGGGAAATCCAGAAATGAATCCCTACCAGGCAGGCTACACCGACTTCTGCAAGACAGTGGTTGAAGAGAGGTTGCTGAGAAACCGGGAAGTTTTAAGGCTGTCACGCCTAAATAACATTTTTTAAAAATTGTGAGAGAGAAGGAAGGACTGGACATCTCCTCTTACAAAGCTTTTTCTTTGAAAGCTAGACTTCAAAAATCTCATCCATTTCTCAAGTTTCTCAGATCGGCAACAAATGACTTTGTGTATGTTGAGGACTTGACAGCTGATGAAGTCATCAATGATGAAGATAGACAGCCATCAGACAGTAGTGAGGACGACGATACTGAAGAACACCATCTTGGGCATCAACGTAGAGACGACCCTACAATAACAGGTTTGTTTATTATATGCATCTTACGTTATTATAGTTATCACACAGTATTGCAGACATTTCCAGAACTTACTGATTGTGCCTGTATTAGTAGTGACAACCCTCTTCATTTTTCACAGACACCAGACAGCTGTATCATGCAGCCCTGTCACTTAAGGCGGTCATAGAGGCCAAGTGTAAAATCACTCCAAAACTGCCATGGCCACCAACAGCACAAGACCTAAAGATGGACACAGCCTTAAATGTGGTGCCAAATGAGTTGTACAATTTCATTACTTGGACAGCAGGTATGACTAAGGAATTCACAACTGATGGTTTACGTGTTAATGTTAGTGTGGAGGACAATCAGAAAATCGTGTCAACTTGCCAGGATGTCATGAACCTCACAATGCGAGGACGCTGGCTCATGCCCAAACATTCCTCCTTAGCCATGGCTATACGCCATATGAGCGGATCAGCTCAGCTGATAGGAATGCTCAATGGTCTTGGGCACTGTTCCTCCAACTCACAAGTCCTGGAACATGACACAGCACTAGCAGAGCTGCAATTGTTACGAGGCGATGCATACATCCCACCAAACATTACAGCTCAATTTCAGGCAACACTTGTTTGGGACAACAATGACTTTGGTGAGGAAACACTATCTGGGAAGGGAACCACACACAACACAAATGGCATTATAATTCAAAGGCCCATTACCTGTGATGTGTCCATTTCTGAGATGGTGTCTCTGCAGAGAACACGGAAGCGGTCTGTTGAGCCACCTCCTGCCCACATTGACACATACATAAGACTGAAAAGGACTGGCCCAAAACCTTTTGGATCCAACATTGAACTGGGACATGAGAAATACATTCACACGCAGGACACTGCACGACAACTTGATAGTGCCTACTTTCTGATGAAGGTTCCAGAAGTCCACATCAAGGTCCTATCTGGATGGACTGGACACAACACTCTGCTACACAGAGGTATGATTCCACCACAGTCTAGCATTGGTTATCTGCCAGTCATTGACGCCAGTCCAACAGACCTAAACACAGTACACACCATCCTCACTCGTTCAATAGAAATAGCTGACAAACTGGCACTGAAAGACATAGTGTTAGTAATGGATCAGGCTATATACTCTAAAGCACAAGAAATCCGTTGGATGAACACTACTTTCATGGAAAGACTCGTTCTGAGAATGGGGGAGTTTCATACAGCAATGGCATATCTGTCCTGTATTGGGAAGCGCTTTAGGGATGTAGGATTTCAAGATGTCATCATTGAAGCTGAAGTTGTGGCTGCAGGGTCTCTAGAAGGAGTCATAAGTGGACATCATTACAACAGAAGCATGCGTACCCACAAGTTAATGTGTGAGGCACTTCAAAGACTACGATGGCAGGCTTACCTTGACATACTTTCAGCAGAGGACCGTGAAGCTGCTATGGAGATTTCCGCTGACTTGCAGACAGCCTTCCCTGGTGAAGACTTTGACAATCTCGTACTGTCTGAGAAATTCCTGAAGGTGAAGAGAGGGTATGAGAATTTCATCAAAAACAACAACACAAACAAAACATTTTACTTTTGGAGTACATCCATCAGTATGGTAGAGGACCTTCTCCTTTTCATCAGAGGGACACGAGAGGCAAATTGGAGTCTCCATCTCTCTAGTGTCCGTTCCATTTTGCCATGGTTCTTTGCCTATGATGGGATCAACTATGCCCGATACCTTTCAACATACTGGCTGGAGATGAGCTGTTTGGAAGACACTCATCCAAATATAAACCAGCAGCTGCAATCAGGTGATTTTGTTGCTCAGAGACAAGAGACATATATGCTTTTAGTAACACTGCATGTGATCAAGTGATCGAGCAGACGGCAAACCGTGACTCAAAAACAAAAGGTGGACTAACAGGGTTTTCACTTAACAAAGGAGCAGTTCATAGATGGACTCTCACACAACATGAGCGAGCGGCCATCACTATGGAATGCAGAGACATGGCTGGACACAACACCACAACACGGCAACGAGCTGAACTGGATGACACACGAACAGGACGTGATGAGATGGATATAAAGAACATCATGTCCACTATTCAAAACATGATGAACCCATTTGATCCTTCCATTGACACAGAAGTGCTTTATCATATCACATCAGGTCAGGTAGCATCAGATGCAATTTCTGCAGATCTGCTTGAGGCAAAAGAGAGAGGTGAGAAAGCCTTTTTAGAAAAGAGGCTACAAACTAATGAGGTTGGAATCTATGACCCCATAAAGAAAATGAAGCTCAAGACCTTCAAAGACACAGCAAAGTCATCTGTAACCAAAACAAAAGGCAGAGAGGTCACCCTAAGAGCAGATTGTGATTTATTTGCCAGATTAATTGTAGTTGGAACTGTAAGAAAGATTGACCTACGTGAGATGCTTGTACACAGTTTGGGGCCCTTACCTGCATCACTGGCTCATTTTGATGGCTCCCTCATGAAAACCGATAAAGCAAAGCTGATGCACTGTCTGGAAGCAGCAGTCAACCCACCAGCGACAGTGGAGAAAATTGGGCTCAACATGGGTATGGGATGCAATGGCACTTGTGCAAGTCCTGAAACCTCAACCTACATTTGGAATGTTTGCAGACAGTGCTTTAAGGTCAATTATTAGTACAGCTAAAACAAGCAAGTCAAGGTAATCCATTTTGTACCAGACACATACCAAAATATGAGCATCAAGAATGCAGAACGAGCTAGACGTGCTGTGAAAGGCGCTCTCGTAACCAAAATCTACTCCGATGACCAGAGGACTCCAAAACAATGGGCAAAGTTCTTGGCATGTGGTGAAAATAAAGAAAATCTCCTGCAATTCTTTTTTGAGAGATGGTGCAAGTCTGGCAGGGATCTGATACAGGACATGACTTTGATTGTTGGACATGGAGGAGAGTGCCATGCTCTGCGAAAAGATAAAAATACAGGTGATCTGGAGGTATTACCAATGCCAGCACTGTTCACAATACAGGAAGAGGCAGACACTAGACTTATGCTACACTGTGCGCATGCTGCCAGTTACAGTCAACATATCGTCATCAGAAGTCCTGACACTGACGTGTTTGTGTTGGCCCTTGCATTTGCCAAAGAGGTTGGGAGCCACCTGTACTTTCACACCGGGAGAGGAGTCAACACTCGTACAGTGGATGTCCAACAGGTCCACAACCACCTGGGTGAAGACGTCTGTGATGCCTTGATTGGTCTCCACTGCTTCTCTGGCTGTGACACAGTGAGTTCCCTGTATGGAATAGGAAAAGTAAAGGCTGTCAAGACACTCCTGTCTAATCGTGAACACTGGACTACATTCAAACAGTTGGGCACAACTTTCACCATCACAAAAGAGCTGTATGAGGCAGTTGAAGCGTTTACCTGTGAGCTGTATGATCGCAAGGGTCTTAAAGATGTCAACACAGCAAGGTGGCAAATGTTCAAAACAGGAAAATGTTTGGAGAGAAGTCTTCCACCAAATCAAGACTGTATCTGCACATTCAGCGAGCAAACTACCAGGCTGCTATATACAGGAGAAGCTTACAAACCTAGCCAGACATCCCTCCACCAATGCAGCATGGATGGATCATTGAGGGAGAATCCTTTGCCATCAAATGGATGACACTTCCACCAGCACCAAAAAGTGTGTTGGAGCTAGTGCACTGCCAGTGCAAAGCAACACATTGTGTACAAGGTAGATGCACATGTAGACAGAACCAGCTACCATGCACAGACATGTGTCGATGTGTAGAATGCTCTAATTGTGCAGAAGGACATGAAAAGGACATGTAAATTTGATTAATTCTGCATAAATGTAACTAACATTTATAAAGTTTATCTGGTTCAATGTCATTTTGTCTGGTGGTGTTAATTCACTAAATAGTTAGCATCTGCTAAAAGACCTGCTGTAGCTTTTCCTTCTTAATGATACAAACTTTTTGTGTGCTGTTTTGGAGACCACTGTATGAAAAGGTAGCCCACATAGTCAGGATGCACAGCAACTGGAGCTCTGAACAGAAATGAAAGATACAGATGGCAATCAACAAAACAATGTGTATTAGAGCCAATCATAGCAAGCCATCTATAAAGGGGTGCATATTTATTGGTCACTGCTTATAGTATCCTAAGCATTCGCAGCCATTTTTAATTAACTACAATATTTGCATCTGGTGTGGTGTAGATTCAGTTCGTGTAGTTTTTGTATGATGTTTAGAAGCTCTTAGCATGAAATGCAAAAGGTAGCCAACAATATACAGGAAGGTCATAGCCATCATGACATGGAAGCAGCAGGAACAGCCTTTTCATATTATCTAAATGCACAAGCAAATTAACTTGAGGAGTGGTGAATGCGCAGTTGTGCACAAACAGAAAACGTCGAGATTAAACCATTTAAACCATATAAAACACCTCACAAATATGAGTATTGTGCACATACGCAGATATAAACAGTTGAACAAGAAATAAACAGGAACATGCTAACATCCACACAATAAGGAATGCAGCCTAACGCAGACAGAAAAACAACCGAAGACCGAATCAACCTAACTTTGCAAACCCAACTTACTACTTTAACTCGTAACTTAAGCATCAAACATTTAAGAGAGAATTACAACAAATAACCAACTGTAACCCAACCCAAAACACCAAATTAAACTTACGGTACTTGAGGTAACGGCACAGCTAGAATGAATAAACAGAATGGCACGAGCCAAAGTAGCCGTGACCGTTTGGGATCAATAAACGAATTAAACAATATCTAGCAGAGCCAATCATAGCAACCCAGCTATATTAAGGGGCGCATACTGATTGGTCACTGATTAATGGTATTTTAAGAATTTGCAGCTGTTCATAATTCGCTAAATTAGCAAATGGTCAAACTTTTCAGCTGGTGTCTGTCTGCACGTCGACCGTTCTAACATCTCACTAACGTTATAATGATAAACTATGAATGCTTAGTATTATAATGGTCTATCATCGACACGTCCACAAATATGAGTATTGTGCACATACGCACATATAAACAGTTAAACAAGAAATAAACAGGAACATGCTAACATCCACACAATAAGGAATGCAGCCTAACGCAGACATAAAAACAACCGAAGATCGAACCAACCTAACTTTGCAAACCCAACTGTCCCAACTTAAGCATCAAACATTTAAGAGAGAATTACAACAAATGACCAACTGTAACCCAACCCAAAACACCAAATTAAACTTACGGTACTTGAGGTAACGGCACAGCGACTAGAATGAATAAACAGAATGGCACGAGCCAAAGTAGCCATGACCGTTTGGGATCAATAAACGAATTAAACAATATCTAGCAGAGCCAATCATAGCAACCCAGTTATATTAAGAGGTGCATACTGTTTGGTCACTGATTAATGGTATTTTAATAATTTGCAGCTGTTGATAATTCGCTAAATTATTAGCTAATGGTAAACTTTTCAGCTGGTGTCTGCACATCGACCGTTCTAACATTTCACTAACGTTATAATGATAAACTATGAATGCTCAGTATTATAATGGGCTATCATCGACACGGCTCATTCTATAGTCTGCATCCATTGTATACATTTTCATAAGAATATGTCCAACAGTCATCACAAAACAAATATTACCTCTGTAGTTTTCGTGTTGTTTTCTTGTTTACATTCTGAGCTGTACTTCCTGGTTCCGGATTTGGAAGTGGTAGGAAGAACGTGATTGGCCAACTGAATTGCACGATACAGTAGGCGAGCTTTGATTGGTTTATACTTCGCAGTGGGCTGCCATTTTCTTGAAAATAAGTAACATTACTTAGTGATATTATATCTAAGTTTTATTTTTCAGGCGCAACTTTTCAGGTTGGAAACATTTGATAATGTGTTCATAAACAACTAATCTACACAATACTAAAAAATTTACCAGGCTCTTGATGGGGATCAACCAACTCAAAAACTAAAGGAGATAGAGGCACTCGGCCCACGGCCTAGGGTAAAACATACTCTCTCGCCATGCCTTTCGGCCTGGCGGAGACAATTATGCTAACCATGACTTTGACCTTTGGAGTAGAATGCTGAAATGCTAATTGATGTGAGCGATCTCCATACTGATCCCCAGACATGTCATTCAAATAGGTCCTCAGAGGGAGACACTAGAGCGATGACAAGCTGTTAGCAATCGGCCGTACAAATGTCACAACGTGAACCGTCGTCAGTGATGGGCGCATAATTCAACCCTCTGCAGATTGTGGTTTCTATCAGTTTTTCTTCATTCATGTCAGATTATGCATTTGGACCAAAGTATAAACCTTGATAGAAGTATGTCTAGTCCAGCGATTCCCAACCTGTCGGTCGGTGACCACTGGTTGGCTGTGAGGATATCGCAAGATATGATTATACTGTAATATAACATTCATATTTTCAAAAGAAATTAGGTCAAAATAAACTGTACTTTTTTCTTGAAACATTAGTTTTCAGTGGGATAACGATAACTAGGAACTTAAAGTATACTATATTAGTTCCACTGATTGAAGCTGAAATAAAATTGAACCAAAGTAAAAAGTACTCTTTTTGAACAGAGAGAAAGAATCTCTTTGAACAGAGAGAATCTCTGTTCTAAGGGGTCGAGGTTTAGGAATGTCCTTTAGCCCCGCCCCCCTATACATAATAGATGGAGTCATAAACATCCCCCCCACTGTTCATCAACACTGAATTTAACAGTAATGAACAAAATACAACACACAACACAAGGAGAAGGCTTGAAAGTTTCTCGTAGGACCCAGGTTGGACCTCCAGCGCCATTATGTTCAGTCTTCTGGCCGCACTGGTGTGGAAAACGGTAAATGGAAGACTCGCCCCAAAACACATCACCCCCATTTTTTTCGCAGACAAGCGGTTCTTGTATTCTTGTATTTGATTTACTGAGGAATAAGGATAAGGTTAGAAATATAGTTTTACTGAGGTTAAGTTTAGGAATAAGTTTAGGTTTTGGCACCGTGAGGTAACGTTTAGGAATACGGTATAAGGTTTAGTTTAGGCATAATTTACTGGGGTAACTTTTAGAAATACCAGGTGAATACCACCGGATTTGCCCCGGGGTGACTGTGTTTTGGGGCGAGCGTTCTGGTATATGGTAGCCATTGCGGTCTGACATTCATCTCCGTTGCAGGCAGCGCAGCGAGTGAACCTATGTGCAGAGTCAGACTTCTGACTTACTATTTTGAAACACCCTACTACAGATAGCCCCACGGGTTAAAAATGCAAGAGAAGCACCACTTAGCTTTTATTTATAAAAACCCTGTCCGAGTGTCCGCTGTGTCGCTGTAGCAGGCTGAGTGATAACGAGCCACAGCTGTTGGTTCTTGCAGCGTAACGAAAGCCTGTGCTTTATTAACCACACACACGCACGCACACACACAATAAGTTTCTGGGTGTACTGCTTGCGTTTAAAACAAAGTCTGCTTCACAACTTTTCGCTGTTGATGCAGCTGAGAGAAAAGGAACTATAGAGCTTAATTTATACTTTGCGGCACGACGATGTCGCACGCCTAAAATAGCAGACCTACAAGCTGACAACGCGTCGTGGATGCGACACATTGTGAGCTTGTAGGTCTGCTATGTTTTTAAAACATAATAAATAAATAAATAGCATACTGGATTAAATGTATATAATATAATAATACAGTCCAGCTCCAGGGTCTTCAACGTTTTTCAGGTCAAGGACCCCTTACCTGAGAGAGAGATCAAGGAAGCAGGGACCCCCGTACATAGGCTTGTATAAAACTGTGTTGCAGATTTCTTTCGTTTATGCTGTTTTTGTAACCTCAAGAGGACACATATGGAACCAAATGGAATAGGGCGCTAAATTCGCTATAATAGACGTCAGAAAAGATCAGCATTCATTTCATGTTCTACTCCTAGTGTTGGTGTCAATATAAAACAAATATAGGGGGGGGGGGATTTATAAAAATAAATAAATTACATCTGGACCACCCCCCCTGGTAACTAAATAACGAACAGTCCCTAACAGCATACATTTCCATTACAAATGAGGGGATAAATACATATAATACTGCCCCCCCCCCCCTCAATGACAGTACATTTAAGGCCCAATACAGCATATTTGAATACATTTAGGAGTAAATGACAGATTTTTTTGATATAGAGCTCTCACCACGCTCAGTGTTGCCATGTCCTCTAATTATAAGCGACATTGCCCTTGTTTTTCTGTGAATTGTAGACTGGTGGTTGGGCTTTGCCCCTGTTTCTAAAACGTTGTTGATATTTGGCATGAGTTATTTGTTGCTAGCTTGTAGATCTTCTTAAACCCACTTAAGAAGTTTTTAAGAAGATTTAGGTATTCTCCAACGTTTTCTTAGCTGTGATCTGTTCTTAGGTAAGAACAGAATCTACGCACACTTTCTTAAGAGGATTTTTTTTCTTAGACCCATTTAAGAGGTTTTTAAGAAGATTTTGGTATACTCCAATGTTTTCTTAGCTGTGATCTGTTCTCAGGTAAGAACAGAATCTACACACACTGATGAGCACTCTTAGGCTGGCCTTTGAGTTCTTAAGTGTGACATATTTGTGCAAAAATAATTAATTCTCGAAGTTTCTTCAATTCTACAGTTGTATAATATAGGATTTAAATTACAATAATATTTGTATCATATCTTTAGAGCAGTGGTTCTCAAAGTGTGGTCTGGGGACCCCCAGGGGTCCTTCAGGGAGTTTCAGGGGGTCCACAGCAAACGAAGAACAGTTTAATCACTTTAACCCTATTTTATACTTTGTTTGAAAATAGCCGATCTACAAGCTCACAACACGTCCCATTACTGGCCATTTTGAGCTTGTAGATCGGCTATTTTCGAGACATTTTGATAAATCTTGAAACATTTTCCCTGGCAGAAAATATTTTCAGGTGGGGGTCTGCAGCCAAATGCATGTCAATTTGGGGGTCCTTGACATGAAAATATTTGAGACGGGTCTGAAATTACAATCTAACCCAAACGGACCCGGTTGAGTTGAAGCCCAAGCCCCATACCTACCCCATAACCCCCCACCCACCCCACCTCATCACCCCCCATACCCCCACCCCCATATCCCCGACATTCGCCACACCCCCATTTTCCAGTCCCCTTCCTACCTGAAAGCCCCCCTATACCCACCCGTCATACCCATCCCCCCCACATAGCCCCCTACACCCCTCCTTGCACCACCATATCACCACCACACCCCTATTTCCACCCCATTACATACCAAGCAGCTGCTACCTTAAAGACCCTCCATATCCACCCACCAGCTTTCAGTAATAAAATGTTTTATATCCACTACTAACGCTACTCCTGAACATGAAATATGGATAACATTTTTAACAGCTAATTTCAGCAAATGTACATTGATGTCTAGTGGTGATATGTTGATTAATGTGAGAGAAATAATAAAATACATTCATTAATTAAATAAAATAATTTGCTGTTCACTTCAGAAGTACCTCCACATAACTATTTATTAATTTATTTTTATGTTTGGAGTCTGGTGTTCCACCATAGTTTAGGTATTCTTTACTTCATTCTCTAAATTGTATTTCTGTGTGTGATTTCCTGTGATTTCTGTGTGCAGCAATCACACACAGGTGTGACTGCAGGCAGAGCCATGCAGTCATGCCTTATATGGGGATTGGTGGGGCGGCTCCCTATGGTAATTAGGATGAACTGGCACACCCCTTCAAGTTACGAGGATTGGGATTCATCATCATCAAGAACATAGTTACGAACAATTCTGCCTTTTAAGAACGTTTCATGAATCTGACTCAACTTCTCTTAGGAATTCACTTAGGAAGAAATGTAAGAGGAAACATTAGGAACTCATTGCTGCATGAGGCCCATTGGCCCCGATTCATAACGAGGGTCGTAAATATGGGGTAAATAAAGTTCGTAAAGGCCGGTCGTATTTTGGTAGTCACAAACGGACGTGCAATTCCCAAAGGGGTTCGTATATCACAGAGACGTGCGTACAACCAGTGCGTATGACCAGGTGTGATGATTACTCTGGAAGGCTGCGTCCAACAGCATCCAACTTTAACGTCACCGTGCTGAACCGTGCTAAACAGCGTTGCCATGTCCGCTTATTATAAGCGAATTTGGGCTTATTTTTCTGTAAAGTTGCTTGTAAATATTGGTAGCTGTGGGGACCGCGTTTTTTTGGGCTTGTTTCTAAAGTGTAGTTGGTTATTTTGGGCTTGCTTCACAATTGTTCAATTGTTTTCAAATATTTTTATGACATGGACCCCCAAGTTAATATGTAGGCTAATTTATCCCTATAAGCCCCATCTGAAATGTTTTGTGCCAGCTGGAGGCAGATTTGTGTTGTTAGAATGTTTAAAAAATCTTCCAAATATTGCACATTTTATTACAAGATTTCTTTTAAATATAGCAGATCTACAAGCTCACAACGGTTTAATTAAAGTGCTTATAATGGCCTAAGTGCCAGTTGCTTCTTTTGGGCTTGTTTTTCTAGACCTGGTTGCTTATTTCTCTCACAACATCTGGCAACGCTGATGAAAGTTTGAAGTTCAACTCCGCCTCGTCTAAAGATAACAGATGCGGCTTCGCCTTGACAACTTACTGTTCTGTCTGGAAGCGGATCACGTAATAAATGCTCTCATGTGTAATGAGAATAAATAAGTTTACAAGGTTTAACCCCATTACCAAATAAAAGGCTAATAAAACGTGGAAAGGATATATATAAGCCTTTTCTAATGAACATTGCGGACTTTTACCAAGGTAAAAAGATGATGAAATCCAGCATACAAGTGGAACGCTGCTATCCGATTATGGACCAGAGCTTATTGATTACTTATTGATTAAATTAGTGCATTTTTGATTAATATATCACTGTCCTACGTCGGAATGGGGAATATTAGATCTGTTGTGTGTGGTGTTCATGTGATCAAAATACAGTAGAGTAGCCTACAGTAGACTATTAGCCTACAAATTAATACTGCAGCACGGACAGAGGTGCGTCAGTCCCTCCGCAGTTTCATTAAGGCATCATAGCCTATTTTCATTATTACATGACTGAGATGGCCCGCTGGCAAACACACTGAGGGACGGGGACCTAATAATTCAACTCTAAATGCAACTGATAGCCTAGAAAATAAATAAAAAGCGGTGGAATCTACATCATGTCTATATGATGCATACTGTAGGCTACAAGCAATATATAGTTTGACATTTATTTTTTTATTTTTGTGTTGACAAATGTTGGGCATATATATATTTTATTTGAGGTTTGCCACTGTTGTAATTGATTTTGGCATGAAGAATAAAGCATTCTAAAGACATACGCACATTTCAGCCCTGGTAAGACAGCCTCAGGGCTGACCTGAGAACGTGCGCACCTGACGCACAAAACACAGACCAAAAAACTTTTATGAATCCGACTGCAGGTGTAGGATTTGTCCTAAATGCCGGTAGGTACAAAATATGGTCGTAAATCCCTTTATGAATCGGGGCCATTGTTCCTAAGGTGGTTGATGGTATTGGGTCCCTCAGAGAAAATGTGCACCCCAACCTCATAAACCTTGGTGTTAATTTCGATCAGTCCATGCATCTTGACACACACATCAAATTAGTTACCCAGACATGTTTCTTTCACCTTAGGACAATTTCAAAACTTCTGTCAATTGTCTCCTTCCCTGAGCTAGAGATGATCATTCATGCATTTGTCTCCTCACGCTTGGATTATTGCAATTCACTTTTCACCTGCCTCAATGAATCAACCATGCTAGCTAATTCAAAATGCTGCTGCCAGACTGTTGACCATGTCCAGCAGAAGGTGCCACATCACCCCAGTCCTGGCCTCTTTGCACTGGCTTACTGTTAACTTTAGGGTCCATTTCAAGGTCATGGTGCTCACTTATTAGAGCTCTGCATGGTCAGGCTCCAGAATACCTAACTGACCTGGTCCCACGTTATGTGCCAGGGAGGGCCCTAAGGTCTGCTGAACAGGGTCTGTTAACAGTTCCCAACACTAATCTAAAAACAAAAGGTGACAGAGCCTTTCAGGCTGTAGCTCCCAAGCTTTGGAATGCTCTTCCACAGGTCTTGAGAACTGCAGCCTCTATGGACATTTACTTAACTTAAGAACAACCTTAAAACACTTCTATTTGAACAAGCTTTTGCAGATGTTAGATGATTTTATTTCCACATTTGTGTTATTTGCTGTACTGCTTGAGATAAATTGTACAGGCCTTTTCTGTTCTACCTGCTTTAATACATTGTTTTATTTGTAATCTCTATGTATGTGAAGCACTTTGTGAGTCCTCTCTGTGAGAAGTGCTATGTAAATAACATTTACTTACTTACTTACTTACTTACTTACTTACTTTATATAGCTCAAAGCCTGGTGTCAGCGTCCGTGGCTGGTGACTGGGCTAAATGTTGTATATCTGCCCTTATCTTCTTTGCCAATCTCAATTCCTGCCTTTAGTACATATTGATACATACATTGATACCTATAGATCACGTAGCCTTTCCTCCACACTAGGCTACTGCTGCCTGAAAAGTACCCCAACCTCAGGAGATGTGCCATGAACTTAACAGCTTTTTTTGGATCAACTCACATGAAGATCATCAAGTCGAATAACAGAACCACAATTACAGATGACCACCTTGTGGCCTGCCTACGGCTTGCAACCAACTCCTACAACCCAGACTTTGACAAACTAGCCTCCTCTTCCCAGTGCCAGCGTTCCCACTGAGGTAGAGACTGACATTTAATTCTACTTTAAAGAAAAATAACTATCGGTGACTGTTGACAGACATAATCCACCAGAAGTTGTGTGAGTGTTGTCAGTGTGTCAGTGTGCTGTCTGTGTGCCCAACTTGAAAAGTTGCAATTTCAGCCTCATGGTGGCGCTATAACGGTTCGATTAGCATTTTTACCTAAAACTGGACTGATTGGCGTGACATTTTGCATGCACACTCCCTAGAGTACAAGGAAAAACGTCTGCCCTGCATTTTTCACATCTGCCTTTTATAACGCCATAGGGGGCGATTTTTGCAAAACACATTACTCCTACAGATTTTGTAAGTGAATAACCATATAAGTGATGCCATAGAGTATGCCAC
Source organism: Gymnoscopelus braueri (assembly GCF_963280865.1). Taxonomy (NCBI): domain Eukaryota; kingdom Metazoa; phylum Chordata; class Actinopteri; order Myctophiformes; family Myctophidae; genus Gymnoscopelus; species Gymnoscopelus braueri. Next base: position 6,570,547 of record NC_137606.1, read on the forward strand.
TAGTATAGATGGGTTTCCTGTTTGTAAACATGAGAGGATGATGCGCGTGCAGTGGAGGGTTGAGCAGTAGAGGGCGCTATTACCCGCAGCAGCTCTAGTCAAATGTACATTCATAAAAGAAATGGTCTTCACCGGGTTTAATGAAAGTAGATTAAATGATGCAGTTTGTAATATCTTCTTTACTCAATAAAAATGATTTGTCGGAAGTTGGATCTGTTTGTATATAATAGCAGCATTATGCCTATTATGCCTATAATAGCAGCATTATGCCTATCTAAATCCCGAAAATAACAACAGAGTGAATGGCGCTTCCGGTTCGTTCTACCCCACGCATGCGCAGATTGCGCACTCTGCTCTGTGATGACGTCGCGCGGAAACCCATCTATTGGGCAAGGCTCTGTATTGGGCTACAAGCTCAGTGGCGTCAGGAGACGCCGTCCATGTTTATTAATATCAGGTTACCACAGTTACCTGGTATTTTCCAGGAGAGCATTTGGAAGCCAGAGCTGTGTGGAAATCCATATTTGAGCAAGAGTGATGTCATCAATGGTGTCATGAAATACCAAGCAGTTAAAAGAGCACTCACACCACAAGTCTCTGTCAATGTTGTATTATTCTCCAACAGGAGAAAGTTACAAATGCCGTCTGTTGTGACTGTGGCGCCAGGTCCACGTGGCTGTTGTAGCCGCTTCTGCAACTGGGATTTATGGCCCCATTTCGCAGTACTTTTAACATTCATGATATGTGCTGGCTTTGGGGTGCTGATATGCATGCAAAAGACCTATTATCGACTCAAAGAGGAGAGCCGGAATACCACCTTTTTAAAAGAGAAATATCACCTGGAAGAAAGAATACGCTTAACCATAAAGAATAATACATATCTTCGCAATGTTATGACTGATGTACTCAACGAACAGCGCATCAAGTCAAAAGAGGGCAAATCCGGGGAGCCAACGCTGCACCAGAGGTTCTGTAACTTGGAAACCAATGATTGTAGACAGTGCCTGGTCGACTGGAGATTCTACGAATATGGAGATCGTTGTCTCTGGCTGCCAAATAAAGAATTAACGTGGATGAGTGCCAGGTTGACATGCATGAAAAATGGGGGTGACCTTGCTATTGTGAGAAACAAGGCAGACCAGATTCATTTTAATGACCTGGTTACTGAATTTGCATTCAAATGGAACAAAACTTACGCCGATAACATGGAAGCTGTTGATGAGGAGGAGGCAGGAGACAAAACCGATAAAGTCAAGTCTGAACATTTGTTCCTGGCAGCATGGATTGGTCTGGAGGATATGGTAGAGCACACGAAATTTAAATGGGTTGATACTACAGATCTCTCTCTCACCGAAACATACTGGTTAGGTGCAAACCCTAACAACAAAAAATCAACTTCAAGGGGAATAGTAATTGGATCAGACTGTGTTGGCATTGTCAGAGAGAAAGACAGAAAAGACAAGACAGCAGAAAAAGAAGATGACCTCTACAGCTGGGATGACATGTCCTGCTGGGCCGCACGACATTTCCTGTGTGAAAGACCTGCAGTTAAACTTTCAGAGGCGTGTATTATTACAGGGTAGAGCTAATCTCACTGCCAGTAGGCCAAAGAAGGACCTCCATTTATTTATTGTATAACTTTTTTGTTTTTTTTGTTATTTAATTTTCAGGCTTCTGCCTTTATTAGATAGACACGGTAGAGAAACAGGAAACGGAGAGAGAGAGAGTAGGGGACTGACATGCAGCAAATGGTCCATCCAGCTCGGGAATAGAACCGGGGACTTGCTGTCAGGCATGTGTTATGTGGTACAGTATGGGCCCTGTAACAGACCCGGGTACGGCCAAACCTTTATTTTGTAGGGTCTTGCCGGTCAATCACCCCGGAATGCGGAAGCAACCGGCGGCCGGTTGCGTGAAAGGGGACTATTTAAGTCTAGCTCAGTGACAGCGTGAGCAGGAGAAATGTTTAGTACGGAAGGAAAGGATCGCACGGACAAGGGGACAGTTATTTAAACCCTTCTTTTTGGGCGGTGTAGCCGCCCCTATAAGTGGGGTTGGGACACCTCATTAGTATTAGTTTCCTGCACTGTGATTGGTCCACTTGGCCCACTTTCCTGTACTGTGATTGGCTGACTCTATTGGCTGACTCTATTCAGCACTGTGATTGGCTAGCGAGACACATGATGCCATTAATAAGGATTATGCACTTCCAGAAATCCATTTTTTTTGGAAGTGAGCTTCCATCACTATGATGACCACTGTGATGACCACACCGCCCACTTCACACTGGGTGTGATTTTTTACATTATGGATGGACCGTGAGACGGACAAGTGGTTACAGATCTCTGCCAAACCTTGGGGTTGCAGGGCATGAAACACAACACAACAGAACTAGCTTAGCTGGAAGGGGGAAAAGATATTATCTTATTATTATAGTTTGTATAAATGTTTCCTTGGTACTATTGTTGTTCACTGTGGATGCTCCATTGAGTTTTATTTCTTATGGTGGTTTATGTATGCATTGTCTAAATGGTATTGATAATGTAGGCTATGTATGGGAAAATGTATTCATAGTGATTTGGAGTTTATATGGAGTTTAGATATGTTTTGTTGCAATGATAATTATGAATTGACTTTTGATACATGTAATGTATTGTATGTTTTTGTTCTAGTTGTGCACGTTGAGACTACAAATACAATGGTAAACTCACCAGTCCAGCTTCATCTCTTTCATGTCCAGCTGGGTCCACAACAGGCCCTATAATTCTGCTAGCGGGTCGCCTTTTTTTGTTCTGAACTTTAAACACTATTGTCACAATTTTTTTTTTCACTTTTTGACTCGACACGAGTAGCCTGGTAAACCATCCCTCTTCCGGAAATCTCATTTGCATTTGATTTCAGGAATTGGCCTGGCCTGAAGGCCTTTCTGGGCGTTTCTCAGGAGTTCATAACATGAACTCTCTGTCAGCGTCCTCGCTCATTGTCAAATGGAACGGCGGCCATTGAAATTCTGTCCTCTATTTTAGGACTTCAAAACGCTCTCAAACTTATTTTTTTGGGGTATGGAATTTACTTTTAAGATATCGTTTGGATAGAATTTAGTTGTTTAACTTCATATATGTGGTCAATTAATCATGACGGAGCCTATTTAAAAATACAAACTCAGAGAACCGGCAGGGGCGGGCAGTGACACGCATATATCCGAATTTATTTTTATATTATATTACATATTTTTGGCATGGCCCTTTCAAAAGTCTGCTTGCGTCACGTTGCTCTGGTGGTGTTCTGGAACTGCTGATTGGCTGAAGGGGAACGAACTGCTGATTGGCTGAGTCAACGGTATTACTCCCGCCCAGCTCCAGCCCATAGTAAAAAAGCCAAACAAGCCTGCATGCCACTCCTTCCTGAAATCAATTTCCGGAAGGGCGATGGTTTACCAGGCTACTACACGAGGGCCTTTGGGACAAAACACGTCAATGGCACTGAATGAGTTCATGAGAAACACATTTTGAGTGTGTTTGTGTGTTGAAATGTCTGTTGACATGTTTGTTGACGATAAAAACGTCTCTTGCATCCTCCACCAAGATTTATGGTATAAGAGGATGGACTGCCAAAAAAATCACTTCAGTTGATCAGCATCTGAAGGAGGAGGAGCACAGCACTGAGAGCAGCATGGCACCTACAACTAAACATGGATGTAATTCCCTCTAATGTAATGATCAGACAGCAACACGTTCTTAATGTTACAGGTAGGATTTATTCCAATCCGGACCGTGAGAACTTATTGGCTGCTTTACAAACATTAGGGGTACTTTGGGGTCTTCTTGGTAACACTGTGACAGAAATATGACAACAAAAATGCGGAGAATTTGGCACGTGTGTCACACGCTAAAACGTCCCCGTGTTTCACTATAAAACGTAGGAAGGAAACGGTGATAATAGGACAATTAGTTCCATCCCATTCATTTAGCAGCAGGTAGGTAGGAACCAAACTCTGATAGGTACCAAATCTTAAACTGAACTCAGAGGCAGTTACACTCCCACCAAAACATATCAAATGTATATGATTTTTCACAACATACTGCATAGAAAAAGTTAACAAAACAAAAACTTCGGTCCTTGGCCTCCCCAGGGAAGATCACCTTACACTGCACCTGGAAGAAGACAGATAGACAGAAAAAGAGAGAGAGAAAAAAAGAGACTTCAGCTTGCTTCCACCAGCGTCACTGTCTTATGGATGGGCCTCTCCAGGTGGACAGCTTTGGAGATGCGCTTTCCTTTCTCATCAAGGGTTGAGTCACTAATGAGCAACTTGAGTCTTCGCACTCTTCCATCCTTTCCTGGGTACACTTCGATAACCTTTGCCATCCTCCACTGGTTACGTGGTGTGGCATCATCTTGTAGGAGTACAACATCATCGACTTTTGCATTCCTACGATCTTTGGTCCACTTCTGTCTCTGTTGGAGATTCAGGAGGTACTCCTTCTTCCATCTTGTCCAGAAGTGGTTGGGTAAGAGTTGAACTCGACGCCATCTTTTGCGGAGGTAGAGATCTTCCTTGACAAACTTTCCAGGCGGTGGAGCGAGGATTGTGGACTTCATGGTCAGGATGTGGTTTGGTGTCAGGGGCTCTGGACTGGATGAGTCATTGAGACAATCAGTGGTCAGAGGTCTGCTTACAACCGCCATGACTTCATACAGGAACGTTCGTAGAGAGGAGCAGTCAAGTTGCGTGGCTGACTGTTCTAGAATGGACGTCAAGACACTTCTGATGGTGCGGATTTGTCTTTCCCAGACACCACCCATATGACTTGAAGCTGGGGTGTTCAAGATGAACTTACATCCCAGTTCCTTGAGCTGTTCCTGATCCATCTCTTTCAGTGCTTCAGCGAACTCTCGTCTTGCTCCGACAAAGTTTGTACCTTGATCACTTCTTATCTGGCGTACTTTTCCACGAATAGCGATGAATGAACGCAGAACGTCAATGAAGGCATCCGTGGTCAAGTCGTCGAGCGTTTCAATGAGAACAGCTCTGGAACACATGCAGGTAAGTAACAATCCGTAACGCTTTAGCTCTTTCCTTCCTTCCTTTACGTAGAAGGGTCCAAAACAGTCCATCCCGCAGTAAGTGAATGGAGTTTCCATTCCATCCTCCGGGAGATCTGCCATTCTTTGCTGTTCAGTGCATCTTCTGAACTTCCTGCACATAGTGCACTTGATTGATTGATTGATTGAAAATTTTATTAGGCAAAATAATGTAAAACACAGTTACATTTATAATACTTTTGTCTAAAAGGTCCGACCAAAAAAGTCCTTGCGGACTTGTTTCCGTTGGGGTCCTTGAATTAATTTCATAGACATATATAGTAGCAACCAAACAGTTCAAAAATCAACATAAAAATACGGAGGAAAAAAAATACCACTATGTACAAAAAAAGCATGAAAAAATAAAATATATATACAAAAGAAAGGGAGAGGGGTGGGGTCGTCTGTCTACAGGGAAACTGGTACTAGCTCCTCTTTTGGCCTCCAGAAAGATGAGTTTTTAGGGCTGTTTTGAATGAGCCCAGCTAACTGCATTTTTTGAGGGATGGGGTTAGATTATTCCACACCTTGGTGGCTGTGCTGTAGAAGGAGAATTTACCCATGTTTGTTTTATGGGTGGGTGGTACCAGATTGTTGTTTACGCTCCCTCTAGTTCCGTGACTGTGGGTGTCACTAACTTTTTTCGAGGTATTTATACAGATATGCGGGTATAGGGGGCATTTCGGGCAAATCTGCATTTACAATTTTGAAGACCAGTCCCATTTTTTGTTGTTTAACCCTGTCTTCCACCCTGAGCCAGCCTAGGCTGGCAAAATGAGTGGGAGAGAGGTGGGTCATGGGCCCCAGTCCGAGAAGTAGTCGAATCAGTTTGTTTTGGGAGGTTTGAAGCTTAGTCTTCAGTGACACTGAGGTGTTGGAGTACCAAGAGGAGCAAGCATAGTCAAAAAGGGGCTGAATCAGGGCCCCTGAGAGGGTCCTGAGGGCCTGAGGGTTGACAAAAGAGGAAACTCTGCCCATATATCTGGTTCTCTGGTTTACTCCTTTGACCACCTTTGTTGGCATGCTTTCACCTGTCAGGTATTAGTCAAGAATACATCCCAAATAGGTAATCTCTTCTTTGCTAGTGATGATTGTGTCATCGACTTTGACCTTGAAGTCATTTACCTTCATTTTACTGAGGGAATGTTTGGTCCCAAAGAGAATGGATTCAGTTTTCCCAAGGTGTAGTGACAGTTTGTTATCGGTAAGCCAGGTACGGATTTTTGAGAGTTCAGAGCTGAGAGCTTCCTCAACTTGCAACTTGTCCTCACCCGAGATCAGGAGTGCCGAGTCATCAGCGAACAGGAACAGTTTGCAGTTACAGGCAGCATTCATGTCGTTAATGTATAGAAGGAACAGTAACGGCCCTAGAATGCTGCCTTGAGGAACCCCGCAGCTCACCGGGAGGGATGAGGACATGGTTCCGTTGATGTCAACCACTTGTTCTCTACCCTCCAAGTAAGATCTCATCCAATTTAGTGATGTGCAATCAAAACCAATCGCCTTCAGCTTATCAAGTAGAATTGTGTGGTTTACAGTGTCAAACGCCTTTTGGAGGTCCAGCATGACCATGCTGCAGTATTTGCCCGAAGTCTACCTCACGTTTGTAGTCGGTCAAATACAGTAGGCATGTGTCAGTGGAGTGGGATGTTCTGAAGCCCGATTGGAATTCAAACAACAGTTTACGCTCGCTGAGGTAGCTGTTGATTTGTTCTTGGATTGATCGCTCTATAACCTTTGAGAGGGAACAAAGGATGGAAACAGGCCTATATTTGCCAGGATCTAGTTTGCTTTCCTTTTTTATATAGAGGGATTACTCTTGCCAACTTGAATTCTTGTGGGACGTGACACTGACTGATGGATAAGTTTGTAATGTGGGCTACTATGGGAGCAATGGAGACCGCTGCATCTCTGAGGAATCTGGTGGGGATGTTGTAAAGGCCGGTGGCCTTGTTTGGCTGTAGGGCGAGGAGTTTGTTTTGCACATCATCAGTCAATACAGGTTTGAAAGAGAAGGAATCTTTTTTAGCCCCTAATTTCTCATAGTGAGCTTGAATTTGGTCAGGGCCATACAGACCTGAATGCTGAGGGAGTTTGCTTACCAACTGGGTTGCAACTGTGGTGAAGAAACTGTTAAAACAGTCCGCTACCAATTGCTTGTCGGTAGTGAGCGAGCCACTTGAAATAATGCAAATGTTTGTAGATTTTGTCTGAATTTTTCCGTTGCAGACTAATTGTTTTAGTGCCTCCCACAGTTTTTGTGGGTGGCTTTTGTTTGCCTCTATGTTCTCATTTAAGAAATTCTTTTTGGCATTTCTGATCAATTTAGTAACTACATTGCGTAGTTTTCTGCACTTTTCAAGTAGCTGCTCACTTTTGTTTTTCCTGAACTCGGAGTAGCTTTTGTTCCTGAGTTTGATGGCATTCAAAATGTCACCCTTCATCCAAGGTTCTGTGCTTGCTTTGACCCTCACCACCTTTGTGGGTGCGATGTTATCAAGTACACACAAAAAAGCTTTTTTGAAACAGGACCAGGACTCCTCCACAGAGGTGCAATTTAGGACATGGGACCAGTCCATTTTTTCAAGAGCTGTTGTTAGAAGATCACTTGAGTAGTGTTTCATAGACCTGCAGCTGATTGTCCTGTGACAATAAGCTCCAGGTCCGTGAATCTTCCGAGTGCAGAAAATGATATTGTGATCACTTAAGCTGCACTCAATCACCCCACTCTTTGAAATTCTGGACTGGTCCGTCGTCAACACTAGGTCTATGATTGATTGAGAAGCAATGCCCACCCTTGTAAAATGCTTTATCAGCTGGGTAAAGCTGTGCAGGTCACAAAACTTTCTGAGGGACTTAAAGGTGGCTGAGTCTTCCTTAAGAACACAGGTGTTAAAGTCACCAATTAGTACCGTCTCAGAGTTTCCTAAACCCGCCACATGATCCTCAATCAAGTCATAAAAAGCATTTTGATCTGGGGGTCTGTAGATGGCGCCAATTATCAGAGGTTTTGCATGTGGGTATAACATTTTTACCCAGACCGATTCGGTGGGGTTGCTTTCCATATCTGGGATCACATCGTAAATAATGTCTGATCTCACATAGATGCAAACCCCACTCCCAGAGAGATGTCTGTCTTTTCTGATGACATTGACTCTGTGATGTCCTCGGGGGAGGTGTGGAGGTGATTTGAGGCAGCATATCCTTCCTTAGACCTGCCGTGGGGGAGGGGGGGGTGGGGGAGGGGTGATGTGGGGAAACCCTTGTGTCGACCTCGGCCAAATTCCGGCCAAAATGGGAAACTCAGGGAGAAAATAATCTCTGTTTCCACGTCGATCCCACAGGGGAAAACCATGTAGATGTCGTCCAGTGTCCGCTTGAAAAACAGGAAAAATAACTCCGTTTCCCAGCATTGCTCTCGGTGGGATAGTATGCGGTTGTCCTGGTATCGACTGGTGTGATTGTCCTGGTATCAACTGGTGGAGGGGGGGTGGTGGGGGAGCGGTGGTGCTGTTGTCCATCGACGACGCTGTGTGTTGGTGCCAGGAGATGGGAAAAACAGGGGGAAAAACAAAATTTTCCTGGACTTTCCTTTGAGAAACACCCTGCGGTTGTCCTGCGCCCATGCGGAGCATGGGGGATTCCTCTCGGCGACGCTGTGTGCAGGGAAACCCCTGTGACGTCATCGGCCAAATTTCCTCATGCTGTGGACCGTCAGGTAAAGCGGGTCTTGTAGCCAACAACTTGTAGATATGGGATGATACTGCCTTGCTGCAGCCTAGTATCCATGTGCCATTGGATCAGAGCGCATTCATGGTCATCCCTCGTCCCTGATGGTGCACTCTCTCATGATAGTGCTTGACGAGTAACACAGACACATGACTGCTTTTTGGAAGGACCGCTGGATGCTTCACCTGTGGGTGTAGGGTGGCATGAGTTAAGCGGCCTCCAACTCTGAGGACACCTTGGTCGTCCAATGGACTTAACCTCTGCAACTTATTGGCTCTGCCCTTGACTGGTGTCTCCTTGTGACTCTCAAGTAACTGTATTTCTTGCGAGAAGGTTGCTTCTTGAACCATCTTGATTATGGTCAGCTCTAAACTGGTGGCTTCACAGGACTTTGGCTTGAGACCTTTAATTTCTTTCACATTGCACTGGAGTCTGGCAATAGCTTTCACCATTCTGGACCAGTCTGAGAACTTGTGTAAGCGATCTAGCAGCGACCTGACTTCCTTTGCCTGGATGTCGAGAACCTGGGCCTTCTTAAGTTCAGGGTCGTCACTTGCGATCTCTCCCACCTTGACTTCTCCACTTGGTAACTCCTTCTGCCAAAGAAAGTGTGGGCCTGTGAACCAGTTAGAGGATACCAGTTGCTCTGCTGTGAGACCTCTTGAGGCGTGGTTGGCTGGATTCTCTTCCGAAGCCACATACCTCCATTGTGTAGACTCTGTGCTTTGCTTGATGCGTTTCACACGATTTGCTACAAACACGTGAAATCTTCTGGCTTCATTATTAAGGTATCCAAGGACAACCCTTGAATCAGTCCAGAATAATTCTTGTAGGCATTCTACTTCCAGTTCTTTCTTGAGGATGTCACTGGTGCGGACAGCTACCACTGCTGCTGACAGCTCAAGCCTTGGTATGGTTGTGAGCTTAGTAGGGGCAACTCTTGACTTTCCCATTACTAAGGAACAGTGAACTTCACTTGACGTACTCACTGCTCTGAGGTACGAGCACTCTCCATAGCCTGACATACTGGCATCGGAGAAATGATGGAGTTCGTAGTGTTGGACCTTGAAGCTTGATGGAACGTAGCATCTTGGAATCTTCACACCAGCCAGATTTTGCAGGTCTTGGAGCCAGCATTCCCACAGAGGTCGTAACTCATCAGGCAAAGCGTCATCCCAACTGAGCTTGTCATGACACATCTGCTGCAAGATCTGCTTTTCCACGAAGATGAAGGGTGCCACGAATCCCAGGTATACTGAAGCGACCGTGGACAAGACTCCTCTTCGGGTAAGTGGATTCTCTTTGACGATCACTCTGAACTGGAACTCATCGGAAGACACGCACCACTGCATACCGGGTACTCTCTCCATGTGCACTTCACCCAGTGCCATGTCTTTGTCTCGGGCAGCTTCAGTCTTCTTTTGGGATTGTGGCTAGGACTTCTTTGCTGTTCGAGATGAACTTATGCAGCCAGAGTTTGCCTGCGCTGCAAAGCTCTCTTGCTTCTTTCACCAGCTGGATTGCTTGATCTTCAGATACTACACTTGACAAACCGTCATCAACGTAGAAGTTGGATGAACTTTATGGTGTCTTCACTAAAGTTTCCTCATCCTTCAGCGGCGATGTGCTTCAGTCCATAGTTTGCACAGCCAGGTGACGAAGCTGCACCAAACAAGTGGACTTTCATCCGATAGATGGAAGGTTGGCCTTCAAGATTCCTATTGTCCCACCAAAGGAATCGTAGGTAGTCTTGGTCTTCTGCCTTGACATAGAACTGGTGGACATGCGTTCTATGTCACAAATGATTGCCACGGGACCTCTTCGGAAGCGATACAGAACTCCCACTAAGGTGTTTGTCAACTCAGGACCCGTCAGGAGATGGTCGTTCAAGGATGTCCCTTGGTACTTGGCGGAGCCACCGAAGACAACACGTATCTTCCCAGGCTTTTGTGGATGATACACCCCATGATTTGGGATATACCAAGCTGATAACATCTGCAGGTAACACAACTTCTTTGATCTGTGTTCTACAGACATAGTGCACTTCACTTGTGAGGTCTGAAAAGGGCGGTAGACCTGGCATCACTTTCTTCACAATGACTTGGTTACTGATTCCAATTGCATCTCCATAGTTGAGACACGGGTTACCATATCCCACCACACTCCAGCCCAAGTCTGTTCTCTGAGCAAACGGCTGATGTTCCTCACCAGGCACCACTTGTCTTGGAACGAGGGCTTGAGCACAGTTGTAGCCAATTAACAGGCCGACATCACAGCTTTGCTGAGGAGCGATCTCATATGCAATGTGTTCAAGATGAGGCCATGCCTTCGCTGTCTCTGGTGTGGGAATATGGTCTCTGTTTGCAGGTATAAACTCTCTTGAGTAAGTCACTGGCAGAGTGATTATCTTGTCTGAACAGAATCCTCTTACTTGTAGACCAGTCAGTTTCCGACAGGACACGACTGTGTTTCTTGAAGCCAGTATGGAAAGCTTTAGCTGAACTGGTTCACTCTTTATATTGAGAGCCTTTGCTGTCTCTTCGAGAATAAAGGTTGTGTCACTTTGTGTATCGAGGAGTGCATAAACCAGAACTTCACTATTTGGCTCACCTGTAGATGACACCCACACTGGAATTATTGTGGATGTATGAGTGTCCCCAATATTCTGGACGATTTTATGTAACATTGCCTCAGGTGATGGTCTCTCTGCCTGGTCTTGTGGCTGATTATCCTTTCTTTCCTTGGACTTATCACTGTTTCTTGCTCCATTAGGCCTTGTTGACATCCTTTCTTCCTTGGACCGATCGTCATGGAGGCAAGTTGGATGTCTTTTCTCACAGGTGTCGCAGGTGTTTCTATCTCCACAGTCCTTGGATGGCCAGACTTCAGACAGCCGAAACACAACTTTGTCTCTTGAACAAACTTAATTCGTTCTAAGATTGTCTTTTGCATAAACTTGCGACACTTTTGTAGACTGTGTCCTGCCTTCTCACAGAAGACACAGCTTGTGACGACGGCTTTCTCATCTGAGCTACAGACGCTATCTCTTCGATGAATTGTTCAAGATCTGCAAGATTAAGGTCAAGTCTTTGACCTTTAGCCTTTCTTGTGTCTAGAAGGTCCATTGCATTCTTTACAATCTTCTTTGTTACTGTTTCACAGGTGTCGATTCTGCGACATGTGTTATGGTCAGGAATATCAATGCGTTTCCAATCATCATAAACTTCATTTAGACTCCTAGAGGCACTGCACATTTTAGTGACATGTCCATCCAGCAGGTCATCTGAGCACTGTCCACTCAGCGCTTGGTTGGCTTCTTTAGTGACATCCTTCCACTTCTCATAGCACACACTGAAACGATGTGCAACTTTTCTTACTTGCTCATCATGCAGTTCTTGACCCTTTTCCGTCAACTTGCGGACTCTTTGGCCTAATTGTGGCTCTTCTGAGGAAGCGGGGTTGTCAGCTCTTGGGCCTTCAGTCACTTGTGGCTGCACGGTTGTGCTGTACTGAAGCAGCTCTTTATTTGCACACTCCTTGTCAGGTACTTTTGCCTGCATGTCGGTGCAATGTACATCCACAGTAACTACACGCTGGCTCTCAGACATCTTACTTGCTTTAATGTTGTTGATCACTGCTCTAAGTTCTCACTGTAATTCCCTCTAATGTAATGATCAGACAGCAACACGTTCTTAATGTTACAGGTAGGATTTATTCCAATCCGGACCGTGAGAACTTATTGGCTGCTTTACAAACATGAGGAAATTAGGGGTACTTTGGGGTCTTATTGGTAACACTGTGACAGAAATATGACCAAAAAATGCGGATAATTTGGCACGCGTGTCACACACTAAAACGTCCCTGTGTTTTTTTTATTTTTTATAACTTTGTTTTTATTGAGAATATTTCAGATCAGTTACATTTATCACTTTATGAAATAAAACAATACAAAACATAAAAGACAGACAATTACACATACTTAAAGACAAGTATTTGGAGTATATATTAACCATTTTCCCCATCTTTTTTCAAAGAGATCTTCCCTTATTTTCAGTTTGAATGCTAACTTTTCCATGTCCTGAATATTGTCTACTATGTTTCTCCACTGTTTATAGTCCGGTGTGTCAGTCTTGAGCCAGTTCCTGGTGATAGCCTTTTTCCCCGCCGCCAGGAGGATTTTGGCTAGATAACAGTCTCCTGGATGTACAGTTCCTTCCATTTGACCCAATTACAATACAAGACAAGAATGTGGAATTTCGTAACCTAGAACTTCACATATGGTTGAGTGCAGAGTTTCCCAGAAAGGTAGAATTTTTGTACAGCTCCAGAAGACGTGAAAACGTCCCTGTGTTTTACTATAAAATATCTCCGGAAACGGTGATACTAGGACAATTAGTTCCGCCCCATTCATTTAGCAGCAGGTAGGTAGGAACCAAACTCTGATAGGTACCAAATCTTAAACTGAACACAGAGGCAGTTACAATGGATGTACATTTAATGTACATGGATGTACACTGTTCTTTTTTAACAAGTCGTATAAAGGTGAGTGACAACAATCATTTATTGATATAATGTTTTTTTTTGTGATAGTAGAACCAATGTATTCCAAAGAGTGTCATCAGTGACAATAACAATTGAACTATCTTTCATTTTCAGGACAATCTATAGGAGAGTGGAGTTGGCAAACGGGGAGAAGAATGGACCTGGCTGTATTTGAGTATCAGTATGATGCCGCAGTCAACTGGATAAGCGCTGGACACAAAACGGGGAAGCCCTATGATCTCACAGTGGTTCGTACTGACGGAACAACTCAGCACATAGAGGTCAAAGCAACCAAGGAAGTTAGCTATAAAACCAGATTTGCATCACACAACAAACTCAAACACGCTAGAAACAACATGGCCAACACCAAATTCTACTTTGTCGTCAAGGTACAGGCAGACACGCCAGAGCTGTACCATGTGACCAACTAGCGAGATCACTGGGCAATTCAACTACCGGAAGGTAAAATGCCAAAGGAAATGCATTTTGAAAGGGAGTTACTGAGATTAGCTCCACAAGGACGACTCGAGTACGATGCAAGTCGGGAGCGATTTGAGTTGGGAATGCATGCCCACCCGATTATGCCATACCCGTTGTACTCGTACCCGTTGTTAGAGTACCCACTGTACCCATCTGTATGTCTGTCCCCCTTCTGTTAATTGATTCATATAATAAAGTATCATAATCATCATTACGTGTCCTTGGTGTAGTGTGTGTGTGTGTGTGTGTGTGTGTGTGTGTGTGTGTGTGTGTGTGTGTGTGTGTGTGTGTGGGTGGGTAGGTAGGGGGGGGACGCTATACTAAAATATGTATCTGAAAGCATTTAAGGTTAGAAGTAACGTGGTAACATAAACATGCTTCACACACTGCCTATCTCTTTCTCCTTTGTGAGTTGCATGTGCACCAAAGTAAAAGTACTCAAATTTTCAAAAATAAATTCAAGCTTTTTCAAAAATAGCAGATCTACAAGCTCAAAAGGTGTCACATTGTAGATTGGCTTTTTTTTTTTGGAATAGCAAGGACTTAGGTGGTTAATGTATGTTTTGTATCAATAATCAAATCTGTAAAGTAACAGGTAACTAAAGCTGTCAAATGCTGTAATTGTAATGAGTAAAAAGTAAAAAGTTCAATATTTGCATCTGAGATGTAGTGAAGTAGAAGTAAAGTAGAAGTAATCGTAGTGAGATGGCTTTCAACGAGGACAGTCACATTTGTTGTTCTCTCCTGCATTCAACCCCGCGCTCTATTCTTCAACGGCGAAAACAACACCTTCGCCTTAAAAAGATCATCAAAGCCAGCAACTATTTGGTGCTGTGCTACGCTGCTATTTTGCAAGGATTCATTTTCATCGAATCCCACAATGTGCAGCTTCAACGGAGAACGAGTGCAAACGGAGATGTACCACAAGACGCGGCGTGGTTACTTTTTAATGTTTTCGGCGTGCGTAAATCGGTACAAACACGGAGAAGAACCCCAAGCTAGAACCCAAAGCTAACAGTAAGAAAGATCATTTGTTTGAGTCTATTGTTATCGGGAAATGTACATCCTAATCCCGGCCCACCGACCGTGAAGAGCACAGAGACTCGCTATGATCCCAACTTCAATGGCCAAAACAACATCACAGCTGCTTACAAACGCGACAGCCGCATTCGACAAAGCCCGGTCCACAACATGCAGACAAATAACTTTGTTTGGCCACGGACCACCTCACCTGATAAGAACGAACCCCAGCAGAGTACTGGAGAAACAAGGATGGATTATTTGTCCCGGTTAACGTCTGTGTTGGTTCCAAGACCTGCGTTCTCAAACAGACCACCGCTTGAGGGAATTTGGCCGGTGATGACACAAGGGCTTCCCCACAAGCATCGTCATCGAGAGGATTTGACCATGCGCCACATGGGCCCGAGACAACCGCAGGGTATCTCTCAGAGGGAAGCACAGGGAAACGGTGATTTTCCCCCAGTTTTTCCTATCTCCTGGCACCACCGCTTGGCATCGACGCGGGACAACAGCTTCACCCCTCCACCACCCCCACCCCCCCTCCTCCTCCCCCCCCACCACCACCAGTCGATACAGGACAACAACATAGTGTCCCACCGAGAGGAATGCTGGGAAACGGAGTTCTTTTCCCTGTTTTTCAAACGGACACTGGACAACAACTACATGGTTTCCCTCTGTGGAATCGGCGTGGAAACAGAGATTATTTTCTCCCTGAGTTTCCCAATTTCCCAAACAGTCCATCGCCTGTGGGAATTTTGGCCGAGGTCGACACAAGGGTTTCCCCACATCACCCCTATTTACGATGTGATCCCAGATATGGAAAACAACCCCACTAAATCGGTCAGGGTCAAGATTTTATACCCACATGCAAAACCACTGATAATTGGCGCCATCTACAGACCCCCAGATCAAAATACTTTTTATGACTCCATTGAGGAACTTGTGGCGGGTTTAGGAAACTCTGAGACGGTACTTATTGATGACTTTAACACCTGTGTTCTTAAGGAAGACTCAGCCATCTTTAAAGGTTCTGTGGAAGAAACAAGCAACCAGCGTCATCTCGTTCTGCACGAACGATAGCTCGTTCGCGACATTCAGTGCATGTTTGAGTATCATGAGACTGCACGATGAGCAGTAGTAGAAAAAAAACTAACTTTGCATCGGTTATAATAGACGATTTTCACTCTTACATGGGCTCCCATTATGCCAACGGAGGGGGTCGCCAGACTGGACGACAGGGGACTCTCTGGAATAACTCAACGTCCCTTTCAATGTTGGTGAGTGATTAGCGACACATCAAAGATAACACTTAAAATGTCCGGATCTCTCCTTTAAGTCCCTCAGAAAGTTCTGTGACCTGCACAGCTTTACCCAGCTGATAAAGTATTTTACAAGGGTGGGCATTGCTTCTCAATCAATCATAGACCTAGTGTTGATGACGGACCAGTCCAGAATGTCAAAGAGTGGGGTGATTGAGTGCAACTTAAGTGACACAATATCATTTTCTGCACTCGGAAGATTCACAGACCTGGAGCTTATTGTCACAGGACGATCAGCTGCAGGTCTATGAAACACTACTCAAGTGATCTTCTAACAACAGCTCTTGAAAAAATGGACTTGTCCCATGTCCTAAATTGCACCTCTGCGGAGGAGTCCTGGTCCTGTTTCAAAAAAGCTTTTTTGTGTACTTGATAACATCGCACCCACAAAGGTGGTGAGGGTCAAAATCAGCACAGAACCTTGGATGAAGGGTGACATTTTGAATGCCATCAAACTCAGGAACAAAAGCTACTCCGAGTTCAGGAAAAACAAAAGTGAGCAGCTACTTGAAAAGTGCAGAAAACTACGCAATGTAGTTACTAAATTGATCAGAAATGCCAAAAAGAATTTCTTAAATGAGAACATAGAGGCAAACAAAAGCCACCCACAAAAACTGTGGGAGATACTAAAACAATTAGGCTGCAACGGAAAAATTCAGACAAAATCTACAAACATTTGCATTATTTCAAGTGGCTCGCTCATTACCGACAAGCAGTTGGTAGCGGACTGTTTTAACAGTTTCTTCACCACAGTTGCAACCCAGTTGGTAAACAAACTCCCCCAGCATTCAAGTCTGTATGGCCCAGACCACATCCATGCTCACTATGAGAAACTAAAAAAGATTCCTTCTCATTCAAACCTTCAATGACTGATGATGTGCAAAACAAACTCCTTGCCCTACAGCCAAACAAGGCCACCGGCCTTGACAACATCCCCACCAGATTCCTCAGAGACGCAGCGGTCTCCATTGCTCCCATGGTAGCCCACATTACAAACTTATCCATCAGTCAGTGTCACGTCCCACAAGAATTCAAGTTGGCAAGAGTAATCCCTCTATATAAAAAAGGAAGCAAACTAGATCCTGGCAACTATAGGCCTGTTTCCATCCTTTGTTCCATCTCAAAGGTTATAGAGCGATTAATCCAAGAACAAATCAACAGCTACCTCGGCGAGCGTAAACTGTTGTTTGAATTCCAATCGGGCTTCAGAACATCCCACTCCACTGACCGTGCCTATTGTATTTGACCGACTACATCAAACGTGAGGTAGACTCGGGCAAATACTGCGGCTGGACCTCCAAAAGGCATTTGACACTGTAAACCACTCAATTCTACTTGATAAGCTGAGGGCGATTGGTTTTGATTGCATATCACTAAATTGGACGAGATCTTACTTGGAGGGTAGAGAGCAAGTGGTTGACATCAACGGAACCATGTCCTCATCCCTCCCGGTGAGCTGCGGGGTTCCTCAAGGCAGCATTCTAGGACCGTTACTGTTCCTACTATACATTAACGACATGAATGCTGCCTGTAACTGCAAACTGTTCCTGTTCGCTGATGACTCGGCACTCCTGATCTCTGCACTCCTGATCTCGGGTGAGGACAAGTTGCAAGTTGAGGAAGCTGTCAGCTCCGAACTTTCCAAAATCCGTACCTGGCTTACCGATAACAAACTGTCACTACACCTTGGGAAAATTGAATCCATTCTCTTTGGGACCAAACATTCCCTCAGTAAGATGAAGGTAAATGACTTCAAGGTCAAAGTCGATGACACAATCATCTCTAGCAAAGAAGAGATTACCTATTTGGGATGTATTCTTGACAAATACCTGACAGGATAAAGCATGGCAACAAAGGTGGTCAAAAGAGTAAACCAGAGAACCAGATTTATGGGCAGACTTTCCTCTTTTGTCAACCCTCAGGCCCTCAGGACCCTCTCAGGGGCCCTGATTCAGCCCCTTTTTGACTATGCTTGCTCCTCTTGGTACTCCAACACCTCAGTGTCACTGAAGACTAAGCTTCAAACCTCCCAAAACAAACTGATTCGACTACTTCTCGGACTGGGGCCCATGACCCACCTCTCTCCCACTCACTTTGCCAGCCTAGGCTGGCTCAGGGTGGAAGACAGGGTTAAACAACTAAAAATGGGACTGGTCTTCAAAATTGTAAATGCAGATTTGACCGAAATGCCCCCTATACCTATCTGTCTAAATACCTCCATAAAGTTAGTGATACCCACAGTCACGAAACTAGAGGGAGCGTAAACAACAATCTGGTACCACCCACCCATAAAACAAACATGGGCAAATTATCCTTCTACAGCACGGCCACCAAGGTATGGAATAGTCTAACCCCATCCCTCAAAAAATGCAGTTAGCTGGGCTCATTTAAAACAGCCCTAAAAACTCATCTTTCTGGAGGCCATAAGAGGAGGTAGTATCAGTTTCCCAGTAGACAGACGACCCCCCTCCCCTTTTTTTGTATATATCTTTTATTTTTCATGCTTTTTTGTACATAGTGGTATTTTTTTTAAATGTATTCAAGAACCCCAACGGAAACAAGTCCGCAAGGACTTTTTTGGTCGGACCTTTTAGACAAAAGTATTATAAATGTAACTGTGTTGTTTTACATTCTTTTGCCTAATACAATTTTCAATCAATTTCAATCAAACACAAACGGAAAGTAAAGTAAAAAAATATCTCATAGTTATACTGTGCATTATAGTACTACACATTATTTGATAGTCCTCGGGTAAATGTACTTAGTTACTTTTCACCACACTGACCAGCATACATGTTGATGAGCAATAGCATTTGGGTGGATTGTTCCTTTGAGAGCTGTTTATACAACATTGTTCATTGTTGTCATAAAAAAATAGTGAACATGGCCGATCTACCATGGGCCTGGCTGTTGTGAGCTTGTATAAAGAGCACCGAAGTCCTGACGTCACTGCTGCTAGAGAACGCTATCACCCTGGGCCGCGGCGTTATTTTTTGTGTTGAAATCCCCATAGGGGAATCTTATATCGCCTAATATAAGAACTGTGTTCCAAAAAATATTCCAGAGCTATGGCCATTTGAATGTGGTGTTTTTTGAAAAACACTTATAGAAAACAACAGAAATCCGAGAAAATTTGACTTTTGTGAATCCTTTAACATGGAAGGAGGCGCAGGGCCGGATCTAGGCATAGGCCTAGAATGCCCCCCCAAATGCCCTGACTGCCCCCATAGAGTTTTTGGGGGGGCTTGTGAAAGTTACATTTATGGTGTGTGTGATATGAAATGTGAGCTTGCCACAATCAAAGTAATACAATCATATTCCATCATGCATCATTGCACAATTCAAATTATTCTCCGCCCTGCTTTGCCATGGGCAGTGTTGCCAGGTATTGCGAGAGAAAGAAGCCTAGGAAAACAAGCCCAAAAGAAGCAAAGTAGGCGGAAAAAACAGATTAAAAAAAAGATGTATGTATAAACTGCTCAAAAAAAGTTCGGAAACTTAACTTTGTCAATTATATCTCCCCTTTACTAATATCAATTGGTATTGTGTTTTATATAATTTGTATCGTTGATTAGCCACCTTTACAACGAGGTACAGCTTGTTAGGATATATATATATATATATATATATATGTATATATACATATATATATATATATACATATAATATCCATATAAATTATAAACATTCCTACAATCTCATCTATATGAACTCCTCTTTCTTTATACTTGCTAGCATAATTTGCTTCCACGCATTTCACTTGTTTCCATTTCCTATCCACTCATCTGCACTACCATCATTTACTCACATTTACATACATTCTCAAACTATGTTATAACTACCAATGCCAACCACATCAATCACCTACATAGTAGAAATCACACGCATCACACAGACCAACAATCCACCACATGCCATAATATGGCCTGCCCTCACAAACTGGAACCTACAAACCCGAACCTATATTTGGATACCAATACTACTAATACAATACATTGTGGTATTGCTACTTTTACTTAAATCAAAAAGTCTGAGTACTTATTCCACCATTGGGTACATGAAGCATAGCCACACAGGATAAGTGGTATTTGGATGCATTTTAAAGTTATAAACGTATGACTTTTGTGCCTCACAGCAGGCTGTTATCCCCTCTAGACAACTTTGCAGAGAGTGTTACCCAAACCCCTTATCATGAAATTATCTTTGAAAGGGGACTATAGAGCTAGGTATTTCAAAGTCATTCTTTGGTGTGAAGTTGGCAAAACCAAATACATTTTTATATTGAGGCCATATGTCACAAGTCAAAGAACTGGGAGATGCACCTGAAAATCTAAAATACACACACGAGCTCTGGGGACAACATGTTTTATTTGTGCAAATAACGGGTTCGACCATAATTCTTATCCCAAGAAGAGAAGTACCATGCTTGGCATTGCTATTATTTTTCCTCTGCAAGGGCATTCAAAGGTATTGGGATTATCTAAATGCTTGAAGCCAAAAATTGGGTCTGTCTCGATGCGACGCGCTGAGAGCTTGTCGATTGGCTATTTTCAGAGACAGCTTTTCCCACAATAACAGAAAACAGAAAATACACTCGTAGAGAGCCATGAGGGACTCCGGTCAACCATATAGGGTTAACCACATGAACCATAGCGCCATGTCATAACGTTTGGCCGAACGTTTGGCTAAAATAGCCTATATCTACAGGCTAATGATGCAGCACAGTGTGACACATGTAGAGGGAAAAAAGGAGCGGGCTAAGTATACACCCCTGGGGGACACCGGTCAACGAAGTATACCGGAATATGGTTGTTTTACGTGGTTAATGGGGATTTATTTTTTTAATAAAATTACTGTTTTATTTGAATAATGTAGATGACTAAATATGTTTAGTATATAGAAAATTCTAATCTGTTATTGAAGAACCCGGAATCTTGAAAACTCTGAGACACATAAACGCACAAAAACATTTCAGGTGACAGTAGTTCCCCATCTTGATACGTTCCCCTCTGAGGTGACGGTTATCTTCATCTGTTGTTGTTGTTGTTGTTCAAATGTCTAACTTTTATAAGTTGGGTAGTTCCAACTCTTACAGTAACAGCTCAAAGTCTGTAGACATCAAAAAGTGGAGTATACCCCAGTTACTTCAACTTTTATTTTTCAACTTCAACAAGTTTAATGTCACATTCATGTTTACAGCAGGTAAATACATGGGTGAAATGATTTTCCGCAAGGCAGCTTCCCACAAATGTCTTTTACATTGAAGCTTCTCCCCCTGATTTGAATGCGGGTCTCCTGCGCAAGTGAGGACTTTTATTTCATTTCTTTTTTTTTTTTACCACTGAGCTATTATAGCCTGTCTACTTGCTCTTGGGAGAAATTGAAAGGTAATGTCCAACCTAGAAACAGGATCTAATTGTCTCAATAGAAGAGCAGGGAGACCAAATACAACCACCCCAATTGTACAAGTTATATTGTATTAACATTCCGTACCATACAGATTGGACAAAATAAAAATTTATCCACTCAAACAATTACGTAATAGAGCTTTAAGAATAACAGTGAAAACAAATATATATATGGGAATGTATCTACGGTCTGACATAAGAATCAAGGGAAACAAGAGGGTTTATTTGTCACTCACTTATACAGGTACAAGCAGCGGTATGTTGGTGTGACAACATAGTGCAGCAATATATAAGGTAACAAAAATAATACAAGTTAGGAATAAAGGCACACACTCTAACCCTCTTTTAAATAATAGAATGCATGGCAAAGTAAGTACACTTCCCTACCGTATGTACAACGGTAACTAAATCAAGTACACTTTTGCCGTGTGAGCCAAAAACAAGCATAGTTAAAGTTGTACAATGCAGAATCACAAATAACGATTTTTAGCAACCTCTGCTGGTCACTACCGTCACTGCATACAATTTCCCTAGTCCTCGATTACCCAGAATTCCATTCGTTTTCACCGGAAGCCGGAAGCGTTTCAAAAAGCGATCTTTTAATTGTTTTATACTATCTACGGATCGTTTCTCTTAGCCAGTGGAGCATTAGTTACCATGAGCTGTGCTTTCTTTTTCTGTTCTTTTTCGATCTTCCAATCCTACATTATCTTAAAATCAGCGTGAGGTTCCTTTTTGTTAATAGCGCGGTAGTTCCTGGCCAAACAGGAAACCGTTGCGGTAGTTCCTGAGGACGTCGGCCACGACGTCATGACGTTGGCCAGGAACGTCATTTTCCCGGGAAAGTCCCCCCCGTACACGTTCAATAGAAAATATATAAATAAAAGGCTTCCGGGGGTGAAATTCACGGAGTGGGTGTTGTGAAACTTTTGCCACTCGCAAAAGATATACAATTTAACTTTAGTTTTGTTGAAAACGTTACCTAGTAATACTTTAATATAGCTGCAAGCAGCAACAAGCGGTTTCGAGGGAGAGGGAGATGCCGCATATTTCACAACTTTCCGCATATTTCGCAACTTCCCGCAATTTCACCGCATAAATGTGCAACAAAAAAAACGCATGCTGCATCGCAAAATCACAGATTTTAGCCCGCATAATCAAGGATTTTTGCCCACGTTTTTCTGGAGGGTCTAAATTACTACAGCTGCATGGATGGTAGAGCAGTGACTGTCAGTGATTCCAAAGTTAAAGCCTGTAACATCACATAACATGATTTCAGTTGTTGAAGTGAGGACAAGAGCCAAAATCAGGGCTGCCAACCCTCCCGGATCCTGCAGGAGTCTCCTTGATTTCAAGCACATCTCCTCCTGGACTCCTTGATTGTCATTTCTCCTGGATTTTGTGTCAAACTCCCAAAATTCACCAGCACACAGCTGACTAGACTCCCCGTTTAGGGAGTCTGGTCAGCAGTGGTGTAGAGCAAAGTACATTTACTCAACTACTGTACAATTTTGAGGTATTGTTTTTACTGTACTGGAGTATTTTCAATTTTCAATACTTTTACTCCATCTACATTTCAGAGGCAAATATTGTACTTTTACTCCACTACAATTATTTGACCACTTCAGCCCTATGTTATACATAGGCTATTTGAAAATAGCAGATCTACAAGCTCACATGTGACGTGTTGCGAGCTTGTAGATTGGCTATTTTCAAACATTGTAATACTTTTACCTTTGGGTACTTTAAAGTATATTTTGATGCCAATACTTTTGTACTTTTACTCAAGTAACAATTTGAGCACAGGCCTTTTACTTGTAACAGGGCATTTTTATATTATGGTATTGCTATTTTATTTTATTGCTTTTACTTATGTAAAATATCCGAGTACTTCTTCCACCACTGCTGGTGCTACTGCTACTCTGAGACTGGTATAAAAGGTTTCTGAAGCCCCATCCATCCAGGTGGAAGGAGTTGACGTCTAGGAAGTGGATGCTGAGGACGTTGGAATTCCTCAGACAATGTGCCCACATGTCGCCCCAGTGAGACCAGTGTTATGGAATAGGTTTCTGCATTAATGTCAGGGCTTTGTCTAATAAGGAGTATTGATTTGACAGCAGTATATAATATAATGAACTACAGTAGTACAAACATGTTGCATTACCCTGTTGATGCATGTGCATATAGTGTAATGTTTACACTTGTTGACATGTTACACTTCCATGTTGGAAACAAATACATACTTGAAATGAAAACATGAACTCTTTAATTTAAACAAAGCACATATAATGTAAGTTAAAGATAACGCCTGCATTGCAACAGTTCAGTAATATCTATTATGTATAAGGTACATTTGAAATGACACTATATAACAGGGATCAGCCAGTTCGGTCGTGGGCCATTTCTTTCCTATACCAATAAGATGGTGATACAGACATGCTTGTGTAATCATTTTGTGCAGTCCCCATCCTTGTATGATATTTAGTTATCAGAAAGTTTAGATAGAAAGTACGTTATCTGGAGACAGTCATACTCCTTTCATGTTTCAAGGTCTCTCTAGAATAAGATGTACTGTTAAAGGCATGTTTGCTTGTTTTTTTTAAAGGTGTTTGCTTGAGAGTATCACTGCGCGTGTGACTTATATTCTAATTACTATCATAACTATTCTTATTCTGAAAATGGCAAAAGGGTGGTTGGCTGGTTGTGCATCACAGAGTTCTGGATGGATAGAAGTCCGTTGTCCAAATGACCACATAGTAGGCTACGCACTGCATGAACAAATTCATCACTGAAACTTCAGCAAACACCATGACACCTGGCCAGCAGGTGACATAAAGTACTCTTTCAGAAGCTGTCGTTGTTCTTTGGCAGTGAGGTTGGGGTTTCGTGCCCTTGCAGCTTGCACATTCTGCATGGCCCCCAGTCCATCTCTCCTCCATGTTCCCTCGTTGACCCTGTGGTCTGCACCCTCCCAGTCGACCAGTGCCGGTGGCACGTAGACCAGGGGTTTTCAACACTTTTTTTTTTAAGGTTTCGAGGCCTATCAGGCTCTCGAAGCCTTATTGCTAAGGTTTCGAGGCCTATCAGGCTCTCGAAGCCTTATTGCATCTCTTGCCTTTCTTCTTCCGCCGTTTTTGGCAGTTCTGGCCTAACCGCGTGGTCACTTTTTACGAAACTCGGCAATATGGTAGAGGGCTATGCCAAACGGCGAAGAAACGAAACTCACAACTATCGGCCAAAGGGTGGCGCTATTTTACTCAATTGACTTTGAACAGGTACAACTCATGCCCTGTTTGACCCACATCCATGACACTTCGATACACACATGCGTCTCCTCATGCCTAACAACTTTCACACTCTGACTTTTGACCTCTGACCTTTAGATCTCCCACCATTTCGAATTATATGAAAAGCAGTTAAAATCAAACTCCTCCTGGGATTTTTGAGCAATCTGCACAAAACATTTTACACATGAACTTTGGACCTATACCGACAGACGTGAGCAAGCGGATTTTCCATACGTGAAAACGTTAAGCTTTTATGAGCCAATGAATATTGCAGTTTTAGTTTTAGTTTAGTTTTATGTTTTTTATGTATGACATACTTTCTTGTGAAAATAGCCGATCTACAATCTCACACCTTTTTAGATAGCAACGCATTGTGAGCTTGTAGTTCGACTATTTTCACTAGTTTCCATTCCGAGGACAGAAAAAAAAAATCTTTATTGGTTAATGTTTTGTGAACCAGTGATCTAGAGTAGTTAGCGTCCTGTCTATCCAGTAGCTCAGTCAGTACTGGGGCCATAGCTGAGTGGTTAGTGAGCCCGCCTACGGAGCCAGAGGCCCTGGTTGCCCCAGGTACGATTCCAGGCCAGGCCAGCAAATGTGTCGATGAAATGAAATGTGTCCCTGAGCAAGACTCTTAACCCCTAATTGCTCACAGGCCCTCATTGGAAACAAGGCCGCAAGGACTTTCATGAACGGACCTGTTAAAGGAATTATCCTTATCCTTTACACTGTCTAACCGCAAGTCTGTAGGTCCCTGGTTGAAACCCCAATTTAACCAGTTTGAAAAACATTTTAACCCAGGATTTCTGAGCAATTTGCGTGAAAGTCTGCCAAATCTGTGAGCTCCTTTTCACCAATTCAGGTCTGTTGGTCCAATGGCTTAATCATCTGCCTTGAAACCACAGGGTTGCCGGTTCAAATCCCACCTCATGCAGACTTCACCTCAATTGCATTGCACACAACATGACTGTATCAATGAATAAACGTGCAATTGTTAAATGAAACGCTTATTGAGAGTAGTTATTTTCAATGTATGATGTACTTCATTCTCTCTTTTGTTTTGTTTTGTTGGATTCTCCTTCTTCACTGATTAAGACTGTGGATTGAATAGCTTGATCAGTACAGTGTTAGCCTCATGTGCCGAAGGTCCACGGTTCAAACCCCACTCATCAGAGTTTACATTTGAATTGCATTGTACAAAACATGACCCTGATAATTCAGACATGTGCAATTTTTAAACAATAACATGAAATTTATTGGTAAATGTTATGTGAACCAGTGATCTAGAGTAGTTAGCGTCCTGTCTATCCAATAGCTCAGTCAGTACTGCGGCCATAGCTGAGTGGTTAGTGAGCCCGCCTACGGAGCCAGAGGCCCTGGTTGCCCCAGGTACGATTCCAGGCCAGGCCAGCAAATGTGTCGATGAAATGAAATGTGTCCCTGAGCAAGACTCTTAACCCCTAATTGCTCACAGGCCCTCATTGGAAACAAGGCCGCAAGGACTTTCATGAACGGACCTGTTAAAGGAATTATCCTTTACACTGTCTAACCGCAAGTCTGTAGGTCCCTGGTTCAAACCCCAATTTAACCAGTCCAAATATAATTTACTGAACAAAAATCATGACTTTGTCAATTAATGCAAGTTCACTTCTTCTCACTCTGTCACTGCCTCTCTCTCACTCTGTCACTGCCTCTCTCTCACTCTGTCACTGTCTGTCTGTCTGTCTGTCTGTCTGTCTGCCTCTCTCTCACTCTGTCACTTTCTGTCTGTCTGTCTGTCTGTCTGTCTGTCTGCCTCTCTCTCACTCTGTCACTGTCTGTCTGTCTGTCTGTCTGTCTGTCTGTCTGCCTCTCTCTCACTCTGTCACTGTCTGTCTGTCTGTCTGTCTGTCTGTCTACCTGTCTGCCTGTCTGCCTCTCTCTCACTCTGTCACTGTCTGCCTCTCTCTCACTCTGTCACTGTCTGCCTGTCTGCCTGTCTGCCTCTCTCTCAATCTGTCACTGTCTGCCTGTCTGCCTCTCTCTCACTCTGTCACTGTCTGACTGTCTGTCTGTCTGCCTGTCTGCCTCTCTCTCACTCTGTCACTGTCTGCCTGTCTGTCTGCCTCTCTCTCACTCTGTCACTGTCTGCCTGCCTGTCTGCCTGTCTGCCTCTCTCTCACTCTGTCACTGTCTGCCTGTCTGTCTGCCTCTCTCTCACTCTGTCACTGTCTGCCTGTCTGCCTCTCTCTCAATCTGTCACTGTCTGCCTGTCTGCCTCTCTCTCACTCTGTCACTGTCTGTCTGCCTGTCTTCCTGTCTGCCTCTCTCTCACTCTGTCACTGTCTGCCTGTCTGTCTGCCTCTCTCTCACTCTGTCACTGTCTGTCTGCCTGTCTGCCTGTCTGCCTCTCTCTCACTCTGTCACTGTCTGCCTGTCTGCCTCTCTCTCACTCTGTCACTGTCTGCCTGTCTGCCTCTCTCTCACTCTGTCACTGTCTGCCTGTCTGTCTGCCTCTCTCTCACTCTGTCACTGTCTGCCTGTCTGCCTCTCTCTCACTCTGTCACTGTCTGCCTGTCTGCCTCTCTCTCACTCTGTCACTGTCTGCCTGTCTGCCTGTCTGCCTCTCTCTCACTCTGTCACTGTCTGCCTGTCTTCCTCTCTCTCACTCTGTGACTGTCTGTCTGCCTCTCTCTCACTCTGTCACTGTCTGCCGGTCTGCCTCTCTCTCACTCTGTCACTGTCTGTCACAACATCTGAAGTGAACTGAGCTCCTGACCTCTGGTAGTTGAGTATAGCAGCATTCTTTTGTTATTTAGCAAGCTGCTAGTAGTGGTACCCTAAGTGCTTTTCTATTAGTATTATATTATTAGCTTGTGTGGTAGTCTGTAGTTTATAGTTGTATTGTTTGTGTGCTTCAAGCAGTAGGCTATTGGCACTTTGTAGTAGTACAAGTAGTTTCACCCTGTATAGGCCACTTGATTGCCTTGTGAAGTGTGTGGTTTAGCCAGCACAGCTCAAGGGATAAGTAGGCAGGTTGAGAGTATTCTCTTCAGTGTGTAACCAACATCTGAAGTGAACTGAGCTCCTGACCTCTGGTAGTTGAGTATAGCAGCATTCTTTTGTTATTTAGCAAGCTGCTAGTAGTGGTACCCTAAGTGCTTTTCTATTAGTATTATATTATTAGCTTGTGTGGTAGTCTGTAGTTTATAGTTGTATTGTTTGTGTGCTTCAAGCAGTAGGCTATTGGCACTTTGTAGTAGTACAAGTAGTTTCACCCTGTATAGGCCACTTGATTGCCTTGTGAAGTGTGTGGTTTAGCCAGCACAGCTCAAGGGATAAGTAGGCAGGTTGAGAGTATTCTCTTCAGTGTGTAACCAACATCTGAAGTGAACTGAGCTCCTGACCTCTGGTAGTTGAGTATAGCAGCATTCTTTTGTTATTTAGCAAGCTGCTAGTAGTGGTACCCTAAGTGCTTTTCTATTAGTATTATATTATTAGCTTGTGTGGTAGTCTGTAGTTTACAGTTGTATTGTTTGTGTGCTTCAAGCAGTAGGCTATTGGCACTTTGTAGTAGTACAAGTAGTTTCACCCTGTATAGGCCACTTGATTGCCTTGTGAAGTGTGTGGTTTAGCCAGCACAGCTCAAGGGATAAGTAGGCAGGTTGAGAGTATTCTCTTCAGTGTGTAACCAACATCTGAAGTGAACTGAGCTCCTGACCTCTGGTAGTTGAGTATAGCAGCATTCTTTTGTTATTTAGCAAGCTGCTAGTAGTGGTACCCTAAGTGCTTTTCTATTAGTATTATATTATTAGCTTGTGTGGTAGTCTGTAGTTTATAGTTGTATTGTTTGTGTGCTTCAAGCAGTAGGCTATTGGCACTTTGTAGTAGTACAAGTAGTTTCACCCTGTATAGGCCACTTGATTGCCTTGTGAAGTGTGTGGTTTAGCCAGCACAGCTCAAGGGATAAGTAGGCAGGTTGAGAGTATTCTCTTCAGTGTGTAACCAACATCTGAAGTGAACTGAGCTCCTGACCTCTGGTAGTTGAGTATAGCAGCATTCTTTTGTTATTTAGCAATCTGCTAGTAGTGGTACCCTAAGTGCTTTTCTATTAGTATTATATTATTAGCTTGTGTGGTAGTCTGTAGTTTATAGTTGTATTGTTTGTGTGCTTCAAGCAGTAGGCTATTGGCACTTTGTAGTAGTACAAGTAGTTTCACCCTGTATAGGCCAGTTGATTGCCTTGTGAAGTGTGTGGTTTAGCCAGCACAGCTCAAGGGATAAGTAGGCAGGTTGAGAGTATTCTCTTCAGTGTGTAACCAACATCTGAAGTGAACTGAGCTCCTGACCTCTGGTAGTTGAGTATAGCAGCATTCTTTTGTTATTTAGCAAGCTGCTAGTAGTGGTACCCTAAGTGCTTTTCTATTAGTATTATATTATTAGCTTGTGTGGTAGTCTGTAGTTTACAGTTGTATTGTTTGTGTGCTTCAAGCAGTAGGCTATTGGCACTTTGTAGTAGTACAAGTAGTTTCACCCTGTATAGGCCACTTGATTGCCTTGTGAAGTGTGTGGTTTAGCCAGCACAGCTCAAGGGATAAGTAGGCAGGTTGAGAGTATTCTCTTCAGTGTGTAACCAACATCTGAAGTGAACTGAGCTCCTGACCTCTGGTAGTTGAGTATAGCAGCATTCTTTTGTTATTTAGCAAGCTGCTAGTAGTGGTACCCTAAGTGCTTTTCTATTAGTATTATATTATTAGCTTGTGTGGTAGTCTGTAGTTTATAGTTGTATTGTTTGTGTGCTTCAAGCAGTAGGCTATTGGCACTTTGTAGTAGTACAAGTAGTTTCACCCTGTATAGGCCACTTGATTGCCTTGTGAAGTGTGTGGTTTAGCCAGCACAGCTCAAGGGATAAGTAGGCAGGTTGAGAGTATTCTCTTCAGTGTGTAACCAACATCTGAAGTGAACTGAGCTCCTGACCTCTGGTAGTTGAGTATAGCAGCATTCTTTTGTTATTTAGCAAGCTGCTAGTAGTGGTACCCTAAATGCTTTTCTATAAGTATTATATTATTAGCTTGTGTGGTAGTCTGTAGTTTATAGTTGTATTGTTTGTGTGCTTCAAGCTGTAGGCTATTGGCACTTTGTAGTAGTACAAGTAGTTTCACCCTGTATAGGCCACTTGATTGCCTTGTGAAGTGTGTGGTTTAGCCAGCACAGCTCAAGGGATAAGTAGGCAGGTTGAGAGTATTCTCTTCAGTGTGTAACCAACATCTGAAGTGAACTGAGCTCCTGACCTCTGGTAGTTGAGTATAGCAGCATTCTTTTGTTATTTAGCAAGCTGCTAGTAGTGGTACCCTAAGTGCTTTTCTATTAGTATTATATTATTAGCTTGTGTGGTAGTCTGTAGTTTATAGTTGTATTGTTTGTGTGCTTCAAGCAGTAGGCTACTGGCACTTTGTAGTAGTACAAGTAGTTTCACCCTGTATAGGCCACTTGATTGCCTTGTGAAGTGTGTGGTTTAGCCAGCACAGCTCAAGGGATAAGTAGGCAGGTTGAGAGTATTCTCTTCAGTGTGTAACCAACATCTGAAGTGAACTGAGCTCCTGACCTCTGGTAGTTGAGTATAGCAGCATTCTTTTGTTATTTAGCAAGCTGCTAGTAGTGGTACCCTAAGTGCTTTTCTATTAGTATTATATTATTAGCTTGTTTGGTAGTCTGTAGTTTACAGTTGTATTGTTTGTGTGCTTCAAGCAGTAGGCTATTGGCACTTTGTAGTAGTACAAGTAGTTTCACCCTGTATAGGCCACTTGATTGCCTTGTGAAGTGTGTGGTTTAGCCAGCACAGCTCAAGGGATAAGTAGGCAGGTTGAGAGTATTCTCTTCAGTGTGTAACCAACATCTGAAGTGAACTGAGCTCCTGACCTCTGGTAGTTGAGTATAGCAGCATTCTTTTGTTATTTAGCAAGCTGCTAGTAGTGGTACCCTAAGTGCTTTTCTATTAGTATTATATTATTAGCTTGTGTGGTAGTCTGTAGTTTATAGTTGTATTGTTTGTGTGCTTCAAGCAGTAGGCTATTGGCACTTTGTAGTAGTACAAGTAGTTTCACCCTGTATAGGCCACTTGATTGCCTTGTGAAGTGTGTGGTTTAGCCAGCACAGCTCAAGGGATAAGTAGGCAGGTTGAGAGTATTCTCTTCAGTGTGTAACCAACATCTGAAGTGAACTGAGCTCCTGACCTCTGGTAGTTGAGTATAGCAGCATTCTTTTGTTATTTAGCAAGCTGCTAGTAGTGGTACCCTAAGTGCTTTTCTATTAGTATTATATTATTAGCTTGTGTGGTAGTCTGTAGTTTATAGTTGTATTGTTTGTGTGCTTCAAGCAGTAGGCTATTGGCACTTTGTAGTAGTACAAGTAGTTTCACCCTGTATAGGCCACTTGATTGCCTTGTGAAGTGTGTGGTTTAGCCAGCACAGCTCAAGGGATAAGTAGGCAGGTTGAGAGTATTCTCTTCAGTGTGTAACCAACATCTGAAGTGAACTGAGCTCCTGACCTCTGGTAGTTGAGTATAGCAGCATTCTTTTGTTATTTAGCAAGCTGCTAGTAGTGGTACCCTAAGTGCTTTTCTATTAGTATTATATTATTAGCTTGTGTGGTAGTCTGTAGTTTATAGTTGTATTGTTTGTGTGCTTCAAGCAGTAGGCTATTGGCACTTTGTAGTAGTACAAGTAGTTTCACCCTGTATAGGCCACTTGATTGCCTTGTGAAGTGTGTGGTTTAGCCAGCACAGCTCAAGGGATAAGTAGGCAGGTTGAGAGTATTCTCTTCAGTGTGTAACCAACATCTGAAGTGAACTGAGCTCCTGACCTCTGGTAGTTGAGTATAGCAGCATTCTTTTGTTATTTAGCAAGCTGCTAGTAGTGGTACCCTAAGTGCTTTTCTATTAGTATTATATTATTAGCTTGTTTGGTAGTCTGTAGTTTACAGTTGTATTGTTTGTGTGCTTCAAGCAGTAGGCTATTGGCACTTTGTAGTAGTACAAGTAGTTTCACCCTGTATAGGCCACTTGATTGCCTTGTGAAGTGTGTGGTTTAGCCAGCACAGCTCAAGGGATAAGTAGGCAGGTTGAGAGTATTCTCTTCAGTGTGTAACCAACATCTGAAGTGAACTGAGCTCCTGACCTCTGGTAGTTGAGTATAGCAGCATTCTTTTGTTATTTAGCAAGCTGCTAGTAGTGGTACCCTAAGTGCTTTTCTATTAGTATTATATTATTAGCTTGTGTGGTAGTCTGTAGTTTATAGTTGTATTGTTTGTGTGCTTCAAGCAGTAGGCTATTGGCACTTTGTAGTAGTACAAGTAGTTTCACCCTGTATAGGCCAGTTGATTGCCTTGTGAAGTGTGTGGTTTAGCCAGCACAGCTCAAGGGATAAGTAGGCAGGTTGAGAGTATTCTCTTCAGTGTGTAACCAACATCTGAAGTGAACTGAGCTCCTGACCTCTGGTAGTTGAGTATAGCAGCATTCTTTTGTTATTTAGCAAGCTGCTAGTAGTGGTACCCTAAGTGCTTTTCTATTAGTATTATATTATTAGCTTGTGTGGTAGTCTGTAGTTTATAGTTGTATTGTTTGTGTGCTTCAAGCAGTAGGCTATTGGCACTTTGTAGTAGTACAAGTAGTTTCACCCTGTATAGGCCACTTGATTGCCTTGTGAAGTGTGTGGTTTAGCCAGCACAGCTCAAGGGATAAGTAGGCAGGTTGAGAGTATTCTCTTCAGTGTGTAACCAACATCTGAAGTGAACTGAGCTCCTGACCTCTGGTAGTTGAGTATAGCAGCATTCTTTTGTTATTTAGCAAGCTGCTAGTAGTGGTACCCTAAGTGCTTTTCTATTAGTATTATATTATTAGCTTGTGTGGTAGTCTGTAGTTTATAGTTGTATTGTTTGTGTGCTTCAAGCAGTAGGCTATTGGCACTTTGTAGTAGTACAAGTAGTTTCACCCTGTATAGGCCACTTGATTGCCTTGTGAAGTGTGTGGTTTAGCCAGCACAGCTCAAGGGATAAGTAGGCAGGTTGAGAGTATTCTCTTCAGTGTGTAACCAACATCTGAAGTGAACTGAGCTCCTGACCTCTGGTAGTTGAGTATAGCAGCATTCTTTTGTTATTTAGCAAGCTGCTAGTAGTGGTACCCTAAGTGCTTTTCTATTAGTATTATATTATTAGCTTGTGTGGTAGTCTGTAGTTTATAGTTGTATTGTTTGTGTGCTTCAAGCAGTAGGCTATTGGCACTTTGTAGTAGTACAAGTAGTTTCACCCTGTATAGGCCACTTGATTGCCTTGTGAAGTGTGTGGTTTAGCCAGCACAGCTCAAGGGATAAGTAGGCAGGTTGAGAGTATTCTCTTCAGTGTGTAACCAACATCTGAAGTGAACTGAGCTCCTGACCTCTGGTAGTTGAGTATAGCAGCATTCTTTTGTTATTTAGCAAGCTGCTAGTAGTGGTACCCTAAGTGCTTTTCTATTAGTATTATATTATTAGCTTGTGTGGTAGTCTGTAGTTTATAGTTGTATTGTTTGTGTGCTTCAAGCAGTAGGCTATTGGCACTTTGTAGTAGTACAAGTAGTTTCACCCTGTATAGGCCACTTGATTGCCTTGTGAAGTGTGTGGTTTAGCCAGCACAGCTCAAGGGATAAGTAGGCAGGTTGAGAGTATTCTCTTCAGTGTGTAACCAACATCTGAAGTGAACTGAGCTCCTGACCTCTGGTAGTTGAGTATAGCAGCATTCTTTTGTTATTTAGCAAGCTGCTAGTAGTGGTACCCTAAATGCTTTTCTATTAGTATTATATTATTAGCTTGTGTGGTAGTCTGTAGTTTATAGTTGTATTGTTTGTGTGCTTCAAGCTGTAGGCTATTGGCACTTTGTAGTAGTACAAGTAGTTTCACCCTGTATAGGCCACTTGATTGCCTTGTGAAGTGTGTGGTTTAGCCAGCACAGCTCAAGGGATAAGTAGGCAGGTTGAGAGTATTCTCTTCAGTGTGTAACCAACATCTGAAGTGAACTGAGCTCCTGACCTCTGGTAGTTGAGTATAGCAGCATTCTTTTGTTATTTAGCAAGCTGCTAGTAGTGGTACCCTAAATGCTTTTCTATTAGTATTATATTATTAGCTTGTGTGGTAGTCTGTAGTTTATAGTTGTATTGTTTGTGTGCTTCAAGCTGTAGGCTATTGGCACTTTGTAGTAGTACAAGTAGTTTCACCCTGTATAGGCCACTTGATTGCCTTGTGAAGTGTGTGGTTTAGCCAGCACAGCTCAAGGGATAAGTAGGCAGGTTGAGAGTATTCTCTTCAGTGTGTAACCAACATCTGAAGTGAACTGAGCTCCTGACCTCTGGTAGTTGAGTATAGCAGCATTCTTTTGTTATTTAGCAAGCTGCTAGTAGTGGTACCCTAAATGCTTTTCTATTAGTATTATATTATTAGCTTGTGTGGTAGTCTGTAGTTTATAGTTGTATTGTTTGTGTGCTTCAAGCTGTAGGCTATTGGCACTTTGTAGTAGTACAAGTAGTTTCACCCTGTATAGGCCACTTGATTGCCTTGTGAAGTGTGTGGTTTAGCCAGCACAGCTCAAGGGATAAGTAGGCAGGTTGAGAGTATTCTCTTCAGTGTGTAACCAACATCTGAAGTGAACTGAGCTCCTGACCTCTGGTAGTTGAGTATAGCAGCATTCTTTTGTTATTTAGCAAGCTGCTAGTAGTGGTACCCTAAGTGCTTTTCTATTAGTATTATATTATTAGCTTGTGTGGTAGTCTGTAGTTTATAGTTGTATTGTTTGTGTGCTTCAAGCAGTAGGCTATTGGCACTTTGTAGTAGTACAAGTAGTTTCACCCTGTATAGGCCACTTGATTGCCTTGTGAAGTGTGTGGTTTAGCCAGCACAGCTCAAGGGATAAGTAGGCAGGTTGAGAGTATTCTCTTCAGTGTGTAACCAACATCTGAAGTGAACTGAGCTCCTGACCTCTGGTAGTTGAGTATAGCAGCATTCTTTTGTTATTTAGCAAGCTGCTAGTAGTGGTACCCTAAGTGCTTTTCTATTAGTATTATATTATTAGCTTGTGTGGTAGTCTGTAGTTTATAGTTGTATTGTTTGTGTGCTTCAAGCAGTAGGCTATTGGCACTTTGTAGTAGTACAAGTAGTTTCACCCTGTATAGGCCACTTGATTGCCTTGTGAAGTGTGTGGTTTAGCCAGCACAGCTCAAGGGATAAGTAGGCAGGTTGAGAGTATTCTCATCAGTGTGTAACCAACATCTGAAGTGAACTGAGCTCCTGACCTCTGGTAGTTGAGTATAGCAGCATTCTTTTGTTATTTAGCAAGCTGCTAGTAGTGGTACCCTAAGTGCTTTTCTATTAGTATTATATTATTAGCTTGTGTGGTAGTCTGTAGTTTATATTTGTATTGTTTGTGTGCTTCAAGCAGTAGGCTATTGGCACTTTGTAGTAGTACAAGTAGTTTCACCCTGTATAGGCCAGTTGATTGCCTTGTGAAGTGTGTGGTTTAGCCAGCACAGCTCAAGGGATAAGTAGGCAGGTTGAGAGTATTCTCTTCAGTGTGTAACCAACATCTGAAGTGAACTGAGCTCCTGACCTCTGGTAGTTGAGTATAGCAGCATTCTTTTGTTATTTAGCAAGCTGCTAGTAGTGGTACCCTAAGTGCTTTTCTATTAGTATTATATTATTAGCTTGTGTGGTAGTCTGTAGTTTATAGTTGTATTGTTTGTGTGCTTCAAGCAGTAGGCTATTGGCACTTTGTAGTAGTACAAGTAGTTTCACCCTGTATAGGCCACTTGATTGCCTTGTGAAGTGTGTGGTTTAGCCAGCACAGCTCAAGGGATAAGTAGGCAGGTTGAGAGTATTCTCTTCAGTGTGTAACCAACATCTGAAGTGAACTGAGCTCCTGACCTCTGGTAGTTGAGTATAGCAGCATTCTTTTGTTATTTAGCAAGCTGCTAGTAGTGGTACCCTAAGTGCTTTTCTATTAGTATTATATTATTAGCTTGTGTGGTAGTCTGTAGTTTATATTTGTATTGTTTGTGTGCTTCAAGCAGTAGGCTATTGGCACTTTGTAGTAGTACAAGTAGTTTCACCCTGTATAGGCCAGTTGATTGCCTTGTGAAGTGTGTGGTTTAGCCAGCACAGCTCAAGGGATAAGTAGGCAGGTTGAGAGTATTCTCTTCAGTGTGTAACCAACATCTGAAGTGAACTGAGCTCCTGACCTCTGGTAGTTGAGTATAGCAGCATTCTTTTGTTATTTAGCAAGCTGCTAGTAGTGGTACCCTAAGTGCTTTTCTATTAGTATTATATTATTAGCTTGTGTGGTAGTCTGTAGTTTATAGTTGTATTGTTTGTGTGCTTCAAGCAGTAGGCTATTGGCACTTTGTAGTAGTACAAGTAGTTTCACCCTGTATAGGCCACTTGATTGCCTTGTGAAGTGTGTGGTTTAGCCAGCACAGCTCAAGGGATAAGTAGGCAGGTTGAGAGTATTCTCTTCAGTGTGTAACCAACATCTGAAGTGAACTGAGCTCCTGACCTCTGGTAGTTGAGTATAGCAGCATTCTTTTGTTATTTAGCAAGCTGCTAGTAGTGGTACCCTAAGTGCTTTTCTATTAGTATTATATTATTAGCTTGTGTGGTAGTCTGTAGTTTACAGTTGTATTGTTTGTGTGCTTCAAGCAGTAGGCTATTGGCACTTTGTAGTAGTACAAGTAGTTTCACCCTGTATAGGCCACTTGATTGCCTTGTGAAGTGTGTGGTTTAGCCAGCACAGCTCAAGGGATAAGTAGGCAGGTTGAGAGTATTCTCTTCAGTGTGTAACCAACATCTGAAGTGAACTGAGCTCCTGACCTCTGGTAGTTGAGTATAGCAGCATTCTTTTGTTATTTAGCAAGCTGCTAGTAGTGGTACCCTAAGTGCTTTTCTATTAGTATTATATTATTAGCTTGTGTGGTAGTCTGTAGTTTATATTTGTATTGTTTGTGTGCTTCAAGCAGTAGGCTATTGGCACTTTGTAGTAGTACAAGTAGTTTCACCCTGTATAGGCCAGTTGATTGCCTTGTGAAGTGTGTGGTTTAGCCAGCACAGCTCAAGGGATAAGTAGGCAGGTTGAGAGTATTCTCTTCAGTGTGTAACCAACATCTGAAGTGAACTGAGCTCCTGACCTCTGGTAGTTGAGTATAGCAGCATTCTTTTGTTATTTAGCAAGCTGCTAGTAGTGGTACCCTAAGTGCTTTTCTATTAGTATTATATTATTAGCTTGTGTGGTAGTCTGTAGTTTATAGTTGTATTGTTTGTGTGCTTCAAGCAGTAGGCTATTGGCACTTTGTAGTAGTACAAGTAGTTTCACCCTGTATAGGCCACTTGATTGCCTTGTGAAGTGTGTGGTTTAGCCAGCACAGCTCAAGGGATAAGTAGGCAGGTTGAGAGTATTCTCTTCAGTGTGTAACCAACATCTGAAGTGAACTGAGCTCCTGACCTCTGGTAGTTGAGTATAGCAGCATTCTTTTGTTATTTAGCAAGCTGCTAGTAGTGGTACCCTAAGTGCTTTTCTATTAGTATTATATTATTAGCTTGTGTGGTAGTCTGTAGTTTACAGTTGTATTGTTTGTGTGCTTCAAGCAGTAGGCTATTGGCACTTTGTAGTAGTACAAGTAGTTTCACCCTGTATAGGCCACTTGATTGCCTTGTGAAGTGTGTGGTTTAGCCAGCACAGCTCAAGGGATAAGTAGGCAGGTTGAGAGTATTCTCTTCAGTGTGTAACCAACATCTGAAGTGAACTGAGCTCCTGACCTCTGGTAGTTGAGTATAGCAGCATTCTTTTGTTATTTAGCAAGCTGCTAGTAGTGGTACCCTAAGTGCTTTTCTATTAGTATTATATTATTAGCTTGTGTGGTAGTCTGTAGTTTATATTTGTATTGTTTGTGTGCTTCAAGCAGTAGGCTATTGGCACTTTGTAGTAGTACAAGTAGTTTCACCCTGTATAGGCCAGTTGATTGCCTTGTGAAGTGTGTGGTTTAGCCAGCACAGCTCAAGGGATAAGTAGGCAGGTTGAGAGTATTCTCTTCAGTGTGTAACCAACATCTGAAGTGAACTGAGCTCCTGACCTCTGGTAGTTGAGTATAGCAGCATTCTTTTGTTATTTAGCAAGCTGCTAGTAGTGGTACCCTAAGTGCTTTTCTATTAGTATTATATTATTAGCTTGTGTGGTAGTCTGTAGTTTACAGTTGTATTGTTTGTGTGCTTCAAGCAGTAAGCTATTGGCACTTTGTAGTAGTACAAGTAGTTTCACCCTGTATAGGCCACTTGATTGCCTTGTGAAGTGTGTGGTTTAGCCAGCACAGCTCAAGGGATAAGTAGGCAGGTTGAGAGTATTCTCTTCAGTGTGTAACCAACATCTGAAGTGAACTGAGCTCCTGACCTCTGGTAGTTGAGTATAGCAGCATTCTTTTGTTATTTAGCAAGCTGCTAGTAGTGGTACCCTAAGTGCTTTTCTATTAGTATTATATTATTAGCTTGTGTGGTAGTCTGTAGTTTATAGTTGTATTGTTTGTGTGCTTCAAGCAGTAGGCTATTGGCACTTTGTAGTAGTACAAGTAGTTTCACCCTGTATAGGCCACTTGATTGCCTTGTGAAGTGTGTGGTTTAGCCAGCACAGCTCAAGGGATAAGTAGGCAGGTTGAGAGTATTCTCTTCAGTGTGTAACCAACATCTGAAGTGAACTGAGCTCCTGACCTCTGGTAGTTGAGTATAGCAGCATTCTTTTATTATTTAGCAAGCTGCTAGTAGTGGTACCCTAAGTGCTTTTCTATTAGTATTATATTATTAGCTTGTGTGGTAGTCTGTAGTTTATAGTTGTATTGTTTGTGTGCTTCAAGCAGTAGGCTATTGGCACTTTGTAGTAGTACAAGTAGTTTCACCCTGTATAGGCCACTTGATTGCCTTGTGAAGTGTGTGGTTTAGCCAGCACAGCTCAAGGGATAAGTAGGCAGGTTGAGAGTATTCTCTTCAGTGTGTAACCAACATCTGAAGTGAACTGAGCTCCTGACCTCTGGTAGTTGAGTATAGCAGCATTCTTTTGTTATTTAGCAAGCTGCTAGTAGTTGTACCCTAAGTGCTTTTCTATTAGTATTATATTATTAGCTTGTGTGGTAGTCTGTAGTTTATATTTGTATTGTTTGTGTGCTTCAAGCAGTAGGCTATTGGCACTTTGTAGTAGTACAAGTAGTTTCACCCTGTATAGGCCAGTTGATTGCCTTGTGAAGTGTGTGGTTTAGCCAGCACAGCTCAAGGGATAAGTAGGCAGGTTGAGAGTATTCTCTTCAGTGTGTAACCAACATCTGAAGTGAACTGAGCTCCTGACCTCTGGTAGTTGAGTATAGCAGCATTCTTTTGTTATTTAGCAAGCTGCTAGTAGTGGTACCCTAAGTGCTTTTCTATTAGTATTATATTATTAGCTTGTGTGGTAGTCTGTAGTTTATAGTTGTATTGTTTGTGTGCTTCAAGCAGTAGGCTATTGGCACTTTGTAGTAGTACAAGTAGTTTCACCCTGTATAGGCCACTTGATTGCCTTGTGAAGTGTGTGGTTTAGCCAGCACAGCTCAAGGGATAAGTAGGCAGGTTGAGAGTATTCTCTTCAGTGTGTAACCAACATCTGAAGTGAACTGAGCTCCTGACCTCTGGTAGTTGAGTATAGCAGCATTCTTTTGTTATTTAGCAAGCTGCTAGTAGTGGTACCCTAAGTGCTTTTCTATTAGTATTATATTATTAGCTTGTGTGGTAGTCTGTAGTTTATATTTGTATTGTTTGTGTGCTTCAAGCAGTAGGCTATTGGCACTTTGTAGTAGTACAAGTAGTTTCACCCTGTATAGGCCAGTTGATTGCCTTGTGAAGTGTGTGGTTTAGCCAGCACAGCTCAAGGGATAAGTAGGCAGGTTGAGAGTATTCTCTTCAGTGTGTAACCAACATCTGAAGTGAACTGAGCTCCTGACCTCTGGTAGTTGAGTATAGCAGCATTCTTTTGTTATTTAGCAAGCTGCTAGTAGTGGTACCCTAAGTGCTTTTCTATTAGTATTATATTATTAGCTTGTGTGGTAGTCTGTAGTTTATAGTTGTATTGTTTGTGTGCTTCAAGCAGTAGGCTATTGGCACTTTGTAGTAGTACAAGTAGTTTCACCCTGTATAGGCCACTTGATTGCCTTGTGAAGTGTGTGGTTTAGCCAGCACAGCTCAAGGGATAAGTAGGCAGGTTGAGAGTATTCTCTTCAGTGTGTAACCAACATCTGAAGTGAACTGAGCTCCTGACCTCTGGTAGTTGAGTATAGCAGCATTCTTTTGTTATTTAGCAAGCTGCTAGTAGTGGTACCCTAAGTGCTTTTCTATTAGTATTATATTATTAGCTTGTGTGGTAATCTGTAGTTTATATTTGTATTGTTTGTGTGCTTCAAGCAGTAGGCTATTGGCACTTTGTAGTAGTACAAGTAGTTTCACCCTGTATAGGCCACTTGATTGCCTTGTGAAGTGTGTGGTTTAGCCAGCACAGCTCAAGGGATAAGTAGGCAGGTTGAGAGTATTCTCTTCAGTGTGTAACCAACATCTGAAGTGAACTGAGCTCCTGACCTCTGGTAGTTGAGTATAGCAGCATTCTTTTGTTATTTAGCAAGCTGCTAGTAGTGGTACCCTAAGTGCTTTTCCCTGTCTGTCTGTGTGCCTCTCTCTCACTCTGTCACTCTCTTCCTGTCTGTCTGCCTGTCTGCCTCTCTCTCACTCTCTCACTGTCTGCCTGTCTGTCTGTCTGTCTGGGGAGAGGGAGAGAGGGAGAGAGGGAGAGAGGGAGAGAGGGAAAGAGGGAGAGAGGGGAGAGGGAGAGAGGGAGAGAGAGACAGAGGGGGAGAGGGAGAGAGAGACAGAGGCAGAGAGGGGGAGAGAGAGAGAGGGGGGAGAGGGAGAGAGGGAGAGAGGGGGAGAGAAGGAGAGAGGGAGAGAGGGGGAGAGAGAGAGAGAGGGAGAGGAGAGAGTCTGCCTGCCTCTTCCTGTCTCTGCCTTATCCCTCGAAACCGCTTATTGCTGCTTGCAGCTATATTTTTTAATTTAATTTCGTTTCTTTTTTTTTTACTTTAACTTTAACTTTAACTTTTACTTTTATTTACTACTCTTGTTTCTTGTTTGTGAATACAAGTCGAATCTAACATTTCAAAAAGTCAAGTGAGCTGGCGCTTACGATGTAAACATCCGTTTGCTGCTCATTAGTTTCCAGCATACACGTGTGTACAGCGTATTATTCAATGAGTTTGAATTTAGACTTAGACTGTGGTATTGTACATGGAGATAAACTTGCAACTTGCTAAGTTGATCCTGCAGTCGGCCTGCAGTGGGCCACCATGGATCGTTTTGTGATAAGAAAAAAGCCGGTTAATACAGAGGCTGTGGTGGTCGTGGAAGAGGAGGAGGAGGGGACAGCAGCAGCACAGACAAGGCAGAAACTGTGAAACGTAAGAGGGAAAGGGCGACCAAGGCCAGAAGAAAATACAGTGATGATTATATTAAATTTGGATTTACGTTCTATATTGACAAAGTATCAGGAGACGAGATACCACTGTGTTTCTTATGCTCAACGCATCTTTCAAATGAAGGAATGAAGCCATCAAAACTGTTCCGACATATGGAGACACACACGTCACAGTGATTTGATGCACAAGCCTATTGAACATTTTCATGAGATGCTGCGCATATTCCAAGGACAGCAGACAAAAATGAGAAAGACTGCAAAAGGAAGTGAAAATGCA
Organism: Gymnoscopelus braueri; assembly: GCF_963280865.1. Classification (NCBI taxonomy): domain Eukaryota; kingdom Metazoa; phylum Chordata; class Actinopteri; order Myctophiformes; family Myctophidae; genus Gymnoscopelus; species Gymnoscopelus braueri. The sequence continues at coordinate 6,612,215 of NC_137606.1, forward strand.
TTAAAAGTGTCATATCAGGTGGCGCTTAGAGCTGCACAATGTAGAAAGCCCCACATGATCGCAAAGGAACTCATTTTACCTTCAGCTATGGACATGAATAAAACCATGATAAATGAAGAAGCTGCAAACATATAAAAAAAATAGCATAATTATGTACACAATGTTGTGATTGATTTATTGATTGATTGATTGAATACTTTATTAGCAGTTTGCAAAAAAAACACAGGAAAGTACAGTTCAATACAAGGTCTGTTAAGAGGATTTATAGCCCAAGAAAGCCTATGGCTTGTTTCCATTGGGGTCCTTTCCTTTGTACTCAATTCATAGAAACATTTAATGACAGACAAATATACACTACTATACAAAACATCATTGTGAGCTTATACATGTGCTACTTTCTGTTTCTGGCTCAATATCTTTTCAAATGGGGGTCCGTGGCCAAATAAATATCAATTAGGGGCCTTGAAGGCCTGGACATGAACATTTGTTTTTGAGAACCACTGCTCTAGGGCATTGGTTCTCAAAGTGTGGTCCGGGGACCCCCAGGGGTCCTTGGGGGGGTACCAGGGGGTTCCCAGCAAAAGTAGTTAATATAGCGTCACAATCACTTCAACCACTTTGACCATTATTTTATACTTTGGCTATTCAAAAATAGCAGATATACAGATATACACCGAGTGCTTGTAGATCTGCTATTTTTGAAAAATCTTGCAAATGTGTGCAAGTCTTTGAATATATATTTTAAAAGCAAACATTTGTAACTCAAATCGTTTCTTCTGGGGGGTCCCTGGAACAAAATATTTTGAGATGGGGGTCCGCGACCAAATACATATCATTTTGGGGGTCCTTGACAACATGAAAAAGTTTAAGAACCACTGCTCGAAAGAAGACCACAGAATCAAGACAACAAATCCAGCTACCAGTAGCATAAGTAGCTATAGCAATGCATCGTGTCCTTTTAGTTTTGGCTTGAGTTTCTGTAACAGAAGGTTTTTGTTTTGGTTCCTAAAAACATTGTTAAAAACGTATTTGTATGATTATACCTATCGTATTGTATCTCGTCATATGATGTTATAGCCTTTGGGACAAACGTTAGCTAGGAAGTACTAGCCTAGGAACTAGTTAGCATTCAGCTTACAACTTTGGCTATAACAAATGGCAGTTAATATCTTACCTCCAGTTCTCGCTGAAGAACAGACAAGCCGTAAAGACTTCGTCTGCTCAACCATGCCTTCACCCATTCTTGTCTTTACTTCCGCTTTTTAGTTTTCTCGGTGCAAGCACCACCGCCGCAAGCTTAGCCGGGTCCATGTTGTGAATTGTGAGAGAGGTAGTTTCTCTTGTTTGTTTTGGCGCTTCTAGGTCTCGCCCAGTCGTGCTCTAGTGACGTAATCATCCTGCGTTTACATCTAACGTCCAAATTATCAAACATATTGGACTTATCTACCTAATTATCTGTTATATATCTGTTTACCTCATTGAAATAAAACTGAGAACGAGATTCCAATGTAAGAGTATTTAGATGAAATTGAAAACACATCTTTATTATGTCCATTATATATAGGTATGTATTATACATCTATGTATCTATATAATATTTGTTTTTTAATAAATACAACAAAATATATACAGTATAACATAATTACTAGTAATAATTATATTATTTATAAAATAATAGTATAAACTAGAAAAAGTGCTCCTCGGAGCACAGGTCTCCGCCAGGTTAGGTAGGTTATTGTGGCCTCCTGGTGGCGCTATAATAGGCCAATGTGAAAAGGGTGCCATTTCTTCTTGGGCCTTTCACGGCAATCGGACCTTGCATTCATGATTTGAGGCATTTTGTTCCAAAAATGTGTGTTGCTAAATTAGACCTGCTGGTGGCGCTATAACAGGCCAATGTGAAAAGGGTGCCATTTCTTCCTCGGCCTAGTGGGAATGTGCGTGCAAAATTTCAAGGAAATCGCATGCTGTGTTCATGATTTGAGGCATTTTGTTGAAAACAAACCAATCCTGCAAACTTTGGAAGGCAATCTTAACCAATTAGGATGGAATATGGACAATTGGATAGATCCGTGTTGATCACATGACTATAGAGATACTGTGTACCGATTTGCGTGATGTTTGGATCAAATCTGAAGGAGTACTGTCAAAAAATATGTTTTGCACAAATCGGCCTCCTGGTGGCGCTATAACAGGCCCATGTGAAACATTTGGGGCAGAGGTTCTGAATTGGCATCCAGGGAGTGTGTGTGCAATTTTTCGCTGCGATCAAGCCAACGGTGCAGGAGATTAGCTGTTCACAGACGGACACACGGACGGACACACACGGACGGACACACACACACACACACACACACACACACACGGACGGACGGACAGGGGGTAAAACATACTCTCTCGCCATGCCTTCGGCCTGGCGGAGACAATAAACTAGAAAAAGTGCTCCTCGGAGCACAGGTCTCCGCCAGGTCAGGTAGGTTATTGTGGTCTCCTGGTTGCGCTACAATAGGCCAATGTGAAAAGGGTGCCATTTCTTCTTAGACCTTGCACGGCAATCGGACACTGCATTCATGATTTGAGGCATTTTGTTCAAAAAAATTGTTTTGCTAAATTAGACCTGTTGGTGGCGCTATAACAGGCAAATATTAAAAGGGTGGCATTTGTTCCTCAACATAGTGTGAATGTGCATGCAAAGTCTGACCACAATCGGACGCTGCGTTCATGATTTGCGGCATTTTGTTCAAAACGGGCCACTGCTGCAAACTTTAGATGTGAATTTTAGACAATCGGGATGGAATATGAAACATTAAACAGATCCGTCTTGATCACATGACTATAGAGATGATGTGTACCGATTTGCGTGAAATTTGGATCAAATCGGAAGGAGTAATGTAAAGAAATATGTTTTACATAAGTCGGTGGCGCTATAAAAGGCAAATGTGAAAAATGCAGGGCAAAGGTTTTTCCTTGACCTCTAGGGAGTGCGCATACAAAGCATTTTACGCAGATTGGTGCAGTTATAGGTAAAAACACGAATCGGGCTGTTATAGCGCCACCATGAGGCTGATTAGAAAAATGGTATTTCTTCCTCGGCATAGTGGGAATGTGCGTGCAAAGTTTCACGGAAATTACATGCTGTGTTCATAATTTGAGGCATTTCGTTCAAAACGGAGCAGTCCTGCAAACTTTGGAAGCCATTTTTAGCCAATCAGGATGTAATCTCTCAAGAACAGATTCTGCTCTGCGTTGGAATCTGTCTTGTCGTGTACACACTGTGTGGGCGTGGGCGTGCCTTCAGATCAGGAAGCAGGCCGCGCTTTACCCAATCAAATGTAGTGGCCGAGATTTACGTGTCCGCTGATCCTTCCCTACTCGAAACAAGCCGAAACTAATTTAACAATGGCGTCCGCGGAGCAGACAAAACCACGGAAAGATATTCACATTTTAACTTGCTCTTTCATCATAGAAACAAGTGGGCTTATAACCAAAACGATCCATGTTCTCTGGGAGAAGTGGTGTTAGTGTTCCGTGTCGAAATATTGTTAGTGGGAATGAAAACATAGTCGCACCACCCGGAAAAGGAGCGTGAAGGCAGACTAAAACCCTGGTTTCCTTTGCGCACAGGTGCTGCGTCGTCTTTAGCCCAGAGCCAACATGAGATAGTACAAACAGCAGAGGGCGCTGTTTTTCATTCTCATTTGGCTTTGGGTTCCCAGATTGATCAGGATGTAATATGAAAAATCTGAAGGACCCGTTTCGTTTAATGACTATAGAGATACTGTGTACCGATTCGCGTGATGTTTGGACAGAATCTGTAGGAGTACTGTGAAAAAAATTGTTTAGCAAAAAGCGGCCTCCTGGTGGCGCTATAACAGGGCCATGTGAAAAAATTGGGGCAGAGGTTCTGAATTGGCATCCAGGGAGTGTGTGTGCGCAGTTTCGCTGCGATCAAGCCAACGGTGCGGGAGATTAGCGCGGAGACAATAAATAAAGACAACATTCATGTAGAGTACTATTTATTCAAAAGTAGTAAACAATACATTTGTGTTCTTTTTAAAATATATATTAAATATATTGTACAATATACACGTTAAACCTCTCTGGTCCACCATTTTCCCCATGGGATGGTAGGATCAGCCAACTCCAGAAGCTCAGCAATTATCTGACTTTCAAAGCCAGTCCCTCTGATCAGAGTGAGGGCACTGGAAAGCATAGAAGAGTTCTGTTGCTATTTTCTTGACAAAGGAATGATAACTTTGGTGAAATGGTCAACCATCAAAAGGACATCCACAGATGTGTTACAGTATGTGTGCCTCAGCCTAACAAAAGTCAATGCACACATATTCTTAGTGTCTCCAGCAGGGTTCTTGTGGCAGGCTCTGTGGTCTGACCTAGGATACACACCTTTGCCACATCCTTTCTTATCTCAGGTACTTTGTAAATATGTAGATAACCAGTCTGGCCTTTCGTTGTTCTCATGTTTGATCTCCTTCCCACTTGCCCCCCCCCCACCCCTCTTCTTCTTCCTCCCCCCTCTTCTTTCTATGGAAATTAACGTTGCGATGGGAACGATGTACAAAAACGAATTTCACCCACTTTTTTACCTTGTAAACCTGTGATGTGACAATAAACCTGATTCTGATTCTGATCCTTGCGTAGTTACTGTACTACACTTGGTTTAGAAAGTTTGTGTGTGTGTGTGGAACACAACCACCCTAAAGACTAATCATTGTGTATATTCCTGCACTATACCTGCACCCAGTGATCTTGGTACATAGAAATTGATCTATTGAAGATTCTGACTTTCAAATGTACATATTTTTTGTTTTGATTGTATTGCTGTATTGTTGTATTGTGCTTTCTGCTTTGGCAATGTAAACGTATGTTTTCTCATGCCAATAAAGCCCTTTGAATTGAATTGAATTGAATTGTGTGGTATCACACCATATATTTTAGGAGTAACAGCAGCGATGGACAACAGTTTTGTGGAGATGGGGCAAGAACATGAGTGACTGCCTGTACCTTATCTTCCGACACCCATTCTCACAATACATTCCACCCGACCAAGATGAACTACATAATACATAAACTATATATATACATAAACTACAACCCCATACTGCAATATATTAATGATATCCTCCACCACCACTCAACCTCTCAACACCTCCACACAATGTTGAAAAATTAATTAAAGTAATACAAAAGAAAATGTTACTGATTGAAACTAAACACAACTGGACATGCACTTCCTTTTGCCAATGCTGAGGTAGCTGTTGTTACTACTGCAGGAGATGGTAATTGAGGTGAGGTTGTGACTGTATGTGTGTGTGTGTGTGGGGGGGGGGGGACATTTGTGTAGGTGCGGGACTGGGAGGGTGATATGTGGCTGGTGGCACACTCTTCTGGTCAGCATCTTGACCCTCATATAAACACAGCATGATTTTTCTCTTCACCCCTGTCTGAATTGTGACATTTTTGATTGCCCTGAGCTCTACCGCAACAGCATTGGCAAAGGAAGTGCATGGATCTGGAGGTGCTAAGACCGAGGCAGTCATCTAGTGCAACAACTGTAGCTTCTGGTGCTCAATAGAGTCTGCTTTCTTTCCTGTTGCGTTTTGGTCCTGGTGTGGAACTGGTAGAGGGAGTGGTGGTGGAGGGAGTGGTAGAGGGACTGGGCCGGTCTCTGTCCGCCCGTGCAGTAGGCTGTGGCCCTACGGCAGATAAGAACAATATAAAAGGAAAATTATGTTTTCATTAGAACTAGAGATGGGATTTATGGCTCTGAAGGGAGCCGGATCTCAGGGATCGGTTCCTTTCAAAGAGCCATTCAAAAGAAAGAAAAAAATATATATAATATTATTCATATATTATTATATGTAGTAATATATAATATTATAATAAGTGAAATATGATTAATTAATATATAATGTAATATACAATATTGCTGTACATCTACACGTTTTGATTGTACCTGGTGCAGCAACCCCAGACCCCCCTTCGTCTGGGTCATCCATCTCTGGCTCCTCAATTGGCTCCACCAATTGCTCCATGATAGATTGATTAAGCTGAAAGATAGTTTGTGTGTCAGTTGAGTGTCAGTTGAGTATGTGTCTATTCATTGATACATCAACAGGGTATGGCTACTGCCAGGGGCGTCAATCTCTCTTGAGGCTGGAGGGGGTCCCACGCGCGCGAAGAAAATTTTGGTTATATGGCGGATTTGGGAGGTTTCTTTCTTGGATTTTGGTTACTTTATTTCGTTTTTAGGGTTAGGTTAGGGTTATGTTATTTTGCCTAATTTTACTGATTTAATATCAAAATACTATTTTAACATTCATTTTTTATTATTCTAAATGACTTGGGGATGAGTAGCCCTGATCACCTCAAGGCAAAACACAGGCCGAGGCACAGCCAACTGCCAAGTAGGAGTAATATAAATTTTATTTTACCCACCACTGGCTGTTTCAAATAATGAGCAGAGCAGAGGAATTGAGCATCAACCATCTCACAGAGGCTTGTGAGTTTTGTTCAGAACATGAAGTTTGCTTTATATTAACTTAGTAAATTTACTCATCACCAGGCAGCCGCACTTGGAGTGAGTTGGTTTGTTTCAGGATAGACAGACACTAATAACAAATATAATGCAGCTGAGAAACTTTGGTCAACTTCATTATGTACAGTACTTGCATAATACATGGTCTTTTGGTCGCAAAAAAATAGTCTACTTTGGATCTGATGGATAGGGTTCTGTGCAGACTGCAGTCCATTTGGAAACACTGGACCCTACCTGGTCGTAGTGTCACTGTTGCCTGGGCTGGTCCAGGTCCATTGCATTGCTCCTAACATTATCAAAATTGCAGCTGCTAAATCCTTTGATCACTGATGACCGACATTCTCCGTGTCCTCCCCTTCACTTCGGTTTTGGTCAAACTACCTATAATTATTCACAACAAATCTTTGGATTTGATGGGGGGTCTATCACTTTCTGTTTCTTTTTCCTCGGTAGCTTTCACTGTTTTAAAATACTTGCTTAAATATGCACACTTTGCAGCTAGCACAGATAGCTCTTGTATCCTCTCATTATGTTGTTGAGCTCCTGATTATTTTCTTCCCCAAATTCGACTTGTAAACAAACCGGTGAAACCACATGTTGCTGCGTGGTCGGGATAGAATACAAGAACGCTCGTCCCAAAACACACTCGCCCCGGGTATATCCGGCGGCCTCGGTCGGCGAAAAAAATAGGGGCGAGTGTGTTTTGGGGCGAGTGTTTTTTCCCCGTGCAGTGAAGGAAGGCGGTGCTGCGGACCAAACCATTTTGGGATTTACACGGGAGGGGGGCAAATAAATCCTTTAAAATACATCGTGTTTATGAGTGCAGTGCATGATTTCAAAAGTGGGTTCAGATTCTATTAAATAAGTATTTATTATTCTAAATTACTTGGGGGATCCAATCTGACTTGGGGGGGGGTCCAATCTGAAGCTAGGGGGGGACGAAACCCCCCCGTCCCCCCCGGGATTGATGCGCATGGCTACTGCAAACAAATACTGTCTGTGAAATTGTTTTCTCTGCCTTTCAATGCATGATAGTTATTATACAATGGCCTCAATACATGCTTTTGCATTCTTTCCCATAAATCAGTGCTATTGAACACCCTTTACGTCTGTGTGTTGGTAAAAAAAAATTTGAACCAATGAAAAGTATTAAAAAGTGCTTCTGATAAAACCAACTCCATTGGATCCTCAAACTTTCTGCTAAACAAGCTAACTCCACCAAAGGGGGGTGGAGTTAGCTGTTTTAGCAGACTCCAGGCTCCACCCCCTTTTGACCTCCAACCTCATTGTGAGCTTGGAGGTCCATTAGTTTTTTTAATTTCCTGAAAAATGAACATTTTGGAGTTGCCGGACAGCAGAGTTATACTCCTGTCATACCAATACTGCATATACTCCTGTCATACCAATACTATACTCCTGTCATACCAATAGTGTAAATTAGGGGTGTGCCGATACACTAATTTCACCAAACGATACGATACGATATTTGGCTCACAACTTCGATACGATTTCGATACGATACGATACGCACTTTTTTTATTATGAAAAATATATGGGGGAGAAAAAAAGCAAATGCAAACAAATAATTCTGTTTTTGCATTATTCAGATATGCGAACTTGTAGCTTTTCAGCTACAATAGCCGTTTTGAATCAAAATAGGGCAATAGTGTGATACCTGACCCGAAAAAAAAACATGTTGTCACCCTTTTCACCTCGGGGCTGTTTGCATGCCTGATTATTATTATTGTAAAAAAAAAAAAAAAAAAAAAAAAATCTTTTTTTTTTTTTTTAAACGATATTTTTTTTTTCTCAAAACGATACATATCGTCACGAAAACGTATCGCGATATATCGCGGGACGATATATCGGCACACCCCTAGTGTAAATCAGTGAATCTCAAACTTGTTCATCTCAAATATTGAAAAATAGCAGATCTACAAGCTCAGTGCTCAGCTATGAGCTTGTATATCTGCTATTTGTCAATAGCCACGGTATCAAAGGTTAAAGTGGTTAAAATGATTGTGATGCTACATCAACAACTTTTGCAAGAACCCCCCCAAGGACCCCTGGGGGTCCCCGGACCCCACTTTGAGAACCAACGGTGTAAATTACTTACACTGGTCTCACTGGGACGATGAATGAGATGCGCTTTGAGGAACTCCAAGTTCCTCACCATCCGCCTATGCTTCGTAGTGAGCGTCTTCAGCCCACTGCCACTGGGCTGGGGCTTCCCCACCTTGCCATACTGAGTCCGAAGGCATACGGCCCTCGTTTCACATCACCCACTGAAATCATACAATGTTACAGACTTTAATTTTGGGAATCCTGAGGGCCATTTTCCATTGTGGTCCTGTGTAGTCAGTCACTGCCTACTTTCTACCATTCATTCAGGAGTTAAAACTATAGCGATATTTACAAAACATTATTTCACTCGAGGGGAGGGGGTTTTCACTCGAAATATGAAACTAGTTTGAAAATGATCGGAGCGGCCCGATCGTCTTGTGAGCAACTCGGGAGGGTTCAGATTGGATCTTTGAACGAATACACTAGACAATATTTATGGCCGAGATTCGCCCCCGATCTAGGCTGGGGTAGACACGCCCCCCCCCCCCCCTATACTCGGGAGGGTTGTTTTTTACCCCGATTATCTCGTAGTGTAATGCCACCTTAAGACGTGGATTTAAGACGTGCATAATAGGGCCCTGAGAGTCTATTTACCACTTAAACCCAAAATACTTTGTTGACCAGGGTTCCCAGAGGTCTATAATTGGCCTCTCTAATCTCCTCACATTGCCACGAGTTGTGAGCTTGTAGATCTGCTATTTTTGGCGAATGCTTGCCTATTATGACACGCCCAGAAGAGAGATTTGATTAAAGGAGTGTCAAACTGTGTGGTCAGATGGGTGGGCCGCAAACACTTTCAAGATGTTCAAGTGGGCCCTGATCCAGAAAAGGTTGAGAATCACTGATTTAGGGGAACAATTAAAAAAGTTAAAAAATAGTAAAAAAAATTATGATGTCCATTTATAATCTATCTGTGTGCAGCTTTCTCTCCCCTTGCCGCTGCTGCTCTGGAAAAATTGTGTGAACATTTAAAACAATTGCGACAGCAGCTAGCGACCCGCATGAGCACCTATTTTTTATTTTTTTGTTTTGTTTATTATTTATATGTGATGTGTTTCCTCATTTGCTCATTGCATAACAGCACCTTGTTACTCTGTTTTGAAAGGTGCTTTATAAGTAAAGTTGACTTATTTACTTACTTACCTTGAGGCACTCGTGTCTTCTCAACGCCCAGACAGTCAGAGACCATGCAGGAGACGTTTTACTGTCAACTAAAAGATGAAGTGAATTTCTATTGCACTTGATAAAGAGCCAGTGGAGGAAGAAGCACTCAGATGTTTTACTTGAGGAAAAGCACAAAAGTATTGGCATCAAAATGTACCTAAAGTACTAAAAGTAAAAGCAGAAAGTCCCATTTAAAAAATAAATCTCAGAAGTTAAAAAAATGTGTCAGAAGCTTAAAAAAAATAGCAGATCTGCTCCCAGCACATCGCAATGCAACACGTGAGCTTGTAGATCGTATTTTTTAATAGACACAGTATAAAACAGGGGCTAATTGATTCATGAATGTTTTGTAATAATAACCAAAAGTAAATTGTAAATAAAGTTGTAGTGGAGTAAAAAGTTTTATGTCTCCCTCTTAGATGTACTGGGGTAGAAGTATAAAGCAAGACAAATGGACATAGAGTAAAGTAAAACTACACCAAAATTGTAGTACTTGAGTAAATGTACTTAGTTACTTTCCACCTCTGATAAGAGCCCCGCCGTGAAGGACAATACCAGTATAGTCATTGGAAACAGTTAATCTTATGAGAGCAAAGGCACAACCATCATCAGCGAGCTCTTTTGTCCGAAAGTAATATTGGACATTAGTCCGCTTGCCAGAATGTGAACCCGGACATGTTGAGTACCCCAAAGTTTTATGTTTAAATGTTGAGTATGGGTCCCCAGCATGTGGAAACTGCCGGATGCTAACTTGCATATGTTGAGCAATTTTCTGAATTAGCGTAATTAGCTTTTATTAGCATAATCACCTATTATGGACAATATTTCAGCAATAGTCCCGGGCCTTAGGGATATTGTCACGCTAATCAGTCTTAAATGCACCAAATTTGGCCCAGATGTAGCCCAGGGCATGCTCTAATGATTTAGCTAGGGCGCCCGAGCGGGCGACCTTTGGGGTCGCCATAGCGGCCAAATCCAAAATGGCCGCCATGTAAAACGGTTTTGGCTGTAACTTTTGAACCAGATGAGCTACAAATACAAACTTGGTGTCTATTTCATGTTTTTTGACCATTGCAAACACATTGGAATGCTTATCATTACGATTGGGTGTGTCTGAAACCCTAATATGCATATTTCCAAGATGGTGGCTATGTGAAAACGAGTTATAACTTAACCTTTGACACTTTTGACAAACTCTGTGTCGATGTTATGTTTTTTTAAGCATTAGAAACACATTGGAATACTCCGATTAATGATTAAATCTATCTAGAGCACTCTAATTAGCTTATTACCAATATGACCACTATCAACAACCTAAAAAAAGCAACCTATGTATGTTACACATACAATTTTATTGAAACAATAGGAAAATGGAGTGGAGCACATCCCAATTGATACAGATAATAAGCCAGTAGGCTGGAGTATATTAAACAATACAAATAAAAATGGAAATGCGGTGCGTGGAGGGGGGGGGGGGGGGGGGCGCCCCTCCACGCACCGCACAACAAGATTTGTTGTGTAGAACCTCAATGTTCCTCATATCCACATGATGAGGTGTAACAAACTCCGGCTTTTCCTCTCTTCCATGCGCTAGCAGGATGTGATACTACATCAGTCTTCCTTGGCCATGGGAAAAGAGTGCATGGGCAGCTTGGGAGGCAACACTGGATCTCACAGTAGCACCGGATTATGTGGATGTCGATGCCTCACCAACAATGAGGGGTCCAGATGACAACATATAAGCACAATGGATAGATAGATACCTTTATTGATTGCACAGGGGAATTTCAGTCACCCAGAGGCAGCACAGCAGTCAGAGTTACAAAGTTACAGATACAGAGTAAGGAATGTACACAGCAATACAAAGGTAAGACATAACAATAAGATGCACCATCACTAAAGAACAAAAGTATACACCTGTACAAACTATCCTGCACTATGCAGAAAAATAACAATAACACCAGGTTACAGTGTCCTGTCAAACCGTGCAACCAGTACAATCACTGCAATGCAAAGAAAAGTGACAAAGTGTCCACAGTGCAATCAGTACAATAACTATCTAAGTGTAATTAGAGGTCAGAGTCCTTGGTACATCTTTTATTCCAAGTTATATGACCGGGATCAGTATGGGTTAGCGCCCCCAGCCTGTGTCTTCCGTGAGGAAGAAGCCCAACAAACCCACAGTGAGGCCTTTAGGAGGGCCATTCAAGCAAACCGGCCCAAGGAACCATCACGCCAGAAGGAAATGTTTGGATCGGGGTGTTGCAGCGGATCTGGTGCAGCGGATCTGGTGCAGCGGATCTGGTGCAGCGGATCTGGTACAGTGCTCAGGTCCTGGACCTGGTGAGACGTAGGAGGAGCCCGGCCAGGAGGCCACCCACAGAGCCTAGTCCCTCCACGTGCCAGAGCCTCCCCGAGTTCCGGCAGAGTTATTTCCGGAGAAGCGGACTGAGTGGCCCTGTCTTTCCCTATAGGACTGACCGTGGGTCCTGGGACGTAAGTTGGGACTTGATCAACCCCGGCTGGGTCACCTGGGCGAGGGTGTATGTTGCGAGACCCGAAACACCCTATGACCCCAGGCTACAACACTGATGATACGTCCCAGGTGCATCCATGTGATGTATTCTTTATTGACAGTTGACCTGGCAGAGCGACCAACGTGTGTCTCGTTGTAAATCCTCATAGCTACCTGCACAAAAGACATGCCAAGTCTCAAACAGTTCCACCCGGGGTAGGTGAATCTACCCCGGGATGCCCCACTATATCCTTGTGAAGGGAGAGGGACGTGTTTGCCATGATGGCGTCCAGCCTCCTCACTGTACGCACCTTAGCCACCCCCTCCAGTGAGGTCCCCACGACGGAGCCCACCTTCCTCACCAGCCATTTACAGCATCCTGTTGCACACGCCAAAACATCGGAGTCTTCTCAGGAAGAACAGCCTGCTCCTACATTAGAGTATGTCAGACCAGTCCAACAACCTGTTCAGGTGCACTCCTAGAAACTTGTAGTTGGCTACAATCTCCACCACCTCAGCATTTATGGTGCTGGGGACCGGAGGTACCCTCTTGGTCGTGCCATAGTCCACCACCATCCTCCTTGGTCTTGCTAGCATTGGGCCGGAGGCGGTTTGCCATGCTATCGTGCTCAACAGTGTTATCACCTGAGATGCAGCTGACCACCGCAGTGTCATCTGAGAACTTCTGTAGGGGCCATGTCTTGGAGTTGATCGGAAGTCAGATGTGTATAGGGTGAACAGGAAAGGTTACAGCACTGTGCCCTGGGGACAGCCGTGTTGTTCACCAGCACCTCCGACTGACAACCCTGCAGTCTCACATACTGCGGTCTGCCCGAGAGGTAGTCTGTGATCCATGCCACCAAGCCGTGGTCCACATCATCAACGCAAGCTTCTCAGCAAGCAGTTGTGGCTGGATAGTGTTGAAGTAAAAACACATGATTCTGACTGTGTTGCCCAGGGTGTCAAGGTGTGAATGCCCTGTTTAGCATGTAGATGATGGCATCATCAAATGTCCGCCTGGTATGCAAACTGAAGGTTGAGGTATTCACTCACCATCGGTCTCAGTTGATTCAGTACCAGACGCTCAAAGGTCTTCATGCTCTTTGATGTCAGAGCCACTGGCCTGTAGTCACAAGGTGCGACTTTTCTTAGGCACCGGGACAATGCAGGAAGATTGCCACAGTTGCGGCACCCTCCCCGTCTTCAGAGAGAGGCATACCGTTTGGATCAGCGGTTCTGGACAACCGGATCTCCATATATGCCTATACTATACTGATACGCCCAGCCCACGAATGCACGTACAGAGTTTTTGTGCATTAATTGTAAGATTGTTTCAAATACTCCTATCTATATCAATAGGAATGTGCTGCACTCCATTGTTTCAAATACATTATATGTGTAACATACAAAGGTTGCTTATTAAGGTTGTTCCTAAAAGTGTTCTAGGTGAAAATGCTGAATACCTTTTTGGGGATATTGTTAATAAGTAAATTAGAGTGCTCTAGATGGATGCAATCAGAAAATCTGAGCATTTCATATGTTTCTAATGCTTAAAAAACATAAAATAGACACTAAGTTTGCCAAAACTGTCAAAAGTTAACGTTTTCACATAGCCGCCATCTTGGAAATATGCAAATTAGGGTTCCAGACACACCCAATTGTAATGATAAGCATTCCAATGTGTTTGCAATGGTCAAAAAACATGAAATAGACACCAAGTTTGTATTTGTAGCTCATCTGGTTCAAAAGTTACAGCCAAAACCGTTTTACATGGCGGATATTTTGGATTTGGCCGCTATGGCGACCCCAAAGTTCGCCCGCTCGGGCGCCCTAGCTAAATCATTAGAGCATGCCCTGGGCTACATCTGGGCCAAATTTGGTGCATTTAAGACTGATTAGCGCGAAAATATCCCTAAGGCCCGGGACTATTGCTGAAATATTGTCCATATAGGTGATTATGCTAATAAAAGCTAATTACGCTAATTCTGAAAATTGCTCAACATATGCAAGTTAGCATCCGGCAGTTTCTACATGCTGGGGACCCATACTCAACATTTCTAACAAAAATCTTTGGGGTACTCAACATGTCCGGGTTCACAATGGGGCTCTATGGGCTGGCAAGCAGACTACATGGCCTACCCTGCCTCACAGAGGTCCCGGGGCTGTGCTCAAATGTTACTTTCAATTAGGCTGCCTGCGGAAATGTGACTATTCATGAATAAGAAAGGGCCAAATTGGCCTGGATCTTGCATATTTTGGTCGATATAACAGAGGACCTAAATGTGCTTAATGTTAACATGCAGACAATGCTTGAATTGGATATCAGTTCTTCTTATGTTTGCTCACCTGAGTATAGCAATTATTATAACTTATAATTGCATACAGTAGCGCCACTTAACTGATGAATGGTATGCATGTTGGGAAGCACAGGGTTCCACCAGCAAAGCATTTTGCCTTGGCCACCTTGAAACTTATGGATTTCATTTGGACCAAACTGTTAATTGTATGTACAGTGAGACTGTACACTGCTAAGACCCAAAAAAAATCACTAAGGGTGAAAAAACATGACCCTTCTTAATCACATAAATCATACATTTTAAAACCATGCAATCTAAAAGCCGATCTAAAAGCTTGCCCTTTGTGAATCTTTGTATTCTATTTTTGAATTTTGACTTGGTGTTTTCATCAGGAATAGGGGACAATTATTTTAGCACTTTGAACACCTAGAGGGACCTTATCCCTTATGCCTAAACCTGAGGCATTTTTAACTATTTGAAAAAAAAATTAAAATGTTGAAAATAGCCAATCTACATCGACACGTTGTGAGCTTGTAGATCGGCTATTTGAACTATAGTATTTTAAAATGTTTTTCAAAATAGTAAAATATGCCTAAAAAGTTTAGTTTTCAACAAAACAGAACATGAAAACATATATGTAAGCACTAAAGACAAGTATTATTTTAAAACCGGGACAATTTGGTAACAAATAATTTTTGTGTTTTACAGATATTTGTCGTGACGACTAATCCCTCCAGAACTTCTTGTGTGGTTAATGAATGGTGTAGCAGCGCCCACGCATTCTACCTAATCGCATGAAATGTGCATAGTCCTACTGTACTGCTTATGAACGTGTACTTAACAACATTTCCAAGAACATAGTGGCATTCATCTTTTTTTTCTTTTCTCAAGGGAATTAGTTTATTGGTACGATCAAAATGTGCGTGCGGTTGGAAACGTGGGAAGGTTATTAAGCTGAAGTGGCTTCTGCTTGGAATAAATTACAGCCCTGCCAAGCCTCGTATTAAACAACCCAATGTTTCAGAACATTCGTAGCAAAAGATAAAAAACACATGTACAGCCCAATTTCCAATAAAATGGGTGCTGGATAAAAATATATTATATATAAGTCTATAGAATGTTGCGTGAAATGTCACATCATTGCATTAGATAAAATCCCCTTAATGGGAGCTTTTTGGTGTGTGCAACTTTCTGTTTCTATCAGCTCTGATTATAACCATAATAGTGCCATGCACATACTCACTCCGTCACAGAGCTAGAGTGTATGCTCACTGAAAGGCTGTTGGATGCTTGGACAGTGCAGGCTGAAACCTGGCAAAGTACGAAATGAAAATGATATACACAGTCCTGTTTAGTCATACTGTAGACCTGAAATCAGTAGTCTAAGAAGAATGCAGCGATGTAACGGACACTACAACAGCATTTGTGCCTTTCACATTGGGAGCACGCACATACAGTACGCACGCACGCACGCACGCACGCACGCACGCACGCACGCACGCACGCACGCACGCACACACACACACACACACACACACACACACACACAAACCGAGTCCTCACAAAGTCTCAATTTGACCAATTCAGCCTGTGACTTAGAATGAGTTTGACACCGCTGATGATTCAAGCAGACTTTGGTGAGGACATCAAAAGACCACTGCTGAATAGAGAGCTAGCAGTCACCAATAACTGGGGCCAAGCACTCTAAACCAGAGCCCAGATGGGGGTATAGTAGGATGCCTGGCATTGCATGGGATGCTTCAGGGCTTTTTAAAGATGGCGTGTAAAACAGCCTTTTCGTCTGTCGCCTGAGTGCGTACATTATGCTCAGGGTGCTCTTCCTCTCAGCCATTACAAATGACCTGGGATATTAAAATGAGCACCCCATTCTGAAATCTATTTACTGTCTGCCGGAGATTCCAATAAGCTCTGAATTGAAATAAATGTTTTCCCTATCTGCCAGGTAATACCTACTGCAATAGTACAAAGCCCCCCACACTCACACACCCACAGAGAGACACACATGCACTATGCCGCAGTCAAACACGCAGAAAGTTACTGTAATGGTTCTGAAAATGTTCTTTAAAAGGCTATTATGGTTCCACGAAGAACCGTCACCTACTAAAGAACCATTATGATTATTTAGTGGATGGTTCGTCATGTTCCTCATATGGTTCTAGAGGACCTTTTATTTGTGTCACAAGTTCTTTGAGGAACCAGCATTTTGATGGTGCACCTTTAACCACTTAAACCCTGGCATCCCAATGTTGGGTTTGTCTTCAACATTCGTTGAAAATTGCAGATTTACAAGCTTACAACATGTCACACTGTGACGCGTTAATATTAGTTTATAGATCGGCTATTTTGAGAGATTTGGTGTACAGGGAAAAAAGGAGCGGACCAAGTATAGACCTCTGTCACACACCGGTTAAGGTAAACCAAACCAAATAAATAGTTTTTAACCACTTGAACTCCAGCATCTATATACCATATAGGCGGGGTTATTAGCCAAAAGTAGCAGATCTACTAGCTCACAACATATTGCGTTGTGACACTTGAGCTTGTATAGATCAGTTATTTTCGGCAAAGAAATTGTGTGTAGACGGAAAAAAGTGGTCCAAGTGGCCGAGCAGAGCCAACTCAGGTCCTGTCTAGAGAGTTAAAATAACATGGTCTGTAGGGTTCTTTCTGGAACCAAAAATTGTGCTTTTATGGCATCACTCTCAAGAACTGGTTTCAGTTCCAGTTGGCACCTTAATATTTCTGTCTACCTGTTTTATTGTGGGACATAAGTAGCATTGAGTCATCACACGTCTATGCTGTGTAACCGATAACCTTTCTCAGCGCGTCGTGTTTTAGCGGCGTACGCCTGTGTTTTCATGCCGCCGGTGACCTTTTGAAGAGCTTGCCAAAACAGCGATCAAATTACAGTCTAATTTCATGCGCCCTATTCTGATTAGGTGCAGCGATAATGAAATACGTGATGCATTCAGTTACGACGGAGCAGATGTTTCGGAGATGGAGGCTGATTCTATGGAGCATTGTGGAGGCATGGTTTGGGTGAAATTACTCACAGCCTCTCCGTCCCAATCTGATAATTGTTAGCCGGATTTACCACGTAGATGAGAATGAACACAAAGAGGCCAGAGCAATATCGTTTCTTCTGTCTCCCAGTCTATGGTCTACCGAACGCCTCGGCAATTTCTCTCCTTTTTTGTGCACTCGGATGTAGATAGATAATGTTATTGCCTCAAGCTGATGTTCTTTTGCTCCAGGACAAAAAAAAGGAGTATTAAGACCGAAAATGAGATCCTCATAGAAATGCAGAATTTGAATGTGCGTAATATGCCAATCTTCCCGTTTCTTATGAGCTACAGAAGCGAGCATAAAGAGAAGCACTATCTCTTTTGGAGGAGATGGGAGCAAATGTGATTACGCAAGCTTGGAAGGGGTGGGAGGACCAGCACCCACGGGAGCAGTGGTGGTACTGTACTTTACAACAGTTTTGAGGTACTTTTACTTTACTTGGAGTATTTTTTCATACTTCGACTCCACTACATCTCAGAGGCAAATATTGTAAGTTTTACTCTACTACAATTGAAAGCTTTAGTTAGTAGTTAAACTTTGCAGAATTATATTATTTATAAAACATACATATTAATATAGTCACTGCTTCATCACTGTATATTTGCATACCACTGAAATGAGGTGTTTGCATTGAACACATCCTACTGTCAGAGGCTCTGACCTAGTAACAGGAGCAGTGGGCACTACTGGGGCAGCAGGTTAAGTGTTTTGCTCAGGGACACATCGACACACGAATGGCCTGGAATTGAACTTGGGACAAACAATGGCCTCCCTATCCACTCAGCTATGGCCTCCCCCATAACCACCAAAGCACTGTTTTATACTTCAGCTATGTTCGAAAAATTTAGAACAATTTAGAAAATGCTGATTCTTACTCTCGTTCTGTAGCCTAATAAATTGATGCCAATACTTTTAATTGAATACAGGCCTTTTACTCGTAACAGAGTATTTTTATATTGTGGTATTGCTACTTCTATTTAGTAAAAAGGAAAAACTGAATACTTCTTCCACCACCATGTGATTATGCAAGCTTTGAAGTGGTGGTGGTGGGGGGGGGGGGGGTGTCCAGAACCCAGGGGATCCACTTAACTCCACGACATGACAACATTTTTTTGCCATCAATGACACGACCAAAATATGGACGCCAGGTTGATAGTGGTTAACTTCACTGTTATTTCAGAAGTTAACCCAATGAGAGAATGTATACAATGTCTATTCAGATCACAGGTTTTAGTATAGTGGGAAGAAGGGGGTACCATGTACCCCCTGGAAATATACTTCTAATCAGAGTGTCCTGACTGGAAAAAATGTGCTGAAAATTATGAGCTATGTTAAAATGTCCCACATTGTCAAAATGTCCCATCTACCACTTTTATGCAAATTGGTGCCGCCGTTATCGAATTATACTCCACCCTAGCTCCTTAAGGACTGCCTCCCCACTCTCTCCCCACTCCAAAACACTCACCAAAACTGCCTCCCTCTCCTCTGGTTTTGTCCCCCCCTCCCCTTAAGCTTGCCGCCGTCACACCCATCCACAAGAAACCTGGTCTGGACCCCGACTCCCCCAACAACTACCGGCCCATTTTCAACCTCCCTTTTCTGTCAAAAATCCTGGAACATGTGGTCGCCACTCAGGCACGTGCACACACAGACATGAAAGGTGGCTCGAGCCCCTGCCCTTTTACCCGTCGGTAAAAAAGTGCCCTCTCCAGACAAAAAGAGAAAAAAAATGAATTTCAACTGCCCCTAGCAGCCTAAAGGTAAGGCCAACGGAAACGGCAGTGGATGTGTTGGTTGCAAGTTGCAGTGAACTTTCCTCAGGTATCTAGTTTGTCGCCGTACGACCTTCCTAGCCTGTGTCATTAAAGAAAAACGGGCGACAATGGCCAAAACTCAATCGAAAACCGGCGATCGAAAACCGGTGAAAGTGGCCGTTTTCAAGATGTTTTGGCCATTATCTCTGGAACGGAAGGTCCAATCTACTCAGTTCAAAGCTTGTTGGGTGCGTGACTTTGAGGACATTAAGCACGCAATGATACGCTTTTTGGATTTCTCGGGTTTTTGGGCCAAAATGTATGGTAATTGTTCATAAAAAAATAGGTGCCCTTTTGAAATTCCAACCCGTGACTGAGACTGCAATCATCAAAGTCACCAGCGACCTCCTGCTCTCCTGCAACACCGGCTCACTCTCAATATCCTCATCCTTCTTGACCTCAGTGCTGCATTTGACACCATCAACCACCCCATACTCCTCTCATGCCTCAAATCCACCGTCGGAATCACTGCCACTGCCCTCTCCTGGTTCACATCCTACCTTTCCGACAGACATCAATTCATCTCCATAAACAACGGCAAATCCATCACAGCCTCTGTCACCCATGGTGTCCCCCAGGGCTCGGTGCTTGGCCCTCACCTGTTTGTTCTTTTTTTTCACTGCTCTACCTCCCCTCCAAAACCATTACTGCTGCCACCCACTCCACCCTCACCACCTGCCTGACTAACATTGAAACCTGGATGTAAACAAACTTCCTGAAACTTAACTGCAATAAATCCGAAGTCATCATTATTGGTCGAGATGCCCTCACCCAGTGGCGTAACGAGGCAACAGTGGGCCCCGACGCGGGGTGGTCACCGTGGGCCCTCACTGAAAACGTAACCCTTTGGGGGTTGGTGCATGGATCGTGTTTGTTTATACACACGATCAGACTATGGTCATCATAATGGATATAACATTTCTGTGACCGTTTGAAAAGGTTATAAAACACGCTTGCACCGGGTGAGTATATTATGAATATACTCTGGCAGGCAAAGAGTTAATTCACAGGTAGCGGGTAGTGCCAAGGGGTAAGGGGAAAATAGGGCCCTAATAGATCACTTTACTTCACCATTCCGAGGTTCGATTTCACATGGAGCAGTGTTGAGTGTCGTAATGCGAGTTGGAGTTATGTTGGAGTTATGTGATTCCCTCGCAAAGTAACTTTTTTTTTTGAAAATGTGTATGCAATTTATTATTTAAAATATTGTCCAGTACTTTATTATTTGTATTATTTATTTATTATGTATTATTCCAATGCTCACAAGCCAAAATAATATCAGTATGATTCACTGTAGTTCACTTGGGATGAGAAGCGGAACCTTTGTGTGCACAGCAGGTGTTGCCTGAGGCTCCTTAAAGGTTTGGGTGTCTCCCCCCCTTCCTTCAGAGCAGAATTCGGAAGTCAAGCGAAAGGGTTAAAGGGATAGTTCACCCCCAAAATTACTTTTTTTCTATCGATTAGTCACCCCATGGAGAATTGAATTCATGGATATTTTTTCGTTTTTTGTCGCATTCCTAAGCCAATAATTTGATTGGTTCCGGTAGGAGACACAAAGAGTCTCCTACCGGAACTGCTGCCTCGATCCGCTGGTCATCAAATTATTGGCTTTGGAAGAAAAATGTTTAATGTTTGTATGAAGAGACTGTGATGGGTTTTAATGACGAATTTGAGTGTTTATTATTGAGTTAAAGAAACTGTAAAAAGTCTGTGAAGAAGTGCTGAAGATTGCATAATGGCGTTTGCCTCCTAACCCTTAGAAGTTGGCGTTTGCTTCATTGTGTACTGAACACAGTAACATGCTTGTTTACATTGATCAACGACATTTCCAATGTTGGTTAGGCTACTTGAACACTTGACAGATACATTATTGGTGAAGGGTTTTGTAAGAATGATCAACAGCTAATTTAGTTTTATTTCATCACGCACGATGCACACACGCACGCATTTACTCACGCATGTACGCACGCACGCACACACGCACGCACGCACGCACACACAAACACACACACACACACACACGCACACGCACACACACACACACACACACACACACACACACACACACACACACACACACACACATTTACATGGAAAAGAACACGAACTGTACACACACACATTTCATGTTTACCTTGAACCTACAGTAACACGGGGACTTTGTCAAAAAGATACATTGTTGCAGTATAGGGAAATACTAGAGCTATACTGACAGCAGAATTGGGAACACAAGTGAAAGGGTTATGGTCTTCATTCCTGTGAACGTTTTCTCTGTTTTTCAGAGACCGAGACCAGTGACGCATTGAACCAATATTTTAATACTGTTACTGTGGTACCCGACCTAGCTTACACACATCTACAGTGGTGATTCAGGCCATTCAGGCACCCTATAAGCGCGATGACGAGAACACATGCTGCATGGAGAGTGGTCAATCATTTGCTTTTGTTGAGATGTAGAAAGCTGAGAGGAAATGCGTACAAGGAGCACTTTCTAACCCTGTTTTGAAAATTGCTTTAAAATGTGAACTGTGAGACAGACAGATGCTTTTAAAATGCCATAAAAACATGGAGTTTGATTGAAAGAAAGAATATATGCACCTACTCCTACGGGCTGGGGCGGCATCAGCGGGGAGTGTTGGGCGGGAGAAGTAGGACGAAGGCTCTACGTCCTCCTTGTGGGGGCTCCTAAAGGGCAGGTTAGTCAGTATACGACAGCAGTGACAACACAGAAATGTGTGTCGGGAGGAATCAATTGGCATAACGACTAAATTGGGGAGAAAAAGAGGTAAAACATTATTGGCTACTCTAAATTTTAAAAAGAAAGAAAGAATATATATTGTATGTAAAAAAATATTTTTTTCTTAGATGGAAATTTATGGATTTATAGCAACATTTCATGCAAATGGTCCTCCCTGAATTGACACAAGAATGATGCGATACTGAGCAGTGAAATTAGCAACACAGAATGTACTTTCATCACTTGAAAAGACACTTTTAATCGTAATAATGGCTGTTTGTGCTAGTTAGGCCTCAAGCTACATTTCTTGTTAACTCAAATGGAAATAGTGAAAACAGAGATCTGAGTCTTCAAAGGGGAAGATGACAAAGTGCTGAACATCAAAGAAAGAAAGAAAGAAAAAGAACATTGACAGCCTTGCCATAGATTTCACGTCACCCAGGTAACAGCTAGCTGAGTTTCACTGCCTTTTTTTAAACAAAGCTGTCGGCATACGCACAAACCAGTACATGTCTAGGAACTGACCATGAGTGCTTAAAAGCAAGTCTAGCTCTATATGGAAGCATTCAACTCAGCTGTACCTCAACTTAACTACATTTAATTGTCACATAGCACGTTAAACGCTCTATCCTTAGTAAAACGGACTTGAGTTGCAATTGTATGCTCCTTTTTCACTCGACAACGTGAGCTTGTAGATCTGCTATTTTTGGCCGAACGTTCCCCCCAGAACAGGCATGCGGTATGTTTAAGGCCTTTAGACCAAGCTGTCTTGTCCTGACTGACATCTTGGGAGATCAGATCAGGTGATGTCGGGTGACAACTCATGCAAAGACCACACCTTCAAACAATGAATCAGTTGGGTTGTATTTGTTGAACGTAAGGGAAACCAATAATGCAATGATAAAACAATGAATCGCTGTGGGAGGAATGAAGGATGGTCAGAAGGTCACTATACTGCCTCCCCCTGGCCAGCCGGGGCGCCTGATGGAGGGGAAAGGAACTGGTTGGAATAACGTGTTCCTTCCACGCGGTACGTCCAACCAGGGAAACTCTCCCCTGTAAGGTGACAAGAAGGTCAGTTGGCTCTCATGCATTGAAGGAGGCATGAGCTCGGCCCTGGCCTCCCTAGGTTGGCAGAGGGAAGGTAGTGCCCAGGATTACATAGACAATTGGCACTGGGTGTAAAAAATAGGGGTTACAAAATTGTGGGATAAAAAAAAAAAAAAAAAAAAAGATTACAATCAGGTGAGGTTGGGAGGAGTTGATATCAGGCAGACTGGAGGTGATTGCGAGGGGGAGGAGATTGTCATCAGGTGTGGTCTTCCCCCACCCCCCGTCTCATCACAGCGGACCAGGTCAGAGGAGAGCTGCTGAGAATCCGCTCCAGGTAAGTGGCTGGTCCCGACAAGGTGTGTCCAAGGCAGTGGTGGAAAGTAACTACTTAAGTACTGCACTTAAGTACGATTTTGAGGTAGCCTACGTTTACTTTACTGGAGTATTTCCAATTGTCTACACTTTTACTTCTACTCCACTACATCTCAGAGGCAAATGTTGTACTTTTACTCCACTACAATGATTTGAAAACTTTAGTTACTAGTTACTTTGCGGGTATACATTTTTACATTATAAAACATACATTAACCACTTTAGCCCTATTTTATACCTAGGCTATTTGAAAATAGCCGATCTACAAGCTCACAACGTGTCGCATCGCGACGTGTTGTGAGCTTGTAGATCGGCTATTTTCAAACATGTTAGTACTTTAACTTTTGGTACTTTAAGTACATTTGGATACCAATACTTTTGTACTTTTACTCAAGTACATTTTGAGTTCCGGACTTTTACTTGTAACAGAGTACTTCTACATTGCAATATTGATACTTTTACTTAAGTAAAACATTTGAGTACTTTTTCCACCACTGGTCCAAGGCTACTGAAGGCCTGCGCCACTGAGCTTGGAGACTCTCTTCAGCATCTTCAACCTGAGCCTGAGGCTGGGGAAGGTTCCCACACTGTGGAAAACATCATGCATCGTTCCGGTGCCTAAGAAGGGGCGCCATGGTGAACTGAATGACTTGTAGCGCTGACCTCTCACCTTATGAAGACACTGGAGAGGCTGATTCTCCACATCAGACCCCAGGTGCAACATGCCCAGGATCCCCTGCAATTTGCATATCGGGAGAGGGTGGGGGTGGAAGACGCCATTCTCTATCTACTCCATCGGGCCTCCACATACCTGGACAGGGAAAGTGGTGCTGTGAGGATATTATTTTTCGATTTCTCAAGCGCCTTTAACGCCATACAGCCCCCCCTACTACGAGACAAACTGACCGGTATGCATGTTGACCCACAACTTGTGTCCTGGATCATGGACTACCTCACTGACAGACCACAATATGTCAGGTTGAGGGACTGTACATCCGACACCATGATCTGCAGCACAGGAGTTCCTCAGGGGACTGTGCTGCCACCCCCTTCTCTTCACCCTGTACACACAGCAGAGTTCAGACACTGCCCGGAGATGTGCCACCTGCAGAAGTTCTCCGACGACACAGCCATTGTCGGCTGTATCAAGGGGGAGAGGAGGGGGAGTACAGGAAAGTGATAGAGGACTTTGTGGGCTGGAGCCAGCTGAACAAGCTACAGCTCAACGTCTCCAAGACCAAGGAGATCGTGATTGACTTTAGGAGAACCCGCCCCACCCCACAGCCACAGTTTCGATCGAGGGTGGAGGTTGGTTGAGGTGGTCGAGTCATATAAGTTCCTGGGCGTGCAGCTTGACCATAAACTCGACTGGTCAGTAAACACAGACTGTCTCTACAAGAAGGGTCAGAGCAGGCTGTATTTCCTGAAGAGACTGGCCTCTTTTAACATCTGCAGGAAGCTCCTGCAGATGTTTTACCAGTCAGTAGTTTCCAGTGTCGTCTTCTACGCTGTGGTGTGCTGGGGAGGTAATGCCAGACAGAGAGATACAGTCCGACTGGACAGCCTGATTAGGCGGGCCGGCAAGGTCATAGGGACTGGCACTGAGCTTGAGTCAGTGGTGGCTATGGCAGAGAGGAGGACCTTGGCTAAGGCATTGTCCATTCTGGATGATGTCAGCCACCCACTGCACACAGCACTTTATGCACAGAAAAGCACATTTTGTAATAGGCTCCTATCACTGCACTGTAGCACGGACAGATTCAGGAACTCTTTCATCCCAAGGGCCATTGAAGCCAATGAAGCACTGGGGGAGAGAGGAGGGAGGGGGAGGGGGTTGACCAGCTAATCTATATTTATTTATTTTAGCTGTGTCTATCTATCTATCTATCTTACGTTGTAACCTACCAACTATATTGGTCCAAACAAAAACACAAAAGAATGCATACTGTCAAATACTTTTTTATATTTGTGGAGTGGTGTGTGGAGTGGTAACATAAAACATGCAGTACAATATGATTAACTGTTGTTTAGAACATGAGATGCATCAAACTCAGAAGTCTTGATATAACGTAGAAACAGTTTGATTTATAGCGGCCTGGTGCTTTTGAAACGGATACACACACGTCACACACACGCACGCACATGCACGCGCGCACACACACACACACACACACACACACACACACACACACACACACACACACACACACACACACACATCACATCACATCACATCACATCACATCACATCACATCACATCACATCACACATCACACATCACACACACGCAAACCCACACCCACACCCACACCCACCCACCCAACAGTCTCTTGGCCTCTATATTTTTAGATTCTGGCTGTGCTGTGTGGTTATTAGGATAACATTTAGATCCATTTGATTTGGGAAAATGTGTGCTGAATTAAGGGATTGTTTATCTGGCGTACTTGAAGAAATGCTTTCTGACGTGTATTGAAAGGGTTCTGTTTTCGGTACAGATGCTGATCACTATGGATGTAAATCTCCATGTCATTAATTCCAATCATTCAATAAATAAATAAATAAATGTAACTATAGACAAGGAGGGACTGGGGAATTTAAATCCTATTAGCGCTAATCTTCTTCTTGATTCATTGAAATATTCTCAGAGCACTATGGTGGTTTATAGTTCTATTTGATAAGAGCGCCGGTACATGCCTGTGATGTTATAGGGATGTCAGTGTGAAATCCGGGAACAAAACGTGTTGTCCATGTGTTAAGTCGTTTTCAACATGTCTATCAGACACATTTGGAGGACGAGAACAGAAAAGTAATTATATGTGTTATTATTAAATTATTATGTGTTATTAAATTTGTTAAATTATTAAATCATGTCATCAAAAGATGTGAGGCGAGGACACAACGTTTGTGGGATTGGCACATTTTCAGAAGGAGCCCTCTGATCTCAGCTAATAAGAAAATAAGAAAATTAAAGGGATTAGATATTGAGGCACAAAGAATGGCTTCTTGCATTAAAAAATGTGTGTGGGGGGGAGTAAAAAACGTATTTCGAACAACCTTTATCTTTCACTGTCAAACTCAGACACATTCAGTCTTTTGAAGTGTAAAATTTCCCTAAGAGTGTAAACAACTCTCTCCCATCCATGACGTTTACCTCTCGTCTTTGTGCTCGCAATTTTCTACATGAATAAAGTCACTTCTCCCTTTCTCCCACTGGCTAGACCCCGAACGGAGTGCAATCTGTTATAATATCAACCCAAGCCCCATTGGCAAGCATCATTAGCCTCTGTTCCCGCTTGCATATTTAGTGCATGTGGCGAGGGGCGGCAAGACAATTCATTCGGCACACCAAGACCATAGATTTTAACCACTTCAAGACCGTCTCAAATGAAAAATATGTTTTTCCAGCCATGCTGTACGGCTTGGTACGTTTTTAAGTTTCTCATTAGGAGTGACAAGGCAGGACATGTTCAGAAATGACTACATTAGAGTATCAGATCAGATTAAAACGTTTGGGGATAAAGAGAGGCGAGGGAGAGATGGTTTGGACATGTGCAAAGGAGGGATGAGTTTACAGGCCAGGCAAGAGAAGAAGAAAATGTCAAAAAAGAAAATGCAGGTGGCAGGTGGCAGGAGTCACAGAAAACAGATGGAAACAGATGATCCACTGTGGCGACCCTGATGGGAATTAGCCGAAAGAAGAAGGAGTTTTCCCACACTTTTAGAGCATATCAGTGATCATAATTGAGACATAATTAACAATAGATGCCTGTGATATCACAAAGCTCAAGGATCGACTTCAAACTTGGCGTGCATATCGTGAAGTCAGTCGGATCGGCAGTTTTGTCCAGAACTGCCGTTCCAACCGATATGCCCATATTTAGGCATATATAGAGAGAGAGATCTGGTTTATCAGAATTTCCATATCATTCTTGTGCCTTTTATGCCGACATTATGGGCATAAAAGGGAAAAGGGACAAGGGCCGATAGATACAGCGATGTCCATACATGGCCATAAAAGTGACACAGACAGAAAGACAGACAGACAGACAGACAGACAGACAGACAGACAGACAGACAGACAGACACCACGGGTACTCTGACTGTCTGATTGTCTTTCTTGTGTGGAACCTTTGGTACATTTTGGATAATTTTCACCTATAATAACATGTCTAAAGGAGTGCTGAAGACAGCAAATAATAAGTATTAGTCCCAGTGAGGTACCTGTCTTTCATCCTGTCCAGATCTGTGGCAGGCCGGACGTCGCTGTTAGCTGTGTAGTGGACACAGCGTCTAAGGAAGGGAGCTGAGCTAGTTTAAGATGTCACACACATCCCTGTCATGAAAGATTGAGCAAGGGGGAGTCATTGAAAATCTATTCATGCCTTGCGATGTGGAGCGGGGCGGGGGGGAGCACAGGGCCACGATAATGGTTGTCAGGAGTTGGTATGCCTCAGTGAACTGAAGACGACATTTTCTGTCTCACTGGCTGCAGGGATGTCTGTTATGTAACCCCACAGGAAGCCGCAGATGAGAATGTCACGTGTGTGAGCTCTAATAGAGCACTATATTTAGCATGTGTGACACGGAAGAGCCCCACAGATTCCCTGTAACTGAGTAAAAACGACAATTTGTTTTTCATGCAACAATTCCATCTACTGGATTAAAATGATTGTTGTCGGGGGCTCCTCTCACAGTCTCTCCTCATAGTTTACCTCAATTCACCTTCAGCCAGGGAACTAAATCAATTTGATTCTGGCCAAGAGAAGGAACATTTGGAAATATGAAAAAATATATAGCCTCTATAATACATCTTCTACATGTCAGTTAGTGGTTCATTGTTAACAGGCAGGTTTATTACCTTCGGTATTCTGCATGTGAGAAAGTGAGCCCATTTGAAGTCTGTTGTCATCCTGAGTTGTGTGAGTGTGAAAGACGAAAGAGATAAACCCATTTGACGTAGAGTTTGTTGTGGAAGTGCGAGGCTAGATGAAGGAAAAATATGTCCACCCGTCACTGAAAAGGAGTAACTACCACGGTCATTAAGGAACTTGGTTCAGAGGGTTTGTTTGTAGACTGATATACTTTGTTCCCACTACTAATGTACGGTACCCTCATTATTTCACAAAATGTCAAGCAGCCAGAATCACATGTGCATCTGATACTAGTACAGCTTGCGTTGGGTTCTTACTGTTGGCTTATATGGGACCAAAGTCCTGTAGCACAGCTTGTGAGCTGCAAATATGCAGATTTTTAAACCGAATCCTGTCATTCCATAAGGATACATATGAATCAGACACATTACGTCGCAAAGTATTTTGTCTCTTGAGAGAAAGCTCACTCTCTAGGCGCTGTAAAACCTTCTCTGTTTGATGCAATGCTCGTAGGCCGCCTTGCAGCCTTTTCAGATTTAAGATAGATAAAAAAAAAAATGGAGAACCTTATAGCTGAGGATGTTATTCTAATTGCCTCTTAACAAGAGCTGAGAGTTCTGAATTCAATTTCCCTCCAGGAAATGACACATGAACACCTCATTATGACGGATGATGAAGTCGAGAAAATCGGAGTTCTGGATTCAACATGATTAGGGCAGAATGATGATGATGAATCAAAACTCTGCCAATCACGATAGCTTTCAGAGACAGTCACAGTGATTCTTTATGTAGACATTGGAGGTTGTGAATATGCCATATAGAGAAAATAATCTATTAGCGCCTCCGTCTTTCTTTAAATTGTCCAACCATAAAGAAAATGACCATGAATGAGTTGGCTGGCCTGGTTGTGATGTTTCAGCGACTCAGAGAAAACTATGCCATAGCATAGTGTGCTTGTAGCATCGCAACATCCTAAATCGAAAGCTTTTTCTTCAGCTGCAAAGCTGTTTTATTGATCAAGTAACATGATACTATAGCTTTCCACAAAAGCTATAACCGTTATATTTCAGATATACACCACCTCCTGGACTCCTTGTTTGAACGTTGACTTTTGTCTTTCACCACTCAAATACATTCGAAGGTTTAAATCTGTATTAGGAACTATGTGTTCCTGCCAAATGGGAACTGGGAGGTTTCTGACTTACGAGTAGGAAAACAAATATATAGAAGGTCCTCCAATTTGTAAGTCCGAGTCAGACATTCTGGGGTTTCTCAGAGTTCTACGCCTCCCACTCACATTGGTTGCACTCATTTAAGGACACCCAATATCCTGTTTTCGTAGGACAACTACAAAGGCAGTTGTATTATTGGTGGCAAAACAAAATCAAACCATTTAATAGAGACTGTTATTAAAACATATTTTAAAACTTTATATTAAAGGAAAAAAAAGGCTCAGCTATTACCTCCTTGTTCGATAATAAACAATGTAATTGAACTATTAAACTGTTATATCACTGTTATATCAATTAACAAGTTACAGTTAAGAAGACAATACTGTATATGTTGTTAGTCTAGTGTAATCTGGTGTCGAAGTGTCCTTGAGCATGTGTTTGTGTGAGTCATTATTGACCTTAGATAAGTCTTCATATGACGTACTGCAGTGTTGAGAATGACCAATGGATGCTGGCAATTGACACAGGAATTGTGTAAAACTATTTCAAAAAGCATTTTGCACATCCGCGTTTTCGCTACCGGAGCAGCAGATGTTACTGATGCCGTTGTCATGGTAATTCCAGACGTTCGGATGATGGTTAAATGCAGAGGACACATGTCCCCAAGGGGACATCAAGGGGGCAATGAAATTAAAGGTCCCCTGGTGTCCCTGCAGCGTTGAGTACCAGTGCGGTACACCCCTGCTGAGCTCTGATTTGGGGTTTGTCTCCCTGACGGCAGCAATTTATGGAAATCCTTCCTTGAGGTCAAGTTCAAATGACAAAACTTTCCATATAAAGACAGGTTCAGAAGTATTTCAAATAACTGGCATATCCTTGGTTGTATCTCTGATATAATATAGCGTACATATGTCAGTATTTGTCCATGAAGTCACCATTTCAAGTCGAATGTTGCTTTTAAGGGATGATTATATTTTTCGTTCTGTAAATTGCATGGAATCCTTTAAGATAAATACACAAAATGCAATTGTTTATACACTATTGCTTTAGGACCATTTTCCAATGTATTTTTCCTGAGGGCAGATTGCAGGTGTGTAAACATGAACAAACTCCCTCCCAAGTCCAGAAGCTATACTAAAGACAAAACATGTGATGTCTACTGTAAACAAACACTATACATTATGTAGCTGCTCCAATACAGAAACTTGAAGAAGACATTAAAAGGAATCCAAGATACACCAGGGGGAATTTTCTTGGGATGAGGGCACAATGTATTATTCAGAAGATGCACTGCACCGCAACACCAGCATGGCTAGTCAGCAAATAAACACACAACATGAATCTCCAACTTTTCACGGGTTACAGTCATACTTGAACATTTCAACTCTAGTTATCTTGACCACCTAAACCCCATACGTTGTTGAGCGGAGTCCCTTAGGGCTCTAGTGTATTCTCTGTTTACGTTCTACATTAAATATCTTTGCTGAAAATAGCCAATCTACAAGCTCGCAACGCATTGTTAGCCTCTAGATCGACAATTTTTTTGCGAGGGTTTTCCCCGGAATTCAGATGCTGGGTTAGGTTTTTAATGGATTCAATAATTATAA
This sequence comes from Gymnoscopelus braueri, assembly GCF_963280865.1. Lineage (NCBI taxonomy): Eukaryota > Metazoa > Chordata > Actinopteri > Myctophiformes > Myctophidae > Gymnoscopelus > Gymnoscopelus braueri. The sequence continues at coordinate 6,643,585 of NC_137606.1, forward strand.
TCGGAGTCACATTTAATTGACTAAGAGTTTAATTAGAAATAATAATTTCCAATTATTAACTAAGAGTTTCTCCAAATCTACCTTAGGGCAAAATATTGTACTTAGCTAAACTTATATTTTTCTGAGTGGCTGTTTTATTGGGTTTATCAATCGGGTCCCAAACACCAGGTGGTTTAAACACTGGACATCCAGTACATTTAATCCACCTAGTAACACCAACAGTGCAATTTGCAGGTTTGGAGCGATTTCTGAATCACATTTGCTGAAAGTGATAGTGAAACTCAATTACCGTTCTTATGCTTTTATTTGGTCATAAAGAACCAAGTCAATCCTACCCTACACTACAATCCCAAGGCACTCCAGGATGTCAATGAAATTATAAACAAATAAACTTTTACAAGTTCTAACCCTACACCATGGCCAATCTAGTCTTTGTGGTGCAACTTATTCCTGTATGTGAAGTTCTCCCCGGCAGCTTTGGCACTGCAGTGTCTGTAGAGAAGAAGAGCTATTGATTTCATTCAGCACCTAAATGGATTTAAATGTTTAATTAGCTCTGTGGCTAGAAATATAAAGCAGGTGTTACAGTTGTTATTTTGTGTCAATATGTTGAGACTGAGCGGTATTGGCCCAGGGCAGAAAAACAACACTGTCTGAGGTGAAAATGTATTGTATCACTGAAAAGTGAAAATTGTCTGTAAAAAAAGATAATAAACACTAACTAAAAACACTAAAACACAAAAACTGAAAACTAAAAACAAAGAAAACAGAACACTAAAGGTACAGGGTCATTTCCTCACATTGACAACAGCGTCCTCAACCTGGAAGTGTCCACTACATTTACGAGTGGTTGCCACGTCTTTAAAAAGCCTTTGATTATCATGTGCTGTTGGACTTTTGGAGATTTTAATTCTTACTTAATGGGACTACGGATGGAAAGTAGCTTTCGCTAAATCCGGCATATTTTGGTCTGGTTAAGCTATGCTTTAATGTTTTAAAATGTTTTATTTTTCTAATGAAATCTTGTAGAAGAAGACATGTAATTTCCCTAAAGCAGTGCAGGCTGGTACGTGTATAGTGAATTATCATTTTTTACTTAAGATTTGATTAATTTGGATTAGTTAATTTGTGTGATTAAAATACTGTATTTGTGTAAAATTATAAGTTAAATGTCACATAAAAACTTTAACCAAATCAAGTTTATCATTATCTATTAGAACTAGGGATGTCAGTAACGGTTATTTTCCCAGCCGGTTACCCGATAGGATTATCCGGTTAATTAACGGATAGTGATTTATTAATTTTTTTCGGATTTGTTTTTAAATACCCAACCCAAAATGAAATATGCATATACACAGGGTTAACATTGGTGGCAAATGGTAGACATTTATTTATGCTCCAAACAAAAAAAAGCAGCATTTAACAATACAAATAAATTGTAATTGTATATAAGCTTCATCCATTAACGCGTCCTTGACCTTAGTTGCTCGTGATCTGCGCGTCTCTCTCAACAAGTGCGCTGCTGCCTGTCTACCCAAGAGAGAGAGCGAGAGAGGGAGGGAGAGAGAGGGAGAGAGGGAGAGGGAGAGGGAGGGAGAGAGAGAGAGAGAAAAAGAGAAAGAGAGAGAGAGACACACATATAGAGAGACAGGCAGAGAGCAGTCTCGCGTGGCCAGACTGTTGCCAATTTTCAAATGTTTCCGGTCATACAGTCTGGGACTCGGAAGCTCTGATCATGATTAGAATATAAACCGGATATGAAGCCTCCTCCCCACTTCCGTTTCGTCTTTACAGTCGCGCAAATTTATCCTAATATAAATACAAATCATCTAAGTATATTTAGCTTGCTGCTTAGCAGAAATGGAAATAAAATAATATAATGTAAAGATATTTTAAAATATATTTTCGTGAACGGAAGTGCCAGCTTCGGAGCTTCCTCTCTCGGATTTCGGGAGTTGTAGTTCCAGACTCTATATAGCATTCAGAGATTGTGGAATAGTCTGGCTACGCGAGACTAGGCAGAGAGAGACAGAGACAAACGGAAACAGTACTATGGGTCCACTGACTCCAAAAAATAAACAATATATACGACGCTGTCCTATTAAACAGAAGAAAATCAGAGCAACCTACCTATAAGGCCACACTGGCCGCTTACTTAGGCTAACCATTTTTATTTAGGAAGATTAACATGTCGACATGTTCTGGTGTTAACCGAGTGCGCAGTCTATTGACCGTCAAATTCGCTGCGGAGAAAACCCTCTCGGACGGAACCGAGGTCCCTGGTACACAGAGATAGCGCCTGGCTAGGGTAGCCAGTCTGGGGAAACGGAGGCTGTGTATTTTCCACGAGTCCAATGGATCTGATTCCAAGCGAGCAGAACTCTCTCTTAAGTAACTCTCCACTTCGTTTGCTGACCCATTGTCCGTGGACGTAACGTAATTATGTCCAAGGAGCAGTCGCATTACGCTGCTGTTTGCATTCTCGTCTGTGCCCCCATCTCCGTGGCCCACAACTTGCACATCATCTTCATCTCCACTGGTAGCAGCGGCCCCAGCCCCATTGCTTTCAGTTGTGGCAGTTTCACTCGATGCCATTTCATGCAACTTTACTGTAACGTTAGCCCTTTCTGCTGGCGAAAGAAACGGCAGGCTCTTGTGTCGGGGGTCCAGCGCAGATGCGATCAGAGGAACTTGGGGGATTAATTTATCAGAGTTGACCTGCATACAACAACACTTCTTGAGAAACTTTCTTTCTTTCTTCCTGTGATGCCTGCTCCTATTCTGTCATTTCTGGTGATGGCAGATCAGCGGATTTTCTCAATTTCCAATGAAGAACACAGCGTCCTGGCACTAGACCGGGCACTAGCCCATGCAGGGTTGAGGAAATGACTTATAGGGAAGTAAATTAAGTTCCGCATCACATATAAACTACTCCTCCTCACCTATAAAGCTCTCCATGCCCTAGCCCCAGGGTACCTCTCGGACCTCCTCGACAATTACATCCCAGAGCGGGACCTGAGGTCTTCCGACTCGGGGCTTCTCACCACCCCTCGTAGCAACAGGCGGACCCTTGGCGATAGAGCTTTCAGCGTGGCAGCCCCTGACCTCTGGAACTCTCTCCCAATGGAGATTCGCCAGATGCCAACATTGGACTCCTTCAAGTCCGCACTGAAGAGACATTTATTTACCCAGGCTTTTGGCAATTAATTTGTTATTTTGTGTACTGTAAAGCGTCCTTGGGTTTCTGAAAGGTGCTATATAAATCCAAGTTATTATTATTATTATTATTATTATTAAATTGGGCATCACACTCTGTGATGATTGTGATCGAGGTTTCTATGGTTTCTGCAGGAGCAGGAAGAAAGGCCAAACTCGCAGGCAATCAAAAAGTGTGATCCCATGTTGTATACCTGTCACTGTGACTGTGACAGGTACTTCAAATAACAGGTGAGAATTATAAGCCTGGTCAAATTATTCAAACTTGCCGTTTTGGACAGTCACAGTAAGTACACTTTTGGAGTATCAGCTGATAACAGCTGATACTATACTTAAAAGTAATGACAACGTAATGGAGTAAAGGTAGTGGAGTGAAAAGTATAATATTTGTCTTAGAAATGCAGAGGAGTAAAAGAAAAAAGTAAAGTGGACTTTGTGGTATATTTACAGCATATTTATGGACAATTAATCGAATAATCACTTACTGATAATTAGTCTACAATTAGACATGAATTGGGCATTAGGGGCGAAGCACCCCTAAAGGTCTGACCCTAAAAATGCTCCTGATATTTACATAAACAAAAACGCAAGCTTTAACTATTCTATTTGCCGTCCTTTTTAATTGTATTCTATGCCTCTGTGTGTGTGTGTGTGTGTGTGTGTGTGTGTGTGTGTGTGTGTGTGTGTGTGCGCGCGCACACACACGTGCCCGTGTGCGTGTGCACGTGCGTGCGTTTGATTGGGAGGTTGTGCTGGGAGTGTTTTGAGGCGACAAACAATCTTGCTTAGGGCCACCAAAGTCCTAGGGCCGGCCCTGCGTGCACAAAGGACGTTATTGATGATTGCTGTTGTCTGCCCGTGCCCGTCTCATCGACTACGACAAACGGGTGTTTTGCTCTTAAATGATTGCCCATGCTGCTCGTACCACTGCTGTATGCGAGTTTCACAAAGACTGCAAACAACTTTGTCGTCTCCTTTCTTTTTTAAATGCTCCCAGACCGCACTACGCTTGATACGTTTAGACATTGTGTACTCTCTCGTTGTCACTCGCTCTTTAGATTACGGCATTTTAAAGCACCCGGTGCTGCTGAAAGGCGGAAATAATCTCTCTCTCATTAGTGTTCTCTTGCACATACTGTAAAATACTCTCTTGCGCCTCCCTGAGTCTGTTTAACATAATGACATCTCCCTATGAAAATTAACCATGAAGCTGATAAGCCTATTCGGATGTTTTTTAACGAGCGGCTAACCGGCTAACCGGTTAGCTGTTGACACCCCTAATTAGAACATTTTGCCCTTTCTGACCAAATGGGCAAGAACAGATCGGTAATCAGTGGTCTAGGACAGCGTTTCCCAACCTTTTCTGGATCAGGGCCCACTTGAAAATCGCAAAAAGTGTTCGTGTCCCTGTTATAGAAATATTAATAATGATAATATTCCATTCGGAAGTTTTAGATCATTTATTAGGAAGATTTCAGCAGAGCAAACAGCATACAGATCAGATATAGCTCTGGCCTCCTTGCCATACAGATCATGAGAAGCAGGGCTCCGGCCCTGCTCCTCCCGCCCCTCGGGGCACAAGCCTCCTCCACCTCATCTAACACAGTTCTTTATAGTCCACAATGCTCTTCTAAATGTTCATATAAGGTATGTACTAAAGATAAGAGCGACACATACACAGTTACACAAATACACATACAGTAGCTGACACAGTGAGAGTAGCACTGGGGGAAACAGGTCAGCTGTTAGATTGACAGCTGTAGCTGAGTTGGAATTAGCACATTTATGTGAAACCTTGCTTCAATGAGATAACCACCAGTACACAATATATATATACACAGGTTGGGATTCTAACATATCCATTACATCCCACCCATCTGACCACTTAACACGGCAGCCAAATGGCTGCCGTGTTAAGTGGTCAGATGGGTGGGCCGCATGCATTTCCACAGCATGTTATGATCAATCAATTGATTGTGTTCCAGCTCGGATGAATGGAACCAACAAGTTCCTATTTTAGTGGTAGAACATTTTCTTTCCCCTTAAAATCTTAGTGTATTGCCAATTATTTGGGGTTCCACTTGCAATATCCTCACGGTTTACACTGGTTGAGAACAGTGTTGATTTTTTGTTTTAGTCATAGTCTTTTCAATACAATTTCATTTAGTTTTAGTCAGATTTTAGTCATCTGAAATGTTTTAGTCTTAGCCGACTAAATATCACAAGATTTCAGTCGACTAAATCTACAGTTGATTTAGTCGAATAAAATGTATTTTGGCGGGCCGTGTCGTCGTAATTTCTGATTTGGTTGCATGCTGCAAATAGCCGATGCTATTTTTAGAGCACAAAACCAGAGAGCAACCAAACATAAAATGACTTGTCGTTTTAGTTCTACTGGATCTCTTCTGCACTAGTCCCTCCCTAACATTTTAGTCTAGATTTTATTTGTTGACCAAATTATCAATATATTTAGTTATAGTTTTAGTCATCATAGCTTAGTTTCTTTTTTCATTTTCTTTTTTCCTTTTAGTCAGTGAAAAAAGGTAGTCGCCGAAAATGTTTCATCATAGTTTAGTCGACGAAATCAACACTAGTTGAGAACCACTGCATGAAGCCGATGCCTCACAAGTGACAGGACACAACAACAACAACAAAATAAACGACGTCTGAAATCCAGAGAAAGGACTTTACAAACCTAAGTGTTGAATTGACCTAAGGATGACAAGGCCCCAGTCCCCCCACTCCACGCATTTAATCAAACCTCAGGCCGTCACAGGCTTAATAAATGTCCCTGCCAAGTTTCATAAATGGAAGATCAATTATAATTGATTCCAGAGCTCGATGCATTTATTAAAGTGACACCCATTTATGCACGTTGTCTTACCTGTTGTGCTGTCAGCCAACTTGGCTCCACATAGCTGCTGAAAACTGTGTGTGTGCTCGAGAGGCACTATTTTCATATTATAATAAGAATGACGTTATTATTGCAGTGAAATAATAATTGCCTTCCCGTAAGAGCAGATTATTATGCATGTTGAAATGCCTGCCGACGCCTCCTCTTATGTGTTAACTACATGTGAGGGTGTGTGTGTGTGTGCGTGTGTGCGTGTGTGCGTGCGTGCGTGCGTGCGTGCGTGCGTGCGTGCGTGCGTGCGTGCGTGCGTGCATCAGTCAGAGGAGATAAAGGAATTTCCCCCCAAGAACAGAATAAATTAGTTCAGGAATGTCACCTCCTGTCACGTTAGATGACATCGTTCGCAGATGAAACCTGCCATTCAACAGCGTTGGAGCAGCAGTGATTATCTCGTCTCACCACCGCCTCCTCGACCACGCATCATGAGTCAACGTTACACTATGACGAGTGAGAAGCGTGAGTCGTTTGCTTTCTTGCGTGTGTGTGTGTGTGTCTGTGGGGGGGGGGGTCATTATTTTTCATGGCCGGGGGGGCTTTTGTGTCGGTCGGTCGGTCGGTCGGTCGGTGGATAGATAGATAGATCACACCTACTGGGACTTTGACTCAAATGATCAAAGTAAAATAAACCAACGGGTTTTCATGTCTCAGTAGTGACTGTGACTTCAGTGAAGATTTTCTTTTAATAAGTGAATAATAATGAAATTTCATATTTACAGCGACTCCCAATTGAGAGCTCCAATTATGGTCAGATAAAGCACAGTAAAACGATGACGAAAGTTCTACTACGCACAAGGAAAGAAAACAATGAGCGATGCTGCAACCATATCACTGAAAAACAGGTGGAACGGCAGCTGTTCTCACACAGAGAGGTAGAATGTTCCACAATGGTAGGACAACAATCAGCCGCTGTCACCAGAGTTACAATGGCTGCTCTTTGAATGCATGATAAAAGGAGCTGTCTCAGAAAAGCAGAGAGAATCATTAATTATATAGTTGTATGCTTATAAGCCAGTAGCAGGTTCTTATAATTGATTAATAACATACTGACGATTCTTGAGATTATAGGCATGATATGCTGCCATTAGGAGTTGTGAACATAATTATTAGCTTTATTTTGCTGGTGACGAGTCGCATGCCAATTAAGCTAACGTATCTTTCTTCTTCTTTCCCCCCCCTGCCTTTTCTTGCCTTTTATTGATAGTCCACAGTGTAGAGAGACATGAAACAGGGAGAGAGAATCGAGGAGTGACGGTGACCTGGGAATCAAACCCAGGACTTGCTTCAGAGCCTATTAAGTGTTACGTGTCTTAACCACTCGGCGCACCCACCCATTAACCCATTAAGACCTGAAGCCGATTCTACATGTCTCCTAAATCACAACAGTATTCTGAAAAACGTATGTTTCTATATCAGTGGTGCTCAATCTTTTTCATGTCAAGGACCCCCAAAACTATATGTAATTGGCCATGGACCCCCATCTCAAAATATTTTGTTCCAGGGGGTCCCAAAAGCAAGATTTGAGTAAAAAATGTTCGCTTTAAAAATATATATATTCAAAGATTTGCACACATTTTCAAGATTTTTTCAAAAATAGCAGATCTACAAGCTCATAGCGCGGCACTCGGTGCCGCGCTATGAGCGTGTATATCTGCTATTTTTGAATAGCCAAAGTGTAAAATAATGCTTTTTAGCTCAAATCTAAAAATAACAAAGTTGCGTTCCAGCTCTCAACTAACTTTTAAATCTATAAACTTAAGAGACGGCTTAGAGCAAACTAAACTAGCAGTTATAGGTAATTGTACCGAACCACCTCAATTCTCACACTGCTTTTACATACTCACATTGTTTTTGCACTGTACCGTAACTGTTTATGATTTCCGTTTTTCTTTCAGAATGTTCTTGCTGTATTGGATTCTATATTGTATTGACAATTTTGGTCTGGGACACCAATCTACACAACCTACCCATCGACTAAAGATGAAAAAGCTCATTAGCTAACTCCGGCACATTGATGTGGACACGGAAATGTTGAGTAATGTGCACTGTCTCTGGTAAATAGAAATCAAATGAAATAAATAGCAATTCACTTGGTCAACCAATTGAATTTTCTATAGAGCTGGGTGACTGATCGATCTTACACAAACTATATCTTTCTGTTTTTTACTAACAATAGCCATCAGATTTTCTGTTTAACTTGTTTCCCTACTGACGTGACATGTTCCACTTGCAGTGACCAAAAGGTGGAGGAGAAGCGGATCCCTTTAACCCAATAAGACCGGGAACGCAGCTGTGTCATTTTAGGTTTCTTTGGCTATTCAAAAATAGCAGATCTACAAGCTCATATAGCGCGGCACCAAGTGCCACGCTATGAGCTTGTAGATCTGCTATTTTTGAAAAACATTTATTTAATTTGTATTAATAGTTTTGTGTTTTAAATGTTTTTTTAAATGTTTTAAAGCGAAAATGTTTAACTCCGGTCTGTGCTTCTGGGGGTCCCTGGAACAACATATTTTGAGATGGGGGTCCGCGGCCAAATACATATCATTTTGGGTGGTCCTTGACATGGAGAGGTTGGAGCACCGCTGACATAGCAACATGAGTTTTTTCAAAAAATATGTTAGGACTTAGAAGACATTTGTAGAATATATAATCAAAGATTTGCACAAAATGTTAACGATTTAAACAAAAATAGTAGATCTACAAGCTCATAGCGTGGCACTCGGTGCTGCGCTATGAGCTTGTAGATCTGCTATTTTTGAATAGCCAAAAAGATCTAGAGTGAGACAGATGTGTTCCTGGATTGAATGGGTTAAAGTTCAACAAAGGTAACAAAGACTCCCCCCCCGGAGCAACGTCCACAGTATAACTGAGAGTTCAGCTAAGGTACCTTTCAAAACTAGCTTCACCAGACCGTGGTGGCCAACCATCCCGTACTGAGTTACAAATGCTCAGGTATAGATATGCTGCCAACACCGAACCCTGAGGGACTCCTTGAGTGATGGGGGTGGTATTTGATTTGCGAGAGCCCACAGCAACAACACGTTGGCTGTCAGATAAGGCTGGGAAAACACTGAGGGGCAGCAGCGCTCACACACCCAGACAGTTCTGTAAACAATCATTCAGAAGTAGATGGCTCAGGCTCAGTGGCGTAACAGAGGGGTCGCAAGTGCTGCGGTGCGGGGGGGCCACCAGCAGGGGGGGGCCCCGCCTGCGCTGATACAAATATTTTTACAGCAAAAAAAAAGAAAAAAGTTGATTTATATTGGTCAAATAGAACCGAATTAGACCCGAATTAGACCGAATTAGACCCAAATTAGACCCGAAAGAAGCGCAGGCGCGCGGGGTTGTGCGTGGGCCTCACGTGAAACTCCCACGGGGAGGCCCCGCGATTCTGCGTTACGCCACTGCTCAGGCTAGAGACTGCTGACGGTGCACAGTCCAGAGCAGTGCCGGAGCAATTTGGGGCCTATAGGCAGGATTTTACCTGACGCCCCCCCTCCCAATAACCTATTGTTTATATTTGGAGGAGAACTCTAACTTCAGCAAGTTTATAACTTTCCTGAATCATAATTATTGTGTTTTTCATCAAGTCAAGACCTTATGATTTCCTCCCCACTATATATGTGATTATTGAATGGCTTATTCTACTTTGTCTGTGTCTTTTGTCAGTCTTTTGCCTGTGACGTGTACCACAGCAGGTCAAATTGCTCAATTAAGGCCATATAAGGTTTGGAAGCACTTTGCGAGCAGTGGAGGCGAGCCGTCTGTATTGTCCCTCAGTGCGTCCTACAGTATATATACCTGCCTAACACACCGGGTGTCGGATAATAACAAACACTTAACTGGCAGCAATGACTAGCAGTAGCACTCGTCTTGCATTGTTTAGCATTCATTTAGCCTTGTCAAGAAGGCATTTAGCTCTTACTTCTTCCATCGTTGCTGTTTTCATCAGTGTTCAGAGTCAACGCACTGGACAACCCTGCTTCAGAGTAGGGTCGGTCAGTGAGGGCACTCAGTGCACCTAATGGGACACTGTATTTTCAAACGGCAAAGCCCCGACTGCAATGAATTGACGAACGACCAGAGAACACATCAGCGCTCTCAGCGCATACATTTGATGTTATTACCATCTTCTGCTTTTACCCAGCAAAATGTCTGCAGTGAAATGAGTCCATTTCTCTGAATCTGTATGTTCAGTGTGTGTGGTAGGATGTCCTTTGGGAAATACGGTAATAGGTTATTTCATATTTCACAATTGGGTCTGGGACCCACACCTATTCAAGATGCAGCATTTCATTCAAATACAACATTCAGTCAAAATGTATTCATGTCTGCTCTACCATTTGCAAGTATATTTGATATATTCCCTCACCTTAACCTCCACTCATGCCTATGTAATGCGTAGGTGGACATTGTGGGAGCATTTGGATATGTGTTTGAAAAGAGGAAGGATTCTGTATTGAACACACTCCAATGACTGGCTCATGCTAAAGGTCCCCAAAGTGAAGACTGAACTGGGAAAAATACCCTTTTGGGTAGCACTTTATAATAACTATACACTATAAAGCATTAGTTAAGCATTAGTAAATGCTTAATTCCTCATGAACTCATCATTAGTAAAGCATTATTCATACATTACCAAGCATTAGTAAACACAGTTATAAATGTTGCAACTATACACTATTAAGTATTAGTTAAGCACTAGTAAAACACTTAATCCATCATTAATTCATCATTTGTATAGCATTATTCATACATTACTAAGCATTAGTAAACACAGTTATAAACCTTTCAACTAAACACAATTTACAATTAGTTAAGCATTATTAAGTATTTACTTCATCATGAATTCATCATTTATATAGCAAGTAAGTACTTTATTCATCATGAATTCATCATTTATATAGCATTAATAATACATTAATAAGCATTTGTAAACACAGTTATAAGCGTTTTATTGCCCATTGATAACCTAATCTTTAATGTGCTTAATGATTGTATTCTCATACTTTGTAAATGATAGATTCAACATTTATAAATAGGTATATCAATTTACAAACCAGTTATTTATGAGTTGTTAATGGTTCATACGATCATTTAGAAAGTCTAAGTAAACACCATATACAAACCACTTGGTTGTATATTTATGCGGACATTTGTACATGGTTAGTGAGTGTGTTAATAAATGTCTTATAAACACTTATTCATACTCAATGAATGATTTATTAAAGGGGTAGTTCACCCCCAAAATAACTTTTTTTCTATTGATTACTGACCATCTGGAGCCTTGAATTCATAGATATCTTTTTGTTTTTGTCACATTCCTAAGCCAATAATTTGATTATAATAAATGTGTCCCCATTGATTCCGGTAGGAGACACAAATGCATTTGTGTCTCCTATCGGAATCAATGGGGCTAAATTTATTATAATCAAATAATAAAGGAAGGAATGCGACAAAAACAAATAAATATCCATGAATTCAAGGCTCCATGGGGTGAGTAATCAATAGAAAAAAAGTTATTTGGGGGGTGAACTACCCCTTTAAGGTAGTTACTAATTGTTAGTTAAAGGGAAACTTCGCCGATTTTGCTGCCCATAGCGTCAAATTACGTTTTCCGCAGCTCTCACCTTATGTCCGCACTACATGACTGCAGGTGACTACAGGTGTAGTTCAGATCCAAACCAACCCCCATAGCTCAAAGGACCGGCCCCGAAGGTGTCACCGTAACATTGTTCAACCTTCTTTCCCCACTCGACCACTCCCATTAGCTACCTCACATGTACTAACCTCGCATCACCAGTCTTTCCACCTCGGAGGAAACATTTACTATCATGGCGTCTGCAAACATATCAGAGTTATACTTTAGTACCCGGACCCACACGCAGCTATGCGGACAGTGTGGAGCAACAACCCGTCGGGGATTTTTCCTAGTGGAACTGACAGAATGTACACGGACCGTGGACGGTGGACGCTTGTCTCTCGAGTAAGTAAACATGCTGTAAAGTTGCCACATCACTATAATCTCATGTTGTATCCCTCGGGTAGACTAAACTAGCTTGTGGAGCCGTGGCGTGAACGGAACGTTTGTTATTGTTGAGTTTGCCTGTAGCCACGGAACCCCAAGTCTTTTTTTTTGCCATGACATGACTGTCATGGCGGAACTTCAACCTGGTTTTGGCACTTTCTCCATTCACAACCCTTTCATCTACATAAACGTTCATATTTCAAATATAAAGTTCTTACCCCGTGGCCACAGATGTTACAATTGGAATCGGATGGGTCTAAGTACCCGTATCTTCCGTATTTTTCAATAAAAAAACATTTAAATCCGAATGGTGGCCATTTTCTCTTAGATGTATGATGTATCAGAGTGCAATATACATCCCAACCGATAGGGTCGCGTAATTGAAAGCATAAGGAGAAAATGGCCACCGATTGGATTAAAATGCTTTTTATTAAACAATACGGAAGATACTGGTACTTAGACCCACCTGATTCAAATTGTAACATCCGTGGCATGAGGTCAGCACTTTATATTTGAAATATGAACGTTTATGTAGATGTAAGGTCTGTACATGTAGAAATTGCAAACACCAGGTTGAAGCTCCGCCATGACTGACATGTTTCAGAGCTACTCAGTACATGACGACGTCAGGTCCCGAAAATAGCAGATCTACAAGCTCACAACGCGTCGCGGACTCGACACTTTGTGAGCTTGTAGGTATGCTATTTTTGGTGCGCATGCAACTAAGAATAAATTAGGTATCACGTCGGATGATATCCATGTAAACTAAATCTAATCTAATGTGTTCTTTCCAATGACAGGACAGAAAGTTGTCATCAGCCTGCAAAAATGAAGGAACTGCAGATGAAGACCTGGGACACTACAGCCATATTTTTTTCTTCTAAATAAAACGGTTACATTTACACACTGCTTGCTCTACTCATTGGTATATTCTACATTGTGTAAGCATTTATAATGACAAAATGTATTTACACCCAATTATATAAGGGTTCTTTTGAACTGTTTCATGATAGGAGATGGTCTTTCATTTGGCAGAATGGTACATAATTACATGACTGTAAGCATTACAGATATAATAGTGAAAAACTCTTGTACATTCTGTTAGTATTTACTTCTACATGTAATCGTAATTTTTCTGGGGACCCCAGCACATTGGATTCAACTTTACTAGTCTTAGATACAATAGGCTATAGTAAAATCTAATATTATCCATATACACCAATTGAAAGCATGAAACGGTCTCATTTGAAAAAAGAGGAAAAAAACGATTACACTGTGTATGACAAGAGTATTTGAACATTAGCATGTCATTCTAAAGTAATGCCCATGTTTTCTATAAGTTTAGTCCAAAGAATATAACTGGAAATGACAGTGAAACATTATGCTCTCAGAGATAAGGAGTCACACATGACATGAGTATGAAACGTTTTGTTTTATTATTATATTGTTGTTGACTATGCTGCATCTCCATGGATGTCCCGACTCCCAAGTAGAAGATGGACGTCACGTCACCAGCACCGGACTGTCTACATGGTGGGATGGAATGTAGAAAAAAAAATTGATGCACACGCGTGCGCGCACACAGACACACACGTTTAGTGTTACTATGCTAATTTATACATGATATATTTAGTTTACTATAATATACAATCAAATCAATACAGAACACAATACAACAGCAGCCAAGACTATAGTTTCACCTTGCTGGCGCAACAAAGACACGGTGATAGTGATACTGACATCCTGGTATATACAGTCGGTGCCTATTGACTTTGTCGTTTGTCATGTTGACATCACACTCCTCATTTGCCTCACTCACTCGTGCAGTAAATGTAGTTCCAAATACTACCACGAGGTGGCGCTTTGGAGTCACTTTTTTTTTGTTTCAAACAGACAGACAGACAGACAGACAGACAGACAGGCAAACTTGCAATGGGTAGGCCTACTGGTCCAACTGTACTGGTTCAACAGAGGCAGATTTCACGTGGTCCAAGAAAGAACATGGCTTCGATGTCGTGTTTTGTGATCCAAAGGTAGACAAAAAAGTCGGAAAAGTTGTAACATTCATCATTCTAAAGCATTCAGTGTTGCCAGATCTTGTGAGAGAAATAAGCAACCAGGTATATGAAAACAAGCCCAAAAGAAAATACCTGTGCCAAGAGCACTTGAAACCTAGACATGGGTTATTTGAAAATTGCCGATCTACAAGCTCACAACGTGTAACGATGTGACGCAGTGTGAGCTTGTATAGATCTGCTATTTTCCAAAGAATCTTGAGGGGAAAAAAGTGCAAAATGTGGAATATTTTTTTAACATTTTAACAACACATTTTTGGTAGGGTCTCCCTGGCAAATATGTTGGCGCGCAGTGCACAGATGAGGGTCCGTGGAAAAGTACATGAACATGTTTGAGAACCACTGGTTTAAACAACAATCAAAACATTTGGAAACGAGCCCAAATATCAACTACATTTTAGAAACCAGCCGCTTATAATAAGCAGACATGGCAACACTGGCCAATGTGCTGTTTGTTGATGTTGTTGTAGTGAGAACTGGGAGGGGAAAGTTACAATGTAGACCACGCCCCCACGCAGCCTCCTCCCCACAAGGAAGTGCAGTGCCACAAAGCATTGTGGTCATTGTAGTAATGCAGCCAAACCCCAGTCATCCAGTCAAAGTCAAGACTTCTATATTTTTCGGGCCATAGGGTGCAAATTTGAAATTTTGCTACTGTTATCTACTATATTATAATAGATAATTAATATATATATTATTAACATTGAGTGACTGCAAGTTCTTCCAGGGGTGTAATGCTCCTTTAAGTATTTTGCGTGAGCCCATCTAAAGTGAGGACTATCTATGCCTTATAAAGCATTTATAAATGAGATAGCGTGAGCCCATCTAAAGTGAGGACTATCTATGCCTTATAAAGCATTTATAAATGAGATAGAAGCAGTGATATAGAAAGTGCCAATATTTATTGCAACAATTGAGACAGAACATGGCCCGTGCAGTGTAGAAATAAAATTAACATTCTTGTGCTGTATGAAAATAAAAAACAATATGCAATGCTATAAACGTGTATTGGCTGATAAATTAAATAAACATTTTACTTCATGAAAATTAAACAATAAACAATCTGCTATGCTATAAACATGTAAACATGGCTGATAAATTAAATAAACATTGTTGTACTTTATGAAAATAAACCATACAGAATCTGCTATGCTATAAACATGTAAACATGGCTGAAAAATGTAATAAACATTCTTGTACTGTATGAAAAAATTAATCTGGGTTCTGCCTTCACTATGGGTATAGCCACCCTTGCAGAGCTAGGCAGACAGTTAACATCAGAAGGTAAAAACAACAAAAAAAGGCTTGTTTTGGGTTTCTTCTTTAAATTATCTTCTTTGTTTTTTCTTATTTGTAGAACAGCAATGACATGAAATACACATAGAATGGATTTGTTAAATAGTGTTTTCCACAGTAAATATTTTAACTTTTTAACAATGCTTTTAAAGAAATGAATTAACTTGCAAACATGACTTAAGCAGCTAAACATTCACACAGTTGCAATGATATGCAATTAACATGTACATAAACACATCCCTGATTTTGATGGAAATAATAATATGCAAATATCTCCCAATATGCACAAATAAATCACATGAGTGAAAATAAAAACACAACATTGCTCCCTATAATGGCATTACAGCATTAGCTCAGAGCAGAATAGCCTATAAGCTAACATGACACAGCAGCCTGCAGCCTAATGGCTGACAGGCTAACAGGCTAACAGGCTATGCCATATGACTGGTACTGATTAGCAACAAACATGACGTTTTTACCACAGACAGAATACACAGTTGGGCTGTGAAAAAGGTTCTAGCAATCATGTTTCATCATTACTGAGACAATACAACACAAGGACAGTACTTACAGACACAGCTGCACATAGCTTTGCTGTATGCTAAACAGGAAGTGAATGTATACTGCAGGTGTTGCCAGATTTTGCAAATAAAACAAGCGGCCAGGTCTGTGAAAACAAGCCCAAAAGAAGCAAGCAACTAGGCTCAGTTTTACCAGCTATCGGCCATTTTAAAATAGCAGATCAACAAACACACACACAATGTGTCACATCATGACACGTTGTGAGCTTGTAAATCTTATTTTCAAAAATAACATTGTTTATTACATTGTATTACATTGTCCACCTACCTGCCCACTGTGGGCGTGGCCAGGTAGGGGATATCAATGAGTTTCCTGTTTACCAGTGTTGCCATGTCTGCTTATAATAAACAATTTGGGGCTTTTTTTAAGTGTAGTTGCTTCATTGGGCTTGCTTTCTGATGTTTTTTTTTTAAACCAGTGGTTCCCAAAAAAAATTATAGAAAGGAAAAATATTTTTTGAAAATATTTTACTTTTTTCCTAATATTTTTTGGAAAATAGCAGATCTACAAGCTCACAACGTGTCTTGATGTGACACATTGTGAGCTTGTTGATCTGCTATTTTCAAATTGCAGATGTAAAGTGGTAAAACTGAGCCTAGTTGCTTGCTTTTTTGGGCTTGTTTTCAAAGACCTGGCCGCTTGTTTTTTTTGCTAAATCTGGCAACACCTGCAGTATGCATTCACTTCCTGTTTAGCATACAGCAAAGCTATATGCAGCTGTGTCTGTAAGTACTGTCCTTGTGATGTATTGTCTCAGTAATGATGAAACATGATTGCTAGAACCTTTTTCACAGCCCAACTGTGTATTCTGTCTGTGATAAAAACGTCATGTTTGTTGCTAATCAGTACCAGTCATATGGCCTAGCCTGTTAGCCTGTTAGCCTGTTAGCCTGTTAGCCTGTCAGCCATTAGGTTGCAGGCTACAGGCTGCTGTGTGTCATGTTAGCTTATAGGCTATTCTGCTCTGAGCTAATGCTGTAATGCCATTATAGGCAGCAATGTTGTGTTTTTATTTTCACTCAAGTGATTTACTTGCATATTAGGAGAGATTTGCATATTATTATTTCCAGCACAATCAGGGATGTGTTCATGTACATGTTAATTTCATATCATTGCAACTGTGTGAATGTTTAGCTGCATAATTCATGTTTGCAAGTTAATTCATTTCTTTAAAAGCATTGTTAAAAAGTTAACATATTTACTGTGGAAAACATTATTCAGTAGTACACATTTTAACAAATCCATTCAATGTGTTTTCCATGTCATTGCTGTTCTACAAATAAGAAAAACCAAAGAAGATCATTTAAAGAAGAAAGACTTTGCCTCCAAACAGACTTTTTTTTGTTTTTACTTCCTGATGTTAACTGTCTGCCTAGCTCTGCAAGTGTGGCTATATGCATAGTGAAGGCAGAACACAGAATATTTTTTTTCATACAGTACAAGAATGTTTATTACATTTTTCAGCCATGTTTACATGTTCATAGTATAGCAGATTTTTTATTGTTTATTTTCATAAAGTTAGTACAATGTTTATTTCATTTATCAGCCATGGTTACATGTTTGTAGCATAGCAGATTGTTTATTGTTTCTTTTCATAAAGTACAATGTTTATTTAATTTATCAGCCATGTTTACATGTTTATAGCATTGCATATTGTTTGTTTATTTTCATACAGCAAAAGAATGTTAATTTTATTTTTACACTGCACGGGCCATTTTCTGTCTCAATTGTTGCAATAAATATTGGCATTTTCTATATCACTGCTTCTATCTCATTTATAAATGCTTTATAAGGCATAGATAGACCTCACTTTAGATGGGCTCACGCAAAATACTTAACTAACAAGTTGTAACAACCTTAATAAATCATTCATTGAGTATGAATAAGTGTTTATAAGACATTTATTGACACACTCACTAACCATGTACAAATGTCCGCATACATATACTGTACATCCAAGTGGTTTGTATATGGTGTGGTCTTAGACTTTCTAAATGATCGTATGAACCATTAACAACTCATAAATAACTGGATTGTAAATTGATATAATACCTATTTATAAATGTTGAATCTATCATTTACAAAGTATGAGAATACAATCATTAAGCACATTAAAGATTAGGTTATCAATGGGCAATAAAACGCTTATAACTGTGTTTACAAACACTTATTAATGTATTATCAATGCTATATAAATGATGAATTCATGATGAATTAAGTACTTACTAATGCTTAAGTAATTGTAAATTGTATATAGTTGAAAGGTTTATAACTCTGTTTACTAATGCTTAGTAATGTATGAATAATGCTATACAAATGATGAATTAATGATGAATTAAGTGTTTTACTAATGCTTAACTAATACTTAATAGTGTATAGTTGCAACATTTATAACTGTGTTTACTAATGCTTAGTAATGTATGAATAATGCTTTACTAATGATGAGTTCATGATTAATTAAGCATTTACTAATGCTTAACTAATGCTTTATAGTGTATAGTTAATATAAAGTGCTACCGAATTTTGTTCTAGTGCCCCGACCACTTGGAATGACCTACAGCTTAAATTAAAGATCTGTTCTCCCATAACATACGTCAATCTTTGATTGTAGACCCCCGCAAATGTCTGCAACTGCTTTTAAACTTGTGTTTTATCCAGTGGTGTAAAGTAACTAAGTACCTTTACTCAAGTACTGTACACTACAATTATTTGAAAACTTTACTTACTATAGTTACTTTGTAGATTTTGATTATTATTACAAAACATGCATTAACCACTTCAGCCCTATAAAGATTTTGTCCATTTGAAAATAGCCGATCTACAAGCTCACAATGTGTCGCAATGTGAGCTTGTAGATCTGCTATTTTCAAAAGATTGTTATACATTGGAAAACCTGAAATGGGACATTCTGCATAATGAGTACTTTCTACATTTGGTACCAATATTTTTGTACGTCAAGTCAATTTTGAATTTCAGACTTTTACTTGAGTATTTCTATATTGCAGTATCGATACTTTTACTTAAAGTAATACAATGCAGGTCCACAAATAAACATTTTTAGCAATCTCTGCTGGTCACTACCGTCACTGCATGATATAGCGTTGTCCTGCATTGCCCAGAATTCCATTTGTTTTCACCGGAAGACGGAAGTTTTTCAAAAAGCGTTCTTTTAATTGTTTTATACTATCTGTGGATCATTTATCTTAGCCAGTGGAGCTTTAGTTACCGTGAGCTGTGTTTTCTTTTTATGTTGTTTTTCGATCTTCAAATCCTACAATCTCTTAAAAACAGCGTGAAGATTCCCTTTTTTTATTGGCGCGGTAGTTCCTGGCCAAACAGGAAACCGGTGCGGTAGTTCCTGGCCAAACAGGAAACCGGTGCATTTCCTTTTCCGTTTTCCGGCCGGATGACGTCATTTTCGCGGGAAAGGCTCACCGAGCCACCTTTTCAATAGAAATTATAATAGAAAAGGCTTTCGGGGGTGAAATTCATGGAGTGGGTGTTGTGAAACATTTGCCACTCACAAAAGATATACAATTTAACTTTAGTTTTGTTGAAAAAGTTACCTAGTATTACTTTAAGTAAAACATTTAGTACTTTTACCACCACTGGTTGTATCACACGTTAGGGGAAAGTTTCTGTTTTGTTTTGTTTTATCATTGATGTGAAAATGAAACTGTACTGTGATGTCTCTCAACGACGCTGCAAATGAGGGCAACCTCAATGTCTTTTTGAGAATAAATAAAGGTTTGAAAGAATGAATGAAAATTGAAATAGCATGATGTATAACAAAGTGCCAGAGAGGGAGATGCGTGGATGTGCTATTATCATAATTATTTCATTAAATAACCGCAGACATTAAAACTACAATCAAAAGTTTTTGTCATGACCTCACAAACAATGCATATCCATTAAAAATGGAATCACACAGCTTAGCTGGATATCAGAAGACATTCCAGGGCCCATCCAACCCGTTCATACAATATTGATCATGTTGATCGGGTAGTGCACACATGAGGGTAAGATGGCCTATTTTAGTATAATTTTCTATTTAACAAACTGAGGCAAGCTTTAATAGGCTCAGTCAAGGTTTCAGGTCAAACGGTACTGTTTATTTCCACACACTACTTGCCATGCTTTGGTTTAGTAATATGCCACATAGCCACACAGAAACAAATAAAAGCCAGGGATCGGGAGTCGGGATGAATGATTTATCCTGTATGCAGGCCGGGTGTCTGCTTAAATCAGCCAACCCTAATTTAGTGCATATTAATCATCTATCCATACAGTATACTCTATCAAGCAACAAATGCCTAGCAAATGTAATGTTTGGGCAGACTTAGTACAAGTGGTTTGCCAAATCTATTCCGTAGCCTATAGGATAAAAGTGCTTAACAACAAAGACATTAGTCTGTGACTAATAGTGAGAGGTACAATACAAATAGAGCAGGGCACCATTAGGCTGAAGGTTTCGCGCCGATCGGTCCAAGAGTGCCGAAGATTAGCTGTTCACACACACACACACACACACACACACACACACACACACACACACACACACACACACACACACACACACACACACACACACACAGATGGCAAGGCAGCACGGTAGCTTTATGGAATAGACTAATCAAAATGCCAGAGAATAGAGTTTCCAAGAAAATCTTCAACTGGGATGTCTCGATAAAAGGTGCAAGTACAGTAGAGGATATACTTCTGAGGGCTGGATTGCTTAACAGTTTTCAAAATAACAGAATTGCAAACATCTCTGTGGTGAAGGAGACACTTTATGGTTTGTATCAGAGCAAATGGTCACAGGATATTGTGTAAACCAAAGCTTGGAACATTTGTTATGTTAAAAAGCTGTTATGCTAGAGAAAAATATGTTTGTGCTCCATTGTCCAAAAGACAAAGATCTCTATGTGCCCAACTCCGTTCTGGGATCTTGCCCCTGCACCTTGAGACTGGTAGGTATAGAGGAGTAGTGGAAGAGGAGAGGGTTTGTATTTATTGTGACATTGCAGATATTGAGAGTGAGTTCCATTTTGTTTTTTATTGCCCTTTGTATCATGACCTGCGTCAAAAATTATTTAAGAGGTGTAGAAACCCGGACTTGATTTGGTTGGATGACGCACAGAGACTTACATGGATTTTTGAGCACAGGGTATTTGCACTTGCGGAGTATTTGGAAGGGGCCTGGGACAGACAGGCAAAAAGAACATACATGTGAAGTGTAATTTATTTATTAATTTTTGTTTTGGGTGTTTGCCAAACGACGTTTTCCTTTGTGCAGTCTTCTATGAAGAGAATTTGATATTGTTTATTTATGTTTTGGTGTCTAATAATCCCGTAAGGGATGGGTCTTTTTGACAAGACACGGAAATTCATTTTACCCCTTACAACCAACTTGTGCACGTGCCCTAGACTACCAAAGATAAAAACCAAAAGTTTACATCTGTAGCCTAGCTGAGAGATGGTCTGCTCTAGCTGATGATATTTTAGCACTTTGGTTAGGAAGGCTTCCTCTAAGCTGTAATCAAAAGTACAGCCGACCTCGACCACACACAAACACACACACACACACACACACACACACACACACACACACGGACAAACAGACACAGACACACAGACACACAGACACACAGACACACACGCACACACGCGCACACACACACGCACACACACGGACACACACACACACACACACGGACACACACACACACACACACACACACACACGGACACACACACGGACACATGGACAGACAGACAATGAAAGATCATGTAATATTTTTTATAAAGGGTTTCAGAAGTGACTTTAAACACTCTGCCAGTCTGATCTGATCAGCAGGTCATTTCAGAGCTGAGGTGTCACAATATTCAATTCAATTCAATTCAAATGGCTTTACTGCACTGCAAAAAATGGCCATCTAAAAATAAGAAAAAAAATATGTAATACAAGTGTATTTTGATTGAAATAAGCAATCTAATCTGCCAATGGAACTAGTATACTTTAGCTTGTCAAGATGTCTTGAAATAAGATGTGATATGTGGGCTTTCAAGATAAAAATACATCTTGGAATTAGTAGGAAAAACTAATTGTGAGCTATATTAACTAATATTAAGTTATATAATAGATCAAATATTTCTTGAAGTTAGCTGGAAATACTCAAATTAAACAATTGTTACTAATATTAGGAAATGCTTTTTGTGTCATAATAAGACATTTTGTCCTGTTTGGCAAGCCTATTCATTTCAAATCAAGCATATGAATCTTATTCTAAGCTCTACAAAAGTGATATTGTTCTAGATATAAGACCCATCACCCAGTTTGGCAAGCCTATTCATTTCAATTCAAGCGTATGCATCTTATTCTAAGCTCTACAAAAGTGATTTTGTTCTAGATATAAGACCCATCACCTACTTCAAATAAGACTGAAATAATTAAAACAAGTCTTGCATTAAAGAAATACAATTTATTTTCTATGTATACCTTATATAAAATACAGTACGTGCAGCATCACATGGCAACTTCACAGTATACATACAGTGTGTCTGACTGGAGCACCATTCACCCTTCCCTCCAACCATTGACTGGACAGAGGCCATTCACAACATAAAAAAGAAAACATAAAATAATATTGCACTGGCATTAGATGCTTTCAATACTTTTTGGCTCACAGTGTACTGAATTAAAATAAATACATGTACACACAATATTGAAAATCGCAGAACATGTCAAATGTGTATAACATTGAGGTCATACCTGAACATATGACCAATGTCATGTCCCTCAAAACACGTACAAAGTGCTTACTGTATATTTTCACATTCAAATAGGGCATTTCTTTAAAAGGGCAAGAACACAAGGTAGGGTTGCCTTGGCATGATACAACTCCAAGGTGGACAAGAAATCCAAAATAGTCATTAGAAATTGATCAATATGCTCCTCATTGACTTACATTGTACAGTGAAACAGCTCTCAAAGTCTCTCCTTTAGCCCGTACACAAACAGCTGATTCAGACATTATAGAACATCACAAACCCCATGTTTTTCCTTTTTAAATTTAAGATTTCAACTTCCACTTGATTTTACTATTTGAAGATCCGGATGCGGATCCAGTCCAGGTTTTGTTCCTCATAAAAATAGTTTTATAAAAAAAAAAGGGGAAAAAAACAGTACTGGGTTTTATGATGTTCCATTTTGTCTTAATCAGCTTTGTTTGCGTTTGTTTACGTGCCAAAAGAGTGACTTTGAGAGCTGTTTCACTATACAATGTAAGCCAATGAGGCAATGGACCAATCATTTTTGATTTCTTGCCTACCTTTGGAGTTGCATCATGGCAAGGTAACTACACAATCCAAACCTCTACCAATATTTCCTCTACCCTGATATTTTAAGATTCAAAATAAAGTTATTGCTTTAACACAAACAGCTGGTTAATATAACACATTCCTCAATATAAAGTGCAGTGTAATAACATTCAAATTAAACGGTTCGGTATTGAACATGTACTGCTCGGCTAACAAGGCTACATAGAATTTAAGGCTGTGGATTGCAGCCTAGAATACTATCTAGGCTGTGGATTATAGCAAGGATGGGGATGGGGGTACTTCAGTCCACATCTGACCATAAGCTTTAGTGGCCGATGAAAGCTTTCCAATCGGCCATGAATTTCTTGTAAGATGGAGTGAGGTCTCCCTCATGGATTTCGTCCATGAGGACCTCCGTTTGTATGACAGAAGGCAGAGTGGCTACACACTTGGGGTACCTAAGGTGTAGGGCATTAGTAGGCCATAAGGTGCAGAGGGTGTTGGGAGTGTATGTATGGGCTCATCTCCTATAGCCAGGAGGAAGCCGGACTCACTCACAATCAGCACAGGAGAGGATAGAGGACACTTCTTCAAGTACACATTGGGGTCTTCTTTTTCCTTTAACACAAAACACACACATCCGTCTATCAAGTAATGCACTTTTGTTTCAATGATCATTTCATTTGTTAAACCTGAGCCAGCTAAATCCTGATGAAGTTATATGCAGGACCTTCAGCTATAACTATTTCAACACATCAGATTGTGTTGCTTTTGACAAGTGAATATTATACTGTAATGTTGTACACAGCTCACCTCCAGGACATGCACCAGAGCCTCACTCGCGTCTCCTAGCCTCTTTGGAGCAGCAGTCGTAGAGGGGAACAGTGATGGCAGTGCACGGAGGACCATGAGAGCCTGTTGAACTGTTGAGGAAAAGATTCATTACATTTATACTTAGATAAAAATGCACAATCAATGATCTACAATAGATATCTCTATATATATTTAAGACAAAAAGAGAGATAGAGACTTGCACATCAACGTTATATATCCACCCAACATCAAGTGCTTACTTTTGGTCATTCCCATTGGAGGTTTCATCATCTTTTTCGACACACCATAAAACTGCAGCTTCTGGCAGAAGTCGTGCCATCTTCCTTTCAGTTCATCAATGTAGTCGATGTTATTCTTGTCCAGGATGAGGCGAAGTTCCTCCATTACCTAAAAATATAGAAATATATAAACACGTTTGAATGCATCATCTAGGAGGAAATTGGCAAAACATTGGTAGATGTTTTGAATTATGCCTTATCAACATTCACTTACATGTGCAATGAAATGGAAGCACGGATATCCCTCTATAATTTTGTTGTATTTGTCCTCATCGCGAACGGAATCTGAATCGATGAATGCTCTTCTGGCTTTGAATTCCAAATCCTGGAGCTGAGAAACAGACTTGTGGTTTGCCTGTAGGGTTTTGTGGAGCTTGGCCATGGTTGCTGGACTGTCGGACTCGGAATCAGGACTGTCGATGTCTGCCGGCTTGTTAGCTAGAAGACACAAAAATACATCATTATAGTCAAGTAGCTCTATATTCTGATAATAATCATAGTGTGTTTGTTCATTAACAGGGTTCTCCTGTCTCTCCATCTCTACTAAACATAAAATGCATTTTCAGTTTGGGATACCAATTTTATCAAATCAGAAGAGAGAACTCATAAAGGATAAACACGTGAAATTGGAATTGATGACACAAAGTAGTGAGGAGACAAAATGTGTGAACTAGGACACTATAAAATTCTAGCTGAAATGGGTACCCTCTCCTGATTGCCTAAAATTGGCAACACAACTGTTAAATGTATGTTCTGTTTATTAAAGAGCTGGAGAGACACGGTTGTGTTATGCAAACACAACATAAAATAAATACATAACATTTGATATGAATGAGTGATTATAAAGTAAAGTAGTTGCTGCACATGATATTGGATGATTCAGGTCTCTAATAACAGTCAAAGCAGAATGCACATTTGCCAATACTAACCCTTCTACTTTATTTTACGAGTGCATCATGAAAACCAAAATGTTTAAATGTGATATGGGTTAATTAGACCTGTAAACATCACAAAAATATGAACCCCTACACGGGTAAATGTGTAAATATAAATTTGAAGGTCACCTCTTTCTGGGGTCGTATTCTCCTCTGAGGAGCAGTCTAGAATGATGGTCGAGTCACTCGAAGAATCGATTTCCTCTGTGTCAGTTGGCTGCTCAAGACGGGGCATCATCGGCTGCGGGCGGTGCTTCTTTGAAGGTCTCCCATCTGGAAAGATCTTTTGGGGGGATCTCAGGTTCTGCAATCGTTTGAATAGCTGTCCATACACAGTGACCTGCACAAGACAAAAGTAAAGCAGTCTAAACTCCACTTAAAATGCCAACACTGTAGTCATGAACTGGATACATTTCACTTACCCATGTAGTGTTATTGTTCAGGTCCTGCAGCATGGGGTAGTACAGGACTATTCTTTTTGCCATATCTGTGACTTCTGGTTGTGATGGGTATCGGTCAGATTCAGCATCCCCCTTTGCCCTCAGGATTGCGATCATACTGGTCATGGTGTTACGGATGAGCCGGCATCTGAGGTCCTTGGACATTTCGCAGTTCCGCTCTTCACCCCTCTTCGCCAACACAAAGTATCGTTTTCGGACGTGCTCAAGTTTGCTGTCTGTGTATACGTAGCCTGGGATGGATATCTTCACAACCTTTTCAGGGGTTGTGTAGTTTGCAGCTGGACATCCTCCAACAGGTGTTGAAGTCTGTGGCAGTGGTGACTTGTTAGCAGAAGTAGAACCGCCTGAGTCTTCTCGGCCAGATTCCTATAAAATAAAAGATTATGAAGTACTGGCAAAACCAACATTTCCTTTTTACTGTGTTGTTAAACTGCACTGACAACATAGCACAAGAATGTTTAATGCGCCAGCTAACCGAACACCAATGAATATCTGAACCAGAGGATATTGGAGAAATGAATTAACAATTGTTGATCATGGTTTGCATTATTACTCTGTTAAGCAGAACAATAAACAGTTTTGTGGTATAATAAATCAATAAAAGGTAGGCTTGGAGAATGCCTAATGGTGTTACAGCCTAAACAAGTACCAATGCAACAAAGTTAACTTAAAGTTAGTCCATTTAAAAATAATTTAACAACTGAACACTTCTATAAGCCATCATGACTTATATAGGTTGCTACTTAATGCTGTGTTATTGTTAGAAACTGACCTCGACATCAACAGAAGACTGCCAGACTGCTCTTCTCCTCAAGAAGTTTTCTGGGCCTGGTAAAAGATCCCGCAAGTCTGAACGAGTCAGGGTGCGCATCATTGCCTCACTGATGCTTGCAGCTATAGGAAAATAGGTAAAAAAAACAATATCAAATATTGCCACCTGGTTGCTGGGCCAACTGGAGTCTGGGGACTGGAGCTGCAAATATTATTAAGTATTAAGTAGTTTTTATAATATTAAACTGATTTGATCCAGGGGGTCGTCAGCTAAATGACTGATAATTAGGAACCAAATGGACCCTTACCGGTCCATTTGTACACAGTTACACAGGTTAACAGGTCTGTAACCCTCTGAGTTACTGCTGCATCCATAAATACAATAACAAGCACATAGGTGGCTTTATATCTAACCATCTATATAAAATTCGAAATAATAGCCCTACAAAAAAGGTATATAAAAATAATGTTTAACTAGAACTTTGTCACTAGACAAAATTACAGGTTAATGAGAGTAAATACAATTATTTTTGTATACTAGCCTGCATGTTCCAGTTATCCAAAGGGTTTGGCATATGCACAATGTCCCATTTCACAATTTTCCAAATGAATAAAAACCTTTGAAAATAGCAGATCTACAAGCTCACAACGCGTCACAAATGTGAGCTTGTAGATTGGCTATTTTCAAATAACCAAAGCATCTAGGTCTGAATTGGTATGTTTTACAAAGTAACTTGAAACTAAAGTTCTCAAATAATTGTAGTAGAGTAAAAGTATAACATTTGACTCGGATGTAGTGGAGTAGAAATAAAGTTTTGAAAATTGGAAATACTCCAAATAAAAGTACTTCAAAATACCTCAGAATTGTGCTTAAATACAGTACTTGAGTAAATGTACTTGAGTTACTTTCCACCACTGCTTTTACTTAAGTAAAAAAATGTAGTACTTTTTCCACCACTGGTCATTTCTCACATCTATAACAAATCAAACTTCATTAAAAGCGTCAGAATAGGTACAATATGATGGACATGCCAAAAAATTACAGATTTACAAGCTCACAAATATCTGACATTATGTTTAAAAATATTTGCATGCATATTACCCCTTAAAGTCGACACAGTGAAGTCATCCATGTTGTTATGGCAGCTAGCTGGTTAGCCACTTAGCCCAGCTTCTTGGCTGCATTCTGCTAGTGTGTACAAACAAACAGATGCATTTCAGACATAAATAACATTCACCGTTAATGTAATCAACTTCAAAAGTAAAATCTAATGTTGCATGTAACTTACCAGCAATAACGTGTGGTTTCAAATCAGGTTCGTTGGTAAACTTTGATAAAGTTGCAGAAAAATAAGACAGTGTTCTCATCATCACCTGGGAGCTGTAATCAAGCTCAGCGCACAGCTGTGTGTGTGTGAAACTGACGTCAAAGGAGCCGCCCATGGGTCGCTACCATTTCCAAAAGGAGGGGGGATTTGTGACACTAATTCATTCATGAATCAATTTAAAACGCATAGTTTCTTAATTTATGAGGGGTTTATAACATATGTGTACGTAAACATTAGTTTTTGTTCCCTACATTTTGTGCAGTGGAATTAAAATGAAAATATAAGATAACTGAAATATAACTATACCCTACATAGTCTGGTATATTATGGACCGGCAGTGGTGGAAAAAACGACGAATTTTTTTTACTTAAGTAAAAGTATCAATACTGCAATGTAGAAAGATATACTCTGTTAAAAGTAAAAGTCTGGAATTCAAAATTTACTTGAGTAAAAGTACAAAAGTATTGGTATAACAATGTACTTAATGTACCAAAGTAAAAGTACTCATTATGCAGAATTTCCCTTTTCACAAGTTTTCAAATGTATAAAATGTATACAAAATCTTTTGAAAATAGCAGATCTACAAGCTCCGCACTGTGAGCTTGTAGATCTGCTATTTTCAAATGGCCTAAATGTATATAGGGTTGAAGGAATACAAGTCAGGTGGCCTGAGGTGGGCATCAGGGCACCCATAGAGTTATAATATATCACCATATTTTTGGGACAACTGGGCACCAAAACCATCTGAGCACTAGGGACATGTGGGCACCTGGACGAGTGGGCACTTAGGGGTGGAGACATGTGGGCACTAGGGACCTGTGGGCACCTGGACAACTGGGCACTAGGGACATGTGGGCATTTGGGCAACTGGGCACTAGGGACAAGTGGGCACTAAGAACATGTGGGCACCTTCACAACTGGGCACTAGGGACATTTGGGCAGCTGGACAACTGGGCACCAAAACCATCTGGGCACTAGGGACATGTGGGCACCTAGACGAGTGGGCACTTAGGGGTGGAGACATCTGGGCACTAGGGACATGTGG
Organism: Gymnoscopelus braueri; assembly: GCF_963280865.1. Taxonomy (NCBI): domain Eukaryota; kingdom Metazoa; phylum Chordata; class Actinopteri; order Myctophiformes; family Myctophidae; genus Gymnoscopelus; species Gymnoscopelus braueri. The sequence goes on from NC_137606.1 coordinate 6,672,668, forward strand.
GCACTAGGAACATGTGGGCACCTGGTCAACTGGGCACTAGGGACATGTGGACAACTGAGGGGGTCCCTGTTTCATCTCTCTCTCAGCTAAGGGGGCCATGCTTTATCTCTCTCTCTCAGTTAAGGGGGTCCCTGTCTCATCTCTGTCTCAGCTAAGAGGGCCCAGATGGTTTTGGTGCCCAGTTACCATCTGAGCACTAGGGACATGTGGGCATTTGGGCAACTGGGCACTAGGGACAAGTGGGCATTTGGGCAACTGGGCACTAGGGACATGTGGGCATTTGGGCAACTGGGCACTAGGGACAAGTGGGCACTAAGGACATGTGGGCACCTTCACAACTGGGCACTAGGGACATTTGGGCAGCTGGACAACTGGGCACCAAAACCATCTGGGCACTAGGGACATGTGGGCACCTACACGAGTGGGCACTTAGGGGTGGAGACATCTGGGCACTAGGGACATGTGGGCACTAGGAACATGTGGGCACCTGGTCAACTGGGCACTAGGGACATGTGGACAACTAAGGGGGTCCCTGTTTCATCTCTCTCTCAGCTAAGGGGGCCCTGCTTTATCTCTCTCTCAGTTAAGGGGGTCCCTGTCTCATCTCTGTCTCAGCTAAGAGGGCCCAGATGGTTTTGGTGCCCAGTTATCCCTAGTGTCCAGATGGTTTTGGTGCCCACATGACCAGTTACCATTTTTTGAAAGTCATCAGTGGTTTGATTGATTGATTGATTGAATATTGTATTAGGCAAACAAATGTAAAACAGCACAATTACATTTAAAATACTTTGACTAAAAGGTCCGTCCAAAAAAGTCCTTGCGGTCTAGTTTCCATTGAGGTCCTTGGTATTCAATTCATAGTCATATATAGTAGCACCAAACAGTTCAAATATCAACAAAACAAAAAAATGCAGAGTTTGGTCTTGTGAAAAACATTTATATTGTAAATTCATCATTGTATTGTTTTGAATGCCAACCTCTCTCTACAGTTGGGTGGAATGATCAGTATTTAGTGTATGAGGTAGAAGTTCCTTACCAGGCTCAAGCCAATATTTTTGTTGATCCTGGAAATCTTGTTGATTATATGCCATACTACTATGTGACATTAAATAATAGAAAGTACATGCCGATATAATAATAATAATAGAAAGCTCACAGACGTCATTGCACATGCTTAATGTTGTGTGGGGAAGAAAGAAAACTGACTTTTCCAATAAAGATGTCTTTTCTGGAAATAAACTAAGTCTATGTCTTGATATGAGAGGATACATCTTTTACAAATAACACAACGCCTTAAAAAATGTGTGATATGCCAAAAAAGCTTGTTTTATCCAAGACATGACTCAATACCAGATAATTTCAAGATTTTATCACTCACCAAGACATTCAAGTTACACTGTATGAAAACAAGCCCCTATATCTCACAGAAATAAGACTGGTTAGATGATTGTACCTTATATTAAGTGTGATGAGGCATTTTGAATAGAAATAAGCCAGATGTACTTCATAAGATTTTGATTTTTTGCAGTGTGGCATGAGAAAACATACGTTTACATTGCCAAAGCAGAAAGCACAATACAATATCCACAATACAATATCCACAGACTTTAGTCCTTGGTGGATTGTGCAGTGAAAGATGGCCCTGTCTGAAGATCTCAGGCTTCAGTTTGGCTTATATAGTGTCAACGGGTCAAGAAATGTATAGCTATAGGATCTATGCTTAAAATGAATTGTAAGGCAGACAGGTAGCCAGTGAAGGGATGTTAAACGGGGCTTGATATGATTCTGTCTCAAAAGCCTAGCTTCAGAATTGTGCATGATTTATAAAAATAACTATAAACCTTTATTTTACAAACTTAGTACAAATAGTGCTTTATCAGATCGGTAATGGATCAGATCGGGTCAGATCGGGAATGTATCGTGTATATCTTTGAAAATATGAAATACAATTTTATATTAACTAGATGTTCGGGCCGCTACACAGAGTTACCCAGAAATGCCATGCCAATGCCATGACAGCATGCCCATATATGGGCATGCTGTCATGTCATTCAAACTCGCCGTGCGTATAATTGCTGAGGACCCAAGGGAGTGATGTGCAGAGTGGGAAGTCGGTCTGATCGGAACATGTATAATATAATATATTGATAAATCCGCAATTCCCCAGAGTACAGGTGTCATAGTCTGGCCTCGACTCCTTATTTGTTCATGGCTAACTCCATATCTGGGCATAAAACGGACACAGTGCGCCTCAGCAATGGCCCCAAGTGCAAATTGCCATGGTTAGGCAATATGGGTTCAGTTGTGTCTGACTGACATGTGAATGTTGTGTTTGTGACATCTACCGTCCGCCGTCCAACGTCAAAGTTGGCAATTGTAATATAAAGACGACTTGTGTCAGCCATATACACATTTAGTCTCTTTTCCCTGAAGACCAATTATTTGAATATACAGTAGATACTGACACAGTGCGCACACAGGTTGTGTTCCAACCCAGTTATTGGCAGGGTGGAGCTGGAGGGATCGTCAGGGAGATTGGAAGACACCTGGCTTGGTCTGTGTCCCTAATGTATCTACCTGCCTTCATTCAGGGTCTCTCTCTCTCTCTCTCTCTCTCTCTCTCTCTCTCTCTCTCTCTCTCTCTCTCTCTCTCTCTCTCTCTCTCTCTCTATCTGACACATGACAAGACACAGACGCTTATTCATATTTACTAATGTTATGTTTTCAGTTATTTAGTTTATTGTTAAATAAACACATTTCCCTTTAACTGTGCCCGTGTCTCCCTTTTTGTGACAACTGGGAGCCAGTTGTTAACAGGCGCGTGAGGCACACCAGAGCACGCCACTAGTTGTGAGTGCCTGTGCCGAACAGCCAATCACCATGCACATTGCGTGCTTCCTCCACACGTTTCAGTCTATCACAACCATTGGGGGTTTGCTTGATTTTAGACTTTGAGTACCCAGAAAAAGCGCTATATCAATTGGATTTAATTATTTTGAGGACGGGAGTTTGGGAGGTGTTTTGGAATTGCTTACATGTGAAAGAAACCATGGGGTATTTAAAAAAAGGAAAGGTCATGTACATGTTCTACGCAATTCTTCCTTTGTACTGGGCGGAAAACTGCCACTGAAGGTTAGATGGATGTATTTTTTGTCACGATCCGCTCCTCGGACCGTGGACTGACTTCATTATTTAGCCATTGTCTGACCTTTTATGGTAGTGGACCCTTTTGACCACTCTTTCTGTTGTTTTGTTCCCTGTTCTCCATGTACCTTTATTCTGTAGTGTTGTCTTGGTGTTTCCTGTCTGCCCTAGTTGTTGCTTCCTGTCTTGTCTCTCTGGTATGTCTTTGTAATTGTAGTTCACCTGTGTCTTGTTCTGTTCCAGCCAATCATGTGTTAATTGTCCTTTGTTCTCACCCATCTCGCCTAGTTAGTCCCTGTCTATTTATATGTCCCTCTGTTTCCAGTCTGTGTCGGTTAATTAATGTTGTTACAGTGTTCTGTCTGTTACCTAGTCTTGTCTTTATTCCCTGTTTAATTAATAAACCCCCCTGCATCTGAATCATTCTGCCTCCGCTCACTGTCTGCGCTTGGGTCCTACACTTCTCTGCCCCGCACCGTGACATTTTTACACGTAAGGGCTGTGACTTCTTTCCGATTGTCTTATGAGTAGGGCTGTCACGATTACAAATTTAAGTTGACGATTAATTATCACTCAAATAATTGCGATTAACGATTTAATTGTGTTTCTGTCGTTGAAAATGAATGGAACATTATGAATACAAATTTAGTTTCTGTTTGGCTTTTAGCTTTCGTAAACAAAAGTTGCAAAGGGCAGATATGACAAATAACACGTATATAATTACTTTATACTTAAAAATAAACATTAACAGTGCGGAAATAGCCGATCTATAAGCTCAAAACGTATCGCAACGCGTTTTGAGCTTATAGATCTGCTATTTCCACTATTGGCCTACTTATGAGCGGCTGGGTTCTATTGCAACCTGCCTGCATGATATCAGTTTGACATTGTCTGATAAAGGGTCGATAATACAGATGGCAAAGTGCATGAGGTCATCCAAAGGCTGAAGGCTCTATTACTTAGCACAATATACGGTCCCGAATGGAGGGACATACTATGTATGAATTGAGTGCATGGGGACCCCATTTGAAACAAGCCATTAGGCTTTCATGGGCTTTTCAATCCTATTTAGTTGACCGTGTATTAAACCTGTACCTTACCTTCATGTGCTTTTTTTCTGCAAACTTCTAAATAAAGTACTCAATCAATCAATCAAAAGGCCCTCTATATTGAGTGCTTTGGTGCTGGCCGTAAACAGAAAGAAGCATTCTGTGTTTGAGTGGCCTTTAAAAGTTCACTGATTTTTGAAATGCTTATACACATGATAAATCCACGCTTGCATTTAGCAGCCTGGCCATACACAAATCATAAACTATATTCAGAGAGTGTCAAAAAAAAGCAGCCATGTATTACATATTCACACCTTACAAAAGCAGGCAGCTTTGACAAGCTTTGCGATGTCTGTGGGTAATCACCAATCTGCAGAGTGCTGTTTTCTGCCAGCTAGCTGCTGCAACACATTCTCAGTCATGTCGTCAACTTTTACTGCATTGTTTGACAGAAGAGTCAAGTTCGGTTGCTTAACAATCTTTCTCTACACTCATCACATCAACCTATCCTCCTCCCTTGTGAGTGATAGACAGACGGACGGACGGACGGATAGACAGACGGACAGACACAGACGGACAGACAGACAGACAGTATACTTACTTTATTGGCAACAATTACTTGCTTTTGTACTGTTTGGGTTTGGAAAATAATAACTTGTCTTCATCTGATTTATGTTTTTGTCAGATAACTTTAGGGGAAAAGGCTTATATTACCCCATAACATTTTGGGGGTTGTTGGGTCAATGTCAAAGATCATGAAAAACGTAACTGTCATTGTTCAATTTCATGACCTTTGACCATGTGACCGGCCCTAGGATTCTGGTGGCCCTAAGCAAGATTTTGTTTTGGTGGCCCCCCAAAACACTCCCAGCGCAACCACCAAACTAAACACATGCAAGCACGCACACACATAGAGACGGACAAGTGAATTAACAACAAAGCTCTTGTTTTACTTGGAAAGGATATACAAAAATAACATTTAACAATTGAAGTATTCAAACAGATAAATAATCAACATATTTGAATCACAATTAGTGCAAAGATATTCTAAATTAACTTAACGCTAAACTATTGCACAAAACAATAGCTATAGGCTACTGTAAAACTAGTCATCGCTGGTTGCTCCAAAATGTTTCAGTAATGCCCCTGAAAAGATTAGGTGAAATGTTACCTTACAGGTCAATGTATTAACCACACAACAGATGCCATATCCAAATATGTAAATTATCTAATCAGCACAATGTGTCCAATATGTCCAAATTATATTATATAATCTACAAAAATACAATTTATCATAGCTAGAAAGCAATGGTTTATCCTAAAACTAGGGCAATTTGGATATGGTTATGTATTAAAAATAGTAAATCATAAGTAACACAATTAATAAATCAATATTACATTAATTACTTTTTAACCAGCTTTTCAGGTAAAAATGGACAGTTGTTTAATTTGTCCAAAAGCATGATTGTAATGGTGCAAGAGAAACAACTCAGAAATTTCCATCAGATTCACAAAACATTTTTTAGCACAAACCTTTATCCTGTGTTCTTTTGGTCAAATCCAATTTCCTCTTCTTCCGCCCCTTCAGCGCCAGATATTGTTTGGAGGCATATTGTTCATGAATCAAGTAGGTATACTCCTAATATCAATGGGAAATTGGATAGAGTGAAGTTGCTGAAGGAGGGAGGGGGGCACAGGTGGATTGCATTCAACTGCATGTGGCTTATTATGAAACCATACCGTTACGAGATATTATATCAAAACATAAACCTTGGTTGTAAAGAACCAAAGTTGTCCTTTAAGCGACCGCTTATATTGCTTATAGCAGTGGCTGGCCCTGCATGTGACCTTCAAAGGCCAAACTCATGGTCAAATTTTCCAGAGTGGATCATTAACCCCCCACCACGCACGCACGCACGCACGCACGCACGCACGCACGCACGCACGCACGCACTCACGCACGCACGCACGCACGCACGCACGCACGCACGCACGCACGCACGCACGCGCACACACACACACACACGCACACGCACACGCACACACGCGACAAACGTCCATGTTGAAAGTGTTGCTGTGTCTATCCGAACCTGCTTACCATAATAATAATTTACCTTTGTAAAATTTTAGCTCATGGCCCATCTGCAATACTCTCATGGCCCCACCAGAGGGCTGCAGCACACACTGCTGCTCTAATCCATGGCACATCACAGGCATAAATGTTACCTATGTTCAACTGTGTTATAGGCTTTCATTATAGAGCTATAACATATTCAACAGACCTTTTTGTCATATATGTTGTGTTTCATTTAGACACAGAAACACCTGGCCTGCATTAACAGTATATAAATGTTGTCAGGGACCAGAGTGTATTACAGTATATTAACAGTATTAACAGTGGTTTTAACATGGTTTTGCCAATTGATTTTAATTGGGAATATGGTCTAGTATTCAATTCAATTTGTATTAAAGTGTCAAATCACAACAAGTTGTATCAAGACACTTTATATGTAGAGAAGAGACCCGACAATCCCACCCTGAGCAAGCAATTTTGCGACAGTGGCAACGAAAAACTCCCTCTTAACTGGAAGAAACGTTAGGCAGACCCTAGGCTCTAGGGTGGCGGCCTTCTGCCTCGACCGTGTCGGGGGAAAGAAGAGAGAGAGAGGGAGAGACAGAGGAGAGACAGAAAGAGATACAGTACAAGTAGTAACAATAACAATAGTAGCAAATATAATAGTGTAAGATAGTATATGATAATATAATACAGTACAGCAATAATGTGTATGCAGTATATAATGGTATAATATAAGAATGTTAAGATAATATAGAGTATAGTGTAGTGGTATAGTGTAGTGTAGTAGAAATCCACGGTCGTGCTCCATGGAGAGGCCCGGTCCGCAGTGGGGGTCCGTAGTGACAGTCCATGGAACTGCGACGTGGGAAATAAAATAAACTCCGGGGAGCAGGTCCCCGGGTGTAGAATTAGTGGCAGGCCTTACTAGAGCGTGAATCCGTACAGGGTTAATTACGATTGTACCAATGGGACACAAACCCACACAACCAAAAGGGAGGACGAGAAGAGAGAGGACGAGAGGAGAGAGGAGAAAGGGGGGGAGGTAGGGAGGGGGAGGGGAGAGAGGATGACTATAGGGTGAGTCTATAAACTTCGGCTGTAGGCTTTATCATAGAGAAAGGTTTTTAATCTAGTCTTAAATATAGTATTGAGCCCCCATTTATGCAATTATCTCATAGTGTGTGTGTGTGTGTGTGTGTGTGTGTGTGTGTGTGTGTGTGTGTGTGTGTGTACATTTATTAATATTCTTGTGAGAGACAAATAATATAAATCAGGACCATTTTCCTGGTCCTCACCAGAGAAATGGTTTTATTTAAAGACAGTTGGGGTGGGGGTGGGGGGGTAGGTTTACTATGGGCTCTATGTACAGCAGCCATATTATCACTTCCTTCACAGGTCTTACCAATGATACTAATGAAGGCTCTGTTCCATTTAGTGTAGCACAGTGGTTCTCAAGACTTTTCAATTTCCACGACCACCACAACTCTGAGAGTGTACAAACGGGTCCATTTGGTTCCATGTGTACACTCTCAGAGTTACACACCCGTAAGAGACCATGTGGAACCCCCTCAAGGAACCATGTGAGGGTCCCTGGACCCCAATTTTAAGACCCACTTGGTGTAGCAGAGTGTTTCCAGTGAGCCAACATGAACAACATGAACACCCTGACTCTGTTTGAGCAGAATGGAACAGAGCCTTCATTAGAATCATAGGTAACACCTGTGAATGTCTTCACAATATGGCTGCTGTGCATAGAGCCTATTAGGAAAAGATTCAGGTTGGGATTATGATAATACATTAGAGGTCAGGTTTAGGGGTTAGAGTTATGCCAGATTTATACTATGTTGCTTGTCAGTGTTTGTCGCCAAACGTTCCAACGGTGCCAGGGATTAGCTGCTGACAGACACACGGACAGACACACATGGACCGACAGGGGCGAAAATATACAGCACACAAAACTATCCATGTTCTTAAAACAGGTGTTCTGTGGGACTATAGAGTAAATAAAAACCTCACAATGTTATGCATAGTGATTTAAATGCAGCACACATAAAGGACAGACAGTAAATATTGCAAAGAAACAGTATCTCTCATGATTCCCATGAGAGACAATAGAACAACATGTGCGGCCCGCAATTACAAAAGAGAACCTTATCATTATCGTTGCTGTCGGGTGGTAACCTTGTAAATCCAAAATATGTAACTTTTCAGAAAATGGAAATTACAATGCGTTCCAATGGATCCAATGTAGTTGGATCAATGTCTTTTTTTTCACAACCTCTTGTTAATACTTTTTTTTTTTTTTAACTAGAAAAAGTGCTCCTCGGAGCACAGGTCTCCGCCAGGTCAGGTAGGTTATTGTGGGCCAGCAATGTTGATATGTGAACACAATACAATAATAATAATATGAAGAATCGGACAGATCCGTCTTGATGACTATTGAGATAATGTGTACCGATTTGCGTGATGTTTGGACAAAATCTCTCAAAAAAATTGTTTAGCAAAAATTGGCCTCCTGGTGGCACTATAATGGGGCAATATTAGGGCAATGTTAAAGGGCATTTATTCCTCAACGTAGTGTGAATGTGCATGCAAAGTTTTACCGCAAACGGACACTGTGTTAATGATTTGAGGCATTTTGTTCAAAACGGAGCACTCCTGCAAACTTTGGAAGACAATCTTAGCCAATCAGGATGAAACATCTGAAAGACTTGTTTTGTTTAATGACTAGAGATACTGTGTACCGATTTGTGTGATGTTTGGACAACATTTTTAGGAGTAATATTTAAAAAAAAGTTTTGCAAAAATCGTCCTCCTGGTGGCGCTATAACAGGCCGATCTGAAACATTTGGGACAGAGGTTCTGCTCTGGCATCCAGGGAGTGTGTTTTTTTTGTGTGTGTGCAGTTTTGCTGTGATTGGCCCAATTACTTGTACCGAAGATTAGCTGGTCACAGACAGACGGAGACAGACACACACACACACACACACGGACGGACGGACGGACGGACGGACGGACGGAGACAGACACACACACACACACACACACACACACACGGACGGACGGACGGACACACACACACACACACGGACGGACCGTCCGTCCGTCCGTCCGTCCGTCCGTGTGTGTGTGTGTGTGTGTGTGTGTCTGTCTCCGGTCCGGGACAGACAGACAGACAGACAGACAGACAGACAGACAGACAGACAGACAGACAGACTCTGTCACGCCTTCGGCCTGGTGGAGACATATATATGTTACAGTATGATTGGAGAACCAGTACGATTGAAGAAGGCTCGCTCGTTTTTACCACCCACCCAGCAATTCTGTAGAAGCAACACTAGAGGGAGCCACAAGCCAGGCTTGTGCACAAGCATATATTGCCGCGACCACACACACACGTGCGCGCGTGTGTGACCGGCTTCGAGTGCTATCAATGCATTGAATGGGGAAATAGGCGAGTTTATTAGACCTTTCAATGGGCGAAATAGGCTACTACCTACCCGCGATTTATCAGACCATTCATTCAGGAGCTACTGACCTACTTGGAGGCGGAGCAGTCCGCACAACAATATTTACGATTCTGTGCCTATCGGTACATAACTCAAACGGCGCTGAGTAGGCACAGGCGAACGTCACACCGTTCAGGACGGCAACTCGGTCGCCTTAGCTCCCTCTGTGGTCCTTCACGGGGTGACAGTTCGCCTGTGACTGCGCGCCTCCGTCAGGGTCCAAAACCAAAAGCGAAACCTAAACTGAACTATTAAGTCATGTCAGTTGGTAGGTTAGTATGTCTTGATAACACCCAATGAATGGTCTGATAAATCGTGGGTAGGTAAGTAGGTTGCCTATTTCGCACATTCAAAGGTCTAATAAACTCGCCTATTTCCCCATTCAATGCAGATAGCATTCGAATCAGGTGGACTGTTAAGATACTTTTATTGTGTTCTGCTGGCTTTTGTTTTAGTTTCTCCCTGACACACACACACACACACACACACACACACACACACACACACACACACACACACACACACACACACACACGAGGAGGAGAAGGAGAAGGCTCCTCCTCCTCGCGAGCCTCGCTAATAAACCCTGTCTCGAAAAGCCCCGCATCGCCCCGAAGCCCCGTGCCTAAAAACGAGCGCTCTGTCTTCAATCGTACTGGTTCTCCAAACGTACTGTGACATATGTTTATATATATATATATATATATATATATATATATATATATATATATATATATATATATATATATATATATATATATAAAATGTACAAATGGCAGATACAAGCTGTTTGGGCTTGTTCTCATAGACCTGGTTGCTTATTTCTCTCGCAAAATCTGGCAACACTGGTTGTTATCCTTTTTTACTCTTTATGTTTACTCTTTATTCTTATCCGTGTTTACCGAAGCAAACACATACGTCACATCAGCCGAAGCCAATCAGAGACGCCTACGTCATAGACCTCAGACCTGCCAATCTGCAGAATTTATCCCCTTTTCCAAAACCACATTTCTGTGCCAGTCCTTTATAGTGCACAGGCTTAGATTTTGATATTACAGAAATAGGAAGTAGATATGTCAGTGTGGCATGAAAGTGTCTTAGTGGTAGCCTAATATTGGAGGCAGGCTGGCAAGGTGAAGTACATGTTCTTATGAATGACAGGTTTTTCTTTTGAGCACACGGTTGATAAGAGCACAAGCTCTTATGATATAAAATCCAGGTGAATTATTTCTTTGTAAATGGACAACATTCACTCAAGACCCAGAAATAGTTACAAATGATGGCTTCTGAGTGCACTCAGAACTCATCTGTTACTTGAGATACTTGTACTTTTACTTTTGATACTTAAATTTAACACCAGATACTTTACTTGAGTACATATGAAGTGAGATGTATTTTCTCATGGGAGATTTACTCACCAAAGATTACATTTACCCACATTTGGGTTCTAGCAGCAGTCTTGACTGCAAATGCAGTACTGTGGGGTTTTCATTTGGGACCCTGAGTGAGTCACTAATATTCCTCCATTCTAAATAATAGCCTACATTTTATTCTTATCGGTTGATGGTTGATTAACCATTAACGAACTTCGGTTAACGGTTATGAAAAACATTCAAAATGGTCATCCTGTACAATCAACCACCTAATAATAATTTCGGACATTTCTTTTTAAATTGTAAGAAAGAATGTGGCCACAAGAAAGCTCTGCTGTGGCCAGATTTGGCCTGCGGGCCACCAGTTGAATATCACTGGTGTACAGTACAAATAATAAGTGCCATGCTCTGTTTAGCAGCCTCCTAAATGACAGAGACAGTCTCCATGGTACTGACCTACAGGAAGGTCTCTCTGTCTTTGGGCTCCACCCATTGGTCAATATGCATAACTGCATAATCAAATGAATGAGACATTTTTAAGTCAACGGACACAGTACTGTTCTTGTGTAGTGTAACGTTGCTGTCGGGCAGAAACCTCTTATCTCCATATTTTGGACTTTTTGTGCTTTTTCATAAATTAATGCCCTACTTGATCATACTACAGCGTCACACAAGAGCATCAACAGTAGCAGATCTACAAGCTCGAACTTGCTATTTTTTAATCCTGAAAAGTAACAGTTTTGGACATCATAATAATATGAGGATTCCACCCGACAGAGATGATATGGTAAAAAGTATAGAGAGGTATAGAAATGAATGATACAGCATATTGTACTGATACTGTATTACTACTGCATTTTGCTATACATAATAGTAAGTAAAAGTATCAATACTGCAATGTAGAAATACTCTATTGCAAGTAAAAGGCCTGCGTTCAAAATGTTACTTGAGTAAAAGTACAAAAGTATTGGTATCAAAATGTACTTAAAATACCAAAAGTAAAAATACTAATGTTTGAAAATAGCAGATCTACAAGCTCACAACGCATTGCGATGCGAGGCGTTGTGAGCTTATATATCGGCTATTTTCAAATAGCCTAGGTATAAAATAGGCTAAAGTGGTTAATGTATGTTTTATATTATAATGATTTATATATGCAAAGTAACTAGTACCGGTAACTATAGTTTTCAAATAATTGTAGTGGAGTAAATGTAAAATATTCTGCCTCTGAGATGTAATGGAGTAGAAGTAAAAGTACTGAAAATTGGAAATACTACAGTAAAGTAAATATACTGTTACAGTCTGGCTCAGAGACTATAACAAAAAAGGGGAGACACGGAGGAGTACATAAATAAGAGTAAAGTTTATTTTTCAAATAGGGAAATAATTGTAATTAAGTGATAAATCAAGTTTCCAAATCATAGAGGCAGGGAAACATGCTGCCCACTGGAACTGAACCTAATAACTCAACATAAGGAACTCAAACACAAATGCTCTCCTGTGTGGCCACACGCCTGTGACCTGGGGAGGACTGAAGAGAATGAACTGATGTAGAGTGGGGCTTTTATAGAGTGAGGAGACAATTGGCCAGGTGTCTGCCCTTCCACTGATCATCTCAGCCTCCACCCTCCAACCCAGCACTGCAATGGAATGTTAAAGGAACACACACACACACATAACCCTATAGCAAAGGCCCAGGGGGCCGTCACACCCCCCCCCTACAAAACAGGGTCCCCCAGGGAACCCTGGCCCAAACCTTGTGCTATAACTAAATCAATTACAAATGTGCAAATATTTACAAAAATTAACCCCCTTCGAAACTAACCCCCCCAGTTCACATCTATATTCTGCTTCTGCCCCACCCCTCTCAGCAACTGGTACCTTGGAGCCTTTAAGAGAAAAGTTAGGCATTATGCAAAACATATAATGAACACAGAATTAGTTACATGGGGCTCTAGACAAAGCGTCTGCAACCACATTATCTTTTCCTTTTACATGGCGTATATCTAATGTGTAGCACTGCAGAAATAAGGACCACCTAATCAGCCTCTGATTTGGACTGTGCAGTGAATGCAAAAAGGTTAATGGGTTATGGTCTGTGTACACCACCATAGGTCCAGACCCCACATAAACCTCAAAGTGCTGCAAAGACCATATCAAAGCCAAAGCTTCCTTTTCTATCACTGAATAGTTCAACTGATACCTGTTAAATTTCTTTGAAAAAAAACACACAGGTTTCTCAATGCCCAATTCATCTTCCTGTATCAAAACTCCACCTGCACCCACATGACTGGCATCAACCTGCAGTTTAAAAGGCCTTTCCATGTGTGGAGCAGCTAGAACAGGAGCATTATAGAGGATCTTCTTGGCACTTTCAAAAGCCAGCTGACAAACAGGAGACCAGATGTATTTTACATTACCCTTAAGCAGGTCAGTCAGCGGTGCCACTACAGTTGAAAAGTTTCTACAGAAGGCTCTATAATATCCTATAAAACCTAGATATCTTTGCAACTCTTTTTTTGTTGTTGGTGGTGGGTATTTTTCAACTGCTTCTACTTTTGCACGCACTGGACGCACTTCACCCTGTCCCACCTGGCGACCAAGGTACGTCACAGTGGCACGCGCAAAATCACACTTGGCCAGATTCACAGTAAGGCGCGCCTCAGCTAAGCGCCTAAACAGTGCTCCTATGCGCTCCATGTGAGAAGACCAAGTGTCTGAATAAATAACCACGTCATCCAAGTACACTGCACAACCTTCCAGGTTACCAACCACTTTATTCATTAAACGTTGAAACGTTGCCGGTGCGTTGCGTAACCCGAAAGGCATAACCGAATACGAGTACAGTCCAGACGGTGTAATAAACGCGGCTATTTCCTGTGCGCGCTTTGACAAGGGAACCTGCCAATACCCTTTTAAAAGATCAAACTTACTGATAAACTTTGCAGCCCCGACCTGGTCAATGCAGTCATCCATACGGGGTAAAGGGTACGAGTCAGGTTTCGTAACGTTATTTACTTTTCTGAAATCTGAACAAAAACGAAACGTCCCGTCCGATTTTGGAACGAGTAGACATGGTGATGCCCAACTCGATGCAGAATGTTCAGCAATGTCATTTTTTAGCATGTAATCAATTTCAGAATCCAAAAATTTGCGCTTCTCTGGACTTACTCTATAAAACCGCTGTCTTATAGGTTTGGGATCTGTCACCTCAATATCATGTTCTATCACATGCGTAATAGAGGGAACATCCCCAAACAAGCTTGGGTACCCACGTATCAGCTCCACCAACTCTGCGCGCTGTGAATCTGATACATGAAACAAAACACCATTTAGATCCGCCAATACCTCCGAATTTTTTAGTCGGCCCGACAACAGCGCGGTGTCATGATTTGGCAAACCATCCTCACAAACTGCATCATTACTCGCTTTTGTTCTCAACCCGTGTGCGTTACCAACACACACAGGGCGAGAGCAACTCAACGCTGCAGTGCTCTGTGGCACCCGGGCAAGATAGGGTTTTAAAAGATTAACATGGCACAACTGATTTTGCTTACGACGACCTGGAGTGGCCACAAGATAATTTTGCTCCGTCAGCTGTTTAACCACATTATATGGTCCCATAAATTTAGCCTGGAACGGTGATCCCACAATAGGCAATAAAGCTAACACTTGATCACCTGGACTAAAAACACGCTGTTCAGCTCTACGGTCATACAAACGTTTCATTTTCTTTTGTGCAGAACCCAGTCTTTCCTTTGCCAACTCCGTAGCCGAATAAAGTCTGTGCCTAAATCCATTGACGTAATCAATTAGATTGTTAGGCGGATCAACCTCTTTCCAATCGTCTTGTAGAACCGCTAATGGTCCTCTCACTGTATGACCAAACACAAGTTCGTTTGGACTAAACCCTAAACTCTCCTGCGTTACTTCTCTAGCAGCGAGTAATAACCATGGTAACCCATCCTCCCAGTCTGCCTCCATCTGAACACAGTATGCCCTCATCAATGATTTTAATGTCTGATGGAAACGTTCAAGCGCTCCTTGGCTTTGCGCGTGGTATGCCGACGCTTTGTTGTGTTTAACCTTAAGTAGTTTCAACACTTGGGCAAACAAATGAGAGGTAAAATTAGAACCTTGATCACTTTGGATGGTCCTTGCAATCCCGAAAATTGACATAAACTGAGTGAGCGCACGCACCACTGACTTCGCTGTAACCGTGCGTAATGGATACGCAGCAGGATATCTGGTGCTCTGGCACATCACGGTCAACAAATACTTTGCACCAGACTTGGCACAAGGCAGAGGGCCTACACAGTCTATAATCAAATGCTCAAACGGCTGGGAAATAGCTGGAATAGGATACAGAGGGGCCACTTTAATGGTCTGATTTGGCTTTCCCGTTAACTGACAGGTATGACATGTTTTAATGTAGCCGGCAACACTTTTCTTAACCCGAGGCCAGAAAAAATGTCTCAGAACACGGTCATATGTTTTCCCCACTCCCATATGTCCCGACTCATCATGAGCGACCCGCAACACCAAGTCACGAAATTTGGAGGGAACAACAATTTGATAAATAGGGTCTCCAATGAACCCCTCGCCATGCGGCACCCATTTGCGCAGCAGCACTTCATTCTCCATGAAATACCCCTGTGCAAGATTATTCACCTCACTTTTGGGGAGCACCATCTGGAATAGATCCTTCAATGTGGGGTCTGATGTCTGCTCACTCACCAATTCACTGAGTGGAATAGACACTGGAGTATCAGCCAAAGACAACAACACCCCATCTATGATACCACCCTCTGATTCTGCCTCCCCCCGAACCTCAGCACTGTCCCTGGCTTTTTTCATGGCACGCGTCATAGCGCATGCCTGAAACGTATCAGGAAACAGTTTCTCATTCTCATCAGGGCCCTTGGTAAACAATGGTACTGGGACCAGAACCGGACTTACAGGCTGAACCCCATGATCCGCCCACACCCGTTCCCCCGCCACATCATTTCCCAAAATTACCGTTACCCCGTTCACTGGAAGAGCTGGTCGTACTCCCATTCGCACCTCCCCCTCAAACAAGTCTGAATAAAACATTAACCTGTGTACCGGGACATGGAACACAGCCATTCCCATGCCTAACACAGGAAGAAAGGATCCGGTATGAGTCTCCTCAGAAAAGGGCAGAGCAGATGACAAGATGAATGAATCGAACGCGCCTGTGTCTCGTAGTATCGTAACTGGCACTTTCTCTCCACTACCAATCAATGACACATAACCCTTCGAAACAAAGGGTAAGAAGGAACTTTCAGGTTTTGAGATTTTCGGTACCTCAGCCATCGGCTGTGCAGCACCACTGGTACCGGGCAAGGATGTAGCAAATGCCGCTGGCTTCGCTTTAGACCCGCCGTTCTTATTACGTGATCTAAGCATGGGACATTCCTTTTTCCAGTGTCCTGGCTGATGACAGAAATGACAGGAGTTACCGGAGTCATCTACAGCACGACCACTCGGTCCACTCTTGTGCTCCGCACTCCATCCCCCACTGGTCCTACCAGGGAAATATTTTCCCCCAATAACTTGGCCAGCTTGTCTGCCACCCCCAAATCCACCAGTAAATCTACGGTTGTCCCCACATCCCTTATGTGTTAATGAGAACTCATCGGCGAGTGCCGCAGCTTCAGCCGCAGTCTGTGCCTTCTGCTCACTTATGTACACGGCCACTTGCTCAGGGACTGAGTTTTTGAATTGCTCCAGTACAATCAGATCTGCCAGATCATCATAGTCATCGACTCCTACAGCTACACACCAACGAGTAAAGTGTGTGGTCAGGTCACGGGCAAACTCCAAGTAGGATCTATTGCCTCGCTGCCACGTTCTAAACCGCTGGCGGTAAGCCTCGGGTACTAATTCGTAGGTACGAAGCACTGCGGCTTTCACCTCTGTGTACTTTCTACTGTCCCGTGCCGACAGTGAAGCAAATGCCTCCTGCGCACGACCAGTTAGTACACACTGTAATAGGACCGTGCGGTCCACATCACTCCAGTCCCTAGCGTCTGCCACCCGCTCGAACAGAGTGAAAAACACCTCCACCTCCTTCTCATTAAACTTGGGGACTAACCGTAAACTTTTCAGTATTTGGTCTTTGTCACCTGATTCCCTTTTCACCTCACTTAACTTTCCATCCCTCACCAGCTTGAGCCTCGTGTCCTCAATTTCTAATCTTGCCATCTCCGCTCTGTGCCTCATTTTCTCCATCTCCAAATCCTTCTCCTTCAACAGTAGGCCTACTTCTTCCTTCTCCTTTAACTGTACTTGCAGTTGTAATTGCAAATTCAATAACCTTTCCTGCTGTTCAAAGGTCAAGACAGCCACAGATGGTACACTCTCCTTAACCTCAGCCTGCACAGTTACTGTCGGAGGTGGGGTCAACACCTTTTGCTCATATAAACTGTCCATAATCATGGCTTTGATATGGTCCTTCCTGGACCTTTTATCGCCAATTTCAATTGCATAATGCTCGGCAATTAAAATGAGCTGATCTTTGGTGCAGGCACCCAACCCCTCCTCCGACGGAGCCAAGAAAAAAATCAGTAACCTCCATTACTTTTTTTTTTTTTTTTACTTTTGAAAAAAAAATCTAAACAAAAAAAACAATACCAAATTAAACCAAAAACCTCTAGTGACAAAAGAACGCAACAGACAACAAATCAATTAAATTGAGCCTCCCCACTGACTGCCTATACCAAAAACTTCTCTAACTGCGCTCTAGTCTTCAGAGGGTTTCTGCGGCCGGGTACTTATGCACCAAAACCCACTAGTGTGGAAAAAGCGACCAGCAAGCTGGCAACCCCCCAAGACTAGGGACATGCTCCCAGCCACTTTCACCCCACACTACTTTTTTACCCGCACACGAATCCCAAGGGGAAACGCGCTATTCCTACCTGAGTTGGCTCAATAAAACCGATTTGCAAGAAAACGATACTTACGCTCTTATGTCACCAAACCTTTAACAAATTCTCCGACCTCCGATCGTTCCCCCAAAGAATTTGGATAGGGAATCCCCAGCACTGACGTCACCAGGGCTTTCCCAATTCCCACGGCCCCACCCCCCTGCTGCCACCAAGGGTAGGTGCGAACCTGAACCCTGCTTGTTGAACACAAGCAACCTAAACTACAATAAGCCTACTCAAACTTTGTAGTTTACCAAATTTTTCCGTTTTAGACGAGCCCCCATTTGTTACAGTCTGGCTCAGAGACTATAACAAAAAAGGGGAGACGACACGGAGGAGTACATAAATAAGAGTAAAGTTTATTTTTCAAATAGGGAAATAATTGTAATTAAGTGATAAATCAAGTTTCCAAATCATAGAGGCAGGGAAACTGGAACTGAACCTAATAACTCAACATAAGGAACTCAAACACAAATGCTCTCCTGTGTGGCCACACGCCTGTGACCTGGGGAGGACTGAAGAGAATGAACTGATGTAGAGTGGGGCTTTTATAGAGTGAGGAGACAATTGGCCAGGTGTCTCCCCTTCCACTGATCATCTCAGCCTCCACCCTCCAACCCAGCACTGCAATGGAATGTTAAAGGAACACACACACACACATAACCCTATAGCAAAGGCCCAGGGGGCCGTCACAATACCTAAACATTGTACTTAAGTACAGTACTTGAGTAAATTTACTTAGTTACTTTACACCACTGGTCATAAGAGTAAAACATATTTTTGTTCGGCCTCCATGGGTACAAATGGCAGAAGTTCACATTGTATATATTATACACAGATACAGTAGCCTGCTTGCATATTGGCCTCCTAACAAGTCAGTGATACATATTAACCAGACACAACCGGCTGACAGTGGGATAATATGCAGACCGCACAGTATTGCAGACGATTAGATTGCACGCATCACTCCAAGGGACTTTTTCATTTTCCAAACGACTTCTCCCACCCGCACAAATTGTGTAGGCGCATGACATCAAGTGTTAAATAAGCTTTGGACCGAGGCTATCCATTCTATTTTGTGGCTGTTTGGCAATGCCTGCTCCAGCATAAAAATCACATTTTCGCCCCGATGCAGGTAAACGATCTCTGAGGGCTATATCCGTGCTCTCATTTAACTTTCTAATATCCGACTTTAAAAACATGCAGATAGCCTCTCACAAAGAGCAGATAGGCTCTCTCAAGTGCATCCTGGCATGAGAACAGTTGACTCTAAAAAATGCATGAGCAATGTGTGAGTAGGTGGATGCTTGCTTCAAGGGATGAATGCTTGCAGGCAAAGCATTTTGTGTATCCTATCTGCCTGTGCACATAGGATATGAGATGATATGGGATGCGATATGATATCATATAGTATTTGTCTGACTTTAGCCAGTTAAAATACTCATTGAGATTAAAATCTCTTTTCCAAGAGTGACCTGGCCAAGAGAGCAGAATGAAACACAATATATAAAGTATCACACTCTACAAATGTGTGAACACCATGTCCAGTTCAAATGCAAAACAGAATCAAGAACTAAAATGGTTAATTTATTAAAAGCAATCACATTTGCCAATGGTACCAATCTCTCGTGAAATCTCTTTAAATAGATTTAAATTCACCCATAGTGATCATCTCAGCTTAGTTTGAGATCCTTCTAAAAGTCATTCCAGGATGAAAACGAGATGCTGCATCTCAACGGACTTATCCTCTAGTTACATTTCAAAATAAAAATAAATAAAAGAAGGAGCATCATATTTAAATGCTTGTTTGCCCAATTCCGTTATTACTCGAATCAATATCTGAACGGTATTGTGAGAACGCAGGCCATGCTGATTTTGGTTTCTACACATAATAGTAAGGAGAATGCGTTCCAATGTGCTGTGAGCTTGCAGATCGGCAATTTTTTAATGAAAGGTTTTGGTGTACAGGGAAATACTAGCGGACCTATTACAGGACCCCGTTGAACTAAGTACTGTATATAGGGCACTGGCATTGTTTTGTAACAGAGTAGCTGCGGTTCATAAAATGGCAATATTCTCTCTCCACCGTGCAATTCTCTCCTCCTGTTGTCTTCCAGCACATTGCAAACGTAGCTCCTGTTCCACTGGGATCAGTCTTTGTCATAAGCTCCAGTGTCATCACAGGAAAAACCACAAGGCCACAGATAAGGCAGTCTTATTTCCTTAAGAGGAAGTCAGCCACGATCTCTCATAGCTCGTATTCAATTATTCCAATATGTTCAGATGACCTCGTACTGACATTTGCATGATCAAGAAAGGACCAGTATTCATTTCAACCACGGCAAAGATGCAAATACAGCAGCTTGGTATAGGAGCAGTGAATGCAAATAAAAAGCAATGTCAAATTGAAAGTGGGTTGATTTATAATATATTATGCGTCATGAACTGAGATCTGCCTTCCCCAGCGGCAGCTGCAGTGCATGATAATCAACACATTTGTAAATTAATTGTATGTATACTGTACAGTATGAGCGTACTGTAGATGTGCACTGCACTTTTAGTGCATATCAATTTTAATGCATAGCTACAGTAAGAGGGGTTTCTGGAAAATAACAGCAGTGTGTGGAATCGATAGGGAACTAATCAAAAATAGCTCAAACTCTATAGGGATCTGGAGAATCATTTTACCTACTCTATGAGCAGAGATGCACTCTATCTATAGCTGTATATCGTCTCTGTCGGGGGGAAACCTCATATGTCCAAAACTGTTACTTTTCAGGACATTAAAAGTCGCTTCGTGCCACGTTTCGAGCTTGTGGATCTGCTACTTTTGATGCTTTTGTGTGACGCTGTAGAATGATCGAGTAGAGCGTTCATTTACAACAACAAAAAACACGAAAAGTTAAAATATGGAGATCAGAGGTTTCTGCCCGACAGCAAAGATATGGGGAGCCAGACGTCAACACATTTCATGATTCCACTTTAAAAGTCGGCTCTGACTTTCCTGCAATTGAATGCTTTCTTCCCCTTTGTGTCATCTGAAAGATATTTGCTTTGTTTTTGAAACACTATTTTTGGTGGTGTTCTTTCTAAAGCTATTCAGCCTTTCACTCTCAATCTGCTTTGTTCCAATTTGGATAACAACGATTTAAAGCCGGTTCACTGAACATGCACTGATGCAACATGCAACATGCACTGATGTCAAACACAACATAAACTAAATGAACATACTTATTTGGAGATTTAAGTTTCAACAACCCCAGGGGCTCCCCGTCAAATGCACATAGTATAGTCAAATGTCAGCGATATGTCGATTCGCGCCCCATTTAGAGCTTGCAGATCATCTACTTTTGATGGTTTTGTGTGACGCTGTAGCATGATCAAGTAGGGCGTTAATTTACGAAAAAACACAAACAGTTAGAATATGGAGATCAGAGGTTTCTGCCCGACAGCAACGGGCTCTGTCTGTCACCTGAAAGATATTTGCTTTGGTTTTGAAAAAACTATTTTTGGTGGTGTTCTTTTTAAAGCTATTTAGCCTTTCACTCTCAATTTGCTCCAATTTGGATTTAAAGCCGGTCCACTGAACATGCACTGATGTCAGACACAACATAAACCAAATGAACATACAGTACGTATATGGAGATGTCGGTTTCAATATGGAGTCAAATGTCCCCGATATGGTGTCAGATATTTATCCCCTACGACACGCCCAAAGCCGTCAAAATCTTGACTCTCATGAGGCCACTGCTTATACTGTACAGCAGTTGTCTTGAGGTTTGAATCTCTGAACTCCTGCTTATTTCTTGGTTATCGTCTCTGTCGGGTGGAAACCTCAAATGTCCAAAACCGTGACTTTTCAGTATTCAAATAAAATGGATGGTTTTGTGTTTTGTGTGACGCTGTAGTATGATCAAGTAGGGCATTAATTTACGAAAAAACACAAAAAGTTAGAATATGGAGATAGGAGGTTTCTGCCCCGACAGCCACTTTACGCTTGTTTGTCATTTATTTTCTGCAACGATGTTTTCTTTCCTTGACAAACTAATGGATCACAATGGTAATATTGGGTTATAGACATGGTACAAACTGCAGCCAAGTGGCTGCCGAGGTACGATAGGACGCCTCACTGCAGTCGGGGGAAATCTAGAAGTTGGATTGCCTCAGCCGTGTTTGTCTTGTTCTTTAAGTTTCACAGTGTTGTTCTGCAGCGGCGGCCTGGGACCGCGGCGGTACAGCAACTCCAATCAAGCAGCCAGCCACCACTCTAATTCCTCTGTCTTTGCCCTAGTGGATCATAAATCATCCACGCTTCATTATACGTCGCTGTCGGCCGGTAACCTCGTATGTCCAAAACTGTTACTTTTCAGTTAATAAAAAAGAACCTGTGTTACAGCGGATCTATTGTAGTTATTATTATTATTATATTTGTTTATTTAGATTAGACCGCATATTAATGAACAATACATATCGATGTAGCCTAATGTAAATACACCAGACTTGGCAATGATGCTAATTTTCATCCGCAGTCCCCACGAAAAAACATAAAAACAAGCAACAATAGAGTACATTACATAGGGAAAACAGAACAGAAATACAAAAACAGAGTCACAAAACAGGTAATGTCCACAAGCTCTTGTAAATGCTTTTGCAATGGTTCAATATTTATAAAAAACACATACACACTTATCCACTTTCACTTAAAAAAAAAGGAAGAAAAAAAGAAATAGCGGATCTGCAAGCTCACAACGCGTCATAGATGTATAGATTGGCTAATTTTGCTACTTTTGTGTGACTGAAGTAGGGCAATACAAATTGCCATTGAAATATGGAGATACAAGGTTTCTGGCCGGCAGTAACGTTAAGACAGTTCCGGATACGCTCCGCCACATTGCGCTATGAGAAAACACAACAGCAACCCTTTTAGATATCTCAACTCCTGAGATGATTTCAAAGGTTGTAGTGAGTGAGAAATACTCATTCCGAAGACAATTCAACTGGTCCTCACAAGATACATTAAACGGTTGTTTTATGGTTAAAAAATGTTCAGGTTGGGGTTAGGTTATTAGGATTAGACATTTAGTGGTTAGGTTTAGGTGTTGGGGTTGGAGTTACTGTATAATTTGTATTTATTTGCGTACTCAACGTGGCACAGCACAATTCATTGTGCTCATCTGCTATTCTGCTATTAGGATATTATTAATAATACTACATCTGGGAACCCATTTGGTTAAAGAAAAAAGGAACCCCCCCCCCCCTTTGTATTCACCTCTGTGGGCACTACCTCCTTTTCTGTGTAGCAACAGGAACTTGTTTTGGCTCCTCCCCTTTCTTAGTCCTCTTCCTCCCCGGTGCTTCTCTGTGTATACCTACCTAACAAAATGTTTAGGGCAGTGGTGCTGACAGATACTGAGAGATTATAGCAATACTGTAAACGTTTGTGAGTGACTGAGATACTGCGTGTACATATTCTGTATGTGTGTGCGTGTGCGTGGGTGTGCGTGCATGCACGCGAGAGTGTGTGTGTGTATGTGTATGTGTGCGTGTGCGTGTGCGCGTGCGTGTGTGTGTGTGTGTGTGTGTGTGTGTTTGTGCGTGCGTGCGTGCGTGCGTGCGTGCGTGTGTGTGTGTGTGTGCCTGGGCTTTTGGGAGGTCCGTTCATTGTGCACAGAGGGTGAGAAAGGTGCCAAAAGGTCCACCCATAAAAGTATATATTATTTATTTGGTTTAACCTCCGTAACCTCATGCAGTTACCCCTCCCCTCCTCTTTGCTGAGTGGATTACTTTGTTCTAATCCAGCCCTGAGTGCCCGCAGCGAAGCGCGCCAATAGTCCCGCGTCTTCCTGGGTATTGACATCCGTGGCCCTTCTTCTTACCTCCACAGGCCAGTGGGAGGATTATAGAAGCACTGGCTTTGATGTACAGGCCGTAAGACGTACAGACTGTGGCAACGCAACGCCAAAGCCTCTCAGGATTATTATGATATCCAAGGCCTTTCCTTTATTCATCATGGTATGAAGCAACAGTAATGTAAGAAAAGAAAGAAAAAGAGAAGACAGTAGAAGTGGTGTAAAGTAACTAAGTACATAACTCAAGTACTGTACTTAAGTACAATTTTGAGTTACTTTGACTTCACTGGAGTATTTCCAATTGTCCACACTTTTACTTCTACCCTACACCTCAGAGGCATTTTTTTTTTACTCCACTACAATTATTTGAAAAGTTTAGTTACTTTGCAGAAATAAATTATTATATTATAAAACATACATTAACCACTTTAGCCCTATTTTATACCCAGGCTATTTGAAAATAGCCGTTGTGAGCTTGTAGATCTGCTATTTTCAACATTTTAGTACTTTTACTTTTGGTACTTTAAGTACATGTTGATACCATTACTTTTGTACCTCTACATTGTAATATTGATACTTTTACTTAAGTAAAACATTTGAGTACTTTTTCCACCACTGGACAATAGGGAGATACATTGGACTGCATTATTAATACATTGTCTGTGTTTATTTTGTAAAAAAAAATACAAATACAAGGATGCCAGTGGTGGTTTTGTTTAAGAGATGTTTACAGAAGCGTTTCTGTCCCAAAAGGGCTAATGAGTAATTATGCTGTCTCATTCATTGTTATCAGTTCACTAAACACGATTCATTTGTTTCATGCTCTGCTAGTGCAATCAGATTTAATATGGGCCAGGGTTCTTCAATTCACTTTCCATTAAAGGAAAAACTGAGCAATTTCTTATTCAGCAGCACCCTCCACCCGCCTCACGTCCAATGAGAGTGTGAGGGTAAACGGTGTTGTTACCATGTCCGCTTATTATAAGCGACTTTGGGCTTATTTTTTATGTAGTTACTTTTGGGCTTGTTTTTAAAGTGTAGTTGCTTATTTGGGATTCCTTCCTAAATGTTGTTTAAACCAGTGGCTCTCAAACATTTTAATGTCAAGGAACCCCAAGTGAATAGGTACCGCCCGCGGACCCCCATCTGAAAATATGTTGCGCCATGGACCCCCATACAAGACTTTTGTGTTGTTAAAATGTTTAAAAAATATTCAAAATATTTATCTATTTTCTTTTTAAACAGCAGATCTGTGAGCTTGTAGATCGACTATTTTCAAACAGGGTTCAAGTGGTAAAACTGGTCGCCTCTTTTGGGATTGTTGTCGTAGTCCTGGCCGCTTGTTTCTCTCGCAAAATCTGCCAACACCGAGGGTAAAATGGTCTGTCCTGTGGCGAGCCAAGCGTTCACCACTTGTAAATGATCCATTGTTGCTATCGAGCAAAGATGCTGGCGTTGATGTTGGCGGCACAGCCAAACACTCTCTCGACGTGTACACACTCTCATGATTATCCGTTCTTCCCCATCTTGGCCCGAGGCTACATAGCAACTTTGTCCACTCAGCTCTTGTTTTGGGGGTGCGTGAACATTGTGCCAATGTGCGTTTCTCTATTGACATAATCAGGGTGAGTGGTGGTGCCGAGGCACTGACATTTTCAGTAATGGGCGCCTGATAATCTTCGCACAATTGCTTTGCCGCTTCTGCGCCGTAGGGGGAGCCCACGAGGGACACCAATGTGGCAGTGTGGAAAATCTACTGCTTATACCGACTGACTTACTGGTGACCGTGAACATGATAGCCTGGCCCCCACTCTTTCACTTTTATTACCCTGTGGAAAAGGGGAGTCCTCTAGCAGTGGTTTTCAACCCTTTTCATATCAAGGTCTTTTATTTATTCGGCATTTGAGCCACGGACGACCATTTGATGAGATTTAGACTCTCAGACACAAGACTTAGAATATCTTGTTATCGTTGGATACAATGTTGTCCACAATTCCATGCTGTATTGATCTTGGTATCACAGGGCACCCTGAGCAATTTGGGGCCTATAGGCAGGATTTTACCTGAGGCCCCCCTCCCAATAGCCTATTATTTATTAATAATAATATAGCCTGAATAAGGCTATTTCACAAATACAAATAACAAGGATATCATGCAAAATACTAAAGCAAAATTGAAAACAAAACAATCAGACTAATTAATATGAATGAATTTGCATTGGGTGTTAGCTAAGTAGATAGCATGGTGTTTTATTCTCAATAAGAGTAATCTCCTGTCATGCACGCAGAGAGAGAGAGAGAGAGAGAGAGAGAGAGAGAGAGAGAGAGAGAGAGAGAGAGAGAGAGAGAGAGAGAGAGTGAGAGTGAGAGAGAGAGAGAGGCCAACTAGCTCTGGTCCATATAGTGTTAGGAGAAAAAACTCAGATACTGCCCCCTACTGACCAAGCTGAATACTGATACTGATAAATTAACACTGACAGCTCCAAAAACGTTCACATTTCAAAGCACAAAATAAAATAATAAATCAACACAAAAATCTGACACATTATGGGTGGGTCACACTTGAAGCCATGGCAAGCTTATGAGCGGAGAAAGCTGGATTGTTCATGATCAGAAATGTAAGAAATATTAGTCATTAATTTGTGGAGGAAAAAAATAAGAAATATGGAGATAACAAGGTTTCTGACCGACAGGAACGATGTTACTGTGAAGAGCTAATGCTGTATACTGTAGATGCAGTAAAACGCTACAGTGTTATACAGTGGTAGAACCATACATTAGCTACATTAGCTGAAGTGAGCTAGGCAACCAACTGGAGTTAAAAGACCTCTGAAAGTCTTATGTCAAAGAAATGTGACTTATGTGCTGTGCTGACGGTATTGTGCATGTTGTTGGCTCGTTGCCATTCACATGGGTGGCTGTTGCATGTGCACGTATGCCCATGTACAGTATGTTATACTGTACCATTGCAATTAATAAACAGTTTATGTTTGGGATGAACGCAGCACTCTTTACATCACCTGGAATGCATCCTTCTAGCAATAAAGGTCTTAATATCTTTAGTTTGACACTTGAGGTAACGTGAACACCATCACATACTGCAGCTCATGGCTCTAGCTGACTCTCATCAAACAGTTTATTAATCTCAGCTGTGCATGTTTCTTTTAAAGTGGTTTTGCACCCTGAATGCGCACACACCCACTAATGTTTGTAAACAAGAAACCTGTCTATACTGTACATCCTCCGTGTTGCCACAGAGAGTGAACAACGAAGAAGGTAGAACACAGTAAAAAATCCTCTGATTCTGCCACACTGTTGATTCTGAAAGCAGAGCAGTCTGGATACACACATGGTTGGGCGAAACCAAAAACGAATGAAAGAGAGGGGTGCATTGATACTTACAACATACAAATTCGAGAGTTCTTTTTAATGCCTGGGACATCAGCAAGGGCATGCGGTCGCAACGGGTTCCTAACGCCAAATCAAATGGGTTCAGATCTGAGCCAAGTCTACTGAGGAGGCGCGTCTAAGCCTGTCCTGGACAGAGGTCTACTCAGTGGCGGCAGTGGCTCTGGGGTAGAGTGGCCGGTAGAGCGGCCGGATGGAAGCCGTGAGGTTTCCAGTTCGATGTTTTGTACCTGTTTTCTCCATACATGGGCATGCCCCCTTTGCCCTTAGGCCCCAGCCATAAAAGTCTGTCCCCCTTTCGATCGCGGGCTCCCCCAGAAGAGTTACTGTCGAAGTGTCCTTGAGCAAGACGCTGAACCCCTAATTGCTCCCGATGAGCAGGTTGGCGCCTTGCATGGTTTCCTCTGCCATCGGTGTATGAATGTGTGTGTGAATGGGTGAATGTAATGCACAATCTATGTAAAACGCTTTGGATAAAAGCACTATATAAATGCACCATTTACTCTCCAGACGTAAAAACAGATGATGATGTGTTCTAGAAAAAACAAGACCAGGAGACCTGGTTCTGCCAGACCCAGAATAAGTACTTTATAAGATCAGAGCACTACGTCACGGCTAAGCCGGACTTCACATGACGTGTCAGCCTGTGTCTATGCCCATGTATGGACGAAAGGGGGACAGACTTTTATAAGCCGGACTTCACATGACGTGTCAGCCTGTGTATGCCCATGTATGGACGAAAGGGGGACAGACTTTTATGGCTGGGGCCTAAGGGCAAAGGGGGCATGCCCATGTATGGAGAAAACAGGTACAAAACATGCCCATGTATTGACGGAAGGGGGACAGACTTTTATGGCTGGGGCCTAAGGGCAAAGGGGGCATGCCCATGTATGGAGAAAACAGGTACAAAACATGTCCATGTATGGACGGAAGGGGGACAGACTTTTATGGCTGGGGCCTAAGGGCAAAGGGGGCATGCCCATGTATGGAGAAAACAGATACAAAGCCTCATGTAGGCCGACCCCTTGGGTCTGGCAAATACATATTTTTCAATTCTGAAAAAAATACAAATAATCTAGGCTTGGTGGGTGCCCCCCTGGCCTCATGGCGCCCTAGGCAAATTGTCTACTGTGCCTAATGGAAGGGCCGGCTCTGCCATAGGGGAGATAACAGGCAAACGTTGATCAAAATGAATTCTGTTAACAATAATTTAACTCTTGAGAGTTAGTAAGTTACACTCTCAAGAGTTAAAGATCTATAAGGGTTCCTTTGGTTACCAACTCTCCATCATTTAGCTGGGGACCACCTGGAACCCCCTCAAGGACCACTGGTGGTCCCCGGACCACTGGTTGAGAACCACTATTCTGTAGGTTCCAACTCAGGAGTCTGCACTGTCATGGTGAACCAGGAAGAGGGGCTCTGAGGAGTACAAACAGCAAGAGCTCCTCCAAGTGATGGAAAAGAAGATTACACTCCATACCCAGCAACTGTGAAGCCTGGTGCAGCAACAGAATGCCAGCTGACCCCAGGTTCACGTTCATAGATTCAGGGTTGGTGCAACAGCACAGCCACTTTGAAAAGCCTATACAGACATGACCTCTGACCTCTTCACACTTCTCTCCACTTTTCCTGAAATTTCAGTGTAATTGATATGGAATTAGTCCACGGACCCTCATTTTTAAGCAATTATTTATTTCTGGAACCCTACACCCTACAATGTAAAGTCCTCAGTGTTTAATTAACTCTGAGAGTTTACAAATGAAACCAAATGGACCCGTATTACGGGTCCATTTGGTTTCATTTGTACACTCTCTGAGTTAAATACCCAATAGAGTCCATTCGAAACCCTGGTGGTCCCCGAAACCGACGTTGACAGTGCTCTGTAGCATAAAAACTTTCCACATTGTGTTGTTTCAGGAAAAAATGCAATTTGCATTTACATTTTCCACATCCTCACATTTTTGTGTCCGGCCTTGTACAACTATTCATCAAACAGCAGTATGACACATTGTTACATTTATTCATTGCGAGCTATACAGAATGCACCGGTAACAGGTGACAGAGGACATAACGCTGATATCACAGTCAGGCTATGTGTGAGAGACAGTAGACGTGTGGATGGGTACTGTGCTGTGACAGCTATGATCCTACATAAAGTGAGGGAGGAACTACCTATAGTCCCCTGTGGTGATTTGGAGCTACACTCGAATCACACTTCTTCCTGCCCCGGGCTATTCTACCAGTGGTGGAAAGTAACTAAGAACATGTACTCAAGTACTAATTTTGAGGTATTTGTACTTTACTTCAGTATTTCTAAATTTCAATACTTTTACTTTCTCCACAACATCTCAGAGGCAAATATTGTACTTTTACCGCTACAATTATTTTAAAACTTTAGTTACTAGCTACTTTGTAGAGTTAGATTATTATTACAAAACATACATTAACCACTTCAGCCCTATACATTTCAGCAGTATTGATACTTGTACTTAAGTAGAACATTTGAGTACTTTTTCCGCCACTAACAGCTACACTCAAATCACACATCTTCCTGCCCCGGGCTATATTGCTGCACCTCAGGCAACCAGACACCTGTGACTCAAAAGTCGATGAAGTTGAGAGATGTGCAGCTACAGTAGCTAGCTTAGCTACGCACTGTACCTCTGTGTTCCTCAATCCTCTACTATACCATGCAGTTGTTTTGGTTGCCAACATATTGTTTTCTCTCTCAACAGTAAACAAACCAACATACAGTATAAGTGTATACAGGGTATCTTATCTGCACATTTCTAAAGTTACAATCTAATGACTATTAAGACTGTTTTAATACCAAGTTGGCCTAATTGTGAAATATAAGAAAGAGGAAAACAATGTGAAAATAGCCGATCTACAAGCTCACAACGCCTCACAGTGCGAAGCGTTTTGAGCTTGTATTTTCAAAATATTTATCTATGGAACCGAGTCAAACTAAAATTCCAAGTATCATACTTTTTTTAAATTGGATAGGGGGCAGGTATTAAAGGGATATTTCACTTTGGGTAATTTTATCGTCTACTCATGCTTTTGTGAGCCCCCCAGACCGTTTTTAAGTTGCTTGATTCAGTATTTGCAATGTATCAGCACTTGTCCAGAAATATCCATAAATCCACAAATCTCTGTATCTGTCTGTCTGTCTGTCTGTCTGTCTGTCTGTCTGTCTGTCTGTCTGTATCCGTTTTATGCCCATATATGGAGATCTCGGTGTCTGCCTTTCTGTCACCCTTTTGTGCCCATATATGGAGATCCCTGATGTCATCAATATGAACCTTAGTCAACATACAACAAGTACTAGGATACTACTATACTGCACTAGGTAGGCTACTCTGACAAACAGGGACAACAGATATTCTGTCAACGGGTACAATGGATGTTACATAAGTAACATCCATTGTACCCGTTGACAGAATATCTGTATCAGTTATAATATTATTGTAACTGAAGGGGCATGCAATCTGAACACAGAAGAAGTCATAGACTGGCCTTCAAGTACTATAAGATAATGGATACTGCACTAAATACTCTGACAACGCGTACAACAGGTATATTGTTCCCACCGGGCATCGCCCTAGTTTTGTGTATTCATAATATCAGATCCACCGAACCATCAATCTAAAAGTCTGGAGCCGTGAGGACCCCGATATATGGATGTCAATATGACATCACATTGTTGAGCTGCTTGGATGTAGGTTGCACAGTGTCATCATGATGTCATAGTGTAATTTGGTATTTAAAGGGCAGATCACAGCAACAGAGCTGTCAGTCTCTAAGTCAGTCTTCAAGCAGCAAAAGAACACGAGTGAACATTAAGACCAACTGAAGGCAAAGATGTCAGAGTCAGGGCTGAAGGCAGAACTGAAATTTCTGGAGTCTATTTTTGACCCGAACCACGAACGCTTCAGGATTATTGAACAGAAGCCTGATGAGCTGAGCTGCCAGTTCAACGTGACCGGGGAGAAACTGTTGACCATCCACTGCAACATAACGGAATCCTACCCCTCTACGCCTCCGATATGGTTTGTGGACTCCGATGACCCGAGCTTGGCACAGGTTTTGGAGCGTCTGGAAGATGTGGGAAGAGGCAATAACCTCCTTTTGCAGCAGCTGAAGAAGCTCGTCTGTGACCTTTGTCAGCTCTACAACCTTCCCCAG
The DNA here is from genome assembly GCF_963280865.1 of Gymnoscopelus braueri. Classification (NCBI taxonomy): domain Eukaryota; kingdom Metazoa; phylum Chordata; class Actinopteri; order Myctophiformes; family Myctophidae; genus Gymnoscopelus; species Gymnoscopelus braueri. The sequence continues at coordinate 6,704,214 of NC_137606.1, forward strand.
CACCCTGATCTGAAGAGGTTGGACCAGCCCCTGCCTGCAGCGCAAGAAGCAGGACAAGTCACATCTGAGGATGAGGAGGATGAGGAGAATGAGGAGAATGAGGAGGAGGACGAGGAAGACGAGGATGAAGAGGACATAGAAGAAGATGATGAAATGTATGAAGTCCAAGAGGAGGTGGACCCAGTGGAAAAGGAGAACCTGGCAGTCCTGGAGAAGATTCGTAAGAACCAGAGGCAGGACCACATGAACAACGTTGCCGTGACTGGTTCAGTGCAGGCCTCTGACCGACTGATGAAGGAGCTAAGAGAGATTTACAGGTCCAAGAGTTTCAAGGCGGGCAACTATACTGTGGAGCTTGTCAACGACAATCTCTATGAATGGCAGGTCAAGGTGGGCCGTGAAGCGGTGGACCCAGACAGCCCTTTATACAAGGACCTGCAAGTCCTTGAGCAGAAAGAGGGAATGGATGGCATTCTGCTCAACATCACATTTAAAGATAACTTTCCCTTTGAACCGCCATTCATACGGGTAGTTGCACCTGTGATTTCCAGAGGGCATGTACTTGAAGGAGGCGCCGTGTGCATGGAGCTCCTCACAAAGCAGGGCTGGAGCAGTGCCTATTCCATAGAGTCTGTCATCATGCAGATCGGCGCCACTTTGGTCAAAGGAGAAGGCAGAGTGCATTTCGGAGCCAGGAACACATACAGTCATTCCGGTGCACGGCAGGCCTACGTATCCAAGGTCCTGATCCACGAGAAGACTGGCTGGAACACACCACCGAAACGGGACGGCTAGGAGAGAACAATCCAGCATTCCTGCACACTGGGCTCAAACGCCGTTGGATCGACACCTTTTTTTCAGTTAATCCCACAAACCGCTGAACCGATAAGCACCAGATTTCTTTTGCATTCTGCCAGTAGGCCAATTTAGCACATCCACTCTTTTTTTCCCCCAATACGTGTTTTATACTTTTTGGAAATATTTTACTTTGTGTGATCAGGCTGAAACCTTGCCCAACTTTGGAGTCATATGTCTTAGACATAACATCACAGGCTGGCAACTTGAAGTCCGAGATCCAGATTGGAGCCACACCGCTTGAATGTGGATCTCAGGATCCACATTAAATTTAATGCTTTTTTTTTCTTTTTTTCTGCGCCTGGAGTTTTCACTTTCAGCCTGAGCCCGTTGGGGGTCCTAATACTAATAATACATGTGCAAACACACTGAGTGAATGTTTTGAGTAGATAAACAAACAAGAGGAAAAAAAAGAAAGAAAGTGCACTTAGATGCACTACTGAAACGATGAAGGAAAGAGTGGGGAATGTATGTGAATGTGCATGTGTGCGCTGCCTGCCATCACAAATTAAACCTGCTAGAAGAACTGGGTGTCTGGCAAGCAACATGCATTATATTGCGGTCTCCCTCTCTCCGTTGTGCTGTTATTTGAGCCACTCCCGATGTAAATGATGCAGTACTGTCTGGCAATAACAAAAAAAAATAATCCTCCGTTTTTTTTTCTTCTTTTATTCGAATGTTGGTCGGGCTTGGGCTTCAATTCACTACTTGTCAGCTTTACTTCTATTTCCAGGAGAACAACAAGAAAATAATCAGCATTGGCCTGTAACAGGGACTGCGAATACAAAATGGGGAACAAATGGCAATGATTACATTTGGAGAAAAAATAGATACAAATCACCCAAAGGCCATTATAAGGACCAACTGTAAAACATGTGAGAATTAAACAAAAACAGCAGTACTTTAACCCATTAAGACCTGAGGCCGATTCTACAAATGCCTTCTAAATCAGTAGCGATTGGTGGGTTTTCTCTCAGTTTAGCCCCGGTATACTTGTCTTGTCAATCACAATGTAGCCAGCCAGGCCTTGAAAGCATACTCTTTATCATCAATTTGAAAATTAATAGGAACATGTTTGTTGAGGTAATAAACCAAGTGTCAACATTGGTTATATGAAACTGGATCTGATTTTCCAAAGCCACACTTAAGCTTGGTTTATACTATACTATTTGTTATTTTGCTATACTTGAAAATAGCCAAATAGATTGGTTGCCATATTTTGTGCATGCGACTCCTCAGACATAAATTAAGCATTATTTAATAATTAAGGTTCGCGCGGTACGCCAACTCAGCGTATGAGTAGCACGGCTAACTATTTGAAAATGTTTGATGACCAGCGGACCGGTAGGAGACACAAAGGAGACTCTTTGTGTCTCCTACCGGAACCGCAAAAAAATCACACCCTGTGTGAAGGAAGCACCCTGTGTGAAGGAAGCGGTGCCTTTGATGCTGGCGGGCCCCATGGGTGCCACACGTGGTCCCTGGTGTGACTATATTGTGATGGCAGACCCAATTTTGGCAATTTTGGTGCGGATCGGAGCTGCTGTGCGCCTCGCAAGTCCGCATGGTGTGCGTGTGCGTGTGCGCACGCACGTGTGCAGTGCTGGCTTGTGTGTGTGCACGTCTTTAAGTGGCGCATGTGTTGCAATGGTGCGCCTCGCAGGTCTGCATTTTACATGTGTGTGCGTGTGCACGTGCACAGTCCTGGCTTGCACGTGTGCAGTGCTGGCTTGTGTGTGTGTGCATGACTTTAAGTGGTGCATGTGTTGCTTTTTGTCTAAAAGGTCCGACCAAAAGGGGGCCCTTGAATTAATTTCATAGACATATATAGTATCAACCAAACAGTTCAAAAATCAACATAAAATACAGAGAAAAAAGCATGAAACATAAAAAAATAATTAAAAAAAAATGGGAGGGGCGTCGTCTGTCTACCGGGAAACTGGTACTACCTCCTCTTATGGCCTCCAGAAAGATGAGTTCTTAGGGCTGTTTTAAATGAGCCCAGCGAACTGCATTTTTTGAGGGATGGGGTTAGACTATTCCATACCTTGGTGGCCGTGCTGTAGAAGGAGAATTTGCCCATGTTTGTTTTATGGGTGGGTGGTACCAGATTGTTGTTTAGGCTCCCTCTAGTTTCGTGATTGTGGGTGTCACTAACTTTTTGGAGGTGTGCATGTCTTTAAGTGGCGCATGTGTTGCAACGGTGCACCTCGCAAGTCTGCATGTTACGTGTGTGCGTGTGTGTGTGTGTGTGTGTGTTCACCCACGCACATGTGCAGTGCTGGCTTGTGTGTGTGTGCATGTCTTTAAGTGGCGCATGTGTTGCAACGGTGCACCTCGCAAGACCACATGTTCTGTGTGTGTGCAAGTGAGTGCACGCGCACGTGTGCAGTGCTGGCTTGTGTGTGTGTGTGTTTGTGTGCATTTCTTGAAGTGCTGCATGTGTTGCATCTTTTCTGTCCGCAAACATACGGACGGACACACAGACACGGTCAAATGTAGAGCGGCTGGCACCTCTAAAAATATCCATCGATTCAAGTCTCCATTGGATGACTAATCAATAGAAAAAGAGTCATTTTGGGTATGAACTATTCCTTTAATGTGTATTTTCAGACATTTAACACCTAATCTACCAGCTCTCAAAGCCTTGGAGATCTGCTATTTTTGGCTAAAGTTCCAAAGTTTCAAGTGGTTAATGCAAAACTAGTGGTTGAAATCTGAATGGCTGGGTAGGAAAAGAGGGACCGACCGACCGACAAAGCCTCCTGTAGGCCGACCCCCTGGGTCTGGCAAAAATCATCCTATCACACAGGCGGACCCCTTGTAGTAACTGTTGTAACTCCCCTGTTGAAGACCCCTGATATACAGTATATATACTTATATATATATATAACAGGGGAGTTACTAAATTTTTGAAACATTTCCCCATGGACCACACTAGTGGTCTGTGGACCGCAGCTGATACGGGACCATAAGGTGATCACCGGCTGGCACCTTACCTCATATTTGACATACAAAAGAGGGTGATCACATTCACTTCCATTATAAAACTAGGGGTAAATGTAAAAAAAAAATTGTAAGTCCAGCGGTCTGCTAGATTAGCCCCGAACAAACATACTCCTATACAGAGCCACATTGTAAAAAGAAAAATTGCTCAGTCCGAGGCAAAACTGGTTATATTAATACAAGCCATATTCTTGCAACAGAGTGACAATGGCAACTTTTAAATTCTTGCCTTATTTTTCTGTTCATGATTCAACTTGGAAGAAGTAGCTTTCTTGATGTTTTACCACCCTGATACAAACAATCACTCTTGCATAAAAGGTTTGGACCATAAATATTCCTTCTGGACACAGTAATTCAGTTGTGGACACATCCTTGTCGCTTGCTCCATTCAACAGAATCATGCACTGTTGTCTGTTGGGGATTTGAACACATTGGCTCTGTAGAACTGCAGCTCTTTAATGCTCTCCTGAATGTCATCCAGGGCTCTGTGGGAGGCTTTCTTCTGAGGCGCCAGCTTATACTCACCTGGAAACCACCGCCTGCAAAGCTCCTTGATAGTGCTGACGTCAATGATTCTGTAATGGAGGTGCTGCATGAACTGTGGCATATATTTGTCCAGGAACTTCTTATCCGCATGCACAGAATTACCGGCAAGAGGACACTGCCCAGGCGAGGTGTGCTGTCTGATGAAGGAAAGGAACTTGTACTCAGCCTGCTGCAAGCTGATCTTACTTTGCATTACGGCCTTTGTCAGCCCTGACTGGCCATGATGCTCCTTACACCAGTCAGACATCCCATCCAGGAGCTCATCTGGTTGGTTGATTATGAGGTTAGGCCCCTCTGCCAAAACAGTGAGTTCAGAGTCTGTGATAATGCACGCCATCTCGATGATCTGGTCCCTTTCGATGTCCAGGCCAGTCATCTCCAGGTCCACCCACACCATCCTCTGGGACATCTCAGGATCTGCTTTGGTAGACGCCATTATCTTTGAGATCAGCTCAGCCACGGCTGGCTCTGTGTTTCCCTGTAAACAACCTTAGTCTGAATTAACGCTGAACCAGTGGAGTACACCTGGGTAACACTATATGTAGACAGGCACACACATGTCATAGTACTGATGTCATAGTACTGATGTCATAGTACTCTGTGTTTGGAAAGGCATGTCAAAAATTTGCTAAACTGGAAAGGAATTGGAAAATAATCGTTGGAAAATAATCGATCCAAACACAACCACCTCCACGCTGGAAGGTATCGCTCGCTACACGTATGGAGGAATTGTGCAACCACCTTAAAGGCTTCTACGATGCCTTGGATCATGGTGCAGAGTCAGCCAAGCGTGACGCAAAATTGGGCAAGGGCAAGCAGAGGCTGACCAGACCTAATCTCTCAAAGCAGAATAAACTGAAGCACCCGGGGGGAAGTCGACTAAGACAGGGGAGGGGCCAAACCGAGTTCCTGTTACTACACAAAAAAAGGAGGTGGTGCCCCCAGAGGTAAAAACAAGACAAAAAAAAAAAAAAATCAATCGTCAATCTGACTGAGTTGGATTAAAGATGAAGACGACCTGAGCCGAGTTGTTGCCAGCTGCCCCATGTCAATTTAAAGGTAGGGTAAGTGATATTTTTGGGTCTTTTTCATTTTTTTTGTTAGAGTACTATATTCTGATAGTAATTATTGCTGCAGCCCGTTTGTTTGGTCATAGGGGTCATGTACGTATGGGGAAGATAACAAAATGTGTGATAAATATGAAAAAGCTGCTCCTGTGGAAAGGTTATCATATATTAATTTACTTATATTGACCCTATAAACAATTATGGTTTTGCCCACTCTTTCGATAATGAAATCTTGTCTGGCTCATGGACTAATATGGCATGCATCTGGCCTATGCCTGATATTCTGAAGTGAGTATAATTCCAACATTAGGGGAATTACCAGAATTGTTGCCTGCAATACGTTTTTTTTAAAACAGCTGAGCACCAAACCCCAAGTCCCTTTATTGCTAGGTTTAGTTTCAATCACTAGTTCTCAAATTGGGGTTTGGGGGCCCCCAGTGGTCCTTGAGGGTGTCCCAGGGGGTCCACAGAAAAATTAGGAACAGTTTAAACACTATGCCGTATTTTATTTTTCACATAATAGCCAATCTACAAACTCACATAGCATCGCGATGCCATGCGTTTTGAGCTTGTAGATTGACTATTTTACAACAATTTAGACGCATTCGTCTTGACAAAGCGTCCCATATGGGGGGTCCTAATCTTTTCAAATGGAGATCCACGTCCAAGTACACATCAGTCGAGGGGTCCCTGACAAGAACATGTCTTGAGAACCACTGGTTTAAATTTAAAGTCCCTTTTTGGGCACGGGATGATGCAGGAGGTCTTCAAGAGTTGGAGCGCTCTCTTCAGCCTCAGGGAGAGGCTGAAGCTGAAGAGGTGCTGGAATGGAGCAGCTATAGCTGCCCAGCGTACACCTTGAGCAACCTGCATGGCTTTGGTGTCATCCAAGACCTGTGGCTTCACCAGTGATGTAAAGTAACTAAGTACATTTACTCAAGTACTGTACTTAAGTACAATTTTGAGGTATCTTTTTTTTACTTTACTGGAGTATTTCCAATTTGCAGTACTTTTACTTCTGCTCCACTACATCTCAGAGGCAAATATTGTACTTTTTACTCCACTGCAATTATTACAAGAGACATTAACCACTTCAGCCCTATATATATTTCGGCCAAATAGCAGATCTACAAGCTCACAATGTGTCGTGATGTGACGGATTGTGAGCTTGTAGATCTGCTATTTTCAAAAGATTCTAACTTGTGAAATGGGACATTCTGCGCAATGAGTACTTCCACTTTTGGTACTTTAAGAACATTTTGATACCAATACCTTTGTACTTTTACTCAAGTACATTTAGAATTCCGGACTTTTATTTGTAACAGAGTATTTCTACATTGCAGTATTGGTGCTTTTACTTAAAGTAAACCATGTGAGTACTTTTACCACCACTGGGCCTCACTTGATTGGTTGTAAGGATCAGGGCTGGAGTGGGGGGGTGGGTGCTGCTTGTTGCCGGGGCAGCTGATGCATGTGGTGGGGCTCACATCAGGGCCTGTTGTCAGCAGTGGTGGAAAGTAAGGAAGTATATCGTTCCTAAAGATCTACAAGCCCACATACGTGTTATGAGCTTGTAGAACTGTGGTATCTCCATATTCTAACCTTTTGTGTCTTTTCTTTTCGTAAATTATTGCCCTATACTTGATCATACTACAGTGTCACACAAAAGCATCAAAGTAGCAGATCTACAAGCTTTTTTTGTGTGTTTTTTTTGTATCCCGCGATTTTTGTAACCCATTTTTTTCACCCGGTGCCAATTTCCTAAGTGATCCTGGGCGCTACACCAGCCCTACACCAGCGCTACACCAGTCCCCCACAGCCTAGGGAGGCCAGGGCCGAGCTCATGCTTCCTTCACTACATGAGAGCCAACTGACCTTCTTGTCACCTGACAGGGGAGAGTTTCCCCGGTAGGACGTAGCACGTGGAAGGAACACGTTATTCCAACCAGTTCCCTTCCCCTCCATCAGGCGCCCCGGCTGTCATGGGGGAGGCGGTATAGCGAACAGGATTACTACATGTTTTTGTGAGGGTATTGACTACCCTAGGAGACACGGGGAGAACATGCAAACTAACATAACAAACAGAGTAGGCCCTTTCGCCAACCCCACCTAGGGTATGGGCGCTGATGACGCGGAGGAGAAGACACGCCCCCAGCGCCCACAGCGTCCCCGGCGGGAATCGAACCCAGGAGATCTACAAGCTTTTGAGCTTGTAGATCTGCTTCTTTTGCTGTTTTCGAAGGTCAATCCTGAAAAGTAACAGTTTTGGACGTATGAGGTTTCCAAAAGAGACGATATTTACTTGAACACTTTGCTTTAAAGGGATATTTCACTTTCAAATAAAATAAACATTAAAATAAAATATAAAAAATAAATGAAAAAAGTAATGGAAAAATCACAGCCCCTCCCGCATTAGAAGGACATTCTAATGCATCAGTGGGCCGTGATTTTAATATTTTTTAAGAAGGGACCCCATGGGACCCAAACTTCCAAACTTACATTATCAAGCTATATTTTGTCACGATGCAACACATTGTGAGCTTGTACAGTAAATGTGCTTTTTTTGTTTTGTTTTGAAAATGTATTTTTATCTGTACATTTTAATACAGAACTTATATTAAAAAAGTGTACTTTGTAATTTGAACTTTTGAATGATTTGAACAACCTAGATAACCAGGTATCTTCTGAAAGTGAAAACAGTGCAGACATGTGAAGTATACTCCACACAGTCAAATGTAACACTCGCCAAAAAAACTTTTCTCCACCATGCTCCACCACCTTGCATCGCAAATTCAGTTGAAGGGGTGTGAAAGATTGAATTATGGAAATTAATTCCAGCCTAAATGTCATATTTTGTTTCAGCAGAACTCTCCTCAAGGTCATGGGAGAATAACCTGCACTCACTGTATGACCTAATCATTTGTTTCATTCCATGATTTACATCCACCACAAAGAACATTGTGTACTAAAATGACTAAATTGGAGAGAAAAAGGGGTCAAATTCATTGGCTACTCTAAATAGCAAAAACAAGAAGACTGTCGGGCATGTCTAACTGCATTTTAACACGTATTGTACATTATTTCTAAAAGAAAAAGTAAAAGTAAAATCCATATATTATAATAATACCCAATGAACATTATAGGAGCAAATAGTGGCCTCTTTAAGTAAAGTAAAAGTACCTCAAAGTTATGCTTGGTCGCACTCACTTGACTAAAATGCATTAGCAAGTAGTAATTCCTCACTTTGCTGCTTGCTTGCTCACTGACTCTCTCTCCCTCTCTCCGTTGAGTTGCCTCTGCCTGCATTTTTTTTAGCTAACTCAGTACAGATGTTTTCTGCTGCTCAAAGTCCACCCCCGTCCACCCCCAGCTCCCATTGGCTGGGATGCATGGGGGGAAGGTAAGGGAAAGGGACTGTTTGAAGTGACAGCTCGCATGTTTTCTTGCTTCTCTCTTCACACAGATAGGCGAGAGATGTCTTCGGCACACGACCGAGCCGTCCTGCAGGCTATCTTCAACCCCAACACGCCTTTTGGAGACATCCCCGCCTTGAACCAGGAGGACGACTTAACTGATGATGGTAAAAAAATCAAATAGTGTGAGCTTTTTTTCCTGAGTTTATCACCTCACAGCAGATTTTGATTCCCTGAACGTACTGCAAAGACATTCCGTTTTCCCCTGTCTCACATTTTAATCTGGGAGTTGAAGTCTGGGTTGACATTTCAGTTTTTTTTAGCTTTTTTTTGCCCACAGTATACCTGTCAGCTGAGTTTGTGAATGTTGGGGGCTTGTTGTTTGTGTTTGCTTTTATTTATTTATCTTTTTTATTTTTTATCTGTTGCTGCCAGACAGCGGCTTTGACAGGGAGTTGCTGATGCAGGTGAAGCAGCTGGAGCTGCAGGGCGTGAGCGCGGCGGAGGCCGGCGATCTGCAAGGCGCGCTCCTCCGCTTCGGCCAGGCCATCCGCACGCTGCCTCTGCGAGCCTCGGCCTACAACAACCGCGCGCAGGCCCAGCGTCTGCAAGGGAACACGCCAGGTACAAACACATGCTAATGTTGGAAAGTAACTAAGTGCATTTTACTCAAGTGCTGTTACTTAAGTGCACTTTTGAGGTATTTTTTACTTTACTCGAGTATTTCCAATGTCCAATACTTTTACTTGTAGGCTACTCCACTACATCTCAGAGGAAAATTTTGTACTTTTACACCACTACAATTATTGGAAATATTTAGTGACTTACTTTGTAGATTTTGGCCATTTGAAAACAGCAGATCTACAATACTATTTTTACTTAAGTAAAAGATGTGAGTACTTTTTCTACCACTGTACACATGACGCTACACACCGTTGCTGTCGGGCAGAAACCTCTTATCTCCATATTATAACTTTTTGTGTTTTTCGCAAATTAACGCCCTACTTGATCATACTACAGAATCACACAATAGCATCAAAAGTTGCAGATCTACAAGCTCGAAAAGCGGCGCGTAGCAACGCATTTTGAGCTTGTAGATCTGCAATTTTTGCTATTTTACAAATTTTAATCCTGAAAAGTAACAATTTTGGACATAATGAGGTTTCACCCGACAGAGACACCCTAGACAGTGGTGGACAGTAACAAAGTGCATTTCTTGAGTATCTGTGCTTTACTTGAGTATTTGCATTTTGGGATATTTACTGTATGACTTTCACTCCACTATATTTCAAAGACAAATGTTGTATACTTTTGACTCTACATTACATCACTACAGAAGGGTACATTATGAATTAAACACATAAGCTCTATTTCAAATATAGTCAAAATAGCAGCTCTACAAGCTCACAACGTGTTGCTTTGTAGCGGGTTGTGTGATACGCCCCATGGCCGTATTGGGGGAAGCCCTTACGTATGCCCATATATGGGCATATACTGATGTCATCAGGGATCTCCATATAAGGGTATAAAAGGAACACAGACAGACAGACAGACAGACAGACAGACAGACAGACAGACAGACAGACAGACAGACAGGCAGGCAGGCAGACAGATACAGATCTCCATATAAGGGTATAAAAGGAACACAGACAGACAGACAGACAGACAGACAGACAGACAGACAGACAGACAGACAGACAGACAGACAGACAGACAGACAGACAGATACAGATCTCCATATACGGGCATAAAATGGACTTAGACAAACAGACAGCGACAACAGCTGCTCTGACAATGGGTACAACAGGTATTGCATAACCGGGTGGGGACATGCATTCCCAATTTGCATTGTTCCAGACGTGCATTGTTCTCGAGTAGGTGCAACCGGGCACTGTCTTACTAACTACAGTACAATAAAATGCCATGCAATTTGCAGGACTGACTACATTTCAAAGTAACCTGACCCAACCTGGTCCTAGAGACTATGTTTCTGATTGATTGATTGGATACTTTATTAAGTTTGCAAAAAGTACAGAGATACAGTTATCCAATACAATAATGCTAAAAGGATAACACAAAAAGCCCTGAGGGCTTGTTTCCATTGTGGTCCTATGCAGTGATGGAAAGTAATTAGTACAATTTTGAGGTATTTTTTTTTACTAATACTGGAGTATTTCTGATTTTTTACTTCTACTCCACTACATCTCAGAGACAAATATTGTACTTTTACTCCACTACAATTATTGGACAACTTTAGTTACTTTATAGATTTAAAATATGATTACAAAACATAAATTAACTACTTCAGCCCTATATAGACTTTGAAAATAGGCAATCTACAAGCTTACGACGCGTCACGATGCGACGCGTTGTGAGCTTGAAACTTCCACATTGTGAGATTGTAGATTGCCTATTCTGCTACTTTTGCTTGGGCATCCATTTAGGAAGAAAAAAAGAAAGAAAAATGGAGATAAGGTTTTTGATATCTTGAGTGTAGAACATAGCACAGCTTGATCTATCTGATAGTTTGCTGAGACTGCTGTGCGTGATGTGTTTGACAATGCATTCTTCCTTTACCATTCTGAGTGCTGCAGCTCACCCGAATTATAGATGCATATACTGTAGGTCAGATACATATAGAACAGTAGTCATATACAGTATGTACTACATACAGTGGTGGAAAAAGTACAACATTTTTTGTACTTAAGTACAAGTACAAAAGTAATGGAATCATGGCTGGAGACGCGTTGTGAGCTTGTAGATAGTCTATTTGGCCAAAATATGTCCGAAATATACTGTATATAGGGCTGAAGCGGTTAATGTATGTTTTGTAATAATAATCAAAATCTACAAAGTAACTAGTAACTAAAGTTTTCAAAATAAATGCAGTGGAGTAAAAGTACAATATTTGGATCCGAGATGTAGTGGAGTAGAAGTAAAAGTATTGGAAATTGGAAATACTCAAGTAAAGTACAAATACCTCAAAATTGTACTTAAGTACAGTATTTGAGTAAATGTACTTAGTTACTTTACACCACTGCCTACATAGAGATACTTTAGGTCATATACATCTTATTTATAGATTTATTGTGGGTCATATAATGATGTCCAACATATAGATTAGGTAGGCACTATATATAGATAAACTGTAGATGCTATGGGCATGCATACGCCCTACCTATAGATACTATGGGCATAGATGCAGATAGATATACTGTGGTGGCCAAAATTCACATAACCATCATTAGGGTATGGATTCATTTAATGCACAAAGTATAAGTTGAAGTATAGCCTATACTCTCTGCAGCAGTATGATGTCTTGGGCTCTGACAGACAGGTTATTCCCGTGGAGCCTAGCTCCCTCACAACAGCTGTTGAGACACCAAACTATTTACAGTATCCCAGGCAGAGTGTAACCCATTTTGTTCATTAGCCTATATATGGGGACTGACCATCAACAGCTGATTTCACATGAATCTATTCTATGTGTAAAGTGGTGATTATGGGTGTGCTGAGAGGGTTGACCAGCTGGTTGTGTGGAGTGGACTTCTGCAAGAAGGTATAAAAGAGCTAGGACAGACTTGTAAAGAAAGGAACCTGGGCAGCAGGCATGCTGCTGCGCTGTAACATGATGATGACTACAAATAAAGAATGGATTGATGCCTAAAAACATGAGTCCTGTGTCCATCTTCCTGAACTCTGAATCTTATTAAGTAACAGCTAAAAACTTCCATTACAATACTGCAGGTCATATACGGCTTACATTTACTGTAGGTCATATAACCTACAGTATACCTACCTTGACTCCCACAATAGGCTCTATGCACAGCAGCAATATTATCACTTCCTTCACAGGTGTTACCAATAATACTAATGAAGGCTCTGTTCCATTTAGTGTAGCACAGTGGTTCTCAGATATTTCAATTTCCACGACCCCCAGAACTCCGAGAGTGTACAAATGGAACCCCACTTGAACACTCTCAGAGTTACACACCCGTAAGGGGCCATTTGGAAACCCCTTAAGGAACCATGAGGGTCCCTGGATCCCAATTTTAGACCGACTGGTGTAGCAGAGTGTTTCCAGTGAGCCAAAATGCACAATATCAGCACCCTGACTCCGTTTGACCAGAATGGAACAGGGCCTTCATTAGTATCATTGGTAACACCTGTGAATGTCTTCTCAATATGTCTGCTATGCATAGAGCCTATTTTCAAATGCTTCCAGTCATACAGTCTGAAGCACGGAAGCTCTTTTGATGATTAAGGGGGAAAGCGGAAGCCTCGCCTCCCCTCCACTTCCGTTTCGTCTTTATTTACAGTCGCCTGTATCTCAATATAAATCTAAATCATCTAAGCATATATAGCGTGCTGCTTAGCAGAAATGGAAATTAAAGAATAAAATGAAAAGATATTTGTAAAAAAAGAGGACTTCCTCTTCCCTGTTGAATGGAAATGGAAAGTGGAAATGGAAAGGGTTCATGTGGTTCAAGCATTGCTGGAAAAAGGTGCTGGAAAACTATTTTCAGCACCTCGGACAGCGACCAGGGGGATCCCTGATTAGTGGGAGTGAGCACACCTGATGCGTTCCAGCTTGCAACATAAAAACAAATCTTATAATATTTCTATATATATATATATATATATATATTTAAGTAGATGTCTTTATTGCAAAGAGAATGCAGTTGTCCGCGTGCTGGTATTTGCAGGCTGTACACATTTTGGCATTGGACTGTGTGTAACAAGCTCCCCAAATTAATTAAATTAAAGAAATAAGAAAAAGAGGTTGCGCATCAACAATGGGTTTTCTCAGTCGAGTGCTTTTTCATTGGCACACACCAATAAATTAACGCTTCATTTATTGGTGTGTGCCAATAAAAAAGTGGAAATGAGTACTTTGTCCTCCATTTTTTTGAAATTTTGGATGTGCTACCTTTTGGGGATTTTTTAAATTCCTACTTTTGATATAATTAAATTAAAGCTCAATCGAAGCTCTCCCTTTCTTTTCTCAGAGGCCATGGAGGACCTCGGCCGTGCCATATCTCTGAGCGAAGGCACCGGGCGCACCGCGTGCCAAGCGCTGGTGCAGAGAGGGCTCTTGCTCAGGTTGGCGCGCCGCGACGACGAGGCCAGGGAAGACTTCGAGAGGGCAGCCACGCTGGGCAGTGAGTTTGCGCGACAGCAGGCGGTGGCACTCAACCCCTATGCCGCCCTGTGCAACCGCATGCTGACGGAGGTGATCAACAAGCTACGCAACCCCGACACGCCCGACGTTCCAGACATGCAATAGCCGGACAATTATAGATGAATAAACTGATATAGTCCGGTGGGCCAGTGGTGGACAAAGTATACTGAAGTAAATACTCATGTAAAGTATTCAAGTAAATACTCAAGTAAAGTATTCAAAAGTGCATTTTTTTGTTGAGACCATTGCATTGTATTGAAATTTAGGACATTTCCCAAATATGTTAAAAATACAAATAAGAGATTTTCGGAAATAAAAAAGAATTTTATGAAAATAGCATTCTACACGTTGTGAGCTTGTAGATCAGATATGTTCCCTAAGTTAAATAGGGCTTAACTGGTTCATTCATTAAAAAAAAAAGTTTTTAAGTTTGTGTCCCAAGAGTACTTACTTTAAATTCATGGGCCATTGGTGAAGCTCCATCCTTTCCGGTCTTGTGCCCTCCGATCCAGTTTTTGCCTGGCCCTTTCACCTTCATCTCCTGTTCTGTGATCCTCTCTTCCTCCTGCCTTGCGAGTTCCATGTTACAGCATGTTTTGTTATTGAACTATGTCTTCTAAGTGTGTGGCCTATCCAGTTCCATTTCCATTTTCCATTTGGGTGTCTCTTGGGGTCCCAAGAGTCCCTTCCTGGAAATGTGGTGGAGTCAGAAGTACTATATTTCTATTTTAAATGTAGCGGAGTGAAAGTAATAAAAAAAAACAACAACAAACAAACAAACAAACAAAAATACTTCACTTCTGTCCACCTCTGCTAGTGGCCCAGAAGCTGTTCCCTTTCCTTTTGAGAGGTTGTGGGCAACATACTGTATGTACCTTCTATACTGTCTATACAGCAATATCAGTAGCACATGGACTGTGTGTGTGTGTGTGTGTGTGTGTGTGTGTGTGTGTGTGTGTGTGTGTGTGTGTGTGTGTGTGTGTGTGTGTGTGTGTGTGTGTGCGCACGCACGCGTTGTGTGTGTGTGTGTGTGTGTGTGTGTGTGTGTGTGTGTGTGCGTGTGCGTGTGCGTGTGCGTGTACCTAAAATAGGTATGTATGATGTTTTCCAGTGATTGTATTTCAGAATGCAAGTCATGTTGCAACACAGTTCATATTTGCCAATTTTGTTATCAGTCATCAGTTCCAAATTACTGCTGTGATTCAGTATGTCCATCTTCTATATTACCTATAATGGTCAATTTGTAATAAAAGAACATGTACTTGATCCTATAGTAGGGTTTATTTCTTTTGTTGGATACTTTTAGTTCCATTTGTCACCACTAGATGTCAGTACTTGTATTCTGAAAAGGTGGACCGCAAACAATATTTCTTCATGTAGGAAAGGTACTCCATTATGTACAAGAAAATAAGCTTTTCACCAGCTATTAGTGAGAAAATGCAAACAGAATTACAGGTGATAATATCAACAAAAGCGTAATACATTTTGTTTCACATAGCATGTGAAACAAAAGCTTGGTTGATATTAGATGATACTGAAAGCACTAAAGCCACCATAATTTATATTAATACATACATAATTGAAATTAATCCATAAGAAAATGTTTATTATTATGATAATTAAAAGATGAAATCTTCCATTCTAAGTAAAGGTTGAATACAAACGTATATTAAAATATGCAAATAAAATAACAGCCCAAGCTCTCTGAATAAGAAATACCAAGAAATGTCTATGAAACCAATAATTTTGAATACATATAGTCCCCAGCAGGACCAGACTTGAGAGCAGTGGTGTAAAGTAACTAAGTACATTTACTCAAGTACTGTACTTAACTTTAACTTTCAGGAGTATTTCCAATTTTCTATACTTTTACTTCTACTCAACTAGATCTCAGAGGCAAATATTGTACTTTTACTGCACTACAATTATTTGACAGCTTTAGTAATTACTTTGCAGATCACAAAACATACATTAACCACTTCAGCCCAATATATATTTCGGCCATTTGAAAATAGCCCATCTACAGCTCACAATGCATCACAATGGGACGCATTGTGAGATTGTAGATCTGCTATTTTCAAAAGATTGTTTATACATGTTGAACTTGTGAAACTAGACATTTTGCACAATGAGTACTTTTACTTTTGGTACTTAAAAGCACATTTATCAATAATTTTGTACTTTTACTCAAGTAAATTTTGATTACCAGACTTTTGCTCGTAACAGATTATTTCTACACATGCCGTATTGATACTTTTTACTTAAGTAAACCATTTGAGTAGCTACTTTTTCCACCACTGCTAGAGAGCAACGCACCCATCAGCGCAACGGTAGCGCCCCCACGTCTCTGGGTAAAGCCACAGGCTCCGTGCGGTCGTCTCTTTCGTAGAAGGAGCAGACTTTGAGATGTTCCGACATGGACGGGACGTCGTTGTTGAAGCACCATCTGTCCACCGAGGAGAACACACAGCTGAACTCCCACACCTGCACATCAATTACACATCAGAATGAAGAATCAGGAATCAACTTTAGTGAGGAAGAAATGATATGGCTGCTTATATCTTATACCTTTATATATACCATCACTAATACTTCTAAAATACATTAGATATTTGCAGCTTGTAAGAGCCTAGATGGCTCCGCGATGCTGTTTCGCTGCAACCCAAACGTTGTCATTGAACGTTTCTCAAATTCCGTGCATAGACAACTGGAAAACCCGAAAATCCGTGCATAGCCGCCTCGCATCTCCCCCATTGTGACTAAACCATTTCGGAGGCGCGCAGTCTCAAGGGAACTGTCGCCACGTAAGGGACCACGAGCGAGCTAAAGCAAGCGAGTTGCCGTCGCGAACGTTGCAACGTTCCCTTGAGCCTACTCAGCCCCGTTTGAGTTACGTACCGATAGGCACAGAATCGTACATTTTGTTGTGGGGACTGCTCTGCTTCCGGGTTTTTCCGGGTTGCAACTGGTTACGCCCACCGTGGGACTCGCCGTACATATGCACGGATTTTCGGGGTTTCTAGGCGACTATGCACGGAATGACGTGCACTGGATCCGTGCAATGTATACTAAATTCTTGGAGATCAGGCTGGTTTCAACCACTTGAACCTTAGCATCCCTATTCTGGGGTTAACGTTCAGCAAAAATAGTAGATCTACAAGCTCACAATGTGTCATGACACAACACATTTGTGAGTTTGTACATCAGCTATTTTCCAGCAAAGACTGACTATTGGGAATCCAGTCAATAAGTAGCATTTAAAAATTCTGATTAAATGTAGGCTAGTTTACAGCAGAGTGGTTCTCAAACTTTTTCATGTCAAGGACCCCCAAATTGACTCTTATTAGCCCGCGGACCCCCATTTGAAAAGATATGCCAGGGACCCCCATAAGAGAAGATTTGTATGGCTCCAGCAGTGATTCACAACCATTTTAATTTCAAGGACCCCCCAGTTTGACATGCATTAGGCTACGGACCCCCATTTAATGGCATTTCTATCTCTGGGACCCCAATTTATATTGTAAAATCAATGTTAATGTAACTCTGAGAGTGTACAAATGGAACCAAATGGACCCGTTCCATTTGGTTCCATTTGTACACTCTCAGAGTTACCGACCCATAAGGGTCCATTTGGTTCCTAACTATCCATCATTTAGCTGGGGACCCCCTGGAACTCCCTCAAGGACCCCTGGGGGTCCCCGGACCGCACTTTGAGAACCGATGGTTTACAGATCATGAAAAAGGATTAGAATGTCAGCATAAAATCCTCCATTACTTAGTCTCACATAGCCAAACTCTCCACAGCGGAGTAGGGTGGAGCTGTGAAAGGTCTGGCTATGCGAGACTATCCATTACTAATCGTAGGGAGCCATTGCCCACAGCAGCCCATCATGAGCACACTGGGTTGGGGCATGTTGTCCCCTGGCAGCAAGGCCCCGGTTTGCATTCCACATCTATGATATCATGGGCATGCTCTGTGTCTCTGTGACCCATGACAGCATATGGATGCCAGTCCATATATCAATCATTAACAATAGCAAACATGCAGGCTACTAACTGGCACAGTTTATAGGCTATAGTATTTGCAGTGGTGTAAAGTAACTAAGTACATTTACTCACGTACTGTACTTAAGTACAATTTGGAGATATTTTTTACTTTACTGGAGTATTTCCAATGTTCAGCACTTTTACTTCTACTCCACTACATCTCAGAGGCAAATATTTGTGCTTTTACTCCACTACAATTATTTGAAAACTATAGTTACTAGTTACTTTGTAGATTTAGATTATTATTACAAAACATACAGTAACCACTTCAACCCTATATACTTTGGCAATTTGAAAATAGCCGGTCTACAATCTCACAACGCATCGCTTTGCGTCGCATGGTGAGCTTGTAGATCTGCTATTTTCAAAGGATTTTATACATTTGAAAACTTGTGAAATGTGACCTTCTGCGTAATGAGTACTTTTGCTTTTGGTACTTTAAGTACAATTTGATTCCAATACGTTTGTACTTTTACTCAAGTAAATTTTTACTGGCAGACCTTCTACTTGTAACAGAGTATATTTACATTGCAGTATTGATCCTTTTACTTAAGTAAAAGAATGTAGTGCTTTTTCCACCGCTGAGTATTTGTTGTTAAGTGTTAAATAGCTAATATGCATCATTTCTACAGAGCGTTTGTTCAGAAACAGGGGTGTCCCCGTCTCTCCAGCTCTTTAATAAACAGAAAATACATGTTCAGGTCAGGATACAATTTTCATCCAATCAGGAGCGAGAACTCACACAGGATACAGGATAAACAAGTGAAATTGGAAGTGATGATACAAAAAAAAGAGATACAATTGGTTATGGAAAACTATCAAATGGAAGCTGATGAATGGGTTATCTCTCTTGACTGGCTGAAGTTAGTAACCCACTTGAACATGTATTTCCTAAAGAGATGGAGAGGCAGGGGGAGACCCCCTGTTACTGTAAACTCTATGATTACTACTGTTATAGAGATTTAACTTTTTAACAAAAAAAACATCAGTTTTAAACAAAAGATCACTTACACTACCTTTAAATATCTTGCCACACCAATCAGAGCGGTGGACCCTCCCTGGACCCAAAACTTTAGGTACAACTCATGAGAAATCATTCTCTATTTATTCTAATTTGTGCGGGATTAGAGTGTCATCAACACAGCAAGTGAATGTGTGTGTGTGTGTGTGTGTGTGTGTGTGTGTGTGCGTGTGTGTGTGTGTGTGCGTGCTTGCGTGCTTGCGTGCGTGCGTGCGTGCATGCGTGCGTGCGTGCGTGCGTGCGTGCGTGCGTGCGTGCGTGCGTGCGTGCGTGCGTGCGTGCGTGCGTGCGTGCGTGCGTGTGCGTGCGTGCGTGTGTGGCACAGGCAGTTTATGCTTAATGCAATGGCGTCACATGCCAAAAATAACAGATCTACGGCTATAACTCAGGCTTTGCAGTGGCACAGCTGTGCTGTGTGATTGTATGAACTCATGGCTTTACAGTGACAGTTGGAAACAAACACAGGAGGGGAACCGATAGAGCAGTATGACCTAGTAGCCTGAAGAGGTCCCAAAGAAGAGGTTTTGAAGAACATGTTGGACATTATAACTTTAGAGAAAGTCATTGTAATCAGTTACGATTACTTAAACACAGAAATCATATTGCATGTATTGTAAGTTTTATTAGAAGGAGTAAAGTTTTTGATTGATTTTGAAATAATTGTATACTTATTTACCATAAACACTTGTCTGTTTCAGTAGATCTACAACCCACGTTGTGAGCTTGCAGATCGTCTATTTTCAAATAGCAATATTTACCTCTGAGATGTAGTGGAGTAGAAGTAAAAGTATAGACAATTGGAAATAGTCTATACTATATGAAAAAGTAAAAGTACCTCAAAATTGTATTTAAGTACAGTACTTGAGTAAATGTACTTACTGTAGTTACTTTACACCACTGCATAAAACACATCGTCAATTAACTGATTAAGTTTCAAACAGCATATCAGTCATCTGTGAGAACTTCTCAAACTTCAGTACAGCTGTGATGAATGCAGGAGACAGATAACATAAGTAAGTCCACCCAAACCTTTCTGTCCTGCACAATACATTAAAAGTAAAGTATCCAGGAAGGGCAAGCTGGATCAAATGAGCTGGAATGCAGAGAGGATGGGGGTGCTTTTCTCTATTAGCAAACAAAGTAATACAAAACACAAACACTACTGTAGGTCTATAGTATTCACCATCAAACTGTCCCCTTCGGGTTGTATGGCTTCATCTGTAATCTACTGTACAAACAAAGTCAGAAACTCACAGATGTGACTTCTGAAACATTGAGAAGTGCTTAGTTAATGTAGGAAGTGTAAAGGTTAGGCTTAGATATTTAACCTTAAAGCATACTGTATAAGAGCACTGTACTGTATGCAAATGAGGAGTGCAAACCACTTGAACCCCAGCGTCCATGTTCTGGGGGCAACTTTAGTCAAAACATTGCAGATCTACAAGCTCACAGCGCATCCTGTCGGGACGTGCTGTGATCTTGTAGATCTGCAATTCTTGGTGAAGAGAATTGGTGCACGGATTTAGAGGGTTTAACCCATTCAAACCGGGAACGCATCTCTGTCATGTTTAGATTTCTTTGGGCTATTCAAAAGTAGCAGATATATACAAGCTCATAGCACGGCACCGAGTGCCGCGCTATGAACTTGTAGATCTGCAAGTTTTTGTAAAAATCATGGAAAATCGTGCGTCTTTGAATATATATATTTTTAAAGCGAACATTTGTAACTCAAATATTTGCCTCTGGGGGATTCTACAAATGTCTTCTAAATCCTCATAATGGTTCTCAAAAATTATGTGTATTTGGCCGTGGACCCCCATCTCAAAATATTTTGCTCCAGGGACCCCCAGAAGTTGTAACAGAGTTATTAATGTTCGGTTTAAAAATATATATATTAAAAGATTTACAAAAATGTTCAACATTTTTCAAAAATTGCAGATCTACAAAATTCATATGACCTTGTATATCTGCTATTTTTGAATAGCCAAAGAAAGCTTAAAATGACACACAGATAAAACAAACAAATACTTGCTTTCTTGAGACATCTCCACGAGGTCCCCCCGCGGGAGTACGTTTTCTTCTCCCACTTGAGGGAGACCATCCCCCTCCCCTGTAGCAGGCTGCCGCAGACCTCTCTGAAATGCATGGAGACCTGTGACAGCTGGCGCAAGGTGAAACCGTCCAGGTAGCTGGCTATGTGCTGCAGGATCTCAAAGGGCAGTCGGGCCAGAGCATCTGCATCGCGAGCACGCTCTCCTCGCCCTGTGCCAAGGGGGTCCCCTCCCTGGTGAAGTGACAGGGGGACCGCCGGCTGGAGGGCAAAGGTGCCGAGGTCGGTGCAGTATCTGACCGTGGCTTGTTGACGGCAGGGGTGGAATCTGCACTGGCTGTAAGTGCAGCCCAGATAAGCCAACGGGCACCTCTGTTGGAACCAGCCATCGAGGCCTGCTTGTATGTCCGAGTGCACGTTTCTGAAATGGGAGCGGTACTCGTCGCGGCGGAAGAAGCGGCCGCAGTCGCGGCTGAAAGCCGAGCTCATCTTGTTATGCCTTCTGGTGACGGATTCTGTTTGGATGCGCACGTGGAGGGCTCCG
This sequence comes from Gymnoscopelus braueri, assembly GCF_963280865.1. NCBI lineage: Eukaryota > Metazoa > Chordata > Actinopteri > Myctophiformes > Myctophidae > Gymnoscopelus > Gymnoscopelus braueri. The sequence goes on from NC_137606.1 coordinate 6,725,945, forward strand.
GGCCTGTCCGCGGCAGCGACATCGGCGAGCGACATGTTGGCCCTGAACGGAGCGGAAGCGAAGTCGTATGTTTGCGTTCCTATGTCTACGTAGAAGCCGTCCGATGCCGTGGTCTCCGAGATGGGATGGCCCTTCAGTTCCTTCTCCAAGGCGCACAGCAGTGTGGCGCTTATCTCGTCGCTCTTGGGCAGCTCCTCTGTTGGCACTCCCAGATCTGAGGTGTCGACGCTTTGCCGCTCAGTCTTGACCTTGACCGCCGGGTCCATCAGATGATTGCGCTTTGCCCGGTAGCTGGTGGGAATGTTAAATGTCCGGACGGTTTGGACCTCAATAGGCTCCAGGCCACCGTAAACAAAATCCATTTCTCGGGGGGTGCAAGCGGGGAGCTGGTCAAAGTGAATTAACATCGGCCCATTGTGCACTAGATACGAATTATATTCTCTGAGAGTTAATTCTTCGCGTACTTTAGCCAGGACTCCGTCTTGCCACGGTGCGGTGCCAGCTGCTGCATCCAAATCCACAACCGGCACCGGTGAAGGTCTGGTCTCCTCCTGACTAACTGATGGATCTTTCCCTTCTTTTGCACCACCATGGTCTGTGTGTGTGTCAAGGTTTTTGACTGTCTCCTCGCATCCTTGCATCTCTTTCCTGAACATTCCTTCCCAGGAACTGTATTTTTGAATATTCTTCACGTCTTTGTTCTTGGCAATGGCGTCTCTCTCTTCCCGACTCAGCTCTCTATCCTCCTTCGCTGCACAGGCATTTCCTGCAGGCACACAGCACCCTGAACCGCTAGCGCCGCCATCTTCACAACGGGCGCCTCCGACAGCCATATCGTGAAGAGGGGGTCCCTCAAATTCCTCTATCAGTTCGGGGAAAATATCTTTCATTTTGATGGACCCGAACAGTAGCTCTTGGTCCCTGAGGGCCATTGCAACGTCCAGGGGTCCCTCGCCCTGTGGGTCTCCTGACACATTTCGGTAGAAAGCCATGTCCGTGCCGTCGCAGACGGGCCAACGGATCCATTCCTGGGAACAGCAGACGACGCTGGCGGGGCAGACTTCCAGATGCTTGGCGAGCCTGTGTCGAAGCATAGTGAAGGGGCAGCCGTAGCCCGCGTTTAAGCAGTGCACCTTCTCGTCGCGGCAGAGAAGCCGGTGCTCGTCTTCCTTGCACATGTGCAGGACGGCGCCGCAGCCCTTGCGGCACTTGATGACGGGACACGAGACGCCGATCTTCACGGGGACCTGACAGTGTGCGTCGTAACACTTGGCACAGTGCTCATGCTGCTGAGGGATCTGTCTGCTCCTCACCTTCAAAGAGAAATGATGTCTCAATTAACAGATATTTGATACATATAAAATAACATTATAGCGCTATATACAGTACTGTATATGCCGCGCACACGCACACATGCACGCACACACAAACACACACACACACACACACACACACACACACACACACACACACACACACACACACACACACACACACACGCACACACGCGCACACACACACACACACACACACACACACACACACACACACACACTTTGATCCATTCAAGTACAGTAGCTTTATAAAAAAAGGCCAAGCTTTCTATTTAAGAATGTAAAACGAAACAAAGCAAAGACTTACCATAGTGACTGACATACAGGAGGATTTGACCATCTGAAATTATTTTCATTCAGTCAGTACCATGAAATATGCTATACAGCCAGAAATGTTGCAGAAAAACTATGATAATAATTGTAACTTAAAAAAATACAGTATAGCGGGATAGAAAACAGTGAAACAGAATAGAAAACAGTGAAAAAACAGGTTTAGATATTAAGCAATACATTCCCCATCAAGTATGAATTAAGCTATGTATCTCTGTTTGTTAAAATATACATATAATACTTACATAAACTCTGTACCTTAACAGTAAAAGTACAAAGACAATGTATATTTTTTCACAAATAATCAGTTTTCTTAAAGCAATCAGTAAAGTCAACAATAGGATCAACACACGTTCTCACCCTTTGTGCCTCAGTATCTTTGTGCCATGTGTGATGTGAACCTCAGAATAACCTCTGCACTGTGTCTGCATTCTATAAATAGACACAACAACACAAGTTATGACCTTCTTATCACCCAGCTGTGACACAGTAGCCTGCAGCTTACTTTCCAATAGCATCATGGCTATAAGTGTTCTTATTGTCTCCGCCAGGCCGAAAGAAGTGGCAGAGACTATGTTTTGCACCCTGTCTGTCTGTCCGTCCGTCCGTCCGTCTGTCCGTCCGTCTGTGCGTGGGTGCGCTCGTGTGAGTGTGTTGTCATGTGTCTGTCTGCGAGCAGCTAATCTCCGGCACCGTTGGTCCGAACGCAGCAAAACTGTGCATGCACACTCCCTGGATGCCAGAGCAGAAGCCCAGGAGACCGATTTTTTTTTTTACTCCTACAGATTTTGTCCGAACATCACGCAAATCGGTTCACAGTATATATAGTCATTAAACGAAACAGGTCTTTCTGATTTCATATTCCATCCTGATTGGCTAAGATTGGCTTCCAAAGTTTGAAAGAGTACTCGATTTTGAATCTCAAATCATGAACGCAGCGTGCAATTTCCGTGACATTTTGTGTGCACATTCCCACTAGGCCGAGGAAGAAATTCAACTTAACTTGAAAATGTTCATATCAGCCTCATGGTGGCACTATAACAGGCCGATTCGAGTTTTTACCCATAACCGCACCAATCTGCGCAAAACTTGAGGCCAAGGTAAAACACATCTGCCTTTTATAGCACCACCAGAAGACTGACTTATGCAAACTATTCTTTTTTATTACTCGAAATGTCTCTATAGTCATGTGATACAGATTAATCTCTTTTATTTTTCATATTCCATCCTGATTGGCCAAGATTGACATCTAAAGTTTGCAGGAGTGGCCCGTTTTGAACAAAATGCCGCAAATCATGAACACAGCGGCCGATTACGGTGAAACTTTTGTCACACACACACACACACACCACACACACACACACACACACACACACACACACACACACACACACACACACACACACACACACACACACACACACACACACACACACACACACACACTGGTGAAGTGAAGCACAGCAACTTTAGGGTTCACACAGTATTCTACTGTGCCTCACGGTGGCCACGGTTATTATAGTTTTGAATGTTTCAGTAGTTTAGAATTATATTTCCTTTTCTCTTTGTGTTTTGTTTCTTTTTATTGTAATAAGCATGAATCAGGGCAAGATTCCTTAAGGTCAGAAACAATAGATTTTTGTGTTAAGTCTTGTCTTTACTTCTATTTCAGTCAAAGCAGCACTATGTAACTTTCCTCTTATACCCTGGATTTTAACCCGGTTTCCTGCGCAAGTGCTGACATTTTTACCATTGAGCTAATAGAGCCTGCCTGCTCGCTCAGGGGATAAATTCAATCTGATCATCATTTGTGTTAGCTCCTGTGTGTCTAGGTGAGACATGACCTTTGACACGATCTAAATGTCTCAATAGAAGAGCAGGAAGACAAATACAACCACCCCAATTGTATACGTTATATTGTATTAATATACTCTACCGTACAGATTGGACAAAATCATATTTTATCCATTAAAAACAAAAGCTACATAGTGCTACTTTATCTAAAAAGCCCTGTTCAATTTCTATCTTTGGTTATTTCTTTAGTGTAACTATAATATCCCTGATGGTGGCTTGGTGATGAAGTTCATCCATACTGTCATGAGAGAATATGATGCATTTAGTTCTGGTGCATTTTGCTTCTTTCTTTGTTTTAGCCCCTTTCTCTTAATTGTTAAAATACCCATCATTAGATTGAAATATTGCATGATTTGCGACTAAAATAATTGTTGGCAATGCATGTATGTTTCCATGGGAGCTCAGGCCCCCTTCCTTGTGAGAACTCAGCACCCACTGGCTCCCACATACTGTAAGCTGAACCCTGGTGGTTTTATTGTTTACATTACACATTTGAAATAGTTTTTCTTGTGTTGATTCAAATCTCCCACTAGATGTCAGCAACAGACTCTGAGCAGCTTGATTAGATACATGGTTGTTTCTCCAGCAGGTCGCGCTGTCGTCCATGTCGTATTCAGAATGCATTGGAAGAGCAACGAGCATCTCTGCACAGCTGCAATCAGCTGTAGCCTCCATGAAAATGGATTATTTTCTTCCACCTGGCACAGAATTACAAGTGGCTTTGCCTTGAGGCAGCTGCTTGGCTTTCTACTGCTTAATGTTGTATTCCATCGTACGATGGTGGTGTCGCTTGCAGAAATGACCAGAGCTATAAAACAGCAAAGCTTGTGGATATGACATCCAGGCTTCTAGGCACTGTAATAATCAGTGACCATGATGTTCATCAAGAGAACAGTACTGCCTTGCTGTTCAAAATGTTTCTTTTTACCCGACAACAACAACACAAGCTGAGACTACCACATCACTTTGTCTGGGTTCCATCATTCCTACAAGGTTTTCTAAATGGCAACAGGTTTACTAATTTTAAAACACTTTGAAAAATAAAAATAAATAAAATACAACTGTGTTGACTCTGTATTGCTGTTGACTCACTCACTTGTAATTACTCTCCACCATACGCCTGAGATAAATTATAATTACATTACAATGTGACTATAAATGTCTTGGCAATTATGTGGCACTGAACAATTCAGAGGCTAGGATTTCCATGATTAACACCCACGCTGTCAATCATTTAACACTTTTTTGTCTTAACATTTCTAAACTTGACTGGTCAACTTTAACAAGCAAAGACAGAATAAGTGAAGCAAAAATAAACACATTTTGAGAATCCCGATTGAGTTCAAGGTTTTTTAGTCCATACTGCCCACACACACACACACACACACACACACACACACACACACACACACACACACACACACACACACACGCACACACACACACACGCACACACACACACGCACGCACGCACACAAAACACACACACACACACACACACACACACGCACACGCACACGCACACACACACACACACACACACACACACACACACACACACACACACACACACACACACACACACACGCACACACACACACACACACACACACACACACACACACACACACACACACACACGCACACGCACGCGCACACACACAGTACAAAACCTACTGGTCTTACCAGATTTCAAAGAACGTTAGGCCCGAAAACAAGCTTTAGAAGACTTCAAATTTGAATGAAGAGAATGCAAATGTATTTATATAGTACCTGGGAAAGCTATGCTTGCTCCCCTTATGTTTGAAGTAGTTCTTGGGTCTGTAAGTGTGCATGGTTCTGAGCATGGTCCTGCTACAGACTACAGCTCTTTCAGCCAGGGAAAAGTAAAATAAGCTTGGGAAACGCTATTACTGCTGCTAAAATGTCTGAGGAACCATGGAAAAAAGAAGTGCACTCTTGTGTACGTATCCGTGCACAAAACATAACAATAAAGAAACCTTGAAGCTTAAACCTTAATCCTGTCTATTCTAGTTGTCTGTCAGATTGTTGCATTCACTTGATGATCCGGGTTTAAGTTACTGACTGTGGAATTGCTGTGTGTGCACACATGCATGAATGTGTATGAGTGCGCGTGCGCGTGTGTGTCCTGACAAGGAAGGACGATAACCCATGAATGTCTGCATTTGTATAGACAGATGGAAAAGGTCATAATCATCGTCTTAATCACACTGCCCTTGCAATGATCTTTACATTCATTCGACAAAGGCAAACAAGAGGTGTGTTTAGAACCACTTCACGTCACGTCACAGAAGTATTTTTTCTATTAAAAATACCACAGGGTCACAGCTAGAAGGCCCTGGGTTCGATTCCCGCCGGGGAAGCTGTGGGTGCTGGGGGGCGTGTTCTCAGGTGGGGTTGGCGAAAGAGCCTTTCTGTGTGGAGTTTGCATGCTCTCCCCGTGTTCCCTAGGGTAGGTACCCTCACAAAAACATGCAGTAATCCTGGTCTCTATACTGCCTCCCCCTGGTCAGCCGGGGCGCCTGATGGAGGGGAAAGGAACTGGTTGAAATAACGTGTTCTTTCCACATGCTATACGTCCTACCGGGGAAACTCCACCCTGTCGGGTGATAAGAAGGCTTGTTAGCTCTCATGCATTGAAGGAGGCATGAGCTCGGCTCTGGGCTCTCCCTAGGCTGACCTTTATAACCTTTATAACCTAAAACAACTGGTATGGCAAATGGGTATGGTGTCTTTTGCAACAGACACCAGACTGATTACATTTTTCTTGGGCGAGTGCCACTCGTTCCAACCTCTGTAGAGTCTGCTGCATATAAAATACATCAACCCAAGTCTGTAATAGAAAACTGTGTGCTTATTTTCCAAACACCTAATTCCAAATACAAACAAAAGAAGCTTGTCTTTAGGTTAGAAAATCCAACCAAACAGAACTGAAAGATTAAGAGGTCCCTGGGCAGAAGCTTTCCCCCTAAACTGACAACAGTGTATAGATAAGACTGACTAACTAACCAAAGTAAAGTCACAGAGGAAGGAGAGACGGCTGGTTCCCCCCTTGCAGAACAAAGGAATTTAAAGGGATAGTTCATCCCAAAAAAAAACTTTTTCACCCCATGGAGTCTGGAATTAATGGATATTTTTAGTTTTTGTCGCATTCCCAAGCCAATAATTTGATGACCAGCGGACCGGTAGGCGGCGGTTCCGGTAGGAGACACAAAGGAGACTCTTTGTGTCTCCTACCGGAACCGCTGCCGGTCATCAAATTATTGACTTGGGAATGCGCCAAAAACAAAAATATGGGGTGACTAATCAATTGAAAAAAAGTAATTTTGTGAATGAACTATCCCTTTAAGGAAGAACAATGAGAAAGATTGGACTCAGTAGAGTGCATACTATACCTCTCTAGCTATCAAGACATGCCGCTCAGATATTACCAAGATTAATGAAAATCGGAACATCATATCATATTTTGACCATGACCTTGATTGTAACCGTGCATCTGAAAGGTGTTTGTTTGTTTGTTTGATCATTTATTTATTACCAGGGACCCCATTGAGAGATGATCTGGGGTACAATGTATTTTCTGTGTTACAAATGTAGAAAATTGCAGATCTACAAGCAGAAATAGCAGATCTACAAGCTCACAACATGATGCTCGTCTATTTAACACATTTTGCTAATCTGTTTGACCTTGACCTTGCTTATGACCTTGGCCACTGATCATTTCAGCCCAAAAGTCAAGCGTCACTTGGGGGCAGCTTTAACTACTCGTTCCCACGAAGTTTCATGAAAATCTGCTTTGGAGATATTTTGCCAACAGACAGACGGAATGGAGCACGGGGGTCCAGCCTCATCCTGCTCCAGGGGTCCATCCTCCTTGTGGTTCACTAATTAGGAACCCCCTGAAAAATAAGCATGGCAGGAGATAGAGAGAGATTCAAAAGAAAATGAAGAGACAGCAGAAGAGTAGGAGAGTACACAGATCTCTCTTTTCAATTCAATTTCAATTTTATTATAGTTCCAAATCACAGCAAAGTTGTCTCAAGACATTTACATATAGAGCAGAGATCCGACATTGTCCCACCCTGTGCAAACATTAACGATTTTTTGTGACAGTGGCAATTGTCACATCTATCCCCCTTAGATAGAAGAAACGCCAGGCAGACCCAGGCTCTAGGGTGGGAGGCCATCTGCCCCGACCATGTTGGGGGGGGGGGGGGGGAGAGAGGAGAGAGAAAGACAGAGGCTACTGTACAGCGGTGGGAAAAGTCCGGAATTCAAAGTGTATTTGAGTAAAAGTACAAAAGCATTGGCATCGAAATATACTTAAAGTTCCAAAAGTAAAAGTACTCATTAGGCAGAATGTCCTATTTCAAGTTTTAAAATGTATACATATCTTTTGAAAATAGCCGATCTACAAGCTCACAATGCGTCGCATATGGTCAAAATGTATATACAGTAGGCTGATGTGGTTAATGTATGTTTTGTGATAATAATCTAAATCTACAAAGTAACTAGTAACTGAAGTTTTCAAATAAATGCAGTGGAGTAAAAGTACAATATTTGGATCCGAGATGTAGTGGAGTAGAAGTAAAAATATTGGAAATTGGATGGTAAAGTACAAATACCTACTGTACTTAAGTATACAGTATTTAAGTAAATGTACTTAGTTACTTTCCACCACTGCTACTGTAACAGTCTGGGACAATAGGAGAGATTGTTATCACCTGATTATAAACGCCTACTTTCAATTTAGAGCGTGTCAAACAAAATGTCTCTCTCGTTCTTCCTGCACATCAGCGCTTGTAAACTCTCATTCGACCGGATTTTCGGAGAACGGCAAAGCCATGTTGTTCACGAGCACGATGATGTTTATGGTCACACCAGTTTAGCTTCCAGCCTCTTCGAACACCAGCGTTTCTGCATTTAATTACAAAGCGTAATTAAAACCACCTTGTAATGGCTTCGTCATAGGTTGGCTTCAGGGCAGAGCGCTTTGTCTCATTTTGCTGCGTTTAATGGAATACCACAACAGAGCAGGACGCAATCGCACAAATTGTAATGAGGCTTTCGACTGAACTTGTTTCCATAATGGCAGGAGGGAATAACTGCTGAATAGAGGAACGCTCAGCACGACAAATGTTGTCACCATTAGTGGTCGACAGTAACTAAGTACATTTACTCGAGTACAAGTACTTAAAGGACGACTGCACCCATTTTCAACCTATCTTCATATAATTGGTCTTCACTAATGCTCATTATAATATGGTACTATTTTATTATGAGCATTAGTGAGGACCAGTTATGTGAAGATAGGTTGAAAATGGGTGTAGTCGTCCTTTATGTACATTTTCTTTTCTTCCTTTCACTCCGATACAGGGGGTGAGGGGGGGAGTTTAAATTTCAATACAGCGATACATTGATACTATAGGGATGTGCCGATGCACTAATTTCACGATACGATACACGATATTGGGCTCACAATATCGATACGATACCATATATGGCACTTTTTTATTATGAAAATATATGGGGGGGAAAAAAGCTTATGAATATGTGGGGGAAAAAAAGCAAATGCAAACAAATACTTCGGGGACGATATATCGGCACACCCCTAATTGATACAAGAAAAAAGAAAATGTAGGCTACTTTGTGATTTGTTCTTTTAAATACTTATTTTACTTGAGTATATACCACCACTGGCATTAGCTCTGGTCTCTTCAAGTAAAAAAGTAAGCCACCATACCTTACGGAACACAGTGGAAAGTAGTAAAACGGTTTGCTGTGAGCTCTAAATAAAAAAGTGCCATTTAAAACCTTTATGAGTGCTCTGGCTCCCGGTAGGAAAACCCTGATAGGTGCAATGCAGAACTCATCTTCTCTTCAGTACAGCCCGGTGCAAAATGCTCTCAGGAGGTGGAAATGCACTTTATGTGCCACAAAATAAAGATGACATACGAGTCCTTGTCAAACTTCTACATGATGAGGGGTGAGTTACAACTAGTCTGACCGCAAGTCACCCGGGCTGAGGTGCCTGTGCCACAGTGTTGGGAGCTTGCAGATATGCTACAGTATTGTCACCTTTTTCTCTATTTTCTAACCCTAACCTTAAATAAATAATGACATGATGATGATGATGATGATGATGATGATGATGATGATGATGATGATGATGATGATGATGATGATGAAGATTTTAATTTTACCGTCCTTTCCAACTGGCCCCGTTGGCGCACTTTGAAAATCACTGATATAAAGATTAGCTCACAGGGAGACGCCTTAAGGGATAGTTCACTCCCAAAATGACTTTTTTTCCTATCAATTACAGTAGTCACCCCATGGAGACTTGAATTCATGGATATTTTTTTGTTTTTGTCGTATTCCCAAGCCAATAATTTGATGACCGGCAGCGGTTCCGGTAGGAGACAAAAACAGTCTCCAAAAAGAGTCTCCTGGTCATCAAATGATTGGCTTAGGACAAAAATATATCTATGAATTCAAGTCTCCATGGGGCGACTAATCGATTTTTTATTAATTTGGTGAACTATCCCTTTAACCAACAGGGGTTGAAATAGACCCATATAATGACTATAACAACACAAATGTGATTGCCTTTAATACTTTTATTTCCACCAGGCCGGATGGCTGAAGGCTGGAGAAGATCTTTTCATCCCCGTCCATCATTTTGTCGGTCTGTTTGTCTGTCCGTTTGTGTGTCTGTGAACAGCTAATCTCCGGCACTGCTGGGCCGATCAGTGTGAAACGTTAGATGTATTTTCTCCACGAAACATACTTTTTTTGCTTCTACACCTACAGATTTTGTCCACAACTCACAGAGACAGGTATACAAGCTCTGGAGTCATGTGATGCCAGAATCAGACAGATTTTTCATATTCCATTCCCATTGGCTATGACTTTCAAAGTTTGCGTTAAAGCCAAACCGGCCTGGCTGACTTTTCTAGTTATATTTTAGTTCATGCTTGAAAGTTCAATTGGTAGATTACCTGTCATCTTGTTGGGTGAGATGACACTTTTTTTTGTTGTGTGGTCTAACAGGCTCTATGGTGATGCGGTGGCCTGTGCCATAAGATTGGATTTCCTTGTGGGAGGATCTCATCAATGCTGGCCGTCCAAACATGCTGTCATTGTGTCCCCGTGTTAATTAGGCAATACATGAAAAAGAAAAAGTCCAGAACTTTGGTTCTTGTGTGTGTGTTAGACATTACTCCGCATATAGGGTTATTTGTATGTAAATTATTCTTTGTCGCCAAACTTTATTCCATCTCAATTTCTTTGGCTTTCCCCCCTGTCCTAATGTGCATGTTACAATGTATGCTTTTATCTGAAATAGCAGCAGAATGCCATGCAGCCGCACGTTTGATAAAGATGATTCCTTCTCCGGGGGTTGGAGGTAAAATAGTGTCTGTGTGTGTCTGCTTGTTGTGGTGGGCCTGGGAGATAAGAACCAGACACAGATAAGAGAACCCTGGGATATCACTCCTATGGCTAACCTTGTACTACTTTCCTAACAAGTTTAGTTACGCATCTCAGAGACGTGCGTGCGTGCGTGCGTGCGTGCGTGCGTGCGTGCGTGCGTGCGTGCGTGCGTGCGTGCGTGCGTGCGTGCGTGCGTGCGTGCGTGCGTGCGTGCGTGCGTGCGTGGGGGTGTGTGTGAGTGTGAGTGTGCTTGCGTGCATCTGTGTGAGTGAGTGAGAGAGTACAATATACTGTATGTGTATGGAGGTTTAATCATATTGGAAGGATCAGTGATTACATGATTAATACTTTATCTTGCATTTGGCCTGATAACTAAACAGAAAGCAACCAAAATATGGTCTGATATCCGATCTCTTGCGTGGTTCTATACTCTGTCTACATGGCAGCAGGAAACTAACATTGAGTCCAGATCAAATTGAAATGGACATGGTCTAATGCCCTTAATGGGCAACTAATGATACTGACTATCCAATCACATATACAAGACTAATGATTCCTCCGTGGACAATTGAGTTGCGCTGAATCGGAAACCATCGAGTGGACAAAATGCAAGATGGATGTTGCTGATGCCATGAGCAAACAGACATAATGTAGCCGCTGCACGTTGTCTAGAGGCACACGCTGTACTGTACTGTATGTGTCACATGCACCTGCATGTCCATTTTACATTTGGAGGGCCACTTGGGCAGCAACCTGAAAGCCTTGGGCAGATGTGTTCAAATGTTCCCTACAGACAGGCACGGCACGGAAATGTCATTCCTTGTCTGTCAATTTACAACATCATAGATTGAGCATGCTGTCCCGAGACCCAGAGAGATAAAAAGATGTATGACTATTCTGCTGTGTTCAGCCCGTACGGGACATGTTTGCCACTGCATGCATTTCCGGCTAGGATATGATAATATAAATAAGAATAAGATAAGATAGGATAAACCTTGATTGATACGTAGGGAAATTCAGCATGAAACACTGGATAGGAACAGGTAACAGTAGACATTGATTGATTGATTGATTGATTGATTGATTGATTGATTGATTGATTGATTGATTGATTGATTGATTGATTGATTGATTGATTGATTGATTGACATTTTTATTGACAGAATGAACACATATAATGTAATATAATACAAGGTAATATATGACATATATTATCTGTCAAAAGGATAAAAACACCAAAAAGCTTGAGAGCTTATTTCCATCGTGGTCCTTTGAGTGCAAATATGTATGTAAACTGAGAGATTCCAAAAGACAAACTCAATAATAAATGAATTGACACAATTTCAACGTACTAAATAATACAATTTAGAGTCTGACACTAGCTGTCTGCACTGGGTTAGAGTTAATGTGTATAAATGTACGGCAAAACAAGTACTGTAAGTAAATGTACAATCTATCACCAGTGAATAATACATGCAACTAATATGTGATATTGTTGTTGTCGGGCAGAAACCTTGTATCTCAATATTTGAACTTGTTATGTTTTCTTTATTGTTTTGTAAATTAATGCCCTACACAAAAGTAGCAAAAACAGCCAAGCTACTAGATCTACCAGCTCAAAACACGTTTTGAGCTGGTAGATCTGCAATTTTTGCTACTTTTGAATTGGAATCATGAAAAGTAACAGTTATGGACCATCCACCCGACAGCGACGATTATGCATGCAGCTTCTCTCCGAAACGGGGGGCGTGTCTTCCCACCGCAATTCCAGGGGCGCTGCCCGTCTTACGGCCCATTAGCCACGCCGGGTCCCCGGTGAATGAAGAAAAATGCATTGAGTACTGGGCCACCGGTACACCGCAGACATCTAAATGGCAACCATTCGTTGCTTCCTGACGTTTCCAGTCAGCGCTGCGGATGACCTCATTGCTGGGGGTGGCGCGCTCGTGGTTGAGTCCGACGGAGGGGAAACCGAGTTTAAAATCCCAACGTGTGGAGAGTCACAGGATGACTCTAATTCTCTTTTATCCTTTAGAAATCCTTTAGAAAAGGCACTTCTGTCGTGTTTTAAAGAGCCAAGCGTGTTCATTTATTTGTCAATATTTCAAACAAATTCATGTCAGCAGCCGTTTACCGTTTCTGTCGTCCTGCGTTGACACGGCTTCCTTTGTACTTCAAGATGGGAAACAACTGTGTTTGTTCATGACTGAGTAACAGAAACGTTTGCGCGACAGGTTTCCAAGCTTATAGGCACCTTAAATGGTTGGGCACAACAGCATCAGCCCTATATGTTCCCTCAGTTTAAGGTTAGGGCTGGGGTTGGTGTTGCTGTTATGGTTGGGGTTATGATCCACAACGCATCATGACATTATGAGCTTGTATCTGCTATTTTCACATAATCATAATGAATAAATAATTGTCAATATTTTTAAAACATTTTAACAACACAAATATTGTACGGTGCGTCCCTGGTTCGAAATATTTGCAGATAAGGGTCTGCAGGCAAGTGGATATTAATTTGGGGGTCCTTTACATGAAAAAGTATGAGAACCACTGCTTTAGAATGGTTTTGAAGTGCAGTTGAAGTGAGAGGGACTATGTAGATGTGTACCATAAGTCCTTTAGTAAAACCCTGTGAATTGGCCATGGCTTAATCCTCAGGGAAATCACAGGCTTGTCTCTGCCAGATGGGCGACTCTGTAGCCTCCAAATGGGATGAATCAGAGAGCCAACACTCAGGTCACTGCAGAGATATTGATTACCAATGCAAGATGTCTGATCCCCTTTCTCACCTCTCTCTGACAGATGCACATACACTCACACACACGCGCACGCATGCACGCACGCACGCACGCACGCACGCACGCACATACACATACACATACACATACACATACACATACACATACACATACACATACACATACACATACACATACACATACACATACACACAGACACAATAAAAAACAGGGTAACTCATCTTTTAAAATAAACACTATTTTAGTGTTTATTTTCATTTATTAGTTCCTGATCATGTCAAAGTCATTTAGTTAAAGTTTAAGTTTTGAAGTGAACCTTAACATAACACAAATCATTGATAGATCAACTGTAAGCCAGTGTTTGCAGTCAGTTTAGAGATAGCTGCTGCATTGTTTATGGAAAGAGCTAAAACATCACTTAGCCTAAATCACATAATTATCAACTTGGCATAATAATGCAAATAAATACATGTCAGACACTTTAATTGCAATTATATTGCCTTACATTTGGTGGTGTGATTCCACAGATTCATCTCAGCCTCTCCTGGCTTACAGTTGATAATAGGTTGTCTTTTAATACACTTGTGATATTCAAGTCAGTCATGAGCAGTAAAACTCCTGTTTTTTATACATAAACAGATTGTTTATAGTAATACTGTGCATGATCATTACACTAGAGGTTCCAGTAATGGGCAGCTTGAATTACCTGGTCCAAAAAACTACGCTTTAAGGAGATCTTTTATTTATAGATCATTGACTCTTTGGAATAACCTGCCTCAAAACCTCTGCTGCATTTACAGTAAATTAACTTTGTATTTAACACTGTAAAGTATTTTTGTTTTGTTTTTTTGTGTTCTGTTTCTTTGCTCACATGTAATTTTAGCTTCATTGTGTGTTGAGTACTGACATTTAATCATTTTGTATTTGCAACTGAAATAATTGTTTTTGTATGTTTTTTTGTGTGGACATTAAGATACAGAGTTATTACATGGACATAACATTGAACCTTTCAAGGCCATAACTTTAAATACACAGATATAACATCATACAATCCACAATCCACATAAATCCATACAATTAACATACTGACTGCTCATGGTGTAGTATGAAGAGTGACCACTGATCTGCTTAAAAAGACTAGAATGAGCCATTAGGATTGAGGGCCTGGATTTATGTGTTAGCTTGTTAGCGCAATGATTCTCAACCTGTGGGGTCTTTATCGGAAATTATTTTGGGAGGGTCCCCAGATGATTTGCTTAATGTGCAACAATGTTTTCTCACTCAACAGTGAACAAACCAGCATGTGTCTGCTGTCCAGCAGCAACCAGCTAACTCCAAAAACGCATTTAAAAACATTATATTTTTAAAACAAAGCAGTACAGCCTCATCAAAGTTGGTAGCCTATAGTGACTTTATATATTGTCAGATAGTGTCATTATATTATCACCACTTTACCCAAATCCAGCTCAAGTGGAGTTAGGAGTCCGAGCAGCTGACAATAGCTCCAATCGCTGCTGAGGGAGAGGTTTCAAATGGGGCTAAATTCTTAAAAGCTAACAATGGATCTCCAAGCTCACAATGCATCACAACGTGTGAATTAATGCCCTGATGCTTATGACACTGAACTCATTTCTTGTCACATTGCTCTCCTCATTAAACACTTCATAGATTTTAGAAATAGAATTACTTGGTACGGTGCATAGTTTTAACAGACTACGGGGGGAAAACCCTGCATCGTTATAGTTTGTTTATGTGCTGCTCCTCCTCTGTCTGTGTGCGCTCACTGTGCAGTGCGCTGTGCTATGGAACGGCAGCAGGAGAGGAGAGGGGGGGAGTTGCGTGGTTTGACGGACAGTTTGAGGATCCAATGGAGTTGGGAGGTTTTGTCAGAGACGCTTTTTAATACTTTTCATTGGTTAAATGTTTTTTTTAGGCGTAAAGGGTGTTCAATAGCGTTGATTTATGAAAAAAAAAAAAAAAAAGCTGAAAATGGAGGTTCCCGCTGGACAGCGACACTATGGTATGGGTATCTGCACTAGTGACAATTTAAGGACTTTTAAGACCTTTTTAATACCGCTAAAATAAATGAATAAATAAATAAGACCACTCCTGCGTCAAAAGCAATCAACAAAACATAGGCCTAGTATAAAAGAAAAATCTAATAGTGAAAATAGTCCATCTACACATGACTGTGAGCATGTAGATCTGTGGAACAGAGTCACACAAAATGTAATGCCTCAACTCCTACAAGCTTGTCAGGGTGTTGGGGGGGGGTCCCAGTTCAGATTATTTCGGGGGTTGCAGCCTGAAAAGGTTGAGAACCACTGTGTTAGCAAATTAGATTGTAGGCTGACTGAGCATGGGGAACAGCCTGAACTATCGCGATGCTCGGTTGATTTGACGTCTGGGAGATGCAACATATCACATAAAATAACAAAATAAACACGCACATCCAAAATGTATCAACACATTTATTTTATTTTATTTTAGGTTGGGATTTAATTCAATGCACACGATTCCTGACTATCCAGTGCATCTGAGGGCTTGGTGGGGTGTTTACTGGAGACCTGAACCCGTCCTGCTCTCATTAAATTGATTCATGGATTCAATAAGTGGGACACGGGCAGCAGCAGGTGTGCGCGCGGCCGTGCGCTCAGGAGGCTCACACACATCCATCACCTTGATCAGGTATCTTCACGTCTGACTCCATCCAACATCCTCACCAGACCCCTGCTGCTGCTACTGGCTTTCAGCCTGGATGGAGTCACATGCACGCACACACGCACACATGGTCACACGCACGCACAGACATGCACAGGCGCGCTCACACAAACAAACTCATACATGCACACATGCAAATATGCCCGCACACCTACACACTCACACTCACACTCACACATGCACGCGCGCACACACACACACACACACACACACACACACACACACACACACACACACACACACACACACACACACACACACACACACACACACACACACACACACACACACACACACACACACACACATACACACACACACACACACACACACACACACACACACACGTACTGTAGTACACCTTAAATATCTTCATGCACGTGCGGCTAAGTTCATGCTAATTGTGCTCAGTCGTTTAGGCCAAGTGCCAAACCGGGTTAAACTGTCTCTGGTTCACAAATCACTCAAGCTCAACAAGACATTAGTCTGTGAGTCCCAACAGTGGGGATTTAATATCAAAGCTGCAGACGTTGGTATTGACATCTCCCTGGTATTAAAAGCTGTTCCAGAGGCTTTATGAATAGTTCGGGCCCTCCCAAACGTACAATCAACATTACCGTAGTACAAACTTGATTCCTTTTTGGCAGTATGTAGATGGAAAACATAGCCGACTTAGCAGTTTCTTAAAGAAAGGGAGATTATATTTTTCTTTAGCTACTGAAGTTATATGTTTTGGATATTAAATTGATTAATTAATGTCATGCTGAATAAAATGAAATGACTTCTGCAGTGTGCATCAATCAAACTGCGTTTCAACGACAACATGGATACATCTGTTGTGACCGATAAGGCCGGTGACAATGCATTTACATCAATCCCAAGATAGCACAAACCTCACAACATGCTATGGATAAACTGGCCTATATATGCTAGTCTATGACAAAGATTGATAATCCCTACTTGTGTATGCTGCATGCAGTACTCACTGGCAGTATAGTTAGCAATGGTGCTTCAGTTTATGACTCTATAACACTGAACGTCTTTATCCTCAAACATGTCAAAACTGGTTTTGTCCTTTCAAGGACAGGAAGTGATGTCATTGTTTTCAGGAACTGGGATACCTGATCAGTTAGGTGTTGAAGACGAGGCAGAACTTTATTTCAACAAACAAGAACGTCTCCTAGGGCGCCAGACGCTGGCCTGTCCCCTTTGTCCCCTGGTGGGAGGACCTTTTTTTTATTCCTAAATTTTTATCCCACGATTTTGTAACCCCATTGTCTATGCCATGTCTGTGCCAATTGTCTATGTAATCCTGGACACTACCTTCCCTCTGCCAACCTAGGGAGGCCAGGGCCGAGCTCATGCCTTCTTCAATGCATGAGAGCCAACTGACCTTCTTGTCACCTGACAGGGGGGAGGACCTTTTACATCACACATGGCATAATCCTCAGTGTTCACTTGACTCAGAGAGTGTGCAAAATGTGGTCCATTTGGTAACATTTGTATACACTTACTTTGTATACACAAATTGATAAATGAACACTGAGGATTTGACTTCTTATAGGGAAATAACTCCTCCACTCCTATAATCAGGGTTGCCAGATCTGCTTATTATAATTTCCCCGCAAGATTTTATTATAAAATAGCCGATCTACAAGCTCACAACGTGTCGCATCGCGACGCGTTGTGAGCTTGTAGATCTGCTATTTTCAAATAGCTGATGTATATGTTAAAGTGCTCATGTGGCCCATAGTCGCTTATTTTGGGCTGGTTTTCCTAGACCTGGTTGCTTGTTTCTCTCACAGAATCTGGCAACACTGCCTATAATGTACAAATCATGGCATGGCAATAAATGGTTAAATCTGCTTATGACGCGAGTGTTCCTGACTGAACTTCTGTCGTTGTGATTGGGTTGGCTGCTTGTTCAGGCTCAGGGAGGTTCCTGGAAGTGTTGGAACCCATCTGACAGCTCGCAAGTGGGAACGTAGGAATCCAACTGACCTTTATAGATCTGTAACTCTGAGGAGCCATGCCGGTGGGATCCACATGATTGGAGTGTGAGTGTATAGCCACACTGGGCAAGACCTAGCTGGTTGAGTGTCTAAACGGAAGTACCGCAATTTGGCAGAAGTACCGCCCAAGGAAATGACGTTGACGAGGCTTTACAAGTCTGAGTGTTGTGATTGGTCGAAAGAGATCGATTCCGGGGGAAATGCGTACGACGGAAGTCCCGCCCCCTATAGACATTCTCTGCATTAAGTCGTGACCAGGCTTTTCTCTTCGCAGATGAGTAAAGGCTGGGAACGAGGCGAGTGTAAAGCAGATTTGAGCGCACCGGGGTTACAGGCAGAATGGTGGCGCTCGGAGCTGCACGCAGTGTTTGTTCAAGGACATGGCCGCAGGGCAGAGGCCGGCCTGTCCCCTTTGTCCCCTGGTGGGAGGACCTTTTACCACTGTCCTAATACATCACACACGGCATAATCCTCTGTTCACTTAACTCAGAGAGTGTGCAAAATGTGGTCAATTTGGTTACATTTTCATATACTTTCAGAGTTACAAATTGATAAATCAACACTGAGGATTTTACTTCCTATAAGAATAGGAGTGAAATAACCTCACTCCTATAATGTACAAATCATGGCATATGACGTGTAATGTAAAAGTGTGTATAGTTGTTTCTTTTTCACCTACAAGAAGATAAACAAAAATAAAAAAAAATACCATACCATTATTTGATGCTTTTTGTGATTGCGATTAAATATTGATTGATTGAAACCTTTATTTATTCTCGAAAAGAGCATTGAGGTTTACCCTCATTTGCAATGCTGTCGAGATTACATACACAAAAAAAATCTACAATTAAGGCACATACAGATATAAAACACAGAAACAACAAAAATAAAACCATAACAGAACATTTGTAAGTTAAAAACAATTACATATTGAGGTATAGGGAGATTTAAGAGCAGGTGATTAAATTGTCCATAGGATATTGGGGCATTAATTTTTAGCGTGAGTTGTAGAGTGTTCCATGAAATAGGCAGTTTCTTCTCAGAAATCGGCAGCACCTTATTAAAAGTGAGTTTCACAAGTGCATTCATTTTCATGCACTGTATTCATATAGTGTCCATAGCACAGGCAGCAATCTCGGGAATACATCTCTGATATTATGACAGACAGTATCATAATTAGCCACAAATGACCTTGCAGCGTGATGTATTAGACATCGGCAATGACATTAGGCAAATCTCACATATTCAAACGAATAAAGAATGGGCAGGGGAGGGGGAGGGTGTTGAATATTTAGAAGTCCGTAAAGATTAGCATCGGAGTTAAAGGAAGTGCGTTAAAAGGTTGCCCTTTCCTTCAAACGGCTCATTCGTCATCCCAGCAAGTGTAGCATGAATGTCTATGTGACCATTAGGGTTATTGATGGCTGGGATGGGGGTCATTATACATGCTGTGGGCAGCATATGGTCTCGTCGTGCTCTTGAGTGTCTAGTGGGCTTTAGAGGACTCCCAGAAGGACACACGTCTAGACCCTCGTGTGTGTACACGGCAACTAATTACACGCTCCCAGCTCCATGATCTGTTGCCAAGTGTGCATGTCTCTGCATGCAGCCAATCTCTCAACTATAGGGCTGCATGGGCGATATGGACACGATCTAAAATGACCGTATATTGGACCAAATACCTCAATATCGATATAGTGATGATAGTAATAATACATTTTCTTTTGAATTTCTCTAAACTGCAGAACAGGAACCCTCTGAAATTCCACATCTGTGCTAAATAGGGTTAAAACACATAATATATATATATATATATATATATATATATATATATATATATATATATATATATATATATATATATATATATATATATATGTATATATAAATATATATATGTGTATATATATATATATATAAACTTTTATGGTGTTTATAATGCTTTTCTTTCCTGTTTAAACTTAGATAGTGAAAATAGCCTTTTTGAAGATTTGTGACCATTTGTGAGGCTACTACAGTATATATATATATATATATATATATATATATATATATATATATATATATATATATATATATATATATATATATATTTTTTTTTTTAATGTGTACTGCCCAGTCCTAAATCGAAAGCATTAGAACATCTGCAGATGAAAAAGTGATCCAGTGTTTGTTGTGTACTTCAAACCCTGTGTGCTGTGTGTCATGCAGTGATGTCATGCAGTTACACACTGTATATTCCAGCAAGTAGAAAAATGATCCCAGGAGGGACTCCGTTTAATCACGGAACACCCATATGGTCCAACACCTTCCTATCACCACAAAGTCATGATGTTCATATAGCCTAGTTAATGTCACGCATCCTCCAGATGTGAGTTTTACTGAAACAATTTCTCAGGCATGGGTGGATTGGCAATCTGGAGCAGGGGGAGAATTCCCGGTGGGCCGATCATTATATACATTACTACTACTACTACTACCATAGGCGATTCTATAGGGGGGCCAGGCGATTTTATTATATATATTCTTTGCCAATATATGGCAAGTATATGCAGAATATATGCTGCATACAGTATATGCCATATTCAGGTTCATATATGTGGATATATAGGACATATATGTCTCTTCTATGTCCGCATATATGCCACATATATGGATATATGTGTACATATATAGAGACATGCAAGCGGACAATTTAGTATATGTCACTATATGATAAACATATTTATGTTGCATATCGTTGCTGTCCGGCAAAAACTAAATTTTTCCGCTTTTCCATTTCCCCCCCCATAAATTAGTGTTATTGAACACCCTTTACGTCTGTGTGTTGATTAAAAAATACTGAACCAATGAAAAGTATAAAAAACGTGCTTCTGACAAAAGCAGCTAACTCCATTGGATCCTCAAACTTTCTGCTAAACTAGCTAACTCCAGCAAAGGGGGGTGGAGTTAGCTGGTTTTGCTGACACCAGGCTCCACCCCCTTTTGACCTCCAACCTCATTGTGAGCTTGGAGGTCCATTCAGCTGTTCTTATCAATGATGAACAAAACCTCCTAACTTTTGTTTTTTTAATTTCCTGAAAAATGAACATTTTGGAGCTAGCTGGTTTCTGCCGGACAGCAGAGATATATAAAACCATTAGCCTATGTACATATTTCTACATTGTAGTATTGATACTTTTAGTTAAGTAAAAAATGTTAGTACTTTTTCCACCACTGATAAACAGTAACAGTAATGGCTATGAAACAGAAAGAAAGAACTAAATACTCGCAGTCCCGCACTTATATACAACTCGGGCATATTTCTTGCAGTGGAGTTATGGTAAGCTGCCCTGCATAATATGGGGGTGGCGTTGACGTGTAGCCCAGTCACCAAGGAGGCGTCTACCTATTTATGTCTATGTGAATACCTGGCCCAGTGGTCCTATCACATGCTTGTATGGCTCGGGAGCCGCCCACACATTGTTGAGAGAGAGAGTGAGTCAGTGTGAAAGAGAGAAAAAGCTAACAAAAGGGCTAATGTGCAAAAATGGGAAAGGTGAGAAAAAAGCACAAAGGGGAGGCAGAGAATTGAAGGGATATAATAAGAACATGCATCCTCCTTGTAAGAGCAACACACACACACTCCCATTGTTAGTCAGTACAGCAGGCTATAATCATAATTTACAGGTTGTGTAGTTGTGTATTAGCCTGACACTCAGCCTGAATTTTCATTTCGTTTCACTCCATCATTCAATTATGTGAATTACTCTCCATAGGACTCCCTGAATGGCCAGAATGTGTCTTTAATGAGGGTGGCTAGCGATTCAGGGGCTGGAGCCAGGCTAGTTGTTTTATGGGTTGGGTCATTTATTTCACTCAAGGCCCCAGAACATTAAGGGATACTTTTCTGTAAAGTGGTGGTATTAAGGGCTTTGTGTGTTTGTATGTGCCTCTATGGGGCAGGGTGGTATGGTAGGCTCTATACATGTAGGTTGTGATGGGCCACGGTGGGCCAAACAGTCAAGGGCAGTTTTTGTCCCTCAGCCATGTTCTCAGTTGACTGTGACAACTACCGTCATTACTGCAGTAGCCTACACACTACTACTATTACTACAACTAGACCATACCCGGTGAGGTGCGCAGGCAAAAAGTAGTTGCAAACGTGGGGTTATTGCACGTCCTGTTGCGCGTCCCGTCCCGTAGGCCCCCCCCCCCCCCTCCTCCTCTCGCGTGTCCCGTTGCTCCCCCCCCACCGGAGCCGCCCCCCGTCGCCAACACACACACGCGCAACCCGTCGCGAGCACACACACACACACACACACGCACACGCACACACCCTCATGCGGCCAGAGCTGTCCCCCGTCGCGAACACACATACGCGGCCGTCGCGCGAACACAAATAATGTACATTTTGACACGTGCCTCCCCAACGTGCATACACGGCCGCGGAGGCGAGTGTTCTGTGTGTGCAACAGTGTAACGCTGTGGGGATGTAGATGCGACGCATGCGCACACACAGAGCCAGCGTGTGTGTCGCGGGTGGATTGGATGCGACGCATGTGCAGTTTGATCGGGCACAGACGAACCAAGACCGACAGAGGTTACTCAAATTATAGGAAGATTACTAAAGATGAATACATAATAGTTCATTTAACTGTGAAAATGTAATACAGTAAATATTCCCTCGATAATGGATTGATGATGGTGGAGGAAACCAAAACCATACAAGGCACCAACCTGCTCATGAGTAGCAGTTTAGTTTAGTTTATTTATTTAGCACATTGTTATAAAAAAAATCGAAACGTTACAAAGAAAACAAGTTGCTGTGCGAGTAGACTGCCCCAACGCTCCTGATTTCGTGTATAGAGGGGAGGGTGTAAAGAGCCGGCGAGAGACTGCGGCTGATCCCATTGGTTCACCGATCTGTCCGTCAACCCCCGCCCCGTTAACACAACATTACAAGCGACGCCCACTGCACTCTGGTTGGTTGGGAAGTGAAACACTTCCTTATACCGAGTACACCGACGCGCTGGGCCAGGCTTTTATTTTTTAGCAACACTAAACAATAAAAGCCTGGAGATCGAGGCTACTGTGCGAGGAAAGGAAGAAGCCGGCATATTTGGAATCCATTCCTTAATGGAGGAGGTCATTATATAAAAGATTAAAAGTTCAATAAGAACAATAGAAAATAACACAAGTTTACAAGGAAAGCAGCAGTGCAATAAAAAATCAAAAATAACACAAAAACTGCACAAAAGAAGAAAAAGAGCTGCCGCTCTACCTCTGCCGCCCCTAAAATCTATTATACTTTAATATCAGTGGTGGAAAAAGTTAAACTCAAATGCTTTACTTAAGTAAAAGTATCAATACTGACATGTATCAATACTGAAAAGTAAAAGTCCGGAATTCAAAATGTATTTGAGTTCAAGTACAAAAATATTAGTATCAAAATGTACCAGAAGTAAAATTACTAAAATGTTTGAAAATAGCCGATCTACAAGCTCACAAATCGCGACGCCTTGTGAGCTTGTAGATCGGCTATTTTCAAATAGCCTAGGTATAAAATAGGGCTAAAGTGGTTAATGTATGTTAGTAATGTTATAATTTATATCTGCAAAGTGTAAAAGTACAATATTTGTCTCTCAGATGTAGTGGAGTAGAAGTAAAAGTATAGACAATTGGAAATACAGTAAAGTAAAAGTACCTCAAAATTGTACTTAAGTACAGTAGCCTACTTGAGTAAATGTACTTAGTTACTTTACACCACTGGTTATATGTCTGGCTTTATTCACGGTTGCTAACTTCCCAAAAAATGACGCAGCAAATTTCAAGCTACATTTATCACCAGCGTCTTCAAGTAGCTGCAACGTGGTCATGAGTGACGGCTGTTTAGGAAGGGATTTCCTGATGTGCACAGAGCATCTGTTTTCATGTTTCCCAGAACAATCATTTATTTCTCGCTGATTGAGACGTCAAAGCCCTGTTGCAGACTGATAGTCTGCAACAGTTCTGTAATCCAAAATCACGCATGGTTGAACATACTTTTTTTTGTTGAGAAATAAGATGTTCAATCACAATGTTTGCCATGGGGCAGCTGTTATTTCAATATGTATGTATTCACAGGCCTCTTGTTGAAAACAAACAGTTTATTTTTTTAAATTCTTTTCATTGTCTTTCTTTAAAGAAAAACATTAAACTTTGAGGTTATGGAAATTACGCTCAAACACTAGACAACGGCATAACCCCAAAAACTGCTTAAACAAACGGGGGGAAAGCGATCCATCCAAGTACAGTCGTAAACTCAGGTCTATTTCTCCAAGACTCAAGGGTTTAAGTGGTTAAATGAGTGCAGCACTGGGGTCTCGGTGGATGCTGTTACGGGTGACGGATAATCATAGCGTTGATGGACCGATACCATCTCGACTCCCAGAGGAACATTTTTTGGAACAGATGGTTGTCTGGGGGTGGACACGGCCAGGAGTAACCCCCCCTCACCCCACCGCCCTGGTGTCATGCCGTTCCTTAATGGAGAGCATCTGACAGACAATGACTCACTCAGCGATGCGGGCAACACTCACTCCGCAGCACGTCTGCGTAGCGGAGGCCAGGTACATCAGCTGTGATCTATTTTTACCTATTTTAAGTAAAAGTATCAATACCACAAGGTAGAAATGCTCTGTTACAAGTAAAAGCCAGGTATTACATGTGTGAAAGTACAACAGTGGTGTCATCAAAATATACTTGAAGTACCACAAGTAAAAGCACTCATAATGCAGAATTTCCCATTACCCAAGTTTTCAAAATTAATAAAATCTTTTGACCATATAGCCGATCTACTATAGCTTGTAGATCGTCTTTCAAATTGCAGAGGTATATAGGGCTGAAGTGGTTACTGCATGATTTGTTATAATAAACAAAATGTAACAAAGAAAATCTAAAATTGTAGTGGCGTAAAAACTATATTTGCCTATGAGATGTAGGGGAGTAAAAAGAGGAAGTAAAATTGGAAATGCTTAAGATAATTTTTTTTTAACAACCTACAAATAGTGCTTAAAGGGGAATTTTGGACTAAAGTTTTCTTACCTTTTCTATGACGTTATGATATCTTAGGATGAATGATACAGTAGAAAAATTTCATAACTCCACCCCTGAGCCGCCACAGCTTAAAAGGTGCGCGGATAGGCCTTAGGTTAGATCACATATGTGTTCTGTCACTATGAACGTCAGATCTCACCAAAAAAATAATTAAAAAAAGCTATTAAAATATGTGATCTAACCTAAGGCCTATCCGCGCACCTTTTAAGCTGTGGCGGCTCAGGGGTGGAGTTATGAAATTTTTCTACTGTACCATTCATCCTAAGATATCATAACGTCATAGAAAAGGTAAGAAAACTTTAGTCCAAAATTCTCCTTTAACTACATTGCTTGAGTACTTAGTTTGTTTCTACCACTGGCATCTGACAGACTAATGACTCACTCGGCAGTGCGTCCACGGAGAGGAGGGCAGGCACATCAGGGCTGTAATGGATGATGGCGAGGAGGCTTGTTGATGATTGCCCGGGGAAAATGGAGC
Source organism: Gymnoscopelus braueri (assembly GCF_963280865.1). Classification (NCBI taxonomy): domain Eukaryota; kingdom Metazoa; phylum Chordata; class Actinopteri; order Myctophiformes; family Myctophidae; genus Gymnoscopelus; species Gymnoscopelus braueri. The sequence continues at coordinate 6,751,968 of NC_137606.1, forward strand.
AGCCAGGGTTGTATAGGAGATGTTGAGTGGTCTCCCTCACTCACAGTGAGATGTGAGATGTGTCCGTTGTCGTGAGGTTTTTGCTTAGGAAGGAGATGTTGACAATGACACGTTTCTTTTCCCTTGTCTCAGACCATAATAAACAGGGGAAGACTTTTACCTCAAAAGACTGAGTGGGCACGTACGCACGCATCGAAAATAGGTTGCTTTATTCGGATACATGCTTGTCACTGCCCGCCCCTGCCGGTTCTCTGAATTTTTATTTTTAAATAGGCTCTGTCATGATTAATTGACCACATATATGAAGTTAAACAACTAAATGCTATCCGAACAATATCTTAAAAGTAAATTCCGTTTTGAAGTTTTAAAACCAAAACCAAAACAGCGGACAAACTTTCAATGGCCGCCATTCCATTTCGGTCGGCTGCACTCGGCTCCGTTTGTTTTCACTCGGGTTCCACCTGATTGGCCAACCTCCGTTGTCAATCACTGAACAATGAGCGAGGACGCTGATAGGCGCGTCTACTTTGTGGACGACGGAGAAACGCCCAAATAGGCACTCCGGCCAGACTCCTTCTGAAAATCCAATGCAAATGAGATTTCCGTAAGGGGGCGGGGGGGGGGGGGGGGTTTACCAGGCTAGGTATGGCACCACCATGAAGCCCAAATGAAAAATGTTGGGGGCTTTATTATACAGTAGGTCCAGCGTTTTCTGAGATTAGCTGATTAGCTAAATGACAGATTTTTTTTCTTTAGTTTTTTATAGATTTAGGAATAAAAATTCAATTTGTGCATAAAATTACAAAATCATAATTTAAAGCAACTCTGTTATGGCCATCCTGGACGGCACCAGTATCAGAGATAAACGGCAAAGCAGCTATCCTGTTCTTCTGAGGAATCGTGACATTAATGGATGATATGGAAGAGATGAGGACGAGGGAGTCGTTAATGGTCAACAGTAAGGGACAGATGGCTGGAACACTGTGAGGGAGGTGAGAAGTAACGACTGGTCTGGTGGGAAGATATTGTTGCTGTCGGGCAGAAACCTTGTATCTCCATATTTCAACTTGAGTTTTTCTGTGAATTGATGCCCTACTTCGCCGTAGAGTGTCGCACAGAAGTAGTAAAAATAAACGATCTGCAAGCTCATAATGCGTCACTTGTAGATCTGCTATCTTTCATATGTTTTAAGGCAATTTGAAAGTGACTGTGAAGTGTGTCTTTTTTATAAATAATATATAAATAAATATATAAAATAATATTATAAATAATTTAACCGGTGGTGGAAAAAGTACTCAAATGTTTTACTTAAGTAAAAGTATCAATACTGCAATAAAGAAATACTCTGTTACAAGTAAGAATTCGGAATTCAAAATGTACTTGAGTAAAAGTACAAAAGTATTGGCATCACAATATACTTAAAGTACCTAAAGTAAAAGTACTAAAATGTTTGAAAATAGCAGATCTACAAGCTCACAACGCATCGCATCGCGACGTATTGTGAGCTAGTAGATCGGCTATTTTCAAATAGCCTAGGTGTAAAATAGGGCTAAAGGGGTTAATCTATGTTTTATAAAATAATAATTTATATCTGAAAAGTAAATAGTAACTAAAGTTTTCAAATAATTGTAGTGGAGTAAAAGAAAAAAAATTGCCTCTGAGATGTAGTGGATAGCTAGTAGAAGTAAAAGTACAGAAAATTGGAAATACTCCAGTAAAGTAAAAAATACCTCATAACTGTACTCAAGTACAGCACTTGAGTACAGTAAATGTACTTAGTTGCTTTACACTACTGAATTTAACCAGTATTAACAAGAGCTGTGACTAAACTACATTTAATCCACTGGAACACGTGGTTATTTTCTCTTTTTTTTCATTTCCTGAAAGATAACGGTTTCACACAAGGCAAGGTTTCACCTGACAGCGACGATATCCATGATCTATGCCTGGTTTGAATAGAGAGATGGCCTCTTATTCACTGATAATAGCAGGAAGACTCCTCCATAATGAACGGTTCTCAGATGAAAAGGCTCAGTCGGCCAGCCGAGCTTGTGAATCAGTGTTGAATACTATATCGAGGACTCATACAGTACGCTTACACAGAATGAAATATATCATAAATAATGTATTGCATGGAAAGGCCATTAACTGACTAGTAAGTCTTTAATGTCAACACACATTAGACGGAGCGTGTGAAGAGTAGAGATATCTCGCCTCGTAAAACTGGAATAACCGGTGTAACGTTTGTAACCTATTAGTTCTCCACCTTTTTCTGCATCAGGGCTGGACCCCCCATCTGCCCACTTAACACGGCAGCCGAAAAGCAACACGATAAGAGGTCAGATGGGTGGTCAGTGCATGCAATGGCCATGTATTGAGCAATCAATCGATTGTGTTCCGGCTTCGATCAATATAACTAACGTAGTATAGGCGACTGTTTATCGGTATCGCGTTTGAAAGCAAAAATACTGTGATAATTTGTTTTGAATATTAGACATATGAGTCTATGCGGTGATTTGTGTTGCTTCTTGGGGCCTGGAATGACCATGTAAGTTTAGTTTGCATTTACAGTAGCAAAGTTATAGCCATCTAACTTTTGAGACATGACACGCTTTACACCTTTTCAATCAACTCAACTTTATTTTCACATCACAGTGTCAGTGTGTGATGTGGCAACATCACACTTAGCCTGGTAAAGCCCCTCCCTCCGGAGAATCTCATTTTCATTTGATTTCAGGAAGGAGTCTGGCCTGATGGCTTGTCTGGGCGTTTCTAGCCCGTTCACCAAATGGACGAGCCTATCAGCGTCGTCGCACATCGCTCTGTGATTGACAGCGAAAGTTGGCCAATCAGGTGGCGAGTTCGAGTGAGCCCGAATGGAGCCGAGTGCAGCCTGAGTGCAGCTGACAAAAAACGAACGGCAGCCATTGTTGTTTGTGCGTTGTCTTTACTTCTTACTTTCGGTTTTAAAACGCTCTCAAACTTCTTTTTTGAGGCACGGAATTTACTTTTAAGATATCGTTTGGATAGAATTTAGTTGTTTAACTTCATATATGTGGTCAATTAATCATGACAGAGCCTATTTTAAAAAAAAATTCAGAGAACCGGCAGGGGCGGGCAGTGACACGCATGTATCCGAATAAGGCAACCTATTTTGGGCATGGCCGTCTCAAAAGTCCCGTTGCGTCACATTAGTCTAGAGGTGGTAAAATGCACTGGCTGAAGGGGAACACTGCTGATTGGCTGAAGGGGTTGTCAGTCAACGGTATTACTCCCGCCCAACTCCAGCCCACAGCCAAAATTGCAGAATGGGCGATCATGCCAGACTCCTGAAATAAATGACAAATGAGATTTCCGGAGGGAGGGTTTACCAGGCTACATCACACTGTCAATTATCACTTTTTTTAGAGGTGTAAAAAGTATGCTGTACACAGTTAATAAGTACACAGAGGTGTGCAATTTTCAAGAAAGGAGGAAAGAAATAGAGCAAGAAACAGAAACAGATCACATAGTTAGGGCTGTCACGATTGCACATTTAAGTTGACGATTAATTATCACTCAAATAATTGCAATTAACGATTTAATTGTGTTTCTGTCGTTGAAAATGTATGGAACATTATGAATAAAAATTACATTTCTGTTTGGCTTTTAGCTTTCGTAGACAAAAGTTGCACAAGGCAGATATGACAAATAACACATATAATTATTTGATACTTAAACATATACATTAATAGTGGAAATCTATAAGCTCAAAACACGTCGCATCTGAGCTTATAGATCTACTATTTCCACTATTTTTGACACTTTTTGACATTTTTTAACATGGAATTGATTATGACGATTATGACGATTATGACGATTATGCAAACATAATTGCGATTATATAAAATAATTGCGATTAGACGATTATGTAATAATTGTGACAGGCCTCACATAGTGTAATATGTGAGCTTGGTTTAACGGTTAAGCATCAATTTCAAGCAGGCACCAACGTGCTTGTCAACTTGTGGCTCCAACATTTTATTGCAAGCACAGAACCGCCTGAACAGGGACTTGAACTCTGGACACTCAGATCAGGACACTCAGATTAAACGACTGATGCTCTATTGCTCCGCTATCGCCAGGCTCACATTTGGAGCCACATAACTAAAGCTAATTTGACCGCCAATAACATGGGTTTTTGTCATGAAGCCTCATATCGTACTGTGCCGGACAACTTACATCTTACGAAACATTCTCTCTTATCATAATAGTTTGAGTTAAGCAGTTATCAAATTCATACACTCATGTGTTATAGGGCATAGCAGTGGTGGACATTTTCTGGTTCTACTCACTATAGTATATCATATAATAAAATATTAAACTTTTTTTTTTCACAGAATCAAATGTTTTATGGTCATGAATCACTAGGACCCTGGATGGCTTGATTCTAGGCTGAAAATAATTGATATACATTTTTTGAGAAATCTTTATGGGAAAAATGCATTGTTTCTTTTTCAGTGGAACTAGAAAATGGCCGCCACTGCTATGCCCTATTGGCTACAACTTGGGGCCAGCCCTGCAAATGCAGAAGTCTGAGTGAGACAGTTACTGCCTGATGAAGTTACACCATTGGTCGGCCGGTTGGCCTGACAACGAATGAGCTTGCAGAACACCTGTGCTAAAGGGGAAGTAGGCTGCACTAGCCTTCCTGCTTTCGTGTATAGAGGGGAAGGTTTAAAATCAGCGCGGAGAGAATGCGCCTGATCCCATTGGTTCACCGATCTGTCCGTCAGCCTCCGCCCCGTCAACACAACATTTGGAGCTACGCCCACTGCACTCTGGTTGGTTGGGGAAATGAAACACTTCCTATACCGGGTACACCGGCTTGCTGGTCCAGGCTTTTATTTTTTAGCAAAACTAAAAAATTAAAGCTTGGAGATCGAGGCTAAAGGGGAAGTAGCTCAGTTGGTTGAGTGCTCGCTTAACAAACACTTCTTGCACCTGGAATGTCCAGCACTGAAATCAGAACAACACTTTTTCTACTGGTGTAAAAAGCATGCTGTACACAGTTAAGTACACATGGTGTAAATCAAAGGTGGGTGAAATAAATTGAGAAAGAAACAAAAACAGTTCACATACATCTATTTACTGTATAACTTAAGGTGCATGATATAGGTGCATGGTTAAACATATGAATAGAATGAGGCAGTTAAAAGCAGCAGATATTAGTATACATAAGGTGCATTGTGAATGTATTAACCCATTTAGACCTGGAACGCATCTGTGTCACTTTAGATGGAGAGATATGAACTAAATCATCTAACAGCAATACCTATATAGGATGGGTGTCTGGCTGATTGAACAACACGATGCCTAGCGTGCCTAATCTGGTGCTAACATCAGGCGGAAAATAGCCAATCTGCAATCTCGCAATTCAAAGCTTTGTGAGCTTGTAGATTGGCTATTTTCAGCTAAGACGTCTGGTATAGAGGGACATACTTGCGGACCTAATATTGAGCCCTGGGGTGCCACAGTCAACTACGGTTTAAGTGGTAAAGCAAGCAGTCATACCTTGCTAGAATTCTGAACTGTGGCTGTTAACAGAATAACAATACAATGGTGATTGTGTTGCTTCTCAGGGCCCATTATGAACGTTTCAGTTTAATTTGCATTTACAGTGGCAAATCATGGCCATCTATCTTTTGAGACATGAAGGCTCTATATGGATGACCACGTCGGAGTAGGGTTTGGTGCAGTTGGGTGTAAGGAGCAGCATATTTTTATGCAAGCAGCGTACGGCATCGACAAGATCATAACATTAGAATAAAATGGCATGATAGAGAAAACAAACACTTTTTGCACCTCCAACATTTTCTAATGACCATTCACATATGGGTTAGGATTTCTGCAGATCATATTCCATAGTGAATGGGCGGGGTATTCATTAAAAGAATGTTGTTCAGCACTCAAAACAGATCCACATCAAATATAAATCAATGAGTCTGCTGAGAACTTCTTTGGTTTCGGCAAGCCAAAACATTTTGACTTGATTTGAAGTATGCTGCCCGCTTTAGACTTTTTCTAACTCAACGCAGTGTGATGTCATGACAGTGTGATGTTGCAACATCACACTGTGATGCTGCAACATCACACTGTCACGCTGTCACTCTTTTACAGGTGTAAATAGTATGCTGTACACAGTTGAAGCTGCACGTAACTTTCCTCTTCTACCCCGGATTTGAACCCGGTTTCCTGCGGAAGTGCAGTTTTTTTTTTTGATACGAGAGAGCTAATAGAACCTGCCTGCATGCTCAGGGGATAAATTGAATAAAAATGTGTGTCAGATCCTGTGTCTAGGTGAGACATGACCTTTGATACGATCTAAATGTCTCAGTAGAAGAGCAGGGAGACAAAATACAACCACCCTAATTGTATAAGTTATATTGTATTAACATACTCTACCATACAGATTGGACAAAATTACATTTTATTCATTTAAGTTACATAATGCTGTTTAATAAGTACACAGGTGTAAAACTAAAGTGCGTGAAATTCTTTGTCCTGCAAGCTCCCATCATTTGCAGTTTCAAGAAGGGAGGAACAAAATAGAGAAAGAAACAAAAACAGATCACATACTGTAATATGTGAGCTTGTATAGATAAGGTGCATGGTTAAACATAGCAATGGAATGAGGCAGTTAAAAGCAGCAGATATTATACACAGATGTATACATAAGGTGAATGGTTTAATGAATGTATCAATAAAAAGAGGCAGTTCAAATAGCAGCAGATCAATGTGACAGAGTGTACATAAGTGGCGGTTCCTTATTTACCAAGGGAGAACATGTAGAGTCACAGCTGACCCTTGGGGGTTCCCTGGAGACTCTTGGGGGTTCCCTGGAGACCCTTTGGGGTCCCTGGAGACCTACAGACACAGCGAAGGAAAACGGAAAACTGTAAAGCCACACATGCAAGAGGTTGCACATGAACTCTGCAGCCGCACTGAGGCGCTCCAACACAAACACTCTGATGTTCCCCTAAATCCACTCCAGGGTTTGAAAATACCCACTTCACAAACGGGTGACGTGCATCACCGTTCCAATGACCAAAACTCCACTTCGGGATTTCGCAAAGACCCACAAAAGCGTTCAGTAGTCCGTTTGTGTGTGTGTGTGTGTGTGTGTGTGTGTGTGTGTGTGTGTGTGTGTGAGAATGGAGCACAGCGTGCAGGGGGAAGTGCTGGGATGTACATGACACGTGAATGACGGACATATTACCGTGAGTGTGGTGTGATAGAGACATGACCAAAGTGAAAGCAACGGCGCGGGTTGAAGCGAAGTGGTCGCGTGTGTTGTTGTTGTTGTGGGGAGATTTCAATGGCGGCTGCGTCGTGTTGGCAGGCGGTGTTTCGGTTTCGCTCGGCGGTGGTCTACCCGTAATGTTGTCAGTTTGTGCTGGCCGCAATTAACTATGCTCCGAGGAGGCAAATGTCTTCGCTGACATCTTTAACCTCTCCCTCTCCCAGGCTGTGGTCCCCTGGGAGACACACACCACACACGTGAGGAAAAAGGCTCAGCAGCGACTGTACTGGCTCCGCCACCTGAAGAAGCTCGGAGTAGGACATCCTCAGGCTGTATTACAACAGTTCTGTTGAAGGCATCCTAACAGGCTGTGTCACGGCCTGGTACGGGAACTGCACTGCCCGAGAAAAGATCAGCCTACAGCGAGTAGTGCGATCGGCAGAGCGAATAATGGGAAGCGAGCTCCCAGCGCTCCAGGAACTGTACAAAAAGCGGTGCGTGGTCAAAGCCAAGCGCATCATCAAGGACAAGCACCACCCAAGTCACAGACTGTTCAAACCCCTACAACGACCGCGACCGGGCAAGGGGCTCTACCGCAGTATCAAGAGTTCCACCACCAGGCTCTGGTGCAGTTTTAATCCGGCTGCTGTCAGAATGCTGAATGAGGCATAAGCCTGAATGAGGCATAGGCCTTGTTCAGCAGCCTGACAACAGGCGGTGCAGACTTTTCTGGCTCTTCCTGAACACACCTGTGGATTATACCAGGGACAATGACTTGGACTTAGCTCCCCCTCGGACACACCTGTGGACTACACCAGGTACAAATGACTTTTTGTTGCACTCCCTCATGGAGCTACTTGCGGATTATACTAGGGTCAGTCCACCCTAGGTGGACACGCACTGACCTTTTGCACCTTAATCCCATGTATAACGCACTGACTTTTTTGGTCTTTTTTTATTGTGCTCTTTTCCTCTAAGCACCTTAACGTCCATATGTATATCATGCACAGTATAAGTATAACATGCACAGTATACATACATTGCTGCTATGCTCAGGCACCTTAGTTTTTTATTATCTCAGGTACTTTGTAAATATGTAGATAACTTGTCTGGCCTTCTGTTGCTCTCTTGTTTTGATCTCCTTCCCACTTGCCCCCCACCCCCTCTTCTTCTCCCCCCCCCCCCTCTTCTTTCTATGGAAACTAACGTTGCGATGGGCACGATGTACAAAAACGAATTTCACCCACTTTTTTACCTTGTAAACCTGTGATGTGACAATAAAACTGATTCAGATTCAGATTCTGATTCTGATGTGTGGTGAGCAATGAAAAGTAGCCTACGCCACCCGTAAATTAATCGCGCACGTTGTGGCTTGTGTTGTTAGTGACATGTGATAATGTTGTTGTTGTGTTTAGTGCGAAACAATGACACGGGAAAATGATGACGGGACTTCTCTCCAATGTAATATAGGATATCCTGCTGTATTTTTATACAACTAGATTCTGCCAAGTCTCGGAAAAGACGCGCTCTGATTGATTGATTGAATACTTTATTTAGAAGGTTGCAGAGAAAAAACACATGGAAGTACAGTTTATAATACAAGATCAGCTCAAATGGATCGCTCATAAAAGCCGCAATGGCTTGTTTCAAATGAGATCCCCACGTAGTCAGGAAGCGTGGAAGCGTGGAAGCATGCCCCCTCTAATATGGCAGCCGCGATACAGACGCCCCAGAGTCGGAGGAGGCGTCTTCCTTTATATGTCTATGGTCACACCCAGTGCCATCTATTAGAGAGTTACACCAACTCCGTTCACTTCTTCGGGCCAGGTCTTCTACATAGCCGTCTATTGGCGAATAGTGACAAATCCCTAAACCGGAAGTTCATGGAATGCATTGAAGTCGACGGCTCCTTGTCACTATTTCCAGTTACATGAACCACGTGACCGACGCTGTTTCTGCCCCCTCATTGACGCAACTCTCTAATACAAGGCTCTGGTCACACCTAGCCTGGGTCAAACTAGATTTCTGAGCTAGGTGTGGCTAATAGTACCTCATTAGCGGCTCCTAATGCATGTTTTGTATGTCTACTGAAGGGAGGTTTCTCCACTATAAAAGTCATAATAACTCACTCAATTCTCAACCGATTTTGGTTTATTATTATTATCAGAGGGGGCTTTTCTGACTTTATTGGATAGTATAGTGGAGTGAGACAGGAAAAAAGGTATGCATCTTATCTACTAGGCAATCTAACCCTAACCCTAGAGATATATTTATGTTATGATGATATTAGATACTTCGTTAAATAAAAAATATGGGCTTTCATAGGAAAACTCCTCATCTTACATAGATAGCAACAGTACAAAGTTTTAGTCTCAGGTACTTCTACACAACTCAGGCATATTCGTTGCGGTGGAGTTATGGCAAGGTTGCATGCTTAATATGGGGGTGGTGTTGACATGCACCCCTGGCCAATGAGCCGTCTATTTATGTCTATGGTTGAGCATCGAGTTAGTCCAGGCATACAGGATGATTCAGGGAGAGACAGAGCCTCTCTCCTGAGTGTGTGTGTGTGTGTGTGTGTGTGTGTGTGTGTGAGAGAGAGAGAGCTAGAGAGAGAGAGAGAGAGAGAGAGAGAGAGCGAGAGAGAGAGAGAGAGAGAGTGAGTGTGTGTGGGGGATTGTTGTGATATTGATAAGGCTGCCCCCTGGGGGCACGCAAGTTAGTTGAATAAAGATGGCGGACTGATAAGACGCAGACCCGGTCTCTCTCCTATTATTGCATGGTGTCAGAAGTAAAAACGACAATTTTACAGAAACATGGACTCATTAAAACCACCACAAACACTGTGTCTCGACGGGAACACAGCAGAGAACTGGAGAAGATGGATTCAACGCTTCAAGTTGTTTATGTGTGCCAGCGAAAAGGACAAAAAAGCGGAGAAACTACAATGTGCCTTGCTCCTTCACTGTGCCGGGGAGCAGGCACAGGAGCTGTATAACACGTTCACATTCGCAGATGCAGAGAAGGACAAGATCGCACCTCTCATCAAAAGGTTTGAGGACTACTGTACACCCAGGAAGAACACAACATACGAGCGTCATGTGTTCAACAACCGGGTACAGAAACCAGATGAGACGATAGATCAGTATGTCACAGACCTACGGATTTTGTCAAAAAACTGTGAGTATGGAGATTTATTGGATGGAATTATCAGAGATCGGATCATAGAAGGAATAAGAGACAATGACACTCGTAGAAGATTGTTGAGAGAAGACAAGCTAACTTTGATAAAGTGCATTGACATGTGTCGTGCTGCAGAGTGCACACAACAACAGATGCAGAGTTTCACCACCGGTGGTGCTCGCTCTGATAGTACTGACACTGAGAACGTAAACGCAGTAACACATGGACAAGACGCGCATGCGCAGAGAGGCAGAGGGCGCTACAGCACCAGAGGCAGAGAGGCTCCGACAGTAAGATCACAACGTGAAAGGAGGAATGATTACACTGAACGAGAGTACATGGTGGACTGTAAATACTGTGGCCAGACACATGCCAGACGCAGATGCCCTGCATATGGGAAATTGTGCTCCAAATGTAACAAAGCAAACCACTTTGCAAAAGTTTGCAGAAGCACAGTTGTACAGGAAATACAGGAAGATAGTGATTCAGATGATGACTTCAACCTCAATATTGAAGCAATCAATATTGATGAGGTTACAAGCAGTGCAGAGGAAAATGCATGGTATGTCACACTGGACATTAAAGACAACAAAGTGAAATTCAAAATAGACACGGCTGCACAGACAAATGCCATCTCAAAACAGCAGGCCAGAATGATACAAAAATTTTGCCCGTTTAATATCAGACAGCACAGAAAACGCCTGACTGGGTATGGAGGTAGCAAACTGTCTGTTGTGGGCAAATGCACTCTGCCATGCACTTGCAAGGGAAAGACCTACATGTGTGAATTCTCAATTGTAGACATGCCCACTGCTGAGCCCATACTGGGCCTGAAAGACTGTGAGAGGCTTGATGTGGTCAGACTGGTGAGAAGTGTTGAGGAAAAGGAAGAGCACCCAATAATAGAGGAATACAAAGATGTGTTCAAAGGAATAGGGTGCCTGGCAGAGCCATACCATATTCACATTAAACCAGAAGTGAAGCCTGTTATACACGCACCCAGGAAAATACCAGTGACACTGACCGACAGACTAAGAAATGAACTACACAGAATGGAGAAAATGAAAGTGATAACAAAAGTAGATGGCCCAACAGAATGGGTTAACTCTATGGTGACTGTTGAAAAACCTAATGGCAAGCTGCGTCTATGCTTAGACCCAAAGGAACTCAACACTGCCATCTGCAGGCAGCACTTTCAAATACCAACAGTTGATGAAATAATGAGCAAGCTGGCTGGAGCATCATACTTCAGCACACTAGATGCTAGCAGCGGATACTGGCAAATAGCTCTCACAGAGGAATCATCACACCTGACGACATTCAACACGCCATTCGGCAGATACAAATATCTACGCTTGCCATTTGGGATAAACAGCGCACAGGAAGTATTTCACAAGAGAGTGTCACAGCTGTTTGAAGATATTGAGGGAGTCGTCACCTACATAGATGATCTCCTCATTTTTGCAAAAGACAAGGAGGAACATGACAGAAGGCTCAGACGTGTACTCCAGAGAGCCAGAGATGTGAATCTGAGGCTCAATAAAGAGAAAAGCAGGATTGGAATAAGGGAAGTGAAATATCTTGGACACACACTCAGCCAGGAGGGTTTGAAGCCAGACCCCAGCAAGGTCCAAGCAATTGCAGAGATGGAGACACCTACAGATAGGCGGGCTCTGGAGAGGTTTCTAGGAATGATAAAGTACCTAGCCAAATTTATTCCAAATCTCTCAGCGACTACTGAACCACTCAGAGAGCTGCTACAAAAGGACATTGCATGGCACTGGAATGAAAAACATGAGGAAGCAGTACACAAAACCAAAAAGACTCTAATAGACAGAGCACAAATGTCACTCAGGTATTATGATGTCACACAACCAGTGAAAGTGTCAGTGGATGCATCCAAGGCAGGCCTAGGTGCTGTCTTACTGCAGAACGGAGCAGCAGTTGCATACGCATCCAAGGCACTCACCAAGACACAAATGAACTATGCCCAAATAGAAAAAGAAACACTTGCTATTGTTTTTGGATGCCAAAAGTTTCATCAATTCATATATGGCAAGGAGACAGAGATTGAAACTGATCACAAACCACTGGTCTCCATATTCAAGAAACCACTAGGAAACACCTCTCCGAGGATACAGAGGTTGCTTCTCAAACTACAACCATACCAACTGAAGGTGACCCACACACCAGGGAAAGAAATGTATGTAGCTGACACGTTGTCCAGAGCGTTTCTCAAGGTCACAGACGATGACTCAGAACCAGATGACAAACTAGAACGAGACATGGGTGCCCAGATTCACCTCATTGTCAGTCACCTGCCTGTCAGCGAAGACAAAATGCACACAATACGCAATGAGACACTGAGAGATGACATGCTGGCAACCTTGAAAACAATGGTGAAACATGGATGGCCAGAGGGCATAAAGGAGGTCCCGGTCAAAATAAGACAATTCTGGAACTACAGAGATGAGCTCTGTGAAGTGGATGGACTAATGATGAAAGGAGACAAGATCATAATACCACAAAAACTGCAAAAAGACATGTTGAAGGCAATACATGCTGGACATTTTGGGATAGAAAAGTGTAAACTTAGAGCAAGAGAGCTCCTGTTCTGGCCAGGTATGAATAAAGACATTGAGACTGTTGTATCAAGATGCAGCATCTGTCTCACACACAGAAATGCACAGCAAAAGGAGACACTGATTTCTCATGAGACACCAGAACGCCCATGGCAGATTCTAGGGACTGACCTGTTCGCATGGCATGGTCATGATTACCTGATAATTGTGGATTATTACTCCAGATACTGGGAAGTTGAACAGCTGCCAGACACCAGAGCAGCGACAGTGGTTCAAAAGACAAAGATCATACTTTCAAGACATGGGATTCCGGATCTCATAAAATCAGACAACGGTCCCCAATACACACAAGAATACAAGAGATTCAGCAGAGAGTGGGGCTTCATGCACACCACCGTATCACCAAGGCACCCTCAGTCAAACGGCATGGTGGAGAAGAGCGTTCAGATCGTTAAACGCATTCTGGATAAAGCTGACATGGAGGGTTCTGACCCGCACATAGGGTTTCTTGAATACCGCAACACACCCATAGGCAGCTGTGGCTCTCCAGCTCAAATGCTGATGAGCCGAAGACTGAAGGCACTCATCCCATGCACTACCAAACAGCTCCTACCCATGATACACAAGACGACGCAGGACGTACAGGAAACGATTAAAGCACAGAAACAAAAGCAAAAAATTCACTTCGACAGGACAGCAAAAGATCTGCCTCCTCTGCACAAAGGTGACTCTGTGAGGGTCCAGGACTATGTCACAGGGAAATGGGGCCCGGCTGTGATCAAAGATGTGGCCGGGACACCACGCTCATACGTCATAGAGACTGCCCAGGGACGTCAACTGCGGCGCAACCGTAGACATCTCATGAAAACAGGAGGAACGAAGGAGCAGACTGCTGCAGCATCATCTATTGATGGCGAAAATACACCTCAAGAGGAGGTAACGGAAAGACCAATACAAGGGTCAGCAACACAGGTGAACAGAAAGGACACTAATAACACTCACACACCCCTTAAAACCACCCGAGGCGGACGCAATATCAGACCTCCAACGAGGTATGAGGACTAATTGTTTGAAAAAGAAAAAGAAAAAAAAAGTGATTTATACCTTGTTGTGTAAAAAAAAAAAAAAAAAAAAAAAAACATTGTTCTCTTTAACATTTGAATGCCATTTCCTCCCAAAACTTTGTTGTATTTTATTTTGTTTTAAGAGGGGAGGTGTTGTGATATTGATAAGGCTGCCCCCTGGGGGCACGCAAGTTAGTTGAATAAAGATGGCGGACTGATAAGACGCAGACCCGGTCTCTCTCCTATTATTGCAGGGATGACTGATACATCCTGCGTGCATCGATGAGATTGATGCTGGGCGTGACTGCACACCTGTTCTGCATCGATCTAATTGATGCACACAGGATCAATCAGTCTCCACCACACCACCCTCTCTGGCCATCTGACCTGTCAGTCATTTGAGCAGGGAACTTCATTCTTAATCTTGCAGTGTGCGAGATCACCCATCATGAAGACTGCTGCTTCCCAGGTCCATCTGGCATCTATCTGGCTAAAAGGCATCAATCCTTTTGGTCCGCCGCTGGATTAATGAAGAAATATCTGTAGGTGTGTAAATGAAAGCCCCAAAATTAAATCCAAGCTGGGTGAAGTGAATTGTGATACAATCCACACGTCACCGGCTGTGGACATGAAAAAGGAATGTACTGCTTTTGATTTGTAATTGAGGTCTGTCATATGGTCATTTTGACCATTGGAACTTAAACAAACTTTTTTTTTGCGTAAAAGTGAGCCCAAAAATAACTGAACGAGCCCCCACCTTGTTAGCTGAAGAAAAAACGGAATGATCTCCTACTTTGTTACGGCCTTAATTGGCCTAGGCCTAGGGGTACCAGGGCCATAACAAAAAACAGGGGAGGTGCAGTTAAAAAGGCAAACAGTGGTTCTTTATTAATTAATCAAAACAAACAAACTAAACGGATGCGATGTGAATCTCTGTAGAGTCAGTTGTGTGTGTGTGTGTGTGTGTGTGTGTGTGTGTGTGTGTGTGTGTGTGTGTGTGTGTGTGTGTGTGTGTGTGTGTGTGTGTGTGTGTGTGTGTGTGTGTGTGTGTGCGACCGTGCGTGCGTGTGTTGCATGTATTAACAAAAGTGTTGGACGGAGTGCATGGTTTTATAGGAAAACGCAAATGATCTGAAAAGCCTCCAGGAAAGCAGGGGGAGAACACCGGGCCCAGCAGGTGCTCCCCAATCACTCCATGAAATCAATCACTGCCCTCCCAGAGACCTATGAACACATGAGAAACAAAGATGACGGGTAAAGCTAATACACAAATCAAATCATAACAACATAAACTAAAGGTGAAACTCATTGGGGAACCCTCACATAATGAGCAGGCAGAATCTTGCATCTTGCATATCGTCGCCGTCAAGCAGAATCTCCATATTTTAACTCACGTCACAGAAAAGCATCAAAAGCAGCAGATCCACAAGCTCGTAACTACTTTTGAATTTGAATCCTGAAACGTTTTGGACATATGAGGTTTCAATCCCCGGCTCCTCCTGGCTGCATGTCGAAGTGTCCTTGAGCAAGACACTAACAGTAACCCCTAACTGCTCCTGATGAGCAGGTGTGTGAATGGGTGAATAGAGAAGGGCACTATATAAATGCACCATTTACAGTGTCCTACTGTACAGCTGGAGGAGAGAAAGTCTTATTGTTTGATTAAGATATTTGTACAAATTTAGAAAATTTGAATAAATGCCAGCAGGCCTGGTATGGTAAACATTCTGTGTTCCATTCACTATCATTGCATTGTGTGGACAAACAGCGTCGGCTCCATGGGGGTGGGTGGGCATGGAGCCGACACAGATTAGACTTTGTGCCCCCCCAGTCCAGATTGGCCAGTACCCTACCCCATGCACCATTATTTTAATATGTTTTACAGGTGTTAATAATAATAATGAATGAATTGCATTTTTATAGCGCTTTTCCAAGTGCTCAAAGCGCTTTACAATGGTTCATTCATTCATACAGGTGGGGTGTTAAATATATATGTTTGTTTTATGTTCTTTGTGATTGTTATAAATATATACATTTTCAACAATGGACAATTGATATGCATCTAGGCTCATTCCTACGTTAATTCACCTGGTGTTAGTCGGGAGCCTTTGTAAACTTTGTTGAGGTGTGAATTTACAGTTGTTTTAAATCTATACGTGTGCCTGCACGTGCTCCTGTTCAAAAAGGTTGTTGCACACCGTGTTAGGCCGTCCCATGAATAATGCAACCCTGGTTATGTGCACACTACAGTAGGTCTATCTACATTATGTGAAGGCTGCTGTACCCTTTTTTTCTTCTTCTTTTTTCTTCCCGCCGTGGAGATGGCGACATTACATTAAGACATTATAAAGCTATAATTGTATTTGTTGTTAGTGGTGCATAATTGTAGCTTATACATGTAGCCTTTTTCAAAGCACTTTCACTGTGTTAATAGCTGAGCTTTTGTTTGCTATATATAGGGGTGTTGAAAAATTAAGTATCCCCTTTGGAAAAATGAAGTGTCCCCTTTGGAAAAATGAAGGCCCCCCTACTGATTATTGCCTGGAGCCGGGACTGTGTACAAAGCTCTTTGCCTTCCCAGTTACTTGAAGCTTATTCACCACAACACCAATTCACTTCAACAAACATGCTCTTAAGTCTGCACAATTATGTTCTGAAAAGAATACTTAAGTAATTCATGCAGGGTAATTTATATTGTATGCAGTGACACACGACTTCTAGGAAATGTTATTGTTTGTATATCAACATAGTTCATTCTTGAATCTTTGGTAAATATAGGTGTCTAGTTATTGAGAAATAATAGAAGAAGCGTAGAGGAATAAAAATGTGCCTCCACTAATCACATCAATTTGAAATCTCGACTGTGTTGTTTTCCACTCCTTTGCATATATTTGCATTCTCAAACACATTGTCAAACACATGACTGTATCATGGCAACTGATTACAGACATTCACAGATTTAGGCTGGGTGATAATACACTTTAATTTCACTTTATTTTTGGATCTAATTTGAATGCATGTATAAAAAAAAATTATATGTACCGGTATACAAAGTAATCATATACTGGTTCATTTGTAGAGCACTTTTTTTTTTTTTAAGTGCTTTAAACTTGAAAAGTCGGGGGGGGGGGAGCGTCACAATTTTCCACGTTTTGAGCTTGTATTGATCCGCTACAAAGTAGGGCATTAATTTATGAAAATATATTTTAAAAAAAGAAATAAGGAGATACAAGGTTTCTGCCCAATGACAGCCATTACCATATGTGGCGGCTGACCTTCTAAGCTGCATTGTGATAAACTATGGGTTGTTGTGATGATTTCATAGCAACCCATTTAAGTTGAGAAGAAGAAGAGGAGAAGAATTCAGCCAATTCAAGGAAGGTCTTCTGCCTCACAAGAGTGGGGACACAACAATGGAGGAGCTCGGATATTTAAGCCTCTTTTATTAGTGACTGACCTTTCCATGTGAACTACATCTTCCTCATGCTGCGTTCACACGCGCAGATACAAAGATACATGCTACCATTCAGTTTCAGTGGAAGCCAGCGACGTGAAGATTCAAAGCAACATCCAACGTTTGTAGATGCTGCAAAAAAAGAAGATACAAAGAAAAGAAAGATACAAAGCTATACATTCAAGGTGAGCTGGGTTCAACTTCCATGGGAGTATGGAGGAGACAATACTAGAGTTCAGACTTTATTCTCCTGTGTTCCATTAAAAACTCAGCGTTTCGTACAGTATGTACGGTCAGACAACGAGAGAGAATATCGCTATATCGGAATGAGATAATGAGAGCAACGTAGAAGTCAAGGCCACGAGGTTGGAAACCATCTTACCTCCAGGCTCTCACAGGATTTTTTTTGAAGAACTGGAGGAGTGGATCTGGACACGGGTGCAGCGAGATGAACCGAGCATTCACTGCAGCCTTCAAGTTCAATTCAAGCATACGTTCTTGCAGATTACTTAATACTTAGTACGGTTATGTGTACAACACTTTGATATATCCATCATACAGTCATCGTCATCATACAGTACACACATCCACACCAGTGTTGATTTCGTCGACTAAAACTATTCGTCGACTACCTTTTTTCACTGATGAGTGATGAAAACTAAATAAAAACTAGGCTATGATGACTAAAACTAAGACTAAATATATTGACAATTTCATCAACAAATGCAAACTAGACTAACATGCATCAAGGCACCGCCACAATACATTTTAGTCGACTAAATCAACTGTAGATTTAGTCGACAATAATCGTATGATATTTAGTCGACTAAAACTAGACTAACACAAAAACATTGCAGGTGACTAAAATGTGACTAAAACTAAATGAAATTGTATTCAAAAGACTATGACTAAAACTGAATCAAAATTTGCTGTCAAAATCAACACTAATCCACACCATTATCTGCACATGCCATGAGCTGTGCTCTCCACTCCATTGTGCCTCACCTGGAATTCTTATTTGGTTGCTTCAGAGACAGAGTGTGTTGTACACAGTCACAGATACATCATTTGAACCAATCCCTCAAACTTGTGTCATTTGAATCAATCCCTCAAACTTGTGCCTCACCTCAATTGCAAAGCATCCTGGGTGGGTGGATTGTAAGCACATACTGCGTACAGGTAAAACAAAATCCAAGTAGAGCCCAACCACTATATATATATCGGTTTGGAATACTATTTTGATGACATTGGTATTGGCAATTACGCAGCCAATATCTCCCTTTCAAAGGTTTTCATAATAGAAACGTTAACCAAATCAAACATTTTAAAATGTATTCGAAGATTTTGTATTCATTGACAAAATATCGGTCAAAACACCGGTAGTCGATGGTCTAGGACTCATCTTCTGGTCAAATAGTCAAATGTATTTTGTCTCTGTCGGATGGAAACCTCCATGTCCAAAATGGTTCCTTTCACAAAAATAATTTATTTTCCTAAAATAGCAAAAATAGCAGATCTACAAGCTCACGATGCATTGCATCGCAACACGTTGTGAGCTTGTAGATCAGTTATTTTTGCTACTTTTGTGTACCACTGTAGTATGACGAAGTAGGCCATTAATAAAAAAAACATGAAAAGTTGAAATATGGAGATACAAGTTTTCTGCCCTACAACAATATAATATGTTCTGTATGTGCTTAATAAATGTGTGATGATGCCTTGCTGTCATCTACTCCCAGCTCACCACTCACTTTAAGATGAGATCACCACCTTTAATAGAGAATCTCTTTTAGGATCCCGACAGAGGATTCTAAATCCTGCATTCAGGACGAATTCCTGATCTAATCAGCCAAATATGAATTAATATCCTGTTTACACTCTGTAGCATTAAACTGTACCATCACTACTGCTCAAACCAAGGTGGTTTGAACAGTCTGATTTTAATCTGGTCATAATGCATCTCAGTGTGTTTACTGAGATTTCTATGTGGTTATAGGCACAATTGGATAGCTATCTGATTACTCAAGATGCATTTTAATCTCAAGTGTAAACAGGCAAGACACTGTTTGCACCGGATATATCATGTGAGGCTTTTTATGGGGCCGTGTCCACTGTCCGCAGAAAGCGAGACGCTTCTGCTCATTGCAGGGGCGTAGCCACGGGTGGGCCTGGGTGGTCCTGGGCCGCGGCCCACCCATAGAAAGCTGGCCTACCCAATCGATTTTGAAAACCTTTTTTTTTTTGATAATAATATATTTTTTAAATCGGTAAAATCAGGCAAAAATATGAATTAAACTAGAAAAAGTGCTCCTCGGAGCACAGGTCTCCGCCAGGTCAGGTAAGTTATTGTGGCCTCCTGGTGGCGCTATAATAGGCCAATGTGAAAAGGGTGGCACGCCATTTGCGTGATGTTTGGATTAAATCTGAAGGATTAATATCCAAAAATGTATTTGACATAAGTCGGCCTCCTGGTGGCGCTATAAAAAGCAGATGTGAAAAATGCAGTGCAGATGTTTTTCCTTGGCCTCTAGGGAGTAGGCGTGCAAAGTTTCACGCATATCGGTGCAGTTATAGTTAAAAATGCAAATCGGCCTGTTATAGCGCCACCATGAGGCTGATGTGAAAAGTTTTAAGTGCCATTTCTTCCTCGGCCTAGTGGGAATGTGCGTGTGCAATTTTATGGAAATGGCAAGCTGCGTTCATGATTTGAGGCAGTTTGTTGAAAACGGACCAATCCTGCAAACTTTGGATGGTAACCTTAGCCAATGAGGATGGAATATGGGAAATCGGACAGATGAGGGTTGATCACATGACTATAGAGATACTGTGTACCGATTTGCATGAGGTTTGGTTAAAAACTGTAGGAGTAAAGGGAAAAAATGGGTTTTGCACAAATCGGCCTCCTGGTGGCGCTATAACAAGCCCATGTGAAAGATTTGAGGCAGAGGTTCTGAATTGGCATCCAGGGAGTGTGTGTGCACAGTTTTGCAGCGTCCGGGCCAACGGTGCCGGAGATTTGGTGCTAACACACAGACAGGACACACGGACGGACGGACGGACACACGGACGGACGGACAGGGGCGAAAACATACTCTCTCGCCATGCCTTTCGGCCTGGCGGAGACAATAACATAACCCTAACCTAACCCTAACCCTAACCCTAAAACCGAAATAAAGTAACAAAAAAACGTGGAAAAAGTAACACAATCCGCCCATCTTTACTATAGAAATGCATGACAGAAATGCACTGGCACAAAAAAAAAGCTTTCTGAGGCAACCATGGGTTGAAATCCAGCCAGCTAGCATGTTGTGTGGCAATCTGTTGGCCTTCTCATGGGCCCCAGTGTTTCCCAAATACCTATTATGAGTCATGGACCTATTTTTTTGGTACGCAAATTATTATACTGGTATTTTGCTTTCCTACTGCCTATAGTAGCCTATGCTTGCATTCATATTTATTTTCTGGTGCTTGCTTCTATGGTCATAATAGGCATAAATTAATGCCCTACATCATTGTACAAGAGTGTCACGCGAAAGTAGCGAAAACTGTGAGAATAGGCAATCTACAAGCTCACAACACGTCGCGATGTGACGCATTGTGAGCTTGTAGATCGGCTAGTTTTGCTATTTTCAAGTCAAATTCAAATTGTGTTTATGAATATTGAACCAATGAAAAGTTAACAAATTAACAAGGCGACTAAATAATAACATTGGATCCATTGGAACACACGTTCTTTATTCCTTTTTCTGAAAAGTAATGGTTTTGGACACATGAGGTTTCCACCCGACAGTGACAATATGTTACACTGTAGACTTCACTGTACTGTACTTCTTAATGGAGTGGTTTCTATCTATTACACACCCCATGAAGCCTTGAATTCATGGAGATGTTTTTGTTTTTGTTGCATTCCTAAGCCTTTGATGACCGGGTCATCGGTCAGTAGGAGACTCCGCCGGTCATCAGGAATGCCACAAAAAAAGAAAAAGGACATCTACATGAATTCAAGGCTTCATGGGGTGTGTAAGAGATAGAAAATAAGTCAAGTTTTGGGTGAACTACTCCTTTAAAGGGAACAATGACACAATCCTCTCATTCTCTCACAAGGAGTTTAATGTTAATTTACACGCAGCCAAACAGCTGTGTCAAACACAGCGGTACAGCAGGAAAAGGCCCTGCTGGATGGCGTCTATAGCACAAGAATGCTATACGAATAGCATCGATGTCACATGGACTAGACCGCGTCAGAAACGTGGACCCCCCTCTACGGGGGGTCCTTCCACGGGTCACCGACAAGGTCAGGGAGAGAGAAAGGATGAGGCTGGCAGGGCACTGCGTCAGCCACCTGGAACTGGTGGCGAGCGAGCTGACACACTGCGGGGGCCCAAGCTGGGAGGGGAAAGATGCGCACCACCTATAGAGCAGTGGTTCTCAACCAGTGGTCCGGGGACCACCAGTGGTCCTTGAGGGGGTTCCAAGTGGTCCCCAGCTAAATGATGGAGAGTTGGTAAACAAAATGGACCCTTATTAGATCTTTAACTCTTGAGAGCGTAAAATGAAACCAAATGGACCCTTTCGGGTCCATTTGGTTTCATTTTACGCTCTCAAGAGTTAAATTATTGTTAAACATCTGCATTACTTATTAAAGAATTGTTATTTTGATCAACGTGTTATTATCTCTTCTAATGGTACTACCAACATCGATACAGCATGGAACTGTGGACAAAATCTTATCCAACCATAACATCATATTTTAAGTCTGGGTCTGAGAGTCTAAATCTCATCAAACGGTGGTTCCGTGGCTCAAATGCAGAATAAACTAGAAAAAGTGCTCCTCGGAGCACAGGTCTCCGCCAGGTTAGGTAGGTTATGGTGGGCCAGCAATGTTCAGAATTTGACAATCAGGATGGAATATAGAAAATCGGACGGAACCATCTTGATCACTTGACTATAGAGATAATGGCCCTCATTTATCAACGCGGTGCAGCCCAAATAATGGGCGTAGGGCGAGATCACCGCACCTTTCGGCATTCATCAATATATCCTGACGTGGGCTTCATCCTACCATACGCTGAGATCTCACGTCTGGTCGAGACCAGTTGTTGACGTTGGCTGCGCCCGTTTATTCCATTCTAGACCTGCGGAGCAGCATTGTCTGACTGTCTGACAGGCATCTGGACACAATCCACTCATAAATGTATATCTACACACTAATAATTAATCCCTGTGAAAATATAACATTTTATAAAGTAATGTAAACAAACTGCTTTAACAGTCATTCAGTTGCATTGGCTATTTTAAAATAGCAGATCTGCAAGCTCAAAAACGGGTCGCATCGCGACGCGTTGTGAGCTTGTAGATCTGCTATTTTCAAAATATACGAGCGCTTTTGCGTCGGGACTCGGGAGTCCCGCGGTCGGGACTGCCGACGATCTTTTCATGGACAGTGAGGTGTACAAACTTACAGTAGCTTGTCCTATGTTATGGAGTTATGTCATAGAGAGTTTTGAAGCCTACAACCTGGCTTAGTTAAGGATATAAACCCGACGCTCCAATCTCTTATTAACGTGGCGGACCGAAACCACTGCCGCCCGTCCGAGTCTCACGGGGAATATCCTACATGACTGCTTGTGCACTGCTCGGTATGGGTTAAATAAATTAATATACAAACGTATTCCATTCATGGCGATGTGATTGGTATCATAATATGTCATTCATGTAGGCTACAAGCCTACGTGACAAAGATTGTACCGCTACGGTATGGATTACAATACATGAAAAACACAGCTGGGCGGGCGTGTGTGTGTGTGTGTGTGTGTGTGTGAGAGAGAGAGAGAGAGAGAGAGAGAGAGAGAGAGAGAGAGAGAGGGGGGGCGTGTGCGTGTGCGTGTGTGGCGAGGCAGGCGGGGGAAACTCTTTCTCATTGGCTTTTGATGTCTTTGGTCGTATTCTGGTCCTTCTTCATGTCGTAAAATCGGGGCGTTTTGAGAATATTTAAGGGCGTGTTATTTAAATGACGCTAGGTTCCAGCCGTGACATTTATCAAGCCTGGGACCAAATGTAGGCTCGGATCAGCTGTGTAGGATTCGTTGATAAATGTGACTTCGACGTTGGTGTACGGCCGAATATATGGAAAAATATACGCCGGTTTATACGCTGCGTTGATAAATGAGGGCGAATGTGTACTGATTTGCATGATGCTTGGAAAAAATGTGTAGGAGTAATATAAAAAAGAAAAATCGGCCTCCTGGTGGCGCTATAATAGGGCAATGTTAAAAGGGTGGCGTTTGTTCTTCAACGTAGTGCGAATGTGCGTGCAAAGTTCCACCACAATCGGACGCTGCGTTCATGATTTGCGGCATTTTGTTCAAAACGGGCCACTCCTGCAAACTTTAGATGTCAATGTTAGCCAATCAGGATGGAATATGAAAAATCAAACAGATCCATCTTGATCACATGACTATAGAGATCATGTATACCGATTTGCGTGAAATTTTGATAAAATATGAAAGCTTAATCTCAAAATATGTGTTTTACATAAGTCGGCCTCCTGGTGGCGATATAAAAGGCTAATGTGAAAAATGCAGGGCAGATGTTTTTCCTTGGCCTCTAGGGAGTATGCGTGCAAAGTTTCACGCAGATCGGTGCAGTTACAGTTAAAAACGCAAATTTGCCTTTTATAGGCTGATTTGAAAATGTTCAAGTGGCATTTCTTCCTCGGCCTAGTGGGAATGTGCGTGTGAAATTTAATGAAAATCGCAAGCTGCGTTCATGATTTGAGACATTAAGTTAAAAATGGACCAATCCTGCAAACTTTGGAAGCCAACCTTAGCCAATCAGGATGTAATATGGAAGATCAGACAGATCCGTGTTGATCACATGACAATAGAGATAGGGGAGAACGGAGTAAGATGAACCACTTTTTACTTATGTTGACCTCTAGGCAAGTAAAATCTAAACATCTACTAAAACTTCAAGATGTCTTCTATCAATTGAAATAATGAGTGTGCATCTATGACAAATGGTTGTAAAAATATGGGTTCTCAAAAAAAAGTGGTCATGTGGTTCAACTTGCCCCAGGTAAGGGGTAAGTTGATCCTAGTCAAGGGGTAAATTTACCCATATGATATTTTGCATTTTCAAGTTTAAACTTGAACAAATAATGTATTCACATATCAACAATAATGTAATAACACATTTCCCTTTTGCAAATAGTCTTATTTATTTTCTTAATGGTATTTAAACAATATAAAACCAATTAAATAATGTTTGTTATTCAGAACCTTTTAATATTTGCAATTGTTAATACAATATTGAAAACTTCTCTTGAATGAGTGTATTCATCCAAATGAAAGGTCATACAGCATAATTTGAGAAGCAAAGACATAATAAAAAATTTGAATGCTGATTAATATTAGGATAATTGGTTCAATTTACCCCAAGGCATTTGGTTCATCTTGCCCCATGGCCACCATTTTGACCTAACCTGGCTAGCTTAATGCTTCAGGCTAATCTTTAGCTAAATGATTCACATGGTTTTATACATTGGAATATCACCAACATGCATGATATATAAGTTTCAACCTGGGTACATTTGCTTTAAAATAAAAATCATTATACCAGAAAAGTAAAAAATTAACTTTGACCAGCAAAAAACACTTTTTTTTGTGTAGAAATATGCTTATCACTTTGCCCATGTGTCTAACTTCACAGCCAGGTGGAAATGATGGGTGTGTCCTGATTTTAAGGTCACATGACAACTCATGTGTATAGTTTTAAAGATACAGGGGGTGGTTCAACTTACCCAGAGGTTCATCTTACCCCGTTCTCCCCTACTGTGTACTGATTTGCGTGATGTTTGGATAAAATCTGTAGGAGTAATATCAAAAAATGCTAAATCGGCCTCCTGGTGGCGCTATAACAGGGCCATGTAAAGAAATTGGGGCAGAGGTTCTGAATTGGCATCCAGGGAGTGTGTGTGCACAGTTTCGCAGCGACCGGGGCAACGGTGCCGGAGATTAGCTGTTCACAGACAGATGGACACACAGTTGCGTCACCTCCGTTCACTTCATCGGGCCAGTCTTCTACAGAGCCTTTTATTGGCGAATAGCGACAAAGCCCTGAACCGGAAGTTTACGGAATGCACTGGAGTCTATGCAGCGTTTGTAACCATTTCCAGTTTACATGAACCTTGTGACCGGCGCTGTTTCTGCCCCCTAGTTGACGTAACTCTCCAATAGAAGGTTCCGGGTGAATGTAATGCACATTGTAAGTTGCAGGCTCTATATAAATGCACCATTTACCACTTAACCATTTACTTTCCAGATGGAGAGAGGAAATTGCAACGCTGTTCGAGCAACAATGACGCTGGCGCATGTAGTGTTCAATCCCAAATGAATATATAAACATTTTGTGCCAGGGACCCCCAGAAGATTATTATTCCAATAGTTTCATATTTTTTCAAAAAAAATCAAAGATCAACGCGACACGTTGTGAGCTTGTAGATCTGCTGTTTGAATAGCCAAAGTATAAAATAGGGTTAACGTGGTTATACCGATCGTGATACTACCTCATTTTGCTGGGGACCCCCTGGAACCCATGCAAGGACCCCGGGGGGTCCCCCACTTTTAGAACCACTGGTGTATACCATACCATACCATACCATACCATACCATACAGACTGGTAAAATAAAATTGTATTAATTCAAATAAGTCCCGGATTCTAGCTTCAAAGCTAAAGGTCCTTGAAACAATCTTTCTGTCTCCAAAAGAAGGCAGCAGAGAACAAACGGTGAGAGTACTGCTGTTACCGTTTGGAATTGAGCGGTCTTATTGACCCCGGCAGAGCAACGATTGAACCATTATTTAAGCATGATTGCATGATTGAGAAATGAGGTCCTGAATAAATTGCATTCCAGCATTGGTTCACTGTGAAACTGCCTCAGCCATATATGAAGCAGCTCTTAATTCCGTTCAATAATACAATTCCATTTCCACACCGGTCATTTTCAATTAATTCATGTCAGTCTCACATGCATGACTCATTTTGGGACAATTTAATTATTTCCTATGAGAACAGTATTATTCCTGTCAGTGGTGCTCGGGGGCTCCAGTCCAGAGTGCTATTGTTTTTCATTCTAGCTGTGTAAGTAAGCAACAATCTAGACCTGGGGTATCATTTGTATAAAATTAACTGCCACCATATTAGGGTAACCGGAACGCTCGCCCCAAAACACACGCAGTCAAAAAAGGAAACAGACCTTTTCTTGGATTCGTTAGGTGAGGTTAAGGTTACGAATAAGTATAGGGTTAGGCATAGTTTTACTGAGGTTAAGTTTCGGAATAAGGTAAGGTTTAGGCATAGTTTACTTTTACGAATACCTGGTGGCGACCGTTCCGAGGTCGCTGGATTTGACTCCGGGCGAGCGTGTTTTGGGGCGAGCGTTGTTGTATTCTATTATAGACCACATCAGAATGTTTGAATGTTTGTAAACAAACGGGTATGTCTGGGTAGAAAGTCTATGAATATTTTCAGAAGTGTCAAGAACACTATGTCTAGTTTGTCAACCTGTGGATATTTATAATGAAATAATATATTTCTAATAGTAATAACAATATCATGTTCAATTTTCAATCATCATCAAAGTGTCCTGCTCTTCCATATATACAGTGAGGTTAAAGAACAATACTGCTCCAATGCGACGCTGCCCGTTTTATCTACCCAGAAATATTTTTTTTGGCTGTGGTGAAGTCATGGTGATTTGGTCTACAAAGCAAAAAACAAACAGTCAACGTGAATTGAGTCAAGAACACTGAGCAATTATGTTTAGGCATGATATAAAGACATCAAGACATCAAGGCATCAAGACCAAAAATACTAATTTGGTTACTGAGGTAGATGCCATGCACCTGGTCAAAGGTTGTATCCAAGAGACCAGCTAGACTCAGGTGAATGCAACGGACATGCTGATGGAGGAACTACTTTGCATATTGTTGCTGTCGGGCAGAAAACTCTTATGTCCATATTTCAACTTTTTCTTTGTTTTCCTCTTATCGCGCAGATTAGTGCACTTCGTCGTAGAAGAGTGTCACACAAAAGGAGTGAAAATAGGAGATCAGCTACGCGTTGTGAACTTGTTGATCTGCTATTTTCACTATTTTAAAATGTTTTGGAAGTAATAGTAAAAAAGGAACGGTTTTGGACATGCGAGGTTTCCAGCATGACAGCGACGACATAATCAAAGCAACTATAACTGTCTTCCAGTTATTACTGTGTGCTTTATTCGTAATGGAGCTTTATTCTCAACACATCTTCCTTGTTGTCAGCTACGTGCCGCCTCCTCGGCGTAAAAAAATTAAACAAGGTCATGAACACCAGGTGAAATACTGCACAGAGATTTCAAGCTGGCAGTTCCCTTAATCATGAGATCTATTTTGAAATCAACACTGTGGTAACACTTTCAATCAATGTGATTTGTGGCAGCGAGCCTCCCCTGCCAGCAGCAGTGTGTGTGCGTGCCCCTATTTTCTTGTTCAGTGGTGTGGAAGTGGGTGGTTCAGTAATGGCTGCCAAACGCAATGCCAAACAGATCTTATACAAATGCAATTAGAGAACTCTTTGCTTCTAACAGTGGCTGACAATTACGCTGGGAAAGCAGGCGGTTCACATCTGCGATTGCAGCGGTGATTGCTTGCCTTTTTGCACGAAGAACGTCGAGGTTTGCCTTCTTGTGAAGGTCAGCCATACAAACCTCAGAGCAGTAATAAAGATTTGCTTTGAAGATAATTAAAATTTTCCCTGTTTAATGAGGTGGGGGGTGCAAAAAGACACAAAGGTTGCGGGATGTGTTTCGCGGTCCCCCTGCACTGAGGGTTATTATGCTGCAAAAATTATCTTCCGTGTCCCCAGAACAGCAGCAACTTCATAGTTGATGGTTATCATTAAAATGCATGTTGACATGTACGTGTGTACTTACGCTGATGCTCTTTTTTTGCAATTTTTTTGCACTCTCTCTTTCTTTTTTTTATTACCTATGCTGTTGCATTGTCTGAAGGAAGCCGGAAAAAAATAAGTTTCACTCGTATGTACCTGTAAACAAGATGTAACAATAAAGCACAACCGTGAACCTTGAATTGACAGAGAACTTTCCCCTTTCTGTCTGTTTGGCCATTCTGTGTTCCAACAATTCCCATCATACATTTCACTGGTTTATGGCTGCCATTACATGAACCTGATTCATATTTAACACATATAACTTTGCAGTACACCTTCAGTGGTGTTTCAGAGACTTACCAAAGTCTGTTATACTTGAACACCTATAAGGCTAAATGAATGCCAACAAACGTTTTTGTTGTTGTTATGCCATTGAATTCCTCCCCACACTTTTATGTGTGTTGTCACTGCTGTTGTATCCTCCTGGCTCAGTTTCCAGTGAGGAGCCACCACTGGGAGAATGTAGACTCTAAGTCCTCCCAGTCTTCGTCCTACTCCTCCCGCCCAACACTCCCTGCTGACAGGTGCCGCCCCCAGCCCTTAGGAATACGTGCAATGACAAATATCACCCTCCCCACTCGGCTTCCCTCCCCCGAACACGGACGGTTGTGTTCGTATGGACACTCGTCAAAGCCGGATGCACCACGGTGGATTCAAACCTCCAGACTCTGCGATGGTGGGCACACTGGGCAGCAAAACATTTTGATAATTTGAGAAAATAATAATTATTTTTTTATATTGAACTTTGAAAATTGCTTCAACGCCAAACCAATCCGTACACATCAGCGCTACAATTACTAGGTGATTTTGAAAATAGTGACGGTCTCCCTTTAAGGAAACACATCAGTCCACGGGGCACATCAAAAGTATATTTAACCCATTAAGACCTGAGGCTGATTCTACAAAATGCCTTCTAAATCAGTAATTCTCAAACTTTTTTGTGCCAAGGACCCCGAAATTGATATGTATTTTCGTGAACCCCCATCTCATCTGACAGTGTCTTGTGCCAGGGACCCCCCAGAAGAGAAGATTTTTGTTAAAAAATGCAAAATTATTCAACATTGTTCAAACACTTTCAACATTTTTAAGAAGAAAAAAAAAATGCAGATGTACGTGGCACGAAGTGACGCGCTGTTAGCTTGTGCATCGGCTATTGTTGAGAACCGCTGTTCTTAAAGGGTAAGACCACTTTGGTAGAGGTTTGGGTTGTGTAGTTACCTTGCCATGATGTAACCCCAAAGGTGGGCAAGAAATAAAAAATAATTGCTCCATTGATTAGAAATTAATAATTCAAAATATGCTCCTCATTGACTTACATTGTACGGTAAAACAGCTCTCAAAGTCACTCTTTTAGCACATAAATGAACCCAAACATAGTTGATTCAGGCAATATAGAGCATCACCAAACCCAGTACTGTTTGTTTTTTTAATAAAAATGTCAACTTCCTGTTGATTTTACTATTTGAAGATTTGGATCCGGATCCGCGGATCCAGTCCAGGTTTTCTACTTATTAAAAATGACAAAATCAACAGGAAGTTGACATTTTTATTTAAAAAAAACAGTACTGGGTTTGGTGATGTTCTATATTGTCTGAATCAACTTTGTTTGAGTTCGTTTATGTGCTAAAAGAGTGACTTTGAGAGCTGTTTTACCGTACAATGTAAGTCAATGAGGAGCATATTTTGAATTATCAATTTCTAATCAATGAAGCAATTCTTTTTTATTTCTTGCCCACCTTTGGAGTTACATCATGGCAAGGTAACTACACAACCCAAACCTCTACCAAAGTGGTCTTGCCCTTTAACCACCGTTCTAAATCCTAAGAGTTTTCTGAAAAGCGTATGTGGCTATATAGCTCAAATCTAAAATGACCTATGTTTTCCCGGTTTAAACGGGTTACGGCAGGCTTCTTGTTGCTCTGTCAGGGCGTGATGTGCATATCCCTGGCATTTTGCTCTCATCCTCCAGAAGGCGAGGTGAGCGCCAAGCGGCACAAAACATTTTGAGTGATGGCTTGCATCCCGAGGTGAGGCGTGTCTCCCTCCATGGCTGTCATCTCTCATGAGATGACATTGACAGGCAGTAATCTGCCGCTTGTGAGTGGCTACGGTTTGACGAACATGGAAATGAGGTAACTGTGTTCGAGGCCTCTTGCAAGAGTCTCCAGAACTCAATCCCATGTCTGGCATGTCGTTGCTGTCGGTTGGGAATCGTGTTGAAAGCCAAAAAAGTAGTTTTTCAGGAAATGGGGGGAAAATAATTACTACAAATGTCGTCTAAATCCCAACAGTTTTCTAAAAAGCGTATGTTTCTATAGCAGTGGTTCTCAAACGTTTTCATAATTGTCAAGGACCGGCAAGATTTTATGTATTTGGCTGCGGACCCCCCAACTCAAAATATTTTGTTCCAGGGACCCCCCCAGAAGCAAAGATTGGAGTTAAAATTTTTCGCTTTAAAATAATACATAGGCCTATATTTGCACACATTTTCACAATTTTTCAAAAATAGCAGATCTACAAGCTCGTAGCGCGGCACTCGGTGCCGCGCTATGAGCTTGTATATCTGCTATTTTTGAATAGCCAAAGTATAACATTTTTTTTAGCTCAAATCAAAAAATGACATCGATGTGATCCAGGTCTTAATGGGTTAAGTGTGTTCCAATGGATCCAATGCAGTTATTATTTATTCACAAGCTCTTGTTAATACTTTTTATTGGTTAAATATTTATAAAAATCCACAGACACACTTATCCACTCTCACTCTTCACCTTGGGCATAATTATAGGCAAAATGTGTTTTTCCAAATCATTCAAAAGTAGACAAAGGAGCAGATCTGCAAGCTTGTGGCGCAAAATGTGAGCTTGTGTACGACGCTGTCATACAAAAACATAAATAGCGCATTAATACAAAATACAAATAAAAACACAGATGAAAAATGGAGATTCCAAGGTTTCTGCCCAATATTGACAATATGATGGGAGATTATGGAACTGCACCCTCGACCATCGGTTCTCAAAGTGGGGTTCGGGGACCACCAGGGGTCCTTGCGGGGGTTCAAGGGGGTCCCGGGTTAAATGTGTTAATACAACATCACACAAATGTTAACCACTTAACCATATTTTATGCTGGCTATTCAAAAATATCAGATCTACAAGCTCACAACATGTCACTTTGTGCCACGCTGCAAGCTTGTACATCTGCTATTTTTCAAAAATAATCGTCATAGTATTGGAAATGTTTTAATCATTTTCATTTCTTTTGAGATTTATTTTTGGGTTGAGATATACACTGTAAACTATTATGCGCAATAGAATTACAATACAGGCTTTTCATGGAATGCTTAGAATGCCAATGTACCCACCATGATGGAAGAAACAACGGTCGCTATACAGTACTGTATATCCAAAACAAAAACAAAACAAAACTGCTGTGTCAACAGAATATATCAGGATAAATGTAGTAATTTGGTGTCTGACTTCTGGATCTCGCAAACAAGCGACAGTGTGAAAGTAATTTCATGCTTTCCCAATGTTTTACCTTCTCTGCCACGTTGCAGAGACATTACCTTTTGAAAGTGGTTACCAATGGTTACAGGCAGCCATGCTAGAAGAAAGAGAACTGTAGCCAACAAACATATTGTGCAAGACCTCTTTTACACAATGGTAAAATCGAGTAATATAAATACTGTCGCTGAACCATAACGCGAAGAAAAGCGGATAGAATCATCAACGTTATTGCATGTGTGAAACTATGTGTGACACACACACACACACACACACACACACACACACACACACACACACACACACACACACACACACACACACACACACACACACACACACACACACACACACACACACACACACACACACACACACACACACACACACACACACACACACACACACACCCGGCTCTGAGCAATTTGGGGCTCTAGGCAGGATTTTACCTGACGCCCCCTCCCAATGGCCTATTATTTATTAATAATAATAATATAGCCTGAATAAAGCTATTTCACAAATACAGAGAGAGAGAGAGAGAGAGACAGACAGAGGCAACTAGTTCTGGTCCATAATGTTAGGAGGAGAATTTTAACTTCAGCAAGTTTATAACTTTCCTGAATCAGAATTATTGTGTTTTTCATCAAGTCAAGACCTTATGATTTCCTCCCCACTATATATGTGATTATTGAATGGCTTATTCTACTTTGTCTTTTGTCAGTCTTTTGCCTGTGACGTGTACCACAGCAGGTCAAATTGCTCAATTAAGGCCATACAATGTTTGGAAGCGCTTTGCGAGCAGTGGAGGCGAGACACCTGTCAGGTTAACTAAAAGAAAATGACATAGGTTCAAAGGCCTTTTGTGGTGGAAACCATGCAGAGACAAATTGCGGAGCTTGAAGCCATGGCAAGCTTATGAGCGGAGAAACCACCGGTGGAGAAACCTGGATTGTTCATGATCAGAAATGTAAGAAATAGGTCATTAATTTATGGAGGAAAGAAATAAGAAATATGGAGATAACAAGGTTTCTGACCGACAGGAACGATGTTACTGTGAAGAGCTAATGCTGTATACTGTAGATGCAGTAAAACGCTACAGTGTTATACAGTGGCTAGAACCATACATTAGCTACATTAGCTGAAGTTAGCTAGGCAACCAACTGGAGTTAAAAGACCTCTGAAAGTCTTATGTCAAAGAAATGTGACTTATGTGCTGTGCTGACAGTATGTGCATGTCGTTGGCTCGTTGCCATTCACATGGGTGGCTGTTGCATGTGCACGTATGCCATGTTGTTATACTGTACTGTACCACCATTGCAACTAATACACAGTTTCTGTTTGGGATGAACGCAGCACTCTTTACATCACCTGGAATGCATCCTTCTAGCAATAAAGGTCTTAATATCTTTGAGTTTGAGACACTTCAGGTAATGTGAACACCATCACATATTGCAGCTCATGGCTCTCTCATCAAACAGTTTATTAATCTCAGCTGTGCGTGTTTCTTTTAAAGTGGTTTGCACCCTGAATGCGCACACAACAGGCATTGACACTAAGGGTTGCCCACCTGCCCCTGGCTAGTAAATAAAACTTGCGGGCAGGTGGAGTTTGCTTTCAGGTTGCCCGACCGGGCAAGTGCTCGTTTGAGAGGGGACGCAACCCGTCTATAAACACAACAAGAGATTTCTGTCTAAACACCTGAACGTGGCCAGAGCTCTGTCTTCTGATCTGTGGAATGTAAAATAAGAACACTGTTTACCTATAATGTGCTGTTTTCACTGTCGCTACACTTAAAAATATTAAATAACAAGTGTGAGCCCACAGTCATTTTCATAGCTATGTAGGTATTTGGCATAAAAAATTATATGACATTTTCTATCGCACAGCCCCAGAAAGTAAAACAATAAGTGTTAAATTGAACGGTAATTCAACGTTTACCTATCATTTTATAATGGACGGATTGGACGATTTACTTTTCGGGCAAGTGGGCATGCCCTTTGGGCAAGTAGAACATGACCTGTACTTGCCCGACGGGCAAGTGCCTCTGAGACCTTAGTGTCAACCCCTGCACAACCACTAATGTTTGTAAACAAGAAACCTGTCTATACTGTACATCCTCCATGTTGCCACAGAGAGTGAAAAACCAAGAAGGTAAAACATAGTAAAAATCCTCTGATTCTGCCACACTGTTGAATCTGAAAGCAGAGCAGTCTGGATACACACATGGTTTGGCGAAACCAAAAACCAATGAAAGAGAGGGGTGCATTGATGAGGCACACTAAACTTTTAGTTTTTCAAATACTTACAAGGTACAAATTCGAGAGTTCTTTTTAATGCCTGGGACATCAGCAAGGGCATGCGGTCGCAACGGGTTCCTAACGCCAAATCAAATGGGTTCAGATCTGAACCAAGTATACTGAGGAGGCGCGTCTGAAGCCTGTCCTGGACAGGGGTCTACAGGGTAAAAAAAAACACAAATATACATTTTTCAATTCTAAAAAAAATGAAATAAAAAATCTAGGCAGAACAGGAAAAGCAAAGAATGTTGCATTGCTCTTTGTTTTTCAAACTGTGTCGACAGCACATCTTGGCATTGCATTAGGGGCTGGGAAGACCCCTGCTGTTCATGTCTTTGATGTGGAGCAGCATTTGTGGGCAGCCCGCTGATACGGGTATCGATCGCTGCGTATACCAGTATCTTTCCCGCTGGCTTCACCTCTCCTTCCCTCTCTTGTCCTCTCAGCTTAATCTCGATATTGACATGTGTTGGAAGGAAAAAAGGGAGACATACTGTATGCCGCGGATGTGGATTTGGAAAAAAACAACACAAAGTCATGGGGCCTCATTCAGCAACCGTTCTTAAAAGGAAATGTCTTCTTAGACCCTCTTAAACCCACAGTTTTAAAGAAGATTTTGGTATACTCCAATGTTTTCTTAGCTGTGATCAGTTCTTAGGTAAGAACAGAATCTAAGCACTGTTACGGCCACTACACTTGGCTCGAACACCAGTGACCATAACATAATAACAGGACAAAAAAATCAGGTCTCAATTGCAATAAAATGTATTTTACATTCAGATAAACAAGTTCAATGATGTTTATTCTTGAGAATGCAACCAGAATGATACATATACCAGGAGGGTAGCAATAGAAATGAACCCAAACCAAAGACCTAAATAAATGTCCTAACAAACAAAGTAGTAATGGGATGGCCAAACTCAAAAGTGGGGAGTCTGGTGAGCCAGGCAATATGTGCCCGTCGCCTCACCAGACTCCCATAAACTACCAAAACACATAATAATAGGGGTGGGACGATATGGGTACCTCACGATACGATATATATCACGATATTAGGCCCACGATAACAATATATATCACGATATTCGACGATGTTCGATATATTGCGATATCACGATATTCGATATATATTGCAAGAAATTTCACCAACGATATATCACGATATCTGAAAATATCGATATATTGGGATATCACGATATATTGCATGAAAATTCACCAACGATATATCACGATAGTCCTTGTATTCAATTCATAAACACATAAAATAGCACCAAACAGTTCAAAATCATCATTACACAAATACAGAGTAGGAAAAACAACGTATCACAAACTAAAAAAATATATATATATATTTTTCGGAAGTATATTGATTATTTATCGCGGGAGAAAGTATCGCGATATATCGATATATCGATATATCGATATATCGTCCCACCCCTACATAATAAGCTAAACTAACCAGAAACCGGGAAATAAATACCAAACAATACTTACAACCAGCCCATTGGAACTGAAATAAAGAACATAGAAATAAGCAAGGGAACCATTCAACTGTTGTGCTCTGCTGGGGTGCTCATGAGAGCTGGCAACAGCTCCTCTTTATAGCCTGGGTCCTAATCAGGAATGAGACACAGCTGAGGCAGGGAGCGGCAAACAGCAATCTCAGGTGAGTGACAGTTGAGTGTCTAGAACAGCAGCAGCAAGGCAGTGTAGATGTTACAGGGAAATTGGCATTCGTTGGGAAATTGGAAAGGTATGCTTGCTTTTTGGCGCGGGGTTTCGGTGCGAGGCGGGGCTTTGATGCGAGGCGGAGGAGCGCTGAAAATAAAATGGATAATATGAGAGAAATATTCTATGACAGGTTGGATAATGAAGTGGTTAGCCAAACTGAGCAGAGTAACGCTGTATTTTTAACTCGCGAGACGGTGATAATAGTTATTGTCCATGACGGAGGCGTGCCGACTCAGCAGACCTTGAGGCCGAGGAGGTGCGCCCGAGCGAGTGCCCGTGCCGACCGGCCGATGGTCTGCTAGTCGACTCAGCGCCGTCCGAGTTGTAAACCGATAGGGGGAGAATAGATCTTTTCATGGGTTACTATCCACGACACTCTCTAATTAGTGTGCATGCGTGCGTGTGTGTGTGTGTGTGTGGGGGGGGCTCTAGTGTTGCTTGCAGTGTTGCTTGCATTGCCCTCTAGTTTTGGTTCTACAGAATTGCCTAGTAACAGGTGTGTTGATTACATAGACAGATTAACGTCACCAGTCGCAATCAAAGTGAATCGATAACAAAGGGGGAAGCGAGGGGGGGGGGGGTGAAAACGAGCGCTCCTCTAGGCTGAGAAGTGCATATATATGTAAGCATAATATGCTTACATATATATGACCTTCTCAGCCTAGAGCCTGTGCTTGTTATATTATAACAAGCACAGTAGCACTGTGATACTGTGATATGTTTGTGCAAATCAACTCTTTCTTCTGTTTTCTCAAATCTACAATTGTATAATATAGGATTTAAATTACAATAATGTTTTTATCATATCTTTAGAGCAGTAGTTCTCAAAGTGTGGTCTGGGGACCCCCAGGGGTCCACAGCAAACGAGGAGCAGTTTAACCACTTTAACCCTATTTATACTTTGTTTGAAAATAGCCGATCTACAAGCTCACCATTACTGGCCATTTTGAGCTTATAGATCGGCTATTTTCGAAACATTTAGATAAATCTTGAATACCTTTCCCTGGCAGAAAATATTTGAGAACGACTGCTTTAGAGTTTTCAACGGACCTGTGTGTGTGTGTGTGTGTGTGTGTGTGTGTGTGTGTGTGTGTGTGTGTGTGTGTACAGTATGTGACTTGTACAAACATCACCTCCCTTCACCGTTGCCTCTCGCCAACATTTGGGTTTAATTAACATTACGTCTCCCTCCGCTGTCAGAAGCTGACCGGCGTCCCATTTCATTAACATTCCACTTGGCAGGGCTGATTCTCTCACCATGGTTCTGCACCGGAGGACTACATTTCTAATCCCCCCCCCCCCATTTATGGTTTACTGGTGTGTCCGTCCACTGGGAGTTGGTTAAAATGAATGTTTATTCACCATGTCTGTAGTGGTTCTGCCATGTCGCTTGCTCTCGCGGGGCCAGTCCAGAGATTAATGCAGAATCTCTAATCACATTATTGCCCAAGTGTGAGGCTGCTACAAGGACATGGACTACATACACGTTGTGCTGTCGGTGAGAAACCTTATCTAAGGGCGCCAATACTGTGGGCGCCTGGGGGCTAAAGCACCCAGGAGAAATGACGAGCACCCATCACAAACTCATCGCAAAAAAAGAAAAAGAAAAAACCTCTGACATCTGCAGTTTATTAAAGTAACACAGGAAAAAAAAGGAACAAACCTGGGATAACCAGGGTCTCTGGCTCCCCAGGCTCTAACCGCCCCATAGTTTGCAGTTACTGTAGGTGTTCAACGGACTAGATCACCCCAAAAAAATCTTGTTTCCTATCAATTACACACCCCATGAAGGGTTAAATTCATGGAGATTTCTTAGTTTTTGTCGCATTCCTAAGCCAATAATTTGATTACCGGTGGAAAGATGCTAATGTATCCGGTAGGTGGCGGTCTCTCCATCAAATTATTGGCTGAGGAATGCGACAAAAACAAAGAAATATCCATGAATTCAAGTCTCCATGGGGTGACTAATTGATGGATTTTTTTCCAGCAAGAAATCGTGCAGTGCAAGAAGTTACCACAAAATATGTCACAATTGTTCACATAATATATATATATTTTTGGCCATAATAACTGAGATCATCATCTATAATAGTAATATGTGCCGGACGAATGTATAATCAACATAATGCTCGATTTTGGGTCTTACATGAACCTCCTTCTAATAGTGTGTATAACATTGCTGTCGGGTGGAAACCTCATAATGTCCAAAACGGCTTTTCATGTGTTCCAATGGATCCAATGTTGTTATTTAGTCTCAAGATCTTGTTAATACTTCTCATTGGTTCAATATGACGGAATTAACTACTTTCACTTTCATAAAAAATACAGAAAAAGCCAAAAATTGCGGATCTACAAGCTCACAGCGCGTTACGATGTGACGTTACTTTTTCTGCTTTTGAGTGACACTGTAATATGATGAAGTAGTAGGGCATTCATTTATTCACAAAATAAACAAGATGAATTATGGAGATACAAGGATTCTGCCCGACAGGAGCAGATAAGAGACACTTCCTTGCTGAGCACAGTCTGCCTCTTAGCTTCTTCCTGCCGTCCGACTCAATTAAGGACCAAGTACAAAGAGGAAGTGACAGCTCACTTTCCTTTCAGAGCAAAAACAAGATGGGGGCTAATAACAGCATGCAGCTTCCCCGTGGCCAGCCTGTGACCACAGTCATCCGTGACGCCATCTATGGCGTTGGTTCCCAAACTCTTTCAGCTGAGATGCAAAAGATAACATTTGGTGTCTACCCGGGACCAAACTTACAAAAAAAGACATGAATGAATCACTTATAAACACTATTTAATAGTGAAACGTGATTGTGAAGCTTGTACAGTGGCTATCGGCTATTTTCACTATTCCTTAGGGGATTTTCTTTTTTTTCCTTTCTTTTTTTGTTCAGAAATAATTTTGAAAAAATGCCTAATTAGTATTTTACATTTCAGATTTGTTTCTTTTTTTATCTTTTGAATAATAATGAAGATTTGTTTTGGGGAAAAAACAAAAAGGGGATCTTTACCCAAAAATGGGTCCCGACCCATTGTTTGGGAAACACTGAGGACATATCTATGATGTATGAGTCCATAGTTGGACAAGGTTTCCACCCGATTGAACGTCGTTGTCTGACATTATAAAATTAAAGTTTCATATTTCATAAAGTATAAAACATACTGTATGTGGAAACTACTTCCTTGGCCTACTGGCTGCAGGCACAAGGCATTTGGTGCTGATACAGTATGTCCAGTGGTTTGTGAGATTAGCTGCGGATGCACATAGGCAAACACGCACGCACGCACGCACGCGCACACACACACACACACACACACACACACACACACACACACACACACACACACACACACACACACACACACACACACACACACACACACACACATTATGCTCCACTATGTTTCCATTCATTACTGTAGGCTATAATTAAACTAGTTAGTAATCATCCCCTTGTCATATAAGACCACTGATTACTTATTTGTTATTACAATGATTGAAAGTCGGGTCCAGGGAACCCCAGGCAAATCAGTTTAACCACTTTAACCCTATATACAGTACTGTACTGCACATCGACTAATTGAAAATAGCCGATCATGCATTGTGAGCTTGTAGATTGGCTTGAAAAAAATGTGGAAAATTTGGAATATTTCTGAAACCTATTAACTAAAGTAAATGTAAAGTCTTATATAGGCGTCCCTGGCCCAAAATATGTTCAGATGGGGGTCCGGGGCCAAACACATAAAATGAATTTGAAATATAAATGTATCAGAAGCACTGAGATATAGGCTATGTGTTCATTGAATGCATAGTATCTGTACGCAGGTCAGCATTGACATGTTCCAGACAATCTCTCAATATCCAGAAGAGACAAGCTAAATGCCTGATGCTGCTTTGTCTCAATCACTCCTGCCATTTAAGGTCAACGCGGGCCATGGGGGGGTTTTCATCCGGCTAATTTAGACCTCCCGGTAATGTGCGACTTATCTTCAGTCAAATATTTGCTTGCAGATGCTGTCAGTGCGAGTGAGAGGAGCTCTTGGAGGATGAGAGTCAGCTGTCTCTGCAGGCCGGTCTGTTTGCTCTATACTCATGGGAAGTCCCTGTACACACAAGCCAATAATGGTTGGAGGGGAGAGCAAACCAACTGTCTGCTCAGGGAAGACAGTTGGGTTGGGAGTTGGCTGAATTTATTTTGCGGAAACACATCCGACTGCTGAGATTATTGACGCCAAATCTGGACGCAGAGACGAGATGCGCTTGTTTGTGAGTCAAATATGCGCACGTGCACGCATGCACGCATGCACGCATGCACGCATGCACGCATGCACGCATGCACGCACGCACGCACGCACGCACGCACGCACGCACGCACGCACGCACGCACGCACGCACGCACGCACGCACGCACGCACGCACGCATTCGTCTAAGTCAGTGGTTATCTAGCCTGGAAACCAGACGAATCTGCCAGTGCAAAAAAACGTAACAATTGGCCATGCCAGGTTCGTGGTTCTCAATCATTTCTGGATCAGGGCCCACTTTGAATATCTCGAAGGCGTGGCCCACCTATCTGACCACTTATCGGCTGCTGTGTTAAAGGAAAATTTCGGCCGACGTTTTTCATGCCTTTTTAATTATGTTGTGATATGCGACTTCCGGCGCCCCACCGAAAGTCTTTCTAAAGCGTGACTTCCGGTGGAACGCATTCAAGACAATCACGTTGCATAGTGTTCTCTCACTATGAACATCGGATCTCAGCAACAAAAACTAAAACAAAAAAAAGCTTTTAAAATATGCGAACGCAGGTTTTTAGCTGTGGCGGACCCGGGATGGAGTTAAAACATTTTTCTTCTGTACCACTCGTCCTAGGATATCATAACATCATAAAAAAGGTAAGAAAAATGTCGGGCGAAATTCTCCTTTAAGTAGGCAGATGAGTTAGCCTACTTAAAGGCGAGATTAGATTTCTCTAGCGCAGATTAGAAATCCTTGCACATTTTCAGAGCATGTTTATTTCATTGATCAATCAATCAACTGTGTTCCTGCTTGGATCAACGGGACTAACGCAGTATATTATATTACATTCTTTGCATAATTTATTTTATGCTGTATTCAAATTATCATTAAAATCTTAGTATTTTGCCAATTCATTGCGGTGCCCGCCTGCGATATCCTTGCGGCCCACCGGCGGTCCACGGGCCACAGGTCGGGAATCTCTGCTCTAAGTATAGGCTAAGTGCAGTCTCGAGCAACACGACGGTAGACAGTCCATTTATTCACTACTGTGTTGCGGTGGGAGAGAGAGAGAGAGAGAGAGAGAGAGAGAGAGAGAGAGAGAGAGAGAGAGAGAGAGAGAGAGAGTATACAGTACCTTGAAGAAGGATGGGATTAATGCTCCGCAACCTTTGCTCTGGAGACAAAACAGTGGGCCTGCAATGAGCTCCCACCAGTTTGATAAATCATTCATGGTGCCAGACCGATGCATTTAGCGGTAGAGCACTCTGTCCAAAGACCCCCCTGTGGGCGACTTCATTTGTTTAGCTCGGCTTCTGGAGAAGCCCTAATATTGTACAGTACGATAAGAGCTATTTAAGGAGCAACGTGGACGGCAGCTATGTGACCGGGACAGACAGTACTAGCTACTACGCTACGGTGACCAGATGTCCCGGTTTATTGGCCGGGCCTGTCCCAGTTTCATGCTGGGTGTCCCGAGTCCTGACAAATAGCTGTAAAACACTAAAATATCCCAGTTTTCAACATTCACTATAGATTGTCCTGGTTTTCACCACAATTAAAATAATAACACTTGTTTTTGGTGCTTACATAGATGTTCATCATGTTCTGTTCTGCTGAAAGGTGCAGTCACCATGTATGTGTTAAGTGCTCGAAGAAATTGTCTAAAGTAGCCATCACATTGCAACACATTGGGAGCTTGTATAGACTGGCTATTTGTGCTGATTTAAAGGACGACTTCACCCATTTTCAACCTATCTTCATATAATTGGTCGTGGCAATGGTACCAATTTTTCTTTTAAAACTTACTCTGTGTCTCAGAGGAGGGCTGTGGACACACATAGGGCTGTGGACACTTCAGAAACCCGCCTACCAGTGACGTCATCATTAGGCAGTTTTTTTATTTTATTTGTATTAACGTGTGAACAATGGCTTCCATTTTTGCTAACTTTCCAGGAATAGAAAAGGCCTGCAGTTTCTATGATCTTGGATTGCCCATCGATGATGTCACTGGTAGACGGGTTTCTGAACTGCCCACAGCCCTCCTCTGAGACACAGACTGAGTAGACACAAATGGTACCATCTTATCACGAGCATTAGTGAAGACCAATTATATGAAGATAGGTTGAAAATGGGTGAAGTCGTCCTTTAAGTGATTAAGGGTCCCGGTCTTGCATTTTT
This sequence comes from Gymnoscopelus braueri, assembly GCF_963280865.1. Taxonomy (NCBI): domain Eukaryota; kingdom Metazoa; phylum Chordata; class Actinopteri; order Myctophiformes; family Myctophidae; genus Gymnoscopelus; species Gymnoscopelus braueri. Next base: position 6,794,476 of record NC_137606.1, read on the forward strand.
GAAATAGGTCACCCTAGACTGGGACAGACACTGTCTTCAACTTCAGTGGGATATGAGCGCGCGGGAGGGCGATGTTTCCCCCTGTCACCTTTTAGAAGAAGACGGAGTGAGGGGGAAGGGTTATGTGTGTGTGTGTGTGTGTGTGTGTGTGTGTGTGTGTGTGTGTGTGTGTGTGTGTGTGTGTGTGTGTGTGTGTGTGTGTGTGTGTGTGTGTGTGTGTGTGTGTCTCCCTTTAAAAGGGAGGAGGACAAGGAGGAGATATTGATTTATGGGCTCCTGCAGCTCTCCTCCCTCATTCATCACCCTGTCCCTGTGTGCAGGCAGCCGTCCCTCTCCTCCACCACCCCACCCCCACCCCCACCCAGTGGTGGAAAAAAGTACTCACATGTTTTACTTAACTAAAATTATCAATACCACAATATAAAAATACTCTGTTACGAGTAAAAGGCCTCAGTGTTCAAAATGTTACTTGAGTAAAAGTACAAAAGTATTGGTATCAAAATGTACTTGAAGTACCAAAAGTAAAAGTACTAAAATGTTTGAAAATAGCAGTAGATCGGCTATTTTCAAATGGCCTACGTATAAAATAGGGCTAAAGTGTTAAATGTATGTTTTATAATATAATCATTGATATCAACAAAGTAACTGTAGACTGTAGTAACTAAAGTTGTCAAATAACTGTAGTGGAGTAAAAGTACAATATTTGCCTCTGAGATGTATGGAGTAGAAGTAAAAGTAGGGCTACTGAAAATTGGAAATACTCCAGTAAAGTAAAAAATACCTCAAAGGTGTGCTTAAGTACAGTACTTGAGTAAATGTACTTCGTTACTTTACACCACTGCCCCCACCACCACCACCATAACCCACCGCACAGCATCTGGCCGCTTGCGCTTGCATGTCTGTGAGACGCAGCGCACGCTGTGAGCTCCTCTGACCAGAGGGCCCCCGTCCCCCCCACCCATCCCTCAATGCCACACCACCGGCGTTGCCAGATTCTGCAAGAGAAACAAGCGGCCTATATGAAAGCGAGACCAAAATAGGCTACGTTTTACCACTTTACATCAACTATTTGAAAATAGCAGATCTGCAAGCTCACAATATCAGATCTACAAGCTTGTATCTGCTATTTTCAGAAAATATTGAAAAAATAAATACGTGAAACATTTGACCAACACAAATCTTGTATGGGGTCCCCCGGCACAAAATATGTTCAGATGGGAGGTCCGCGGACGTATAGGCCTATCTGGGGGTCCTTGACATAAAAAAAAACGTTAGGAAACAAGCCAGAATAAGCAACAATACTAGAAACATGCCCCAAAAAAAAAACCCGCAACCAGCAACCAATATTTACAAGCGACAGAAAAACAAGCCCAAAGTCGCTTATAATAAGTAGACATGGCAACACTGCACACCACCGCAGACGGCCTTGACAGAACGGCCCCCAGAAGCGCCCACCACGGCGCCCAAAAACATGAAGAGGCCACATCTCCTTGGATGAATGACTCATTAAAATAATGATGTTCTGTTTGTCTGTAACACTGTCTTAGGGAATTGGCCTGGATGGCATTCACTTCTATTGATCTATTATCATTGTTGTTTGAATATGATAATAATACTGATAATACTAATAATACTAATAATAATACAAACAACATATTGTACTTTTACTCCACTGCAATTATTTGAAAACTTTAGTGACTAATTACTTTGCAGATATACATTATGATATTATGAAACATACATTAACCACTTTATAGCCTTATTTTATACCTAGGCTATTTCAAACATTTTAGTACTTTTACTTTTGGTACTTTAAGTACATTATGATGCCAATACTTTTGTACTTTTACTCAAGTCAATTTAGAATTCTGGACTTTTACTCGTAACAGAGTATTTCTATATTTCAGTATTGGTACTTCTACTTAAGTAAAATTATTGAGTACTTTGTCCACCACTGAGTAGTAATAATAACAATTACAGCTCTTGATAATTGATTTGAAATGCTCAAAGCCGGATGCACACGATGGTGACATAATATGCACATTACATCCTTTTGTCTGAGTACACGAGGAAGGAGAAATCGTGAGAGAGCGTGAGGAACACGCCCTTGAAACAAGTGTTGGCTCCTCCATTATTCAATAAAACTGGTCTGTCTGTCTGTCTGTCTGTCTGTCTGTCTGTCTGTCTGTCTGTCTGTCTGTCTGTCTGTCTGTCTGTCTGTCTGCCTGCCTGTCTGTCTGTCTACAAAGTGACAATTACACCTGCATGATGCCTGCTCGTCTTCTGTTGTACTTGTTGGATGCTAATTAACAACGGTTGTCATGGCGGGTGGTCTAAATAATTCAATTGCTCGTCTTTATCGCAACATTTTTATAGCTTTGTTCCCCCGAAAGATTTATTATTCCGTCAAAATGTAATGACCTCCCCCAGAAAGCCATACAATTTTATTGCTTTCCCCGCACACTTTTTTTTACTGCTGCGTTCATTTAGGAATAAAGACATTATAATAAAAAAAAATGGAAAAAAAGTCTGTTATTAATGCATTCAAACTGGGGGAAACTTGCAGAATGAGCAGTGTTGCCCTTTAAAAAAAAAATATATATATATATATATATATATATGATGACACAGCCCCACAATGAGCGCTGTCAGAGGGAGAATTAAAAACTTCTTGTGGTTTTTCATTTCTTTTGTGTGTGTGCGGTGCAAGGCTTTTGAAGCGCTGCAGTGGCACCGCCAGGCCAGCTTCCACGAAATAGTATAGGTTCACTCAGGTTATAGACCTACATTCATGGACGGAAAAGTGCATTTTCATCATTGAATTTTATAAGAGTTCAAATGAGGGCTGCCTTTTCTTTCACAGCGGAGGGAGTGCACGGTGACGGTCACCTATCCTTCAGTCAGACAAAGACCCCCCTTTCATCACCTATGAATATTCTCCTGCAGCCTTCACAAAGTCACATGTATTCTTCATGAGACATAACGTAACAGACTGCAATCTGGGGTCGTGGGAAGGTGATGGTGTATACTTTCTATTGAAGCTTCACTGTTTTTTTAGGAATAGAATGTAATGTACAATCTGTCTGGTAGAATACGTTATACATACATGGTATTCAATAACTTATACAATGTAGTCTCCCTGCTCTTCTATTGAGACGTTTAGATCGTGTCAAAGGTCAAGCAGGAAACCAGGTTCAAATCCGGGATAGAAGAGGAAAGTTATAGTATGTGCTGCTTTAAGTCCGTTTTGGTTGTTTTTGAAAGGCATATACGTGAATGCATTTTTTTATGTTTATTGTAATTAAGGTTCTGGCAACATATAGGCTACAATACGGACTGAACGTGTACATAAACACTTTCTGTAGGTTTTTAACTACTGTACGTTCAATCTGGGAACCCATCGCCAAATGAAAAGGAAAAACAGCGCCCTCTGCTGTATTTACTAATCTGTTCTTGAGAGATTACTGTACATTAGACACAAAATCATCAGGGATCACAGCATCATGAATGTAAGTTCTAATACATATTCCTATTCAATTCAAAGTATGCTTTATTTTTATTATTATTTGTATTAACTTTGAAATTGCACTATACCGGTTAATAAAGTGTGGGCTCGCCTAAACAATTCCCCCATAAAATGTTGTCCAGGAATGAAGAAGTCTGAGAACCTCGGTTAAAGGATTTTTTCAATGATAGATAACGAACAACAAAAAGAACCTGGCATTACTATTTTGGTCATGTAATAAGCCAACATTTTCAAACATTAAATATAATAATAAAATGCAATGATGGGGGGGGGGGGGGCTACAATTAACTCATTTTGTTGTTTCCAAATATCTTTATTTAATTCACACTTTTGTGCTGATGTTCCATTATATTGCCACCACCACCGTGACAGCCGCTTAACCCTGTATTGAGCCAGTCCTAATCTCTTATCAATGGCGCTGCACTGACCGGCACTGAGGGACTCACTTGAATGACAAGAGCCAAATTCCAATACTAAGCCTTCTGCCTCTGGTGATACGTGAAATACGTTAAAAATTGGTGACCTGTTGAAATTTGTGGTAACGTCAAGGTCTGACACATAAACAGAGTTAAACCCAGCTGTATTTTGGCCACATTATAGAATCGTTCAGACATTGTCGTTAAGTGAGGTCCGTAAGACGGTCACATAATGCGGCAGGTCACCAATTTCACTGTAACTAACCCAGATCAGATCTCACACAAACCCTACTTCCTCAGAGCCTCCTCTAACATCTCATGCCATAGATCAAAAAAACATTTAGAAATTAGTTTTAAGCCTATTCCAGTCATGTAATAATAGAGCACCGAAGTCTGACGTAATTTGCACATCCTAGGTTTGTCTACATTGTTCGCGGTTTTCCACCCCCATTCTGAATCCCCATAGACGTATTTAATATCGCGTCAAATAAGAACTGTGTACCAAAAATAAACAAATGACCCCGGCGGTTTTACTCTTATGGATATGAAGCATCAACTGACGGTGAGAAAACGCTAATGTTACTTCCGCCGAGTTAGTTACATTTTCGCCAGAAACACACTGGTTCAAACATAAGTGACTATCATAAACGATACAGAACCTCCTCCCTGACAATATCGCAGAGACAGTTTGTTTATTGTTGGATCACAATTCTTATATGAGACGATTCTATGATGACCCAATGTTATTCTCCATAGCGAAATTACTTTACGAACCTGGGGATGAACGAGTGACGTCAGGACTTCTGTACTCAATAGGTGACCATGCGTCAAAAATACCCGATCTACAAGCTCACAAGCTTTTGTGAGCTTGTAGATCGGCTAATTTTGAGTGAGAGATTCGGTGGGGGGAAAGAGGAGTGGGCCGAGGACCCAGGGGGACCCCGGTCAGCGAAGTTAATAGGGTATAATTGGTTGAGCTACTATATCGTATTTATCTCTCTTTATTTGACATGTTTTTCGCGATTTCTCCTTAAATGCCCTTTTCAGAGTCAAAATTGTTTATTTAGTATATTTTCTCACACACTGACTTTCCCTGGGTGAGGTCGTGCGCTGTGGTGAACAGCAACAAATACCATAAATATTTGATGCCTGGCTGTGTACATAAAGCACTTTGAATAGCCTTTCTATATGGAAAGTAGTATACAGCTGGAGTTGGCTTGGACCTGGGGGGCTTGTATATGAGCATCTCTAGTGGTCTTGTCTTCACATTGGTGCACTTATCCCACACCCTGAATTCCCATCATGGTTTTTAATGTCCTGTACCCCGACCTCTTACAGAGTTCTGATATATGGTGGGCCCGGATCAGAGATGGTGTATCGAAGTGGTTCTCAGAATGAGGTTCGGGATCCCTAGTTGTCCTTGAGAGAGTCCCAGGTAGTCCCCAGTAAAAATGAGGTATACAGTAGTTTAATTTCAGTATTATTTCACTGGCTAGAAGTTAGCCCAGGGAGAGAATGCATATCATTTTCTCTCTCAATGTTATCTCCCCACTTATTGTACAGTATAGATGTAGCAGAGTGGCTCACAACCTCAGCCTGATGGCCTGAAAGTCTAATAGCTCCCCCAAGTAATAAATAATTCCCTTTGGCTTAGTGGTTAAGATGTTGCCTTTCCACGCAAGAGACCTGGGTTCGATTCCCGGGCGTTACATAGAGAGAGTTTTGTATTAAATCTAAAAACTTCTACAAATCTTCTCTTATGACACACTGACACAAAATCTTTGAAATTGGGGTCTGCAGCCTATTAAGTATCATTGGGGTGGTGGAAAGTAACCAAGTACATTTACTCAAGTACTGTACTCAAGTACAATTTTGAGGTACTTTTAGTTTACTGGAGTATTTCCAATTTTAATAGTTTCACTATTTTAGTTATTTTTAAATGTATTTTCGCCTATGATGACATGCCCCAGATAGGGATCGATTATGAATAAATGATGTTATTAATTACTATTATTATTATTATTATTATTATACTTATTATAATCCATTACATCGATTAGTTCCATTTACTGTTGCACCACCATTTGGTTCAGTGGTGTTCGGAGTTGATAGCAGTAACTATAATGGAGTAGATCTTCATCTGGGTTTTATTTTGTCTGTTTCTGTTTGAGATTTAACCCATTCAATCCGGGGAAGCATCTCTGTCATTTTAGATTTCTTTGGCTATTCAAAACATAGCAGATATACAAGCTACGAGCTTGTATATCTGCAACAAAAAAAAATCGTGAAAATGTGTGCAATTTGGCCGATTCTACAAATATCGAACCGTTTTTTGAAAAAACGTGTGTTGCTATCAGTGGTTCTCAAACTTTTTCATGTGAAGGACCACTCAAAAGTATATGTATTTGTCCAGGGACCCCCATCTCAAAATGTTTTGTTCCAGGGACCCCCAGAAGCAAAGATTTTAGTTAAAAAATTATATATTCAAAGATTGGTACACATTTTCATGATTTTCTTTTCAAAAATAGCAGATCTACAAGTTCAAAGCACGGCACTCGTGCCGTGCTATGAGCTTGTATATCTGCTATTTTTGAATAGCCCAAAGAAATCTTAAAATGACATACAGATGCGTTCCCGGTCTTCAAGGGTTAACACCTGTAAACATATTGCATCTCGGGACTGACAATTACGGTTAAGAGTATCAGCCCTGACTATCTCACAACTGGTTCTGCCAAATATTGGACAATAAAAGCTAAAAGGCACACAGAACATACCATGCACAGATAATGTATGACTAAAAATGCCATCGCTTTAATCTCATCTCCCCGATAATTCAAGAAGATGGCGTTGGAATAATGAGAGAACTGAACGAGCAATACTGGCTCAGAAACCCATCTTGTCGCTTTATTTACCTTTACTAGTGCAGTAATTCTCTGCTAGTGAGGAGTCATTGCACAGGGAGGAACATCTATTCTCTTTATGGGATCGATGCCCATGGCGGGGGATTACTTTAGCTATTATCTGGAGCTGAAATACTCACACTATCGCACAAATCTTTTCATACCGCGTGTGCATAAAGAAAGGCACTGAAGATGTCACTGTTTCCAGTGAAGCATAATTTACATTGTCATGTGAAGAATGACGGCGCACACTGACTAGTGTGTGTGTGTGTGCCGCATGCATTTGATCTCACATTTTCATTGAACTGGGTACATTGACAGTCTTTTGATCACTCCGACTGGATGGTGGCAACCTGCGCTGGCAGCTGTTGCTTTTGGATTCGCTCCATTGGCTGGCTGATTCGAATGCGAAAAAAACAACAGACAAATCTTCCTCCTACATGTTTTCCTTTTCTGAATGCACATTGCATTGTGGCAGTATTCCCAATTGTATCCCCAAGACCCCCCCCCCCCCCCTCCCATCCCATCCATTCCCAAACAAACCCACCCCCACTTCCTTCATGTGCAATTTACACGGGCTCGCTAATGAAGCCGAGCTGATTCGAGTGCATCCAAGCTGCACAAATGGAGCCCCCTGTATCATTTATTCCTTTCAAGTGCCGGGAAACATTGCTCTTGTATAAAGTCTACTCTGAGACTTCTTTTGTGCTTTAATGTGCGACCTGACGGCTTCCCCGTTGACAGGCCCTTAATGCTGGAAATGAATATGTTGGCATGATTGTTATCATCCCCAGCCCCGTCATTACCGAGGGAGAATAAAAGCACTGGACTATAGCTCCCGGTTTGCATATTTTCGGTATGATTTCATGGCTCCGAGGCGCATCAGGAATCCTCGCAGAGTCCCATATGGCTACGGCTGGATGGATACACAGCATAGCAACACGCAAGAGCGGGTGCATCTCAGTGGCCTGTCCGCGCCGAGGTGGCGGCGGTGGTCTCGGGGTGATGGAGAGAGCATGTCCTGGCCATGTATGGTGTTGTGAGCACCGAACCACCTCCCGCCGCGGGCGTGACCTTCACTCTCTCGCTGCTTAACCCAATCAATTACGGTTCAGAACAGAAGCCAAGAAGAGAGAGGGGAGAGACGGAGAGCCGGCGACCTTGTCACAACGCCGAGGAGAATGTGAATAATTCCCTTGGAGACCCATAAAGAAGGCTTCCATGGCAGGGACACACGCAAGAGGATGGGGAAGGTATGGCTTGTCGAGCGCGAAGGAGGGAGGAAGGGAGGGCGGAACGGTGGCTTGAGAAACAGGGGACAAAAAGCAGGAGGACGAACGCACAGACGTGAGTCGAATGGCCCACAGTTTTAGGTGTTGCTGTCAAGCCCCAGCCTGATTATCAGACGGAAGCTGCGTGGAGCGTCAGTCTGACATTGGCTGCAGTGTAGTCAATTACAAGGGGGAGGGGATTAGAATTTCCCTAAACCAATCACAAGAGATCCACGGATCCAGCTACATCTGACGTCATCGCACAGTATGTTTTAGCAGATATTCGCTGATTGGCTTGTCGTTAGACCCACCCCCACCTCCGACTCTCATTGGACGTATACTTTTTGTACCGAATAAATCCTATAGGTTCACATTACAACACCAGACCAAGAGGCAGTCCACTCATAGAGTGGGCGGGATCTATGGTTTGGAACCAGTCAAGCCCAGAACCATGGTGGACTAGTGAAGCTGCGGTCGCCCGGTGGTCAAATCTGGCTTTGCAAGACTTCCGCGTTTAAAATGCTGCTGCGCATGCTTCTATCGTCTGAAACGCTATAGTGCGCCTGCTCTGTTGGCTCCAACGCTGGAGCCAATCCAGGAGGTATAGAGGTACTTCCGCGTGCTTCATGCGCTGGTGGGCAACTTTCATTGAAATGAGTAGGTGGGGGCGGGGCCTTCTGTTCTCTAGATATATTATTATAACTCTATGGTTGCTGTAAGCACACAGCTGTAACCGTTTGAGTTGTCCCTACAATGTTTTTTTTCTTCTTTGTTCTCCACCAGGTCTTCAACTGTAAGTTTATTGTCACATCACACTACACTTTTACTGGTGTAAAAGTGTGAGTCAAGTCTTCACAGTATAAGCTCCCAATGATTTGCATTTAGTCAAAATAATAGAGAAAAGAGAGTAAACTAGAAAAAGTGCTCCTCGGAGCACAGGTCTCCGCCAGGTCAGGTACGTTATTGTGGCCTCCTGGTGGCGCTATAATGTGAAAAGGGTGCCATTTATTCTTAGGTCTTTCACGGCAATCAGACACTGCATTCATGATTTGAGGCATTTTGTTCCAAAAATGTGTTTTGCTAAATTAGACCTGCTGGTGGCGCTATAACAGGCCAATGTGAAAAGGGTGGCATTTCTTCCTCGGCCTAGTGGGAATGTGCGTGTGAAAATTCACGGAAATCGCAAGCTGCGTGCATAGTTTGAGGCTTTTTGTTCAAAACGGACCAATCCTGCAAACTTTGGAAGCCAACCATAGGCAATGAGGATGGAATATGGGAAATCGGACAGATTTGTGTTGATCACATGACTATAGAGATACTGTGTACCGATTTGCATGACGTTTGGATAAAATCTGTAGGAGTAATGTAAAAAAAAAAAGGGTTTTGCACAAATCGGGCCCAAAACAGGCCCATGTGAAAAAATTGGGGCAGAGGTTCTGAATTGGCATCAAGGGAGTGTGTGTGCACAGTTTCGGAGCGACCGGGCCAACGGTGCCAGAGATTAGCTGCTAACACACAGACAGGACGGACGGACGGACGGACGGACGGACGGACGGACGGACGGACGGACGGACGGACGGACAGGGGCGAAAACATACTCTCTCGCCATGCCTTTCGGCCTTGCGGAGACAATAATGAGAATATCTGTCTATTGTGCGAGTATAGAGACATCGCATAGCAGCAGGTATCAAACATGTTCTGTAGTGATAGCGCCAGTGCATGGAGACCCTGCCTCTATCTTACCCCCCCCCCAGCACGCCTTAAGGCCTTTACAGAAAGGGTGTGATTTTTCGCACGGAAAAAACAGACAATATCATTTTTTAAATGATCACATGGTTCTCTATGACCTCATGCACACCGCCTCCGAATTTGCCGTGCAGCAAGTGGCTGCGGCGGCGCGTTTTTTTTCTTCAATCGAACCGTTCGATTTGTGCGTCTTTTCGCAAGCGGTAAAAACTGATTGACCAATCGCACCCTGTCTGCAAAGGCCTTTACTCCTTGTATCACTTTTTTGTGATAGATGCTACTGTAGTTAATCTCAGTGGTGGAAAAATGACTTTTTTTTTTTTACTTAAGTAAAAGTATCAATACTGCAATGTAGAAATACTCTGTTGCAAGTAAAAGTCCGGAATTCAAAATTTACTTGGGTATCAAAATGTACTTAAAGTACCAAAAGAATGTAGAATATACCTGTTACTGTATGTATACCTGACCATTTAAAGTGTAGTTTATTGTCAAGGGCTTACTCCGATTTAGTCGCTGGATAAGAGTGATTAACTGTACAATGGTGGTGAATGGTTGCACTATATATACTTCTGTTTCCTCGACAACAGAGCACAGAAGGAGCAACCGATAAAAGACGATCTACAGTACAATAGTTGGACTCGTATCAAGGCCAGGTAGCTAAACAATCCAAGGCTCAACCAAAGTTCAGCATTGTTTTAAGCTGCTACAAGTAGAAAAAGGAAAGAACAGAGCAGCAGAAAGTCAAAATTTTAACTTTGTTGTGAGTACAATAGCTCATGGTGCTGGCAAACAGATACAATGTAAACAACGATATGGCCTTCAGCAGAAATCTTACACAATGATATTTATACTACAGCAGTGCATGGATCTCAAAGTGGGGTCCGGGGACCCCCAGGGATCCTTCAGGGTGTTCCAGGTGGTCCCCAACAAAATGAGTTAATATAGAATCAGTTTAACCACTTTAACTCTATATAAATTGGCTATATTTTCAAATAGCCAAGCTTGTCCTTGACGAATACCAAAACACAGTCGCCCCGGGGCAAATCCGGCGGTATTCACCTGGTATTCCTAAACGTAACCTCAGTAAACTGTGCCTAAACCTAACCTTATTCCAAAACGTAACCTCAGTAAAACTATACCTAAACCTAACCTTATTCCTAAACGTAACCTCAGTAAACTATGCCTAAACCAAACTTTATTCCTAAACGTAACCTCAGTAAACTATGCCTAAACCTAACCTTATTCCTAAACGTAACCTCAGTAAACTATGCCTAAACCTAACCTTATTCCTAAACGTAACCTCAGTAAACTATGCCTAAACCTAACCTTATTCCTTAATGTAACCTCAGTAAAATGGTGTCAAAGCCTAACCTTATTCCTAAATGTAACGTCAGTAAAATGGTGCCAAAACCTAACCTTATTCCTAAACGTATCCTCAGTGAAACTATGGCTATCCCTAAACTTATTTCTAACCTTATCCTCAGTAAAACAAATACACAAATACAAGAACCACTGGTCCGCGAAAGAAAATGGGGGCGAGTGTGTTTTGGGGCGAGCTTTCCGGTTACCTCCTTGACGTGAAGAAGTTTGAGAAGAACCACTGTACAGTTACACACATCTACAGTGAGATTTCATATTTAGCTCAACGGGGAAGAAGAGAGAGAGACGAAGGGAGGTCCTCTCCCTGCTGTCTGGCCTCAAAGTCACCCTGGATCTCCAGTGAGCTGCATAGCCATGATTCTGTCTGCCTCGCCGATGAGTCTAGTAATTAAATTGTCCACGGCGAGGTGAGGGCATATTAACCCTTTCAATCCGGGAACGCATCTGTGTCACTCACTCTGGATTTTCTTTGGGCTATTCAAAAAAATAGCATTATCTACAAGCTCATAGCGTGGCACCGAGTGCAGCGCTATGAGCTTGTAGATAATGCTATTTTTTTTTGTGAAAAAAAATCGTGACAATTTGTGCAAATCTCTGAATATATATATTTTTTAAAGCAAACATTTGTAACTCAGATCTTTGCTTCTGGGGGGTCCCCGAAACAACATATTTTACAAACGTTCGCTTTGAAAAAATACATTTTCAAAGATTTGCACGCGGCGCCGCGCTATGAGCTTGTAGATCTGCTATTTTTGAAGTATAAAATAATCTAAAATGACATAGTAGCCTTTGCGTTTCCGGATTGAATGGGTTAATGCGGAAGCTCGCATGATTGGGCAGTGGTGGTCCGGGCAGAGAGAGAAAGAGAGAGAGAGAGAGAGAGAGAGAGAGAGAGAGAGAGAGAGAGAGAGAGAGAGAGAGAGAGAGAGAGAGAGAGAGAGAGAGAGAGAGAGAGAGAGAGAGAGAGAGAGAGAGAGAGAGAGAGAGAGAGAGAGAGAGCTTGGTGCTTGCTAATGGCCCATGTTCAACATTTGCACATAAATGTTGTCCTTGCCGAGCCAGAAGCTCATCCGAGCTGTCACGGGCAAATGAATCATCTCTTCAGCAACACCGGGCATCCATTCCACCTCATAAGCATGAGACATGATCATGTATGCTGTAAAAAAAAACATAAAGGCATTGTCGCATATTTATGTGTTTTTGTGTGTGTGTTTTTTACCCTCCAGTAAGCATGAGTACATTTTCTAGTTCATGGTTTCTATTTATACATTAGTTTAACACTTGCTACTACTAGTCATCTTACGATGAACAACGACGTTGTGGGGAAACACTAATGACACACGTGCACAAATATTACACATTTTAAGGCAATTAATTGAAGGTACTACCCGATTTCTTTATTGCTTTGAGCTGCTAAAATGAATGTGCTACTGTATATGTGTGGGGAACAAAAGACACACATACATACATACAGTATTAAGTCCATTAACCTCAATGTCTGGTAAGAACGTGTGCACATGCACTTACCCGCTCAACCTGTCTGAATTGGTCTGATCATCCGAGGCTTTCAGGAATATGAAACAATACAAATGTAAACCAGTTGTTCTCACGCTTTTCTGGATCAGGGCCCACTTGAACATTTCGACCGCTTTCGCAGCTTTTTTTTAAGTGGTCAAAGCTTTTGTTACGTGGTCAGATGGGTGGGCTGCGTGCATTTTCAGAGCATATTTTGTTCAAGCAATCAATCAATTGTGTTACAGCTTTGGATCAATGGAACTGACGTGGTATACTTTAAAGGAATAGTTCACCCAAAAATGAACATTTTTTCTGTCGATTAGTCACCCCAAGGAGACTTGAATCCATGGATATTTTTTTTGTTTTTGTCGCATTCCTAAGCCAATAATTTGATGACTGGCAGTGGTTCCGGTAGGAGACACAAAGAGTCTCCTTTGTGTCTCCTACCGGTCCACTGGTAAAAAAAAATAAAAATATCCATGAATTCAAGTCTCCATGGGGTGAGTAATCGATAGGAAAATAAGTCATTTTGGGGGTGAACTATCCCTTTAAGTTCTTATTTATCAGTAGGCCTATCATAATGGAAACTCGTATTTTCAAGGTTTTAAAGAAAAAAATGTGACATGATTATAACATGATTTATTAATCAATCATATTTGGGGGCCTTGCAATATCCTCACGGCACACCAGTGGGCTCCGGGCCACAGGTTGAGAACCGCTGATGTAAACCTTAATTTGTCCACGAGCATGCTGAGAAAGCATGGCCCTGCTTCAGATGCATAGAGGTGCTGCAGCTCCACACCTGGGATGAGTCCAGTCCAACTCCAGACCAGCGAGCAAGCTCCACCGGAGCGCTGGAGGCTTTACAGAAAACCTGACGAGACCAGAGAGCATTGCTCATTCCCCTCTCCTTTCCCCATATTAGCCGGGGGTCCGATCCCACTGCCCAGACGGGAGATTACCAGAGGTGGGACAAAGTATTCCAACTCCAGTGCTTGAGCCAAAGTATAGACGGTGGTGGAAAAAGTACTCAAATGTTTTACTTAAGTAAAAGTATCAATACTGCAATGTAGAAGTACTCTGCTACAAGTAAGAGTCCGGAATTCAAAATGTACTTGAGTAAAAGTACAAAAGTATTGGTATCAAAATGTACTTAAAGTACCAAAAGTAAAAGTACAACATTTTTTTTAAATAGCAGATCTACAAGCTCACAACGCGTCGCGATGCGACGCGTTGTGAGCTTGTAGATCGGCTGTTTTCAAATAGCCTAGGTATAAAATAGAGCTAAAGTGGTTAATGTTTGTTTTACATATAATGATTTATATCGGCAAAGTAACTTGTAACTAAAGTTTTCAAATGATTGTAGTGGAGTAAAAGTACACTATTTGCCTCTGAGATGTAGTGGAGTAGAAGTAAATGTATAGAAATACTCCAGTAAAGTAAAAAATACCTCAAAATTGTACTTAAGTACCGTACTTGAGTACATGTACTTTACACCACTGAGTATAGATACTCCTAATATCCAATACTCCAAATATTACTCAACTAGTGAAAGTTGCTCTGTCAAATACCGGAGTTTACTTGCTATTAAAGAATCAGTATTCAAAACTACAAATTACAAAGTACATTTTATTTTCAATATCAATGCATTGCTGCATTAAGATGTAGACATTTTCCCCACACACTTTCCAGAAATGTAAAAATATACGTTGCAACGTGTTGTGAGCTTGTAGATCTGCTATTTTCACTATACTAGAGGTTCGGGCCTCTACACGGCCTTCACAGTCTACGTCGCACTGTGTAAAGTACAGATACTCACAAAATGTACTTAAAGGACAACTTTGTTTTTTTTACAACCAAGGTTTATGTTTTAACTTGTAATTAAAGTAAATAAGAGATGAGTGTACATTTTTTTCATTTACTGCTTTCTATAGTTTTAGCAATTTTCGCGATCTTTTTTTACAGTGGGCTGGGGCATTCGGGCAGGTGGCTAAATATGATTTTTTTTTACACAATAACCCGGCGATTTCTTTATTATTATTTACAGTAGCTCTTCTAGCCCCCAATAAGTCACATCTGGCCATCAAAGACCACAGGACCTTTTTTCTTGTGTAAAAAAAGACTGTATAGACATATTTAGGCTAAATATGTCTTTTTTTTACACAATAAAAAAAGTCCTGTGGTCTTTGATGGCCAGATGGGAGTTATTGGGGGCTAGAAGAGCTACTGTAAATAATGTCCTTTAATTACAGTACTCAAGTAAATGTACTTTGTTACAGTCCACCACTGCTCATTCCCTTTTCCTTTCCCATCCCGGCCGGGGGTCCGATTGGATCCCACAGCCCAGGTGGGAGATTACCATTTAGCAATCATGTCTCGTCGTTAGATTTGATTCTGCAGGATTTTCAGCATGCACTGTTACCGTCTAATTGGATTTTAATATGAAGTCACATTTCTAACACAGCGTATTTTGGTGTGAAATCTGCTTGGCTTAGGAATCTTGTTAACGTGGCTGGTACACATTTGGCTGGTAGATGTTTTCAGCATCTCCCTCCAATATTTCTGTCTTCTGAGCAGCGTATTACCTCTCACTGCTTTGTTGTAGCCAGGGCATGACAACACGTCGGAATTTCAACTAGTATACGATTTCTACAAGGTGTCACGTGCTCCTGTGGCAATGTGAAACGGCCAACCTTCTCCTGATTAGAAAGGAAGAGCCAATACTAACACTGACTTTAAAAACATGTTGAAATAAGCTGTTTATGTAGGCTCCTACTTATAACTAAGCTGTACTATATTATTATAATGCAATTATAGCCTACTATTAAAAGTAATTGTGCATTGTGGGGGATGCAATGACAGCACCATCATTACCGGTACCACAATCGCATCCACTATAACTAATTGCTTAAGCATAAAATACCCTCCTGTCTGCTTGTTATCCATAAACAACATCACGTTTATTCACTGCGGACGTTTTGTAAAGAAAAAAAGAAAAGCATCAACATGATGCGGCAGTGGCTCAGGAGGCAGAGCGGCCGTCTTGGAATACGAAGGTCTGCAGGTTCGATTCCCGGCTCCTCCTGGCTGCGTGTCAAAGTGTCCTTGAGCAAGACACTGAACCCCTAACTGCCGTGAATGTGAAGTACATTGTAAACGCCTTGGATAAAAGCGCCATATAAATGCAGTCCATTTACAATTCATCAAATAATTCACCCATGACTGCCTTTTGAGAGCCATGGTGTACATTTCTAATGGAACGTGCGTCAGCTATGTTGAGTCAGGCTGATCAGTGCTGGAAATTATGTTTAAACAGCGATCAGCCGTGAATTTTAAGAAATGTACATACCTCAATTTACCTCAAGTGGTTATTGCGGTCCTCAGGTAGAACGAGAGAAAGAGAGACACTGGGGAGGTATGAATGAACCGGTGCTTCCTTCTGTGGCGGACTTTAGTTTGTTTGGCAGCGTTTTTTTGGGCAGCAGGCTTCGCTAGCTTGTTTGTTTGCGAGCCATCAATCATAGTCACCTCCTAATGACTTATTCATTAACTTCTTCAAAACACCCATCTTGATGATGAGACGGGAAGGTGCATGTTTCACGGCACACACTGTCGAGCGCCCGGGCTGCAGTCAGCATTTTGTGCTATTAGAGACACTATTAATCAATTTTAGCTGGGCTGGAGCGGGTCCCAGATGCGAAACAGTGAGGGAGGGGATACACAAAGTGTGGCGCATGTGTTGGGTGTGTCCACATGCGTGCGTGCGTGCGGGCCGTGGCGTGGCGTGGCGTGGCGTGGCGTGGCGTGGCGTGGCGTGGCGTGTGTGCGTGGCGTGCGTGCGTGCGTGCGTGCCTGCTTGCATTTGGGGGTGTGACAGACAGGCAGGCAGATGATAGATAGAGACAGACAGACAGACAGACAGACAGACAGACAGACAGACAGACAGAAGGACAGAATTATTTCTATAGTCTTATCCTCTATTGTGTGTTCAGTCAAGCTACTGTATGTCTGTGAAAAGCCTGGCATAATATCTACAGTGACTCCAAATGGCTTAATGTGCAGTGATGTGCACTGCCAGGTCTTTTTTTTGGACATGCTTATTTTCCTCTGTTTTTTTCCGTTCTGTTTCCCAGCTCCCCAAAAAGGAGACGCCGCTACGATCAAGAGTGGATTCTGTAAAGCATCGCTTCGCGGCGCCGAGAGCCTTTCCCCGGCGCCTCCTGCGGTGAGAGGATGGGATACACGTGTCCAGCTGTCAGGCACAGCTGTTGGTCTCTGATGCCATGCCCAGGGGGTCTGTGATGCGGTGCCCATGGGTGGGTGCTGCCTCCAGCGCTTAGCGACAGCAGCGACGGTCTGTCTGTGGTGGGTGGCCCCCCGTCAGTTAACGTGCTGTGACAGAACACCCATGCCGCCTCTTCCTGCTACTGCGCTTCTGTTGTACGGCTTTAGATAAAAATGTCTTTGTTTCGTAGCATTACATGTAAAGTGCCATGAATACAGTTCAACAGCTGTATTGGGAAATGGGTTACCTCCAATTATCTCAGTTGTTAACTTCATGTCCTCCATGAAGAGCCATGGCTGAATAACAGCAGGACTTGCAGTACCTATGTCGTTTTCTGCTATTTTAGTTGTCTAGTACGTGAAATTGTATGAATGTATTTATTATTGTCTCTGCTACTACGCCTCAAACACATGGCACTCAGTTTATACACGCACGCACACACGCACACACACACGCACAGTTGCACTCAAGCTTTTTGTGTCGTGTACTTTTCACAGATTATGTACACATATACTGTATATACATGTATATACATTCCTGTCAATCATCATTAACATGTACTCATCATTGGTCTGCTTTGTCTATCCGTAGTAGATTTTCTCACAGTGTCTCACGACATGTTGAAAGTGTAAGAGCTATTGGTTTAGAAGGCATTTGTAGAATCGGCTTCCATCCCTCTACCTATCAAATATCCATTTGCAAAAAAGTTCTAGTTACTGTTTACGCTCTCAGGGCTCTCTCTTACTAGCTGTCCCCAAAGCCTAGGTACTGAATAGGAAACACGCATGATGATGCCCACTCAGCTTGCAAATGGATTCAAATCTTGTGGAACTGCAGTAGTATTGTTAGGTCTTTAAAAAAAACAATGTTGAAGGAATGGGAGGAAGACCAATCAGGCTGTCGATGTTTCTCAAGTGAATCTATTCTGCTGTTTGAACCTCTTTACACTCTATGCTGACTTTGTGTTCGTCTATACGTTTGATTATCCTGATCAATATTGTGTATTAAGGTGTGGCTCTGCAGGAGGCTATACGTGTGTGTGTGTGTGTGTGTGTGTGTGTGTGTGTGTGTGTGTGTGTGTGTGTGTGTGTGTGTGTGTGTGTGTGTGTGTGTGTGTGTGTGTGTGTGTGTGTGTGTGTGTGTGTGTGTGTGTGCGCGGAGCTACTCCACTGGACCAATCAGCGCCAAATATCTTAACCACTGCTGCAGCCATAGCACCTCCACTTTTTTTCACGTAGGCATATTATGCTAGTTTTTAAACACTTTCTTAAATGACATAATGGAAGTCAATGGGGCTTTGAAACCTAACCCAATTTTGGAGTAATAGGCTACGTCCTTTTTTTAAGTCCAAGATCCACACTGGAGCCAAGCCCATTCCCATGTGGATTCCGAGATCATTAAATGCATTATATAATGAATAATAAAAAAATCTCGCTTCTGCAAATTTCATAGCATCTTGTCATTGCATAGCATCAAACATATGCTTGCTTGAAGCCCCAGAGCCTAGAGCTTCAGTCGCAATTTCCACTCTCATGACAAACGTTCCGACTCTGATGACTCTCCAAGTGCTTCGCTGCAAACGACTGGCTTCAAACTCTTCATCTACTTCACTTAAAATAGACCTGTTTGCTTCTGGGGATGAAGCAGCACTCAGTTATTTCCCATAGACAGCAGGCCACATCTGACACTGAATTGCCTGGCTAAATGGGGCGTGTGTGTGTCCCCCAAACTCTATACCTCAGTGGTAAATGAGAGCCAAAAAGTGGCCAGCCCACCACTCCGGTTAGGGAAGTACAGACAAAAAGGCTATGAGCACAGAGCTTTGTCGTGGGGAAATTCCATTGTTGGTTTTCCTTACAGATTTGCTGGAACAATGGCGATAATAGCCATGTTACTTGCTACAGTATGACTGCAGGGATCTTACGGCTCACTATAGTCAGTGTGTAGTGTGTAGCATAATGTTCAGTGGTGGAAAAAGTACTCAAGTTTTACTTAAGTAAAAGTAGCAATACTGCAATGCAGAAGTACTCTGTTACTATAAAGAAAACATCACATGGATGCACCTGGGATGTATCATCAGTATAGTGAACTATATTGAAACGGTGGTGGGGCGCACTTCCGGCGAAAATGACGTCATCCGGCCGGAAACGGAAACGGAAATGCACTGGTTTCCTTTTTGGCCAGGAACTAGCGCGCTATTAACAAAAAGGAATCACACAGTTTTTATGGTATTATAGGATTTGAAGATGGAAAAACAGCAAAAGAAAGCACAGCTCACGGTAACTAAAGCTCCACTGGCTAAGAGAAATGATCCGTAGATAGTTTAAAAAACGTTTAAATAAATAAAAAAATAAAAAATTAAAAGAACGCTTTTTGAAACGCTTCCGCCTTCCGGTGAAAACAAATGTAATTCTGGGTAATGCAGGACTCAGCAATAGACCTGCAATGACGGTAGTGACCAGCAGAGGCTGCAAATTTTTTTTTTACTTACCTCGTACTGCTTTAAAGTAGGCTACCAAAAGTAAAAGTAATTTTTGTTTTGAAAATAGCTGTCACGGTCTGAGTCAGAGCAGAATGTAGGACCCATGTGCAGGAGAGACATAGGCTGAACAGGTCGATTCACAGGGTTTATTAACTCAAAAGGTAGGAATACAAACAAGGAACTGAACTCATGATCAAACTAAATGCAACATGAGACAATGAACAAGCAAAGACACAGCCTAAACACAGGGCTTAAATAGACAAGGAAATAATAAGACACAGGTGTACTCAACAGACAATCAACACTGGGATAGGCTGGGGGACTAAGAGGACACAGGAGGAGAACATGACTAATCAAACGGGAGGTGAGAGGTAAACAGTAACTAGGCAGACAGGAAGGCACAGAACAATACTACAAAATAAAGGTGCACAAAAGCAGGGCATCAACGGAGTAACAAATAACGAGACTAGATACAGAACAAAGGCCTAATAAGTCCAAAACATTAAAAGGGCAGTCAAAGGCTAAATTGGACTGGGATTTGCACATCTACTACAAGCTCACAACGCGTCACGATGCGACGTGTTGTGAGCTTGTAGATCGGCTATTTTCAAATAGCTTATGTATAAAATAGGGCTGAAGTGGTTCATGTATGTTTTATAATATAATATTTCATATCTGCATCTATCTAACTAAAGTTTTCAAATAATTGTAGCGGAGTAAAGTACAATATTTGCCTCTGAGATGTAGTGGAGAAGAAGTAAAAGTATAGACAATTGGAAATACTCCAGTAAAGTAAAAGTACCTCAAAATTGTACTCAAGTACTGTACTTGAGTAAATGTACTTAGTTACTTTACACCACTGAATGTGTTACATGCAAATCTAAAGCGTTCACGAAAAGCACTCACTGCAGAACAGGATCAGCCGCTTCAAAATTCCAAACCAGTAGAACATCTCCGCCAGGTCAGGTACGTTATTTTGGCCTCCTGGTGGCGCTATAACACATTGAGTGCCCAAACCGTATTAATACGGTTTTGCAAATACCTGTGGAGTGTGCCCGCGGGAGGGGCTAGAGCAGCTCTGGGATCACCCTAGGCGATTCTGAGAAGGAAGGGCCAGATGGATCATCGTGTCAAAAACATGGCTCCCCATCCGCTTCCGTTCTATTTCCTTCTCTAAAACCCCTATAACTCCGAAACTTTTTACGCTGGGGAAAACAACTCATTTTGCATCCGCGATCGCTCCGCCATTGTTACTCGCGTGAAAGATGTTATCGTTCCAGCCGATAGCCAGGACCATCGGGTAAAATGGAGGCATGCTTTTTTTTTCATGGATCGCTCGTCATGGAGTCTCCAGCTTTAAACAGCACAATGGAGCTTAGAGGTGAGATTCCCGGCACCGAACGTATTCTGTTATTATAAAATTCTGGCACCCAATGTGATAATAGGCCATTGTGAAAAGGGTGCCATTTATTCTTAGGCTTTTCACAGCAATGGGACACTGCAATCATGATTTGAGGCATTTTGTTCCAAAAATGTGTTTTGCTAAATTAGACGTGCTGGTGGAGCTATAACAGGCCAATGTGAAAAGGGGGGTATTTCTTACTCGGCCGAGTGGGAATGTGCGTGTGCAATTTCATGGAAATCGCACCTTTTTGCAATTTTGTTCAAAACAGACCAATCTTGTAAACTTTGGAAGCCAACCTTAGCCAATGAGGATGGAATATGGGAAATCGGACAAATCCGTGTTGATCACTGAACTATAGAGATACTGTGTATCGATTTGCATGACGTTTGGATAAAATCTGTAGGAGTAATATTAAAACATGGGTTTGCACAGATCGGCCTCCTGGTGGCGCTATAACAGGCCCATGTGAAAGATGTGGGGCAGAGGTTCTGAATTGGCATCCAAGGAGTGTGTGCACAGTTTCGCAGCGACCGGGCCAACGGTGGCGGAGATTAGCTGGTCGCGGACAGGACACACGGACACACGGACGGACGGACGGACAGGGGGCAAAACATACTCTCTTGCCATGCCTTTCGGCCTGGCGGAGACAATGAAGGCAGAAATAAAACATCAGTGGGGCAGTGGAGTTTGAGTCTGACCTGCTCTCTCCTATTACACATTAGCTCACTTCCCTGTCAAACCAGAAACAAGCTTTTGGTTTCTAAATGTTTTTAAATTTTAATGTCTGCAACTCGTTTTATGGTTGTCTGCAATCCTGTTTTAATGTGCATGGACTGTCTTGGTCAAGACTTGGTCTTGTAAAAGCTGATGTTTTATCTCAGTTAGGCTTTTTCCTGGTTAAATAATGCTTAAATACAAAGATGAAAAACATCACTAATGAAGGGATAACATTTTTTAAAGTGTGCTATACCGAGTTTGACATTTTCTACATTAAATACTGTAGAACTTTAAATTCAGACTCGGGGAGAGAGAAACTAAAGCTAAATAAAGCCACTGTCGTACAAAACAGCAATTATCACATTCTGTTTGTGCACGTTTCAATTCCCACGGGGACAACGCTGCTGTGCTTTTACGTTCAACTGCAGCTTATCTTTTATCCTATCGACACACAATTCTCAATATTCTGAGAATAATAATATAAGCCAATTTTGTGCCCACCTTCGGCTCTACAAACTAGAACTAAGCCCTCTTGACTGTTAACACACTCCTGTGTGAAATAAGAAGGATGCGTTGAGTATAATTACTTTTTTCCCACCTTGGCAATGGTTGTCAGTCACACTTATTTGACATCCGGCCCGATTTATCAACGACGACTGGAGATGAAGTCACAGGTGCGGCGTGATATGCATCGCTCATTAACCCATTAACGCATCTGTGTGTCATTTTATAAGATTTCTTTGGGCTATTTGAATATATATATATTTTTTTTACTTAGCGATTTTTTTTTACTCAAATCTTTGCTTCATGGGGGGGGGGGGGGGTCCCTGGGACAAAATATTTTAAGATAGGGGTCCGCGGCCAAATACATATCATTTTGGGTGGTCCTTGACATGAAAAAGTTTGAGAAGCACTGATATTAAAGCAACATAATTGTATTTATTTTTAGGATTTAAAAGACATCTTGTAGAATCCCCAGAAGCAATAAGATTTGAGTTACAAATGTTCACTTAAAAAATATATATATATTCAAAGACGATTTTTCAAAAAATAGCAGATCTACAAGCTCATAGCGCGGCACTCGGTGCCGCGCTATGAGCTCGTAGATCTGCTATTTTTGAATAGCCAAAGTAATCGTAAAATGACACACAGACGCGTTCCCGGCCTTAATGGGTTAAACAGGCTCTCGGATGTGCCTTGACACATGGATAATCCCACAAGGAATCTATTATCGCACCGTTATAGATGTAATAGGCGCGCAAATATGTTTCCTGGAGCCTTCTTCTTATTATTCTGGGACTAGTGGGGCCCCCAGGAGACAGTGGGGGGCCAGATGGAGCTGAGGCTTTGTCGGTACTCGAGTGAACAGGTAATGAATTACATGAGGACAAATGGGCCGCCTCGCGGGAGATGAGAAATCCTCCCGCAATGACGGAGTGTACCTGTGCAACACTCACCGACGCTTAATCTACAGGGAAAAAAATAACTTCTTTCATGTTTTTCTTTTCAATCTCAGCTCACCCATGGATGAATAAATGAATAGATTTGCCCATGATTGAATGAGCAAAGTGCTGTGAAAAATAAACGCACTAATGGATGGATTGCTTGGATGGATGGAGGGAAATCATATCTGAATCCAATTAACCTGTTAAAGACTTTAGTCTAAACCCTGTTAACGATAGAGTGAGTGTCAAGCAGATATTGCTCCTTCTGAGAGAGGGTGGCACATTTTATCTGCATCTAAGGCAGACAAGTTCAAATCAAATTTACAGTACATCCAAGCAAAAAAATAATAATTTTTTTGTCACAGCACTCGAGAAATGAAGTGATACGACACACCCGTGACATTAGACCTCTCCAATTACAGCCTCCTCTCAACCTTCCCCTCCCCCCCACTCTCCTGCTCCCGCCGATGGTTCTTGGAAGCGGGCAGATTTGTTATGACACTGGACTAATGGCGCTTCTCTGCTGACAGTCATTGGGGATATGATTACACTGTGGTGATTATGATTGTTATTTCCAATCACAGCTGAATAGAGTCGGAGTGTGTTATTTCAGGGTGGTTATCTGCACCGGATCATTAGGGGGCAGAAGGGGGAAGGGGGAGAAGATCTGGGGGGATCGCTGCAGGCATGGCCAAACTCAAGCTATATTTCAGCAGGGGCCACGGTAAAGCGGGCTAGCATGTGACCTATTGAGCTGGATTTACGGGCAGTATAGGAGTGTCTGAGTGTGATAAGCCTCCTCTATGACCAGTGGTATGGAACATCTTGTATTCTGTATGGACCTTGCCCTAAAGAACCAAGGAGATGGAGACATTACAGTTGATGAGTGGCGTAACCTTGCGTAAATGGCAACGAATGGCACTACGGTGTGTGTTAGATTAGAACTTGCTTCAATAATCCAACGTGTAAAAACCTGTACTTTACCAATAAAACCTTAAAAAGATAAAAAGAAGTACAGACAACAACCTTTATATAATGGGTTTGTATTTCAAATAGGTTTGCACAAAACAGGAGAGAAATGGAGGCAGTTGAAAACAGGACAGTCTAAATGTGACTTATTCTGATGGTTGACAAAGTTCTCTCTGCTCTCGATAGAGCCGAATTGTCCATATATTCCGTTATTATTGGGTGGTTTGTTTACAGTCTGATGATAGTTCATCAGGAGCATCAATATGGCCTCGCCATGGGCCGTTGTCCTGGGCAACGTAGATTAGAGGTTACGGAACCCAAAAAAAACACAGTTATCAACAATATGGTAGTCATAACTCCAGGTGGGCAGCATCGAGGCGAGCTCTGTGTTCTGAGTCAAGTTCATGGCTGCACACATTGGGGTTGTGTATGTCTGACAAATCACTTGGTGGCCTTCTAACATGCACTTTAACATGGCTGTTAAAGTTAAACCCAATAACATATGTCTTATACACAAATCATTCACAAACTGATTAAATTGACCTATCAGTGTGTGTCCTGCAGGTAATTTGGTGGTGCTGACTGAGTTTGTTCATCTGGCTGTCACCACAACGTGCGTTCCGACAGTATAGGCCTACTTAGCAATAAAAGAAACGTTCCGATTTTATTTCCATTTTGATTCTGCAAAGTCGAAACTCGGCTCGAGTTTATTTTGTCACAGACATCTAACGATTTCCCTCACTGCCCAAAATCTTCAAGGTATAAGGAAGTAAATGGCATTGCTCGGAGATAATGTGAAATAGTGTGGCTTGATACACACTGTAGCGAGAAGATAAATGACTCAGACTTTTGGTTTTGTTGTTGTTTATTTTGTTTTTTCGAAGGCATCCTCTGCAGATAAGGAGGGTTTCTTGCTATGCAAAGCGTTAGTGCACGAAACACAAAACAGCTCCCCCCCCCCCTTTGAAGATACATTGGCTTTTGCTGCCTGACAGGACAGACTTCTGATTAATCTGGAAGATAGTTACATTTCTGTTGTTGTGGCTTTTTCCTCACTTTCTCTGCATCCCTCACTTTAAATAGACTTCTAATATTTTATCTCCCAGGGAGTGTTTTTATGCCACCACTTGCATGCATAAATACTGCACCCCACAGATGTGGTGCGCCGTCAATAATGAAACCCACCAATCTACCCGCCAAATTATAATAAAGCTCCTCCATCTAGTCAGCATCTGTTGAGCAATAAATAGAAATTGCTCATATTTGCAAAGCATGTTAATATAACTCACCATCTGTGCCACACTATACAGAATACCTTCATGCTTGCCTACGCGTTATTTGACGAAGGGCGGTTTAAACCAGGCCGAGGCAATGCGAGTGTACGCATGAATATGCGAAACATGCGCGCACAAAGATATGTGTTCACAAAGAAAGAGACACGCAAGCATGTACGCGCATGCACACGCACACGCACACGCACACGCACACGCACACACACACACACACACACACACACACACACACACACACACACACACACACACACACACACACACACAGAGCTGAAAAATTGGAAAGCTGCCATTTCCCGACTTTTCATGGATATTGGGGGCATTATCCTGTGGTTCAAGTAGCAGAGCTGCCAGAAGGCTACATGAGGAGGCACCGAGGCACACCTGCATTACATCCCTTCCCCAATTATTATATGAATTCCATTAACTTAACCGGTTGTATTAATGCAAGCGTTACAGCAGGAATGTAGTGAAATCGAGCAGTGGTTCTCCAACACTTAACACGACAGCCGAACGGCTGCCGTGTTAAGTTTTAAGTGGTCAGATGGGTGGGGCCGCGTGCATCTTTATTCCTATTTAAAGGATCAATCAATCTTTGTGTTCCAGCTTGGATCAATGGAACTAACGTACAGTAGTATAATTTAACCTATTCATCGGTATCACAATGAAAACACATTATTCAAGGTTTGAAAGAAAACATAACTAATACCAACACTATATTTTGAATAAAATCGTAATGTTTTGCCAGTTATTTGGGGGCCCACTCGCAAATACATCCTGACGGCCCACCAGTGGCCCCCGGCCCACCGGTTGGGAATCGCTACAGTGCAGCATACACCAGGTTGATTGTCGTCAGTGATTCGGAACTTGTTCCAGGAACGTGTGAACAGAAGTCAATTGAAATGCAGCGTACCACACACACACACACACACACACACACACACACACACACGCACACACGCACACACGCACACACGCACGCACGCACACACGTGCTTCTCAGAGTGTGTAATTAAGATGAATCACTTGCGCCCTGTTAGGACCCGTTAGAGCAAATGACGAAGATGACCGACCTCTTCCAGGGAGATCAGAACGGGTGGCTTGTGTTGTGACACACTTCACGCCACAGATGTCCCCCATTTGTACCCATTTAGAGGTGGGAGACCTGTATACTTCTTCTCTTTCCCTCCTACGCTGACGAGTGTTCCTCTGTGTGTGTGCGTGCGTGCGTGCGTGCGCATGTGTGTGTATACGTGCGTGCACGTGCACGTGCACGTGCGCGTGCGTGTGCGTGCGTGCGTGCGTGTGCGTGCGTGCGTGTGTGTGTGTGCGTGCGCGCGTGTGCGTGTGTGTGTGTGTGTGTGTGTGTGTGTGTGTGTGTGTGTGTGTGTGAATGTTTTGGAGGTGGGAGACACACAGAAAGATGTAAAAGCGAGAATGACAGTCTTGACACCTGATATGACGGATACCTACTTAGCTACATTTACATAACTGCATCAGAAGGGATAATATAGGCTGCACTCGTAAGTCTCGGTGCAGCAAAAACATTGCTATAATTCTCAGTGAAGTGGCTCTTGAATGCTAAATGTGCCACTTGAACCACAAAGCTAACTCGACGCTTGTTGCCTCTTGAATCCACAAGATGGTTGCGTGTCGGGTATAGCGCATCCCTGAACCGCTAAATGTGACTCGCAGCGATGTCTTTTAGAGCGCACGGAGAACTGCAGTCATAGGCTAACACAGCACTCAGTTTCCTCCGCTCCTACGACTCCATTATGCAGCCCAGAGTTCAAACAAAAGCCCTTCATTTACCGTATGGGTCATTCCCAGACCTAAGGTTACTGGATGAATAAGTATACATTATTGTGTGGCCCTTTTCCACTTGCACGGAAAGCTATAAATCCACCAGCTGTGTTCCATATTGGGGTAATGTGGGAACAAAGAGCCGGTGGCGATTACATAAAGTTTATTTCCGCAAATCTCCCCGCTCTCAACCTTGTATCATTTATGTAACACTTTGCCCGCAGCAAATAAAATCATCAGATTTCCATAACGTATGCCGTTATGTTTACAGTAGGATTGTCTCTAAATGGACATGCAATAGTCATCTTATTCCTCATCAATAATACTTCTTCACAGGAACTATGTTTTTGGTGAAGTTTAGAGATTTGCTGAAAATTATTATTTTTAAATATCAACTACAATGCAACTTTCACAAAGTTGTCATTTCATGGTTTTGGACAGATACGTTGCCAGTGTTAGTCCATGAGCCAGAGCCCCACAATTGAGCCATGATTATCAAATGGGTGCATGGGCACATCTAGGATCGACTTAAGGGGAATTAAGGGATCGACACTGGAGCAGCTCGGACAGTTTAAGCCTTTCATTCAGGTGCAAGTACAAAAATAGATGGCCGACGTTTCGATCTTGCGATCTTCCTCAGAGTCATGACTCATGACCCCATAGCTCCATAAGTAAAAAGTTCTAAAAACAATATATGACAATATGAAAAGGGTTACTTTACTTTTCATACCAGTAACCTGTAAGCTGGTTGTATGACGTTCTGTATAGTAGTGTGTATATCTGTCAGTCTCTTATACTGTATGTCATCATGATTTGTGTGCGTGGGGATCTCATCTTAAACAAGCTCAGTGCTTTATGAGTCTTCCAGTTTAGTAAACCTTGTATTGTGAATTTGTACTTCCATGTAGGCTACTGTTGTTCTCATGTCTCACTAAATAAAGTACATCAATCAATCAGTTATCATATATTAATTTACTTATATTGACCCTATAAACAATTTAATATAGGTAAGGCTTTGCCCACTCATTTGATAATGACGTCTGGCTCATGGACTATGCAGTGAACAGTCAGAAGACTGTTTTACAATGATATACACACTGACAGTCATCTCTAAAGCTCGACTGATGTTAATTTACTTCTCGATATCGGTTTGCAGCCAATGTGACTCGATTATTAACCACTTTCAACTTGCTGTCCCTATTTAGGATATATCAGTATATCAAGCAAAAAGAAAATAATAATAAAGTTTTCAAAACGTTTCTAAAATGGCAATTCTGCAAGCTCAAAACACATGGCGTTTCGATGCATTGTGAGCTTGATGTTTCACTGCGATGTATGTTTCACCACGAATAAGGCATCAACTTGATGCAATGAATGAGGTATCAGCTACATGAAAAGCTTTGATGCAAAATGCTCCCCGGCAATTTTCGTATAATTTTAGTCGTCACATTGCGTTGTGAGAGGACTACTTTAATGCCAATATGTGTAACAATTCATTCAGACCTTATTTGAACTGTTCAATTCCACAGCAGCGGTCCAGTCATAATGCTGCTGTCATTTGACCGTAGAGACTAGTCAACAGCTGTGTCTGTACGACTGCTCTACAATTCTACACGACTTAACCTGTCAGTTGCTGTCATAGTGTCTATTAGCGTAGCATGCCTAGAATACGACCATTCAAGGGGGGCTACTCTGTGTGAGTGGACAACTAGGCTATAAAAAGGGTCTGGGATTGGTCCTCTGTGCTCTTTTTCTCCCTGCTAAGGGCCCTTTAGTCTTTTGGTGCTTTGAGACAAGCTGCCGGGTGTCACATTTAAACTATGTTCTTATGCGTTCACCCTCAGTGGATGAATGTCATTTTCCACGACAGTGAAAAGACTTTTAGACACCTCTCACATGAGCGTTAGCCTACATACTGTATCCATAAGTAAGTAAGTAAGCCTTGCCGAGCCATGAGGCCCATAGGGCAGGAGCCTATCTCCTGTTTCTGTAGCGTGAGCAAGCTTGGTGTACAAGTACACCCCCTGGACGCTAGTGTGTCGCAGGGACTTATCCCCAATCCAACCCATACTGTATCCATCTAATGTGGGAACAGACACCATGCAGGACTTCATAAAGGAGGCCAATACTGTGAATGATATATCTGCCTTTGCTTTTTGTTTTTTTATCCAGTATTTGATAAAGATTCCATGTGGGTAAAGGGCTTTAACCCTTTAAGACCGAGAATGCATCTGTGTCATTTTAAGATTTCTTTGGCTATTCAAAAATAGCAGATCTACAAGCTCATAGTGCGTCACCAAGTGCAGAGCTTGTAGATCTGCTTTTTGATTTTTTTATTGTGAAAATGTGTGCAAATCTTTGAATATATTAAGTGAACATTCTTTACTCTGTCTCAACTTCTGGGGGGGGTCCTTGGAACAAAATATTTTGAGATGGGGGTCCGCGGCCAAATACATATCATTTTGGGTGGTCCTTGACATGAAAAAGTTTGAGTTTAAGTTAGGATTTAGAAGACATTTGTAGAATCCCCCCAGAAGCAAAGATTTGAGTTACAAATGTTTGCTTTAAAAATATATATGTTCAAAGGTTTGCACAAATATTCCCTTTTTTTCCCCCTTTTTTTTTATTGCATATCTACAAGCTCGTAACGAGGCACTAAAGCTTGTATATCTGCTATTTTTGAATAGCCAAAAAAATCTAAAATTACACAGATGCGTTCCCGGCTTTAATGGGTTGAAGCGCACGCAGAACCACACCATCCCGATTTGTCCATTACAGCCCAGAGTACCTCCAGTCCTCCACCAAAGACCTTAATTTAGCACACAGATCGTTCCCCGGCCAGACCCTCAGATACGAGAAAGGACAACTTAAAAGGGCACGCTTTATAAAAGACAGCGCTTAAGCCCGGATAAGAGCGGGCAGCCGCATAGCCCCTGTAACGGATCAGTTGCGAAGAGAGAGGAAGCGTGAGCTGAGAGGTGGGTTACTGTTTAATTAATGATGCTGGATAGAGATAGGCTGTGAGATCCATGTTGCCATTCAAACACTCACAGCAGAGGGTGGGAATACGAGCCGGGTAATTGATATTTTGCAACAGAGGGGACTAATCTATAACCTCCAGCCCCGTTCAGCCACCATTCATGATCGGTTAAGAAATCAAAGCGGTACGGTGCAGTATGACAAAGAAAATGATTGATTGATTAAATTCCGTTTAAACAGCCATCCATTTAGACCTGAGGCTGATTCCAATAAAAGCCTTCTAAATACAAACATATATAGGCTATATAACTCCAAAATGTTAATTTTTCAGGGAAAAAAAAAAGTGGAGTTAGGAGGTTTTGTTCATCATTGATAAGAACACCTGAATTGGACCTCCAAGCTCACAATGAGGTTGGAGGTCAAAAGGGGGTGGAGCCTGGAGTCAGCTAAACCAGCTAACTCCGGTGGAGTTAGCTGGTTTAGCAGAAGCGCTTTTTAATTATTTTCATTGGTTCAAGATTTTTTTTACCAACACACAGACGTAAAGGGTGTTCAATAGCACTGATTTATGGAAAAAAATGCAAAAGCGTCAACATAGAGTTAGCTGGTTTCTGCCGGATAGGTGTTCCAGGTCTAAATGGGTTACTGCGAACGCAGCGGAAGGAGGCGCGCCTCTGCGCGAAGTGGAGCTTACTATGAAACCGTGCTCGGCTCGTGTGTGTGTGGCTCTGTGGCTCTGTGTGCAGTATTGTGTGCGTGCGTGCACTGCCTGTGTGCAGCCGCCAGAGTGCGCCATAGTGCGCCAGAGTGCACTACAGTGTGGCTGAAATCCGCCTCGCCATGAAGAACGCAGGGATGTAGACAATGCTCTGATTACAATGCACAACAGCCTGCAGCATGCCTAAACCAAACACATTTCAAAAACTACAAAGACAAAAAACTTTTACAAAAAAAAACAAAAAAAACCTAACAAACATAACAATTTAAAAAAGACAAAAACTGTACCACCCACTTCTCTACAATTGCTCATTCCTTTCGATTCTTCTTATTGTTATTTTCGAGCTGCGTTCGCTTCCCGCGTTCGCGCGTCTTACTTGTGGTTATTGTTGATGTCTGGCAGAAACTTTGTATCTCAATTTTTTAGCTTTTTTTTGGTACATTAATGCCCTACGTCATCATAGAAGAGTGTGGCACTAAAGTAGAGAAAATAGTCGATTTACAACAATGCAATGCGACACGTTGTGAGCTTGTAGATAGGTTATTTTCACTATTTTATAAATAATTAACATAATGAGTATAATGAATAATAATTCAAAATATAGCTGCAAGCAGCGATAAGCGAGAGAGAGAGAGAAAGAGAGAGAGAGAGAGAGAGAGAGAGAGAGAGAGAGAGAGAGAGAGAGAGAGAGAGAGAGAGAGAGAGAAAGAGAGAGAGAGACGGAATAGATTGAAGAGAGAGAGAGAGACGGAATAGATTGAAGAGAGAAAGAGATAGACGGAATAGATTGAAGAGAGAGAGAGATAAACGGAATAGATTGAAGAGAAAGAGAGAGAGAGAGAGAGAGAAACGGAATAGATTGAAGAGAAAGAGAGAGAGAGAGAAACGGAATAGATTGAAGAGAAAGAGAGAGAGAGACATGGAAACGGAATAGATTGAAGAAAGAGAGAGAGAGACATGGAAACGGAATAGATTGAAGAGAGAGAGAGAGAGAGAGAGAGACATGGAAACGGAATAGATTGAAGAGAGAGAGAGACATGGAAACAGAATAGATTGAAGAGAGAGAGAGACATGGAAACGGAATAGATTGAAGAAAGAGAGAGCGAGAGAGACACGGAAACGGAATAGATTGAAGAGAGAGAGAGAGACATGGAAACATAATAGATTGAAGAGAGAGAGAGATGGAAGCAGAATGGATTGAATGGACATCTCAACCTATTGCCATTAACAGGAATCGAACCCTCAACCTTCGGATTGACAGGCTGCAACACTACCTATAGTGCTATACCAGTGAAAGCAGCCGATCTACAAGCTCAGAAACACGTTGCTATCTGAAAAGTTTTGAGATTGTAGATCGGCTATTTTCCGAATGAAGTATGTCATACATTGCAAAAACATACCTTCTCAAATAAGCATTTCAGGTTATCTTTATCAATTGCATATGTATTCATTAATACAGTCTTGTTGTTTGCCATGCACTTTAAATGAAGACTCCACCAAGTGAGGCTTGAACCGGCAACCTTGATGTTGTGAAACATTCACTTAAGCGGGAAGCCATTGGACCAACAGACCTGATCCAGTGAAAACGGAGGTCAGACAGATGATACCATTTCACGCAAATAACTGAAAAATCCTGGGTTTAAGTGTTTTTCAAACTGCTCAAAATTGCAGACAATCTAAGGGCGGAGAGAGAGACATGGAAACGGAATAGATTGAAGAGAGAGAGACATGGAAACATAATAGATTGAAGAGAGAGAAAGATGGAAGCAGAATGGATTGATTGGACGTCTCAACCTATTGCCATTGACAGGAATCGAACTCTCAACCTTCGTATTGACAGGCTGCAACACTACCTATAGCGCTATAGCTTTGTCTAGGCTGAGGTTGTCTGTTGAAGATAAAAGTGAACCAGTGAAACCAGCCGATCTACAAGCTCAGAAACACGTTGCTATCTGAAAAGTTTTGAGATTGTAGATTGGCTATTTTCAGAATGAAGTATGTCATACATTGCAAAAACATACCCTCTCAAATAAGCATTTCATGTTATCTTTACCGTTTGCACTGTTTGCAGATGTATTCATTGATACAGTCATGTTTTTTGCAATTCAATTTAAATGAGTCTGCATCAAGTGAGACTTGAACCTGCAACCTTGTGGTCGTGAGGCACTCGCTTAAGGGAGAAGCCATTGGACCAACAGACAAGATCAGTGAAAAAATAGATCAGAGAGATGATACAGTTTCACGCAAATAGCTGAAATAGCAGGCAGAAGCATAGAACACTCAACTTGAGAGAAAAAAAGGCAGGCAGGCAGGCAGGCAGGCAGGCAGACAGGCAGACAGACAGACAGACAGACAGACAGACAGACAGACAGACAGACAGACAGACAGACAGACAGACAGACAGACAGACAGACAGACAGACAGACAGACAGACAGAGACACAGAGTGAGAGACAGACACAGAGACAGAGACACAGAGTGAGAGACAGACAGAGACACACAGTGAGAGACAGACAGAGACACACAGTGCGAGACAGACAGAGACACAGAGTGAGAGACAGACAGAGACACAGAGACACAGAGTGAGAGACAGACAGAGACACAGAGTGAGAGACAGACAGAGACACAGAGTGAGAGACAGACAGAGACACAGAGACACAGAGTGAGAGACAGACAGAGACACAGAGACACAGAGTGAGAGACAGACAGAGACACAGAGACACAGAGTGAGAGACAGACAGAGACACAGAGACACAGAGTGAGAGACAGACAGAGACACAGAGTGAGAGACAGACAGAGACACAGAGTGAGAGACAGACAGAGACACAGAGACACAGAGTGAGAGACAGACAGAGACACAGAGTGAGAGACAGACAGAGACGCAGAGACACAGAGTGAGAGACAGACAGAGACACAGAGTGAGACACAGAGTGAGACACAGAGTGAGAGACAGACAGACAGACAGACAGAGACACAGAGTGAGAGACAGACAGAGACACAGAGTGAGAGACAGACAGAGACAGAGAGACAGAGAGACAGAGAGACAGAGAGACAGAGAGACAGAGAGACACACAGAGACAGAGAGACACAGAGACACAGAGACACAGAGACACAGAGACACAGAGACACAGAGACACAGAGACAGAGAGACACAGAGACAGAGTGAGAGACAGACAGACAGACAGACAGACAGACAGACAGACAGACAGACAGACAGACAGACAGACAGACAGACAGACAGACAGACAGACAGACAGACAGACAGACAGACAGACAGACAGACAGACAGACAGACAGACAGACAGACAGACAGAGACACAGAGTGAGAGACAGACAGACAGAGACACAGAGTGAGAGACAGACAGAGACACAGAGACAGAGACAGAGAGACAGACAGACAGAGACACAGAGTGAGAGACAGACAGACAGAGTGAGAGACAGACAGACAGACAGACAGACAGAG
>NC_137606.1:6838786-6848533 GCF_963280865.1 Gymnoscopelus braueri
CACAGAGAGACAGACAGACAGACAGAGTGAGAGACAGACAGACAGACAGACAGACAGACAGACAGACAGACAGACAGACAGACAGACAGACAGACAGACAGACAGACAGACAGACAGACAGACAGACAGACAGACAGACAGACAGACAGACAGACAGACAGACAGAGTGAGACACAGACAGACAGACAGACAGACAGACAGACAGACAGACAGACAGACAGACAGACAGACAGACAGACAGACAGACAGACAGACAGACAGACAGACAGACAGACAGACAGACAGACAGACAGACAGACAGACAGAGTGAGACACAGAGTGAGAGACAGACAGACAGACAGAGACACAGAGACAGAGAGACACAGAGACAGAGAGACAGAGAGACACATAGACAGAGAGACACAGAGACAGAGAGACACAGAGACAGAGAGACACAGAGACAGAGAGACAGAGAGACACAGAGACAGAGAGACAGAGAGACACAGAGACAGAGACAGAGACAGAGAGACACAGAGACACAGAGTGAGAGACACAGAGATAGAGAGACAGACAGACAAAAAGCAAAGTGCAATAATAGCACAATAAGACATGGAAACGGAATAGATTGAAATTGAGACAAAGCAAATGATTCCAACAGGTGAAATTACTTTTAAGCTCGACCCAGCTGAGGTGGACATACATAGGACGCAGGGGGGCAATCCCAGGTTAAGAACCTCACACATGGACACCTCAACCTATTGCTATTGACAGGAATCGAACGCTCGACCTTCGGACTCACAGGCTGAGACACGACCTGTAGTGCTACAGCTTCGTCCAGGCTGAAGTTGTCTGTTGAAGATCATACATTTTTGCCTTCTGTCATGAACCAAGCCCCTGGCTGAAACTGGTGAAAGTAGCTGATCTACAAGCTCAGAAACACGTTGCTATCTGAAAAGTTGTGAGATTGTAGATCGTCAATTTTCACAATGAAGTACGTCATACATTGAAAAAACATACTCTCAAATAAGCATTTCATGTTATCTTTACCGTTTGCACATGTATTCATTGATACAGTCATGTTTTTTGCAATTCAACTTAAATGAGTCTGCATCAAGTGAGGCTTGAACCGGCAACCTTGTGGTCGTGTGGCACTCACTTAAGGGAGAAGCCATTGGACCAACAGATAAAATCTGTGAAAAAAGAGATGAGACAGATGATACCATTTCACGCAAATAGCTGAAAAATCCTGGGTTTAAGTGTTTTTCAAACTGCTTAAAATTGCGGACAATCTAAGGGCGGAGTGAGAGACATGGAA
The DNA here is from genome assembly GCF_963280865.1 of Gymnoscopelus braueri. Classification (NCBI taxonomy): domain Eukaryota; kingdom Metazoa; phylum Chordata; class Actinopteri; order Myctophiformes; family Myctophidae; genus Gymnoscopelus; species Gymnoscopelus braueri. The sequence goes on from NC_137606.1 coordinate 6,840,081, forward strand.
ACGGAATAGATTGGAGAGAGAGAGAGATGGAAGCAGAATGGATTGATTGGACGTCTCAACCTATTGCCATTAACAGGAATCAAACCCTCAACCTTAGGATTGACAGGCTGCAACACTACCTACAGTATAGTGCTATAGCTTTGTCCAGGCTGAGGTTGTCTGTTGAAGATAAAAGTGAACCAGTGAAAGCAGCCGATCTACAAGCTCAGAAACACGTTGCTATCTGAAAAGTTTTGAGATTGTAGATCGGCTATTTTCAGAATGAAGTATGTCATACATTGCATAAACATACCCTCTCAAATAAGCATTTCATGTTATCTTTACCCTTTGCACATGTATTCATTGATACATTAATGTTTTTTGCAATTCAACTTAAATGAGTCTGCATCAAGTGAGGCTTGAACTGGCAACCTTGCATTCATGAGGCACTCACTTAAAGATATTTTAACTTCTAAAGATATTCCAATTATTATATGATAAATATTGTCCTATTAAAAAATTTAATAGAAAACAGAAATACAATGATAGTCCGTGGTTAACTATGGGATTACAAAATGCTTGCAAAAAGAAAAATACACTATACAGAGATTTCATAAAGCATAGAAATATAGAGACTGAAACTAAATATAAAAAATACAAAAATAAGTTAACTAATATTTTGAGAACATGTAAGAAAGACTATTATAATAAATTATTGGATAATAATAAAAACAATATTAAAGGCTTATGGAGTGCATTGAATAGTATTATCATAAGTGGATTTAGAGGCTCAAGTTACCCATCACATTTTATAGATGATGATAAAACCTTAAATAATATGGATGATGTGGTTAGTGGTTTTAATAAATTCTTTGTTAATGTGGGACCTGAATTGGCTAATCAAATTAAACCAGAAAAAACATGTGAAGGTTTTGATAGCCATAACTATGATAGGAACCCAAGTTCAATCTTTCTTAGAGCAGTGGAAGAAAAGGAAGTTGTGGACATTGTAAGCACTTTTAAGAACAAAATCTCGACTGACTGTAATGAAATCGATATGACAATAGTCAAGAAAGTCATTGATGGAATCACAAAACCACTAACTCACATCTGTAACTTGTCCTTCCAAACTGGCAAGTTCCCAAATAAAATGAAAGTAGCAAAAATCATACCGTTATATAAAGCTGGGGACAAACACCACTTTACAAATTACAGGCCTGTTTCATTGCTTTCTCAGTTTTCTAAGATTTTAGAAAAAGTTTTCAATGCAAGACTGGAAACATTTATTGAGAAACACAAACTGCTGACTGACAGTCAATATGGCTTCAGAGGAAACAGAAGTACATCTTTAGCACTAATGGAATTAATTGAAGAGATCACTAATTGTATAGATAAAAAAAAGTATGCTATAGGAATATTTATAGATTTAAAAAAAGCCTTTGATACAATTAATCATGATATATTATTAGATAAATTGGAAAGGTATGGTATTAGAGGGGTAGTGCTGAACTGGATGAGAAGCTATTTGATGGGCAGGCAGCAATTTGTAAAGTTAGGTGAGCACAAGTCAACACTCATGGACATCACGTGTGGGGTTCCTCAGGGTTCAATTTTGGGCCCAAAACTGTTCATACTTTACATAAATGACATCTGCAAAGTATCAAATATTTTAAAATTTGTTTTATTTGCCGATGACACGAATATTTTCTGTTCTGGGGACAATCTGCAGCTGCTTTTGAAGGTGATCACATCAGAAATGAACAAATTGAAACGGTGGTTTGACAAAAACAAACTGTCATTAAATTTGAAGAAAACAAAGATCATGTTTTTTGGAAATAAGGAAATTGACACACAAGCAACTGTGATGATAGATGATATAAAGATAGAAAGAGTATACGAAATTAAATTTCTTGGTGTAATGCTAGAACACAAAATCAGCTGGAAACCCCATATTTCATATATAAGAGCTAAGCTGGCAAGAAGCGTTAGTATACTGGGAAAAGCAAGATTCATTCTAAATCAAAGGGCATTGTACATTCTGTATTGTTCACTGGTTTTGCCGTATCTGAATTATTGTGTGGAGATTTGGGGTAATACCTACAAAAGTAACTTACAACCATTGGTCATACTGCAAAAGAGGGCAATAAGGATTGTGAACAATGTAGGATATCAGGAACACACCAACTCTCTTTTTTTACAGTTAAATGCTTTGAAATTCATGGACATGGTAAAATTCAAAACAGCTCAAATGATGTATAAAGCAAGAAATAATGTACTACCGGGGAATATACAGAATATGTTTTCCGACAGAGAGGGGGGTTATAATTTAAGAGGGGAGCTTAACCTAAAGCAACTTCTTGTACACACCACTAGAAAGAGTCAGTGTATCACAATCTGTGGGGTCAGATTATGGAATGGTTTGGATTTAGAACTCAAACAAAGCACTAATATAGCACAATTTAAGAGGATGTATAAAAAGGACATCATTAGCTGTTATAGAGTGGAGGAAGGGGTGGGTTGATTGTATTCATTAATTAACTTATTTAAAAAAATAAAATAAAAAAGCAAGTGGGTATGGGTACATATGGGTTATGTATAGAGCTATATGTATTAGATATATATATTATATAGAGATAAGATGTATATAGATAGGTATAGGTAGGTAGATAGATAGATAGATAGATAGATAGATAGATAGATAGATAGATAGATAGATAGATAGATAGATAGATAGAGATATCATATGATTTATATGATATGTTACATTTGTAATTGTTTATATGGATTATGAATGTTAAATAAGACAGGGGTAGGAGTAAATAAGTTTTGCTTCATCCTACTCCTTTTTGAACATGTTGGGGATGATCAATGATCGCATTTTAAATGTTTTTTGTTTATTTCATTTGTATTTTATTTCTATATTGTGGCTTTCATTGTTCTTGGTTCTTGTTTTATTTTATCTGTAAGTTCAAAATAAAGTTTATCAAATCAAAATCAAATCAAAAACTTAAGGGAGAAGCCATTGGACCAACAGACAAGACCTGTGAAAAAAGAGATAACACAGCAGCCGATCTACAAGCTCAGAAACACGTTGCTATCTGAAAAGTTGTGAGATTGTAGATCGGCTATTTTCACAATTTTGTCATATATTGCAAAAAATACTCTCTCCAAGAAGCATTTCATGTTACCTTTAACAGTTGCGCATGCATTAATTGATACCGTCATGTTTTGTGCGATACAATTGAGAAGTAGCCAGCAAGAGTTGAGGCTTGAACTGGCGACCTTGGATCCAGAGGCTGATGCTGAAGCGAGACGCCATTGGACCAACAGACCAGAACCAGTGAAAAAAGAATTCACACTAACACTAACACTAAGATCACTCGTTCACAAACCATTTAACAATAGAGAAATTGTATGTCTCCTCGAAACCGAAACCAGTGAAAGCAGCCGATCTACAAGCTCACAAAACGTTGCTATCTGAAAAGTTGTGAGATTGTAGATCGGCTATTTTCACAATGAAGTACGTCATACATTGAAAAAACATACTCTCAAATAAGCATTTCATGTTATCTTTACCGTTTGCACATGTATTCATTGATACAATCATGTTTTTTGCAATTCAACTTAAATGAGTCTGCATCAAGTGAGGCTTGAACCGGCAACCTTGCGGTCATGAGGCACTCACTTAAAGGTATCATGACATTCATTTTCACTTTTTTTATTTTCAATGTTTTATTTGGGGTTTTATGACCTCAATTACACCCAAAAAACCTGAACTTAAAACATTCAGTGGATTTTCTGTGGTCTGGGGTTTTCTGAATAATTAGGCTGAAAAGTAATCTGAGCTTGGCCCTTCGACAGTGAGGTCACTGTCGAATAATCCCGCCCACTCTCCTCCTTGCCCCTCCCCTCCCCTATCCTTTCCTTTGGGGGGGCGGAGCAGAGGCGATGATTGACAGGCAAAATCCCTCACCAGCGACACCCGCAGGCAAAGATTTCTTTTTTCATTGCAGTTGAAAAGGCTTTAGAAATGTGAGAGAAAAACACCTGCCATTGATCACTGGAATGGAATTTTCACTTAAAACTTTTTGTACACTTTTGAAGGACCAGGACAAAGACTTTGAATGTGGTGTAAAAGTGAATGTCATTAAACCTTTAAGGGAGAAGCCATTGGACCAACAGACAAAAACCTGTGAAAAAGGAGATCACACAGATGATACAGTTTCACGCAAATAGCTGAAAAATCCTGGGTTTAAGTGTTTTTCAAACTGCTCAAAATTGCGGACAATCTAAGGGCGGAGCTTACTGGTCAACGTGATACATGTGTTCCTCATGAGTCAAGGCACATGTGTAAGCAGGTTTAATGGGTGTCGGCCAAACGAGGCATGACTTTTGCCTGTTTAAAGTTTGCATTTTAAAAAAATCGCTATAGCGCCCCCCTTTGACCAATTGGAGTAAGATTGGTTTCAGTGGTATTTGGAATAACCCTCAACATTACCGCGAAGTTTCAAAGAAATGTGAGTCTGCATGTATGTGTTAGGGGCAGATGAATAATTGTCATAAAACTGCAATATTCATTGGCTCATTAAAGCTTCATTTTTTCACTTATGGAAAATCTTTGCTGCTTGTTTGTCGGCATAGGTCCAAAGTTCATGTGTAAAACGTTTTGTGCAGATTACTCAAAAATCCCAGGAGGAGATAGGTTTTAGCTGCTTTTCATATAATTCAAAATGGTGGGAGATCTAAAGGTCAGAGGTCAAAAGTCAGAGGGTTAAAGTTGTTCATCATGAGTAGACGCATGTGTGTATTGAAGTTTTATGGCTGTAGGTCAAACAGGGCATGAGTTGTACCTGTTCAAAGTTGGCATTTTCAATTGAGTGCTATAGCGCCATCTTTTGACGAAAGATTGTGAGATTTATTTCTTGATAGTTTTTCATGACCATCTACCATATGGCCGAGTTTCGTAAAAAGCGACAGCACGGTTCACCCAGAACTGCGAAAAGTGGCAGAAACAGAAGAATACAGGCAATATTAAAACAGGTCCAGAGCTGAGCTCTGGCCCCGTAACAAGGAACATACAAGGTAGCATGATATAATTAAAATGTTATGTACTGTGGTGTTAGAGTGTGTGTGTGTGTGTGTGTGTGTGTGTGTGTGTGTGTGTGTGTGTGTGTGTGTGTGTGTGTGTGTGTGTGTGTGTGTGTGTGTGTGTGCGTGCGTGCGTGCGTGCGTGCGTGCGTGCGTGCGTGCGTGCGTGCGTGCGTGCGTGCGTGCGTGTGCGCGCGCAGCGCGCGTGCGTGTGTGTGTGTGTGTATGTAGCATCATCATATAAACCAATATTCCCCCATAATGGACACCCAAACCAAATGAGAAAAGCAAACACACTCAACAGTATAATATGAAAGAGATTCTGAAGGGAACAAAGATAAGAGTTAATTAAGGAATTGGAACTGTGTTTAAACTAAAAGTGGGAATGAGATTATATCTCCATCATATTATGATGAACTAGAAAGGAGCACTCCACTGAGTGTGGTTTAGAGGCCCCTTTTATACACAATAAAAATGTGGGGTCGATCGGACTCATATTCATATACCACTCATATTTGTATTCATCATTTTTGCCATTTTTGGTTCAATAAGCCCCTCTTGCAAACAGAACTGATTATGAAAAGTCTGAATGTTACACATTTCTGACATGATCGACTTGTGATCAACATGAACGTGCATAGCGATTTGTGTGAGTTTTGGACAAAATCTGTACAAATGGCAACCCAAAGATGACATTGACATCATGACACAACTTCAAGCCTGGTGGACAATTAACAACAAACATAAGAACATAAGAGAACAAGCATAAGAACAGCATCAGACACAGTAGAAGGCAAAAGCGTCAAGGACCAGTCTTGAGCATGACATTTATCTCATTTTGATGATTTTATCTAAATGGCACAGTGCCATTGTGCCATTTACATAAAATGATTCAAATTAACACTGGGTATTTAAGGAATGACTAGTGTGATAACAAGGCTGTTACAAAAAAAACCTGTTAAATTAGTGTTAGAGTGCCCTTTTAGGATGTGCAGGAAACTGCCATCCTCCATGACAATAAGTTGGAACTCTTCTTTTTTTTTTACCATGGGAATCAATCAACCAATCAACCAATCAATCAATAACACTGGATAATATGTAGGGATGGGAACGGCTCAGTATTTTACGCATCGATGTGTCGATCGATTTTTCTTTTTTTCTTTGCTGCGCAGTTGAGAGGAGAGCAAACTGCGCTTTCCTTTACAACTCCAGCCTTCATGTTTTGAATTTGCATCAAAGCCCTAATGATAATAAAAATCAGACTTAATTTTTTTAAACTAGTGTGTCTATTAACACAGAACACTTGTTTAATCCGTAGGCTACAGCAGCCTATAACTAACGAGGCCTACGTTTGACAAATTAGGAAGAAGGACGTCAGACTCAGCTCTCTTTCCCGATGCCAAACAATAATAGTAACAACACAACACATTCAACCATATTTAGCTTTATGGCCTGGATATAAAGTTTTATAACATCTTACGGAGCGTTCCGTTACCTCAGCGAAAACGTGAATGCTCGCCCCAAAACATGGTCGCCCCGGATCAAATCCAGTGACCTGGGAACGGTTGCCACCAGGAACTCCTACACGTAACCTCAATAAAAATGGAGGCGAGTGTGTTTTGGGGCGATCGCTCCGGTTACCTCAGCGTACGTTCTCTCTCTCTCGTCGTGCTGTCATTGTTTGGTGACAGGGCACGGTGCATTCTGGAAATGCCATCAGCTCACGGAAGCCTTTCATCTTCTGCTATCATCTTGGCTGTAAGAAAACTAGTCAGCGTGCACACACTGTGCTTTATAGCAGCACAGACACACACACACACACACACACACACACACACACACACACACACACACACACACACACACACACACACACACACACACACACACACACACACACACACACACACACACACACACACACACACACAGTTCCCTCTCCCATTTGGAAAACATTTGGGGAACATATTATTATTATTATTATTATTATTATTATTATTATTATTTATCTTTACCAAATGGGTTCCGAGATTCACAATTCATCCCCTGGGACACGGGACTTGGAAATGCTGTTCCTTCTATCCTAGTGGCTACACAATTCACCTTTTTGTACAGTTGTAAACACATCAACACAGTGGTTCCCAACCCTTGGTTTAGAGACCAGAGCCAAGATCTATTCCTTTGTGTAAATAATGTTTACTCCCGACGACAGGTTATGCAGCCTGTGGTGCTGGCGAATTGGCTCGAAAGTACCAGCCTTAAGGGGAGGAACTCCACTCTAGGCTGAGCTAACCACAAGGGTATCCCAGTGAAGACTAGAAACAAAATACAAAGCAATAGCCTAGTCCCACAGGCTGAACAACCGCTTCTACACCAATACTATATTAAAAAAATCACACCCAGTGTGAAGTGAGCGGTGCCTTTGATGAGTTAATTTCATTAAGCCATACATGCACTAGAGGAACAATGTTAAATCCCTGTCCATTCATTTCAAGGCTGCTCAACAGCGGCACTTGAATGTAGCTCACCCAGCGGTACTCAGGCGGTACTACTGTATTTGATGTGTGGACGCTCAGACGCTGTTATTCAGGCGGTACTACTCTATTTGCGCTGATTAGAGCAATGGTCACCGAGTTATGAGCATTTGAAATGTTATACTTAAATGAGTTACTTTTTACTTACTTTAATTACTTTTAAGTATTTTGACTCCAAACAGGTAATTTTAAGTGTTTTTACGCAAGGTACTCAGTTTTAATTGTGTGTGTGTGTGTGTGTGTGTGTGTGTGTGTGTGTGTGTGTGTGTGTGTGTGTGTGTGTGTGCGCGTGCGCACGTGTGCTGAGCCAGCCTGTGTGTGTGTGTGTGTGTGTGTGCGTGTGCATGTCTTCAAGTGTCGCACGTGTTGCACTGTCTCCTGTTTGTGTTTAATTAGTGTAATGCTGCATTTGTATTGCAATCAGCTGCAGCTGTTGTTGCCGTGCTCATACAGACATACCTGCATGGACAAACACACTCGTCACTTGTTGTAGCGTCACAGTTTGTGAGACAAGACACTTACAGATCCAGTTCAATGACATTTTCAGTCATTTTATTTTGAAGTTTCAGTCTGAAACGTCGTCTCAATATGATCTCAACCAATCAGGCTATGGGACGTTGGAATCTCAATCACTGCAGCCCTGTGCAACAGGGTGAGTGTTTGTTTACGGCCAGTTGGCCAGTTAAGCACGTTTGCTTCTGTGGCTTATTTCGAACCTATAATGTTTTCAGATACATCTTAGTGTGCAGATTACGTTTAAATGAGTAATACACTGTCTGGAGGATGTCATCTTGAATGACATTCAAAACGGAGTAGCTCTGTAATTAAAATCAGCTGTGTTTGAAGAACGTG